>NC_092086.1:97628629-98828629 GCF_045679555.1 Salvelinus alpinus | reverse complement strand
CCCAGGTGGTGAGGGTAGGTAACAACATCTCCACCCCGCTGATCCTCAACACTGGGGCCCCACAAGGGTGCGTTCTGAGCCCTCTCCTGTACTCCCTGTTCACCCACGACTGCGTGGCCATGCACGCCTCCAACTCAATCATCAAGTTTGCGGATGACACTACAGTGGTAGGCTTGATCACCAACAACGACGAGACGGCCTACAGGGAGGAGGTGAGGGCCCTCGGAGTGTGGTGTCAGGAAAATAACCTCATACTCAACGTCAACAAAACAAAGGAGATGATTGTGGACTTCAGGAAACAGCAGAGGGAGCACCCCCCTATCCACATCGACGGGTCAGTAGTGGAGAAGGTGGAAAGTTTTAAGTTCCTCGGTGTACACATCACGGACAAACTGAACTGGTCCACCCACACAGACAGCGTTGTGAAGAAGGCGCAGCAGCGCCTCTTCAACCTCAGGAGGCTGAAGAAATTCGGCTTGTCACCAAAAGCACTCACAAACTTCTACAGATGCACAATCGAGAGCATCCTGTCGGGCTGTATCACCGCCTGGTACGGCAACTGCTCCGCCCACAACCGTAAGGCTCTCCAGAGGGTAGTGAGGTCTGCAGAACGCATCACCAGGGGCAAACTACCTGCCCTCCAGGACACCTACACCACCCGATGTCACAGGAAGGCCATAAAGATCATCAAGGACAACAACCACCCAAGCCACTGCCTGTTCACCCCGCTATCATCCAGAAGGCGAGGTCAGTACAGGTGCATCAAAGCAGGGACCGAGAGACTGAAAAACAGCTTCTATCTCAAGGCCATCAGACTGTTAAACAGCCACCACTAACATTTAGCGGCCGCTGCCAACATACTGACTCAACTCCAGCCACTTTAAAAATGGGAATTGATGGAAATTATGTAAAAATGTACCACTAGCCACTTTAAGCAATGCCACTTAATACAATGTTTACATACCCTACATTACCCATCTCATATGTATATATACTGTACTCTATATCATCTACTGCATCTTGCCATCTTTATGCAATACATGTACCACTAGCCACTTTAAACTATGCCACTTTATGTTTACATACCCTACAGTACTCATCTCATATGTATATACCGTACTCTATACCATCTACTGCATCTGCCATGCCGTTCTGTACCACCACTCATCCATATATCTTTATGTACATATTCTTTATCCCTTACACTTGTGTGTGTGTAAGGTAGTAGTGTGGAATTGTTAGGTTAGATTACTGTTGGTTATTACTGCATTGTCGGAACTAGAAGCACAAGCATTTCGCTACACTCGCATTAACATCTGCTAACCATGTGTATGTGACTAATAAAATTTGATTTGATTTGAAAAGTGTGAGTGATGTTGTTGCATGTGTGTGTCTGACTCTCCTACCTGGGCCTGCTGTAACAATTTATGTGAGTGAGTGAAATGTTGGTAAAATTTCTGAACTAATTATTTTGATATTCTAGATTGCAGCCAGTAGCAACAAGAAGCGCTGTGATGTGTGTGGTCCCAAGAAGGACAGGAAGACACAGTACACACATCAAGTGCAAGAAATACATTTGCAACACACAGAGTAAAACTCTGTCCCTCGTGTCGTGTGTAGACCCGTGTGTAGACCAGCCTTAATTTGTGTTCTATGTGGCTCATTTATCATTTCCATAAAATACTGTATGTGAAATTTGTTGTTCCAATTTGTTCAGTTCAAACCAATAAATATCAACAGTGATTAAAACCTTGTTTCATTAATATTTGTTTCACCCATGTCTTGATAATAATAGATTTCTGTTTACAAAAATCACATTATTTAAAAAAACGAATAGCGGTTTTATTGGTCAACGTGATCTAGCAGAGGTAAATGGCAAATATTAACCATGTATGCTGTCTATATTGCTTGTAATTGATATAAGTCAACATCTAAGTATCAAGTATTTTTACATAAATTGTTATGGCTGTAATGTTTTAAAAACCCAATAATGTTGTGGGTCCATCAGACCCGCGAACGTTGCGTGAATAACAAAAACATGAACATCACACAAGGGTTAAAACAATCACAGTAAGGTACTTAATTGTTACCCAGAAATGATTAGATATTGAGATAAAAACGTCTGCATTGGACCTGTAACTAAAGATGACAATATTATTTTGATGAAAGCGTTTCTGTCAGGTATTTCTGATCGATGTTGTGCAATGTGCGCATAAACAAAGATTTATACAGGATAACGTGGAGGCTGTGGTTAAACAATCCATCCCGAAGTAAAAGGTACAATTTAAAGGTTGGACAACTTGATGCAACAGCACAATAGGTGACATGGGATAGACCTGTGCTGCCCTCTACTGACAGGCATGTTTCTGGTTTCTCAAAGGGTTTTCAAAGAGCCAGGTATTACACCAGCAGAGGGCAGTGTAACACAAAATGAAATGGCTGTGGTGACGGGACCCTCTTAGTAATGGATAACGTTGAACAATAGCGTTGCACAAATGTGCCCTGTGATCCCTCAGGTGTGAAGTACGACAGAGAAAACAAGGCCCACTCCAATGTTCCTTGCTGTTTCTCACAAAAGGTGGTTTCAGCTCTGTCCCTCGTTTGTTCTGTGTTTCATATAATTTCACTGCAAATCATCAGTCAGATTGAATTAGAAAGTAGACAATTGATCTCATCACAAAGGTTAATCTGGAGTGTGCTTTTATTACTGGAATGTGCTTTTATTGCTTTCACATTGCATTGGCACCTGGGAATGACAACAAGAAAAGGAGACCCTCAGTTGATTAAAAAAAACGTTAATGTAAAAGACCATAAACAGTTAGCATCACCATTGCATCCAATTCAATAGAAGGATGGAAATAAGAGCACAAGGAAGCAAATTGACATTAAAAGCCCAGTGCAGTCAAAAAGGGATTTTCCTATATTTTATATACAGTACCGGTCAAAATTTTGGATACACCTACTCATTCAAGGGTTTTTCTTTATTTTTACTATTTTCTGCATTGTAGAATAATAGTGAAGACATCAAAACTTTGAAATAACACATATGCAATCATGTAGTAACCAAAAAAGTGTTAAATCATTAAATCAATCAAATGTATTTATAAAGCCCTTTTTACATCAGCCGATGTCACAAAGTGCTGTATAGAAACCCAGCCTAAAACCCCAAACAGCAAGCAATGCAGATGTAGAAGCACAGTGGCTAGGAAAAACTCCCTAGAATGGCCAGAACCTAGGAAGAAACCTAGAGAGGAACCAGGCTCTGAGGGGTGGCCAGTCCTCTTCTGGCTGTGCCGGGTGAAGATTATAACAGAACATGGCCAAGATGCTCAAACGTTCATAAATGACCTGCAAGGTCAGATAATAATAATCACAGTGGTTGTAGAGGGTGCAACAGGTCTGCACCTCAGGACTAAATGTCAGTTGGCTTTTCATAGCCGATCATTCAGAGTTAGAGACAGCAGGTGCGGTAGAGAGAGGGTCCAAAACAGCAGGTCCGGGACAAGGTAGCACGTCCAGTGAACAGGTCAGGGTTCCATAGCCACAGGCAGAACAGTTGAAACTGGAGCAGCAGCATGACCAGGTGGACTAGGGACAGCAAGGAGTCATCAGGTCAGGTAGTCCTGAGGCATGGTCCTAGGGCATAGGTCCTCCGAGAGAAAGAGAGAAAGAGAGGGAGCATACTTAAATTCGCACAGGACACCGGATGAGACAGGAGAAATACTCCAGATATAACAGACTGACCCTAGCCCCCGACACATAAACTATTGCAGCATAAAAACTGGAGGCTGAGACAGGAGGGGTCGGGAGACACTGTGGCCCTGTCCGACGATACCCCCGTGACAGGGCCAAACAGGTAGGATATAACCCCACCCACTTTGCCAAAGCACAGCCCCCACACCACTAGAGGGATATCATCAACCACCAACCTACTACCCTGAGACAAGGCCGAGTATAGCCCACGAAGATCTCCCCCACGGCACGAACCCGAGGGGGCACCAACCTGGACAGGAAGATCACGTCAGTGACTCAACCCACTCAAGTGACGCACCCCTCCTAGGGACGGCATGGAAGAGCACCAGTAAGCCAGTGACTCAGCCCCTGTAATAGGGTTTGAGAAAGAAAATCCCAGTGGAGAGAGGGGAACCGGCAAGGCAGAGACAGCAAGGGCGGTTCGTCGCTCCAGAGCCTTTCCGTTCACCTTCACACCCCTGGGCCAGGCTACACTCAATCATAGGACCTACTAAAGTGATGAGTCTTCAATAAAGACTTAAAGTTTGAGACCGAGTCTGCGTCTCTCACATGGATAGGCAGACCATGCCATAAAAATGGAGCTCTATGGGAGAAAGCCCTGCTGCCAGCTGTTTGCTTAGAAATTCTAGGGACAGTAAGGTGGCCTGCGTCTTGTGACCATAGCATACATGTAGGTATGTACAGCAGGACCAAATCAGAAACATAGATAGGAGCAAGCCCATGTAATGCTTTGTAGGTCAGCAGTAAAACGTTGAAATCAGCCCTAGCCTTAACAGGAAGCCAGTGTAGAGAGGCTAGTGCTGGAGTAATATGATCAAATTTTTTGGTTCTAGTCAAGATTCTAGCAGCCGTGTTTCTGCACTAACTGAAGTTAATTTAGTGCTTTATCCGCGTAGCCGGAAAGTAGAGCATTGCAGTAGTCTAATCTAGAAGTGACAAAAGATGGATACATTTTTCTGCATCATTTTTGGACAGAAAGTTTCTGACTTTTGCAATGTTACGAAGATGGAAAAAGCTGTCCTAGAAATATTCTTGATATGTTGGTCAAAAGAGAGATCAGGGTCCAGAGTAACACCAAGGTCATTCACAGTTTTATTTGAGATGAATGTACAACCATCAAGATTAATTGTCAGATCCAACAGAATATCTCTTTGTTTCTTGGGACCTAGAACTAGCATCTCTCTTTTGTCCGAGTTTAAAAGTTTAAAAAATCTACCATCCACGTTCTTCTGTCTGAAACATAGGCTTCCAGCGAGAGCAATTTTGGGGCTTCACCATGTTTCATCGAAATGTACAGCTGTGTATCGTCCACATAGCAGTGAAAGTTAACATTATGTTTCTGAATGACATCACCAAGAGGTAAAATATATAGTGAAAACAATAGTGGTTATAGTGATTTGTCAGAAGATAAACCATCCACAGAGACCAACTGATATCTTTCCGACAGATAAGATCTAAACCAGGCCAGAACTTTAAAAAATCAAAATATATTTTAGATTTTAGATTCTTTAAAGTAGCTACCCTTTGCCTTTGCACACCCTTGGCATTCTCTCAACCAGCTTCACCTAGAATGATTTTCCAACAGGAGTTCCCACATATGCTGAGCACTTGTTGGCTGCTTTTCCTTAACTCTGCGGTCCAACTCATCCCAAACCATCTCAATTGGGTTTAGGTTGGGTGATTGTGGAGGCCAGGTCATCTGATGCAGCACTCCATCACTCTCCTTCTTGGTCAAATAGCCCTTACACAGCATGGAGGTGTGTTGGGTAATTGTCCTGTTGAAAAACAAATGATAGTCCCAGTCCCACTAAGCGCAAACCAGATGGGATGGCGTATCACTGCATAATGCTGTGGGGACCATGCTGGTTAAGTGTACCTTGAATTCTAAATAAATCACTGACAGTGTCACCAGCAAAGCACCCCCACACCATCACACCTCCTCCTCCATGCTTCACGCTGGGAACCACACATGCGGAGATCATCCGTTCCACTACTCTGCGTCTCACAAAGACACGGCGGTTGGAACCAAAAATCTCAAATTTGGACTCATCAGACCAAAGGACAGATTTCCACCAGTCTAATGTCCATTGCTCTATTTCTTGGCCCAAGCAAGTCTCTTCTTCTTATTGGTGTCCTTTAGTAGTGGTTTCTTTGCAGCAACTCAACCATGAAGGCCTGATTCACACAGTCTCCTCTGAACAGTTGATGTTGAGATGTGTCTGTTACTTGAACTCTGTGAAACATTTATTTGACCTGTAATCTGAGGTGCAGTTAACTCTAATGAACTTATCCTCTGCAGCAGAGGTAACTATGGGTCTTCCTTTCCTGTGGCGGTCCTCATTCGAGCCAGTTTCATCATAGTTTTTTTGACACTGCACTTGAAGAAACTTTGAAAGTTCTTGACATTTTCTGGATTGACTGACCGTCATGTCTTAAAGTAATGATGGACTGTCATTTCTCTTTGCTTATTTGAGCTGTTCTTCCCATAATATGGACTTGGCCTTTTACCAAATAGGGCTATCTTCTGTATACCACCCCTACCTTGTCACAACACAACTGATTGACTCAAACGCACTAAGGAAAGAAATTCTACAAATGAACTTTTACCAAGGCACACCTGTTCATTGAAATGCATTCTAGGTGACTACCTCATGAAGCTGGTTGAGAGAATGCCAAGAGAGTGCAAAGCTGTCATCAAGGCAAAGGGTGGCTACTTTGAAGAATCTTACTACATGATTCCATATGTGTTATTTCATAGTTTTGATGTCTTCACTATTGTTCTACAATGTAGAACATTTTAAAAAATAAAGAAAATCCTGTAATGAGTAGGTGTGTCCAAATGTTTCACTGGTACTGTATACTTCCACACTATGGGTTTTGGAATAATACTGTGAAATTGTGAAAATGATGATAATGCCCTTTTAGTGTAAGAGCTGTTTGAAAAGACCACCTGAAAATTCTGCCTGTTTTGGTGAGATCGAGTTCTGGCCTGTCTGGTGACATCACCAGGCAGTAATTAGTTAATAGGCCAATAAGAAAGAGAGCTACAAACCTCTGTCAATTACAGCTAGTTTTCAGTTTTCCCCGCTCAGACCACTTCCAGACAGTCCTAGCAAAATTCTTGCTTGAGAAATGGCTCTTTGCTAAGAAGCTATTTTATTTTTTTTTCTGACCATTTTAATTGAAAACAATCACAGTAAGGTACTTAACTGTTTCCCAGAAATGATTTGATATTTAGATAAAAATGGCTGCATTGGGCCTGTAATAAGTATTGAATGGACTCCTGGTGCCCTGGGGAGGTTAAAACCTACTGTTCCAGAGCATGCATGTCTCATTTGTCAATGCTCTAGAGCAGCCTAGTGGTGCACTCAACTTACAGGACCTTTCTAAATGGAGCACTTCATCAGGGGAAACCCACAGAATCTGTCAGTGCACCACTAGAGACCTAAGACACTGGAGAACGGGGGAATGTAGTAACTATTGCACTATACTATACAAATACAAAGATATATCACTATACCAATATAGGAAATCAAAAAGGTTTACTTACACTCAGAGTTTGAAGGATGTTATATGATAACAGAGCATCATGTTGAACTGCAATCATAAAGCTGTTATCTGATCAACTTTGTTCAGAAACCAAGAGGACAACCAAGAGGATGATGAGAGCATATCCATGCTTCATGCATCTTTTAGCATTCTGCTAACGTTCCTATGGGAGTGATGCAAACCACAATAAAGGCTGGATGTTACTGATAATGGCAACCTGAGGAAGCTTTTCTACTATTTCCTATTCCTAAGGCAATTGTAGCAGGACACTTTGAACACTACTTTACAGTGAATATGTACTGTAGGTCCTACAGCTGTGGGGGTTTATTTGTTTTCTTGGCACAGGAGCGCTTATGCCAAGCATGCTTGTGCATTAGGATTAAGTCTACATCATATAAAGAATATTAATTTAACACTGCCTTTTAACACACAACTTAGGCTCCATTTTTCCCATTAGCAATAGGCAACATCAATAATGCATATAGAATAACAGTTTTGTTTGGATTTATTCATGACGAATTATGAAATATATGATTCACATTTCCTCAAAACCCTTTGTTTCACCATCACGAACAAAATTTTCCAAGAATCAATCTGTATGCTATTCTCAGCATAGACTATAATCAGTTGTAATAACCTGGTAGTCATAATAACTCCTATGTAATACTGTATCAAGAACAGAACGAACTTTTTTAAGCAGTTAATAGGGTCGAAGTAGAGTTCCATTATTCACCTCCTCTCGTCAGTGTCAAGTCGATGATCATTTCAGACACTTCCGTGCAGAGGTGGCGGAAATACGTCAGTTGTTCAGGCTATTGGGATTTACTCTAGACTACAAACGAAAATGCAATGTAGGGCGAAGTGGAGAGTGGGCTTTAAATCTAACGTGTCTCTTTAACACCATTTACCCAACGATTTACTCAAGCTCAACGGGACATTCGAACCAAGGAACCAATCATATCAACTAAGGGACCACTGAAAGAAGAATTCGAGGCTGGATGTATTATGAAGACCGAACCAGGATAAAGGCGAATCGTTTTCTGGCTGAGGTTTGGTCACTTTGGCGTGAAGATTGACAAGCTTTAAACAAATAGCCTGCGCATGGATGGTTTTATCTGTCAATGGATGGTCAATTATACACATCACGGACTTGATTGCGTTCTGTGGATTATTAATGTGGGATCTCGTTTGCATTTCAAAGCCCATAAGTAACAATCAACATTAAAAAGAGAAGTTATTTGGGCTATTTATATTTTAATTGGATTAACTGGATCCTCTAGCCAAGCACAAACGTTTTGGGGGGAGGCTATGGCAGTGGACTGACCATGGATTGGGCGGTGATGGAAGTAGAAGAACAGTCGGACATGATACAGCGTCATAGCTTTGTCTGGCAGGTCGCTTTGTAGCAGCCAGACAACAATTGTAACAAAGTTGCAGAACAAGTCAATATTATTGTGAGTCTTGGTGATGCCATTAGAAGGGCAGCCGCTGTTCGCATTCTAATCGAAACCATCCTTCGAAAATGTTCTTGTCTGTTTTTGTTATTGTTGGATAGATGATCAGATCGTTGTCTGAATTGTTTATTTGATTTGTAAAACAAAGCAAGGGCTCTTCTGCGCACTGTTACTTTCCATGGACATAGAACACATTTCGCACTGTCTTGTGGTATTCGCCTCGTCTCGGAGTTATAAAATGGACGGGGAAATAAAGCGCAGCCGGAGGTCCAGATCTCAACGAGACCGCGTGCGGAGAAGGGATGATCAAAACCGGAGTCCATCATCTGGCTCCGACCGGGGGCAAAGTCCGTTCAGAAATAAGGCCCTGTGTAATTATGGAAAAATGACCAACTTGCATTATGTCCGACCCCCGCGTCCCTCTCGGAGAAAGAGACGGGGGTCAGTGTCTCAGGAGGAAGACATTATTGATGGCTTTGCCATAGCCAGCTTTCTCAATCTGGATTCTTTAGAGGTAAGAACGTAGGGCTATGTGTGTGTGTGTGTATAGATATATATATTTATATATTGATTTTGACACACGTTTGTTTATTTGGACATGATTCATAAGTAAATAAGTCGCTTAAATCACCCTGTGTGGTCTCTGACAGGGGCATGTGCAGTTTACCCAGTTGTCTCCATTGTGAGTTAATTTGCAAATGTTGTGTAAAGATGTATAATAACCATTGTAACAATGTGTTGGCTATCTACACTGTAATTACCTACTTGCCTATGTAACAAGGTTTTCGGGACCTAGGATATTGCTGTAAACATACTGGTTTGCAGGGCCAATATGCTGTGAGGGTGACAGCTGATAATATGCTGTTAGGTTACTGTTGATTTATCCCAACATCAACCATTATGATGCTATGAGGTGTCACTCAGTCCATGTGTTTCTATAAATCAGACTCACTTTCATTCCAGCAGATGTGTTTCTGGAATACAGATAATTAATGGGTGCACACTGGCTGGTTTGGTCAATGTCATGATAATTGCTGGTGTTTGTCAGAGAAAAACTGGTCGATTTTGAATATGTTCTGATTTGCTGGTTGTACACAAATGGAAAACCAAAAAACTCTAGGCCTACGCTTGACCCATTATAAAGAAAGCTGCTCTCTTGCTCTTAATCGCTCCCAGGTGCAGTGTTCATCAGCTGGTTTTAGTTTTAGTGTGCCCCCTCCTGCCTCACGGCATGTCCACACACAGGGACGTGTGTTTTGAAAATAGATGCAAAAGAAGCAGTAATAAAATCACCAGAGGCTTCTATGTTCAAGCAAACCAAGTGTGTGGAATGATTGAAAATGACCTTTTCTCTCAGTGCTTTCCGCCAGATGGTGACTACCAGTAAACATGATAAATGGTCGTTAAGTGACACTGTGTAAAAGACAAACTGGCAGTAAAAAGGCAGAGCTGACTCAAAGTGAATGGTGCATATGTACCAGACAGAAGACTCATTATGATACTGTCTGAATCCTGTTATGACATTCACATTCTAGAAAGAGAAACCTATTGTTATACCAAATGTCACGGGCGAAAAACAAAACACAATACAATCAACTCTCATTGATGGTGATGATGATCATTATCTATTACCGTCAGCCCTTGCTTCTCAGAGTTGTAAACTCAAGGATTTGCTTTGCTACCTGACTACACTATAGAGCGTGCCAGTAGGGGACATTAATGGAGAAAGAATGGAGTTTGGTATAGATGCCGGAAATAAGGTCTGAGGTTAAGTTTAGGTCTTATACATTTTGTTTTATGAGATAGTATCAGTCAGTTAACAGGACCTTTATGAATTATGAAGGCTTTATGTGCTTGTTCCTCTGTGTCCAAATCACTAAACACTTAAAATGGTCCAAAAACACACGCGCAGTCGTGAAGAAGGTGTTTATTTCCCCTCAGGAGGTTGAAAAAGTTTGACATGGGCCCTCAAATCCTGAAAAGGTTCTACAGTTGTACCACTAAGAGCATATTGACTGTTTGCATCACTGCTTGACATGGTAATAGCACCACCCTCTGTAGCGCCATGCGATCGAGGTTGGTGCTATTACCATGCCAAGCAGTGATGCAACCAGTCAATATGCTCTTAGTGGTACAACTGTAGAACCTTTTCAGGTGCGGACAGCCCAGTACATCACTGGGACCGAGCTCCCTGCCATCCAGGACCTCTATATCAGGCGGTGTGAAAAGAAGGCCCGGAAATCATCAAAGACCCCAACCACCCAAGCCATAGACTATTTTCTCTGCTGCCGCACAGCAAGAAGTACCGGTGCATCAAGTCTAACACCAACCGGCTCTTGAACACCTTCTAACTCCAAGCAATACGACTGATAAATAGCGAACAAAATAGCTACACGGACCGAGTTTACCTTGTATCTTTATTGACCTTTTATTTCAGTATTTACACTGTTGCCTAGCGCCCTTATCCCTATACATATCTACCTATAAAAAAACTCATTCATTTCCCCATAGGCTTTGGTGGAAAACGAGCCATGGCAGAGTTAGTGCGTACAAACAGATGCCATTTCTATTACACTCAATAGTCATTGTAGTGTAGTCACTGTAGCCATGATGGACCAGCTTACCCTACATGAATCACTGTAGAAACAGCTGCTGCATACAGCTGTTGCATATTGCCAACATGATTCCCACAACATTCTGGATGAGGATGACTGTAGACTTATAATGACTCCAGCTCAAAATGACCCTGACCTGGATTGTAATAGAGGAGGCTTACATAATTGTATAATGATTGTTGCAATGAGTGAGTGCTGTAACCTAGACGGTGTAACTCACCAGGGAGGGATTCTTGGATGTGCTGGCCCACTGTATGTTTGTTTGACTTCATTAGCTCTGTAACCAGCTTGTCTGGCTTGTCATTAGTCTAGCTTTATGTATGAACGGGTGACGCCTGCAGCAGCTCTACCCTTTAAACTGTGAAACGTTTCTTTGTTACACAGTCTGTTCCCTTTAATAAGGCATGCTTCTCTTCTCTAGCTCTGCTAATAGAGAGACTCTCTCCCCACTCTCCCACTTTTATGATGATTGAGCTTCTAGGATTCCACCAGATAGAATTTCATTAATACTAAATCTAGGATTAGTCATTTATAGAGTGAGCTGTCAGACTGTTACAAGTTTTTAATATCCTACTGCATTAGAGCCCCAAGCCGACATTTTGACACCCTATTTGCGTAAATAGAATGATATGTTTGATGTTCTCTCGGAGTCCGTCCTTCCGATCAGGTGTTTACTTTACTGTACACCCCAGAGGTGTTGTCCTCTAAGTAGCTGTTTGATAAACACTACCAGTGTGTCAAAGGCTAAAGGTTAATTTAATAGGCTGCAACAGGTGAGAAACACTGTCACAGAGCATTCTACGCCCATAGCTCTCAGTTAATAAAAAAAATGTTTATCTGTTTTGCTGTATTCAAGATTACGGCTAAACTTGTACAGGCAGTGGCACAGTGGTCTAATTTTCTCAAGAAGCATATAATTGAAATATTACAGCTATTGATAGGTAAGTGCTTCTTTATGACAGCCAGGGCCCTGCTACATAGTTAATGTGCGCCAGCCTCCCAGACCTCTGGCCCAGCTCTTCAGCCAGTCAAGAGGGGAAAGGCTGCTGCTCCACAGCTCCTTGTCTCTTTCTGGTGTTTGTCTGTCTGTTTGGATAACACTCTTTAAAAGCTTGTGTGGACAAGATTGAGGAAGTGATTGGCTTTCAGGGGACCTACAAGGATTTTTAAACAAGTAGGTGTCACTTGTCTGTGTATGTGAAAGTGTTCATTTGGAGCTGATAATAGGCTGTGCTTTCAGAAAAGCTGTGCTTTTGCTTTCATCCCTTTTTTCAAGTATAATCAATGTTTAATGTTCTAGTTCTAGGAACACTGAAATGACCTCTCCATGGCCATATTCAGTGTGCCTGAATGTGCACTCATTGACATACCCTCTATGTTATCTGGCCTGCCATCCCCCTAGTCTCCACAACAGCTAGCCTCTTATGTCCAAGGATTACCTTCTCCTCTCTTAAGCATGGTGGTAGCACAATGACTTCATTCAGCCAGCTATTGCTGAACGTTTCATGTTTTACCCCTGTTCTCTTCAGTTCCACATAATGGGAAAACCCACAGTTGTAAAAGTGAATGTGTGTGCGTGTGCGTGTGTGTGTGTAAAACAGAAAACAGGCTGGCTCAGACTCAGACTCTCCCCTCTCCTAGCCTTTATTCTGCTGCTTGTCCGCTTCTGCTGTAAATAAACTACCAGTCGCCCTAAACAGCCTGGAAATGACATGGAACACCATAATGTCTGTCTGTTGCAGTGACAGAGAGGCAGCAGGTTTTATTTAGAAAGTGAATATGTAGAACAGGGCTGGCCCCAGGCATATCTTTTTTATATATATAAAAAATAGGAACTCAATCGGGGTCTCAACTTACTGTTAAGTTTAAGAATAGTATACACCAAGTGCAATTTTGAATTCAGCAGTTTTTCTCTTGTTATGTCAGTCACTGACAGTCACTCAATTAGACATGTCAACTACTAATGTTTTGATTCAGCTATCTAAACTTATAGTAATCATGGCCGAATACCAACGTAGCGCACGTGCCCAGGGGCCCTGACCTCCCAGGGGCCCCCATTGATTTTGTTAGTCATTCTCACTCAGATATTATATTAACATGGTAGAAGTCATGGCAAACTTTGTAGAATTGTTTGTTATAAATTGCTACATTTTCTCTCCGCCTCATGGCAAAATGTGTAGAATTGCAGAAAACTTGCTTTAAAAAACCTGCAACATTTTCTCTATGCCCCTTGGCAAAATATGTAGAAGTGCAGGAAATTAGCTTTAAAACTGCAAAATGTCTCTCCACCATATGGCAAAATGAGTCGAATTGTATGAAATTTGTAATACAATTTTTACATTTTCTCTCCACCCCAT
This sequence comes from Salvelinus alpinus, assembly GCF_045679555.1. Taxonomy (NCBI): domain Eukaryota; kingdom Metazoa; phylum Chordata; class Actinopteri; order Salmoniformes; family Salmonidae; genus Salvelinus; species Salvelinus alpinus. The sequence goes on along the minus strand of NC_092086.1, from coordinate 98,814,901 downwards.
GGCAAAATGTGTAGAATTGCAGGAAATTAATTTAAACATTTTCGCACCGCCGTCAAAAGGGGGGCCACTAAAATGTTTTGCCGCGAGGTGGGGGGGCTCCCGAACAAAATCTCACTTAGAGTCCCCAAAAGGCTAATGCCGGCCCTGATGTAGACTGTGCTGCTACTGCATGACCTCAATCCACTGGCTAAATAATGACTGTTGGCCCCATTTTGTGGATAGATACTATTTAGCCCTGATAAGTAGGGCTATCTGCTAAATATGGTACAGTTCCAAATGTAGTTTAGTTCCAATTCAGGGGCAGTGCAAACAACACTCTTTTGTTTTACACTGTCTTTCTATCTCTGTCCCTCTGTTTTTGGCCTCCCCTTTGTGTCTGTTGGATGTTGAGCTCTACTGCTTTGTAGTTAGGTTATGGTTCCACTACAATGCCCATAGTTGAGGAGATTATCCCAGTATAATGTCTGGAGGCCACTGTGAATAGGCTCTCTGAGGAAAAGGCCTGATTAGTTACTGATGGTGTGTAATCTAATTGTCTTAGTACCTAGCAGGCGAGGAGAGCAGAGGCATTAATCAAGCTAATATATACAGCTGTCAAGGATAGCACAGTCATGTTTTATTACATGTCGTTTTTACCCAAATATACACCGAGTGTACAAAACATTAGGAACACCTTCCCAGTATTGAGTTTCACCCGTTTTGCCCTAAGAACAGCCTCAGTTCGTCGGGGCATGGACTACAAGGTGTCAAAAGCGTTCTACAGGAAGGTTGGCCCACGTTGACTCCAATGCATCCCACATTTGTGTCAAGTTGGATGTCCTTTGGGTGATGGACCCTTCTTAATACACACGGGAAAAACCCAGCAGCGTTACAGTTCTTGGCACACTCAAACCAGTGCCCCTTGCACCTACTACTATGCCCCGTTCAAAGGCACTTAGATATTTTGTCTTGCCCACTCACCCTCTGAATGGCACACATACACAATCCATGTCTCAGTTATCTCAAGGCTTAAAAATCCTTCTTTAACCTGTCTCCTCCCCTTCATCTACAGTGATTGAAGTGGATTTGTGACATCAATAGGGATCATAGCTTTCACCTGGTCAATCTACAGTATGTCATGGAAAGAGCTGTTCCTAATGTTTTGTACACTCTGTGTATGTTGTTGCCAAGATTTACCCTCTACCACAGTAGCATGTGATAAGTACTTTGAGGTAAGATATGAAAATACATTTTTCTCAATAATCTTGTCTGAAGAGTGAGTGTAATGAGGCTCTCAAGAATTGCTGATGTTATGTTGTTGCCTAGATCAGCTTTTGTCAGCTGAACATCTAGTCAAGCTTCTGATCATAATCACTTGTCAGACTGTCTCCGTCTCATTTTCCTGGGCTGCCAGTGCAAATAACATATTGAGTTGATGAACAGTAAGTCAGACAGGATTCTGATGATGGATGATATTGACCGATTTAGTGAACCTCACTCTTATGAATGGCAACATCAGTCTATAAAATCAGTGAGTGTCCTTGAATGGGTCTATACTGGGATGTAGAGTTGTAGCTGTGCTGTACTGCACAGAGAAAGAGAAGCTTCACGATGAAATCACTAATCGTTTCACACAGGTATGTGGGGAATTTCTTCCTCTGAGAATGGAACACAGCAGCTGTCAGGGACTGTATATAGTCTAGATACTGTGCTAAGTGGACAGAATGTACTGTAGTGTTTACAAATGAATCTAGGTGATAATAAACTGGACCCATTTTCAGCCCCCTTGTCTTTATCATTACTGTAGGTTGAGACAAGAAAAGTGACATTTATGTTCTATTACAATTTCATAATGTTTATATTTTTGGCCACCAGTACCTCCTTTGAATATGTTTGACATTTATGTGACAAAGTACACATTTAGACTTGTACGGCAGAGCCATGGCAGTGTGAATTTATTCATGACTTAAGTCCATTACTGGTAAATAGATTGCTTGACTCCCGTAATTCAGTGGCAGGACCTGCTGTGACCTCAGGCTGTTGGACAGGCAGAACCTGTCATAGGAATAGAGTGTTAAGGGTCTAATTACCTCTACCACTTATTTGTGTGTCACACACATTGTGGGAAATGACACGCCAACTTAATTTCAGCATTCAAATAATCCAGTCATTATGAACCTATTGTATCTGCAACCTCTCTACAGAAGTCAGGGCCATTTAAGGTGAATCGTGTACCAGAAGATGGTGGCCTATAGTTGCTTGTGATCGAACAGTTCACAATGACAGAAAGAGGTCTAGCTGGGAATGGATGGAGTGCTTGATCTATGGATAGAATGTTTGCAGTATTATCTCTGTTGTGGTCAGGAGGATAAAGACATAAATAATCATACATATCAATTCAGATTATCTACAGCCATGACTGTATCCCCTCAGGCCTCTATAGGACTTACGCTGTTTAACAGCTAAGCAGCACCTGTGTTATCTGTTGACCTGTAGCTTTACACACAGCTTAGGAATCCATCATGTACTGTATCTAATGGCGCAACGCCCATGAACATCAGATCTGCTGGGTCCACATTCATACACTGTAGTGCTTTAATAAATGAACATAAGAAGGAATATATTTCACTATAACAGATCTATTACTCTGATAAAGGCATGTTAGCCGATGCTATTAGCTTTATACAATTAACTGACTGACTCTCTGTTGTACCCCTGCATGTGTTGCACCTTTGCAGAGCAGTTAATGGAGGCTGAAGCAGCACTTATTGTGCCATTAGCTGATTGTATGCCCTTTGCACTGTCTTCCCGCAGACACAAATTGGATTTGAATAGCATAACATCCCCCCCTTGTTTCTCTGGCCTCTTGTATCTCATGTCCTTTGTGGAACATTTGCAGGCCAGGCCCAGGGTATGTTCAGATGCCTAGTGAGAGCTCATATGTAAGGTCTGACTGCAGAGGCTGTGGAACATGAGCTGTTAATAGCTTGATTCTCATGAATTCTGTTAATTGAGGATAGACTGTGTTATAACATGCATGCTACTGCCATATTCCCTGGTGGCTTCATGGATGGTGAGAGTGAATGGATGGAGGTACAGCTAGGATAGTGGAACTTGATGAGAGCCTTCCATCCACTGAATCCTTTGTAAGCCACTGGACTTTACCTGGGACTTAGATCCAGTGTTCATTCTCAAAGCCATTCACACCGCAAACCCTAACCTGGATTTAGCTGGATTCACCCTATTGTATTCAGTGTAGCTGGCAAAACGTATCTACCCCAGATTATTTTCACCCACACGCTCTCATCCTCCCCTTGTTTGGTATTTGGTTTTGGATATTTCTCTCTCCCTCCTTTCTCCCTGCCTCTCCACAGATGTGTACACCTGATGCTAATTCAGAGTCAAGCTAGCAGTGATTGTTTTGATCAGAGTCTTGGTAACAGTCCAGGGAGGTGGAGAAACAGAATAAGACATAATTTACCTCACACCGCTAGTCTTTCAGCAGCACCATGAATATTAATATCACTATGGCAATGGTTCTGGAGATTAGCTCAAGGTAGGGCTTTACATTTGTACCATTAGATCAGTTGTTTTCATGGATAGCTGAAGCTGCAGGCAGGGGGGACGCTCAGCAGGGAATGCTCACAGTTCACACTTGATGATTATTTTTATTTATTTATTTTATTTAACCTTTATTTAACCAGGTAGGCAAATTGAGAACACGTTCTCATTTACAATTGCGACCTGGCCAAGATAAAGCAAAGCAGTTCGACACATACAACAACACATAGTTACACATGGAGTAAAACAAACATATAGTCAATAACACAGTGAAAAAAAAAAAAAAAAAGTCTATATACAATGTGAGCAAGTGAGGTGAGATAAGGGAGGTGAAGGCAAACAAATATATGTAAAAATAAATAAAAATATAAAAGGCCATGGAGGCGAAGTGAGTACAACACAGCAAGTAAAATAAAAACTAAGAATAAAAAAATAAAAATAAATAAAAAAAATAAATAAAAAAAAATAAATAAATAAAACAATGGAATGGTTGGTTTGCAGTGGAAGAAAGTGCAAAGTAGAGACAGAAATAATGGGGTGCAAAGGAGCAAAATAAATTAATAAATAAATACAGTAGGTAAAGAGGTAGTTATTTGGGCTAAATTGTAGATGGGTTATGTACAGGTGCAGTAATCTATGAGCTGCTCTGACAGCATTAGGTAGTTTCCATTGAACAATAATACCTAAAAAGCCACCAGCGTAGGGGTTCATTTTAGGGGTTCATTTATTGCAGCGCTCCTTTCAAAGTTTAATTTTTTTTTATTTAACCTTTATTTAACCAGGTAGGCAAGTTGAGAACAAGTTGTCATTTACAACTGCGACCTGGCCAAGATAAAGCAAAGCAGTGCGACACAAACAACAACACAGAGTTACACATGGAATAAATAAACATACAGTCAATAACACAATAGAAAAAGTCTATATACAGTGTGTGCAAATGAGGTAAGATAAGGGAGGTAAGGCAATAAATAGGCCATTGTGTCAATTAAACACTGGAGTGATAGATATGCAGAAGATGAATATGCAAGTAGAGATACTGGGGTGCAAAGGAGCAAAAAAATAAATAACAGTATGGGGATGAGGTAGTTGAATGGGCTATTTACAGATGGGTTATGTACAGGTGCAGTGATCTGGGAGCTGCTCTGACAGCTTGTGCTTAAAGTTAGTGAGGGAGATATGAGTCTCCAGCTTCAGTGATTTTTGCAATTAGTTCCAGTCATTTGCTGCAGAGAACTGGAAGGAAAGGCAGCCAAAGGAGGAATTGGCTTTGGGGGTGACCAGTGAAATATACCTGCTGGAGCACGTGCTACGGGTGGGTGCTGCTATGGTAACCAGTGAGCTGAGATAAGGCGGGGCTTTACCTAGCAAAGACTTATAGATGACCTGGAGCCAGTGGGTTTGGTGACGAATATGAAGCAAGTGCCAGCCAACGAGAGCATACAGGTCGCAGTGGTGGGTAGTATATGGGGCTTTAGTGACAAAACGGATGGCACTGTGATAGACTGCATCCAATTTGCTGAGTAGAGTGTTGGAGGCTATTTTGTAAATGACATCGCAGAAATCAAGGATCGGTAGGATAGTCAGTTTTACGAAGGTATGTTATGCAGCATTGTTGAATGATGCTTTGTTGCAAAATAGGAAGCCGATTCTTGATTTAATTTTGGATTGGAGATGCTTAATGTGAGTCTGGAAGGAGAGTTTACAGTCTAACCAGACACCTAGGTATTTGTAGTTGTCCACATATTCTAAGTCAGAACCGTGCAGAGTAGTGATGCTGGACGGGCGGGCAGGTGCGGGCAGCGATCGGTTGAAGAGCATGCATTTAGTTTTACTTGCATTTAAGAGCAGTTGGAGGCCACGGAAGGAGAGTTTTATGGTATTGAAGCTCATCTGGAGGTTTGTTAACACAGTGTACAAAGAAGGGCCAGAAGTATACAGAATGGTGTTGTCTGCGTAGAGGTGGATCAGAGAATCACCCACAGCAAGAGCGACATCATTGATGTATACAGAGTAATAGACATCTGTGTCTTAGATTACCTGTAACTGATTTTTGTTCGTGTTTATTGCTTGCCTCCACTGTGCTTGATGGCATGTGTATCAACACCACTGGTAAACCCCCCGCAGGTCACTGGTGTTATTCCGGGCACGGGGCATTTAGCTCAGACTGCCAGACCCCACATCCACAGCCTGACAATGGGCAGCATCTGGCCGCCCACATTCTAGTCTCACAGGCCTGCCTCATAGGATATGAAAGCCTGCTCTCATATACTAGACATAACATCGTAAACATAAATCTGGGACACTCAAATTAGTATGATATATTACATTTGGTGTGGTTACATAAGACAGATGGTTACTTCAGGCAAAAAACGAAAGTAGGGTGGTTAGTCGGGGTGGGCGTATAACACGTACGTCTAGCAACACTAGACGTACGTCTAGCAACCTAAAGGTTGCGAGTTTGAATTTTATCATCGACAACTTTATAATTTTAGCTAACTTTTCAACTACCTACTACTTTTGAGCTACTTTGCAACTACTTAGCATGTTAGCTAACCCTTCCCCTAACCTTAACCCTTATCCTAACCTTAACCCTTTAACCTAACTCCTAAACTTAACCCTAACCCCTAGCCTAGCTAACATTAGCCAGCTAGCTAATGTTAGCCACCTAGCCACCTACTGTAGCTAGAATTCGTAAACATATCATACGTTTCGTAAATTCGTAACATATAGTATGATTTGCAAATGCGTAACATATTGTATGTTTTGCGAATCGTAATGTATAATACAAATTGTAATTCTTAACATGTCATACAAAATGGGTAATGGAAATCCATAAATTAATACATACCATACAAAACTTAACATATAATACGAAATGGAGTCTCTCGGATTTACGTACAACATAATACGAAATGCTCTGAGACCAGGTTGGATATGACCTCAATACACAGAGCCATGCCCAGACGCATCATGAGTATGGTTTTATTTAAATTCTCTGTCTTTAAGATTGTTTTTTATTTCATTTTTAGAGGTTTTAGCAAGGATTCCCTTGCCGCCTTGTCATATTGACTCAGTCTAAGCATTATCATCATCCACATCAAGGTCTCTTTCTTTCTGTGCTTTAGATATTAAGCCTCTTTTGTGTTTGTTCTCTCGTAGGTGGCTCTGAGGAAGACCTCAAAGAGCCTGAGGTTGCAGGAGGGTAAGGAGAAGTGGGAGAGCCAGATGCTGAAGAAACGAAAGGCTTCTGAAAGGGCTGTGATCCCTGTGAATGTATTCACTGACAATGGAGCTGACTTTGAACATGAGCAGGATGGAGAGAAGGAGCGGGGGAAGGTGAAAAACAACTCAAAGAAGAACAAGCAGGTAGCCTATAGATCTGTGGTATTAACCTTCATTATATTTCGAATGAATATGCTCTCCTACAAACCAAAACCTGTCTACCTGTTAATGTGTGTGTCCACATGTGAAGGGGTTTTGCCCAGTGAAATAATGATGTCTTACAGTTGAGGTATTCTTTTTGGTTGTTTGTGTAGCTTAGAGTCTAGGCTTGTTTATTTTGAGTTCTTTCTTTCTGTTTCAAGTCATCCACTTTCAATCCCACAGTTCTATTTTTCTAATGGTGATCCTGTTTCTATCAGTTGTAAACAAACTGTCTCCATCATTAGGTGTTCATTGTTGGCACCAGCCAGTCAATGAACTCTATCAGGTTTATTCCCGAAGCTTCCCATCCTGGTCTAGTAATTGCCTCGCACAAGCCTGTCTGTTGTGCAGGAAGTCAGGAGGGAGCCACACAGGAAACGAGGGCCAATAAAGAGCTATGATGAGATAAGGTGCTTTGTGAAGAGCTTCCTCCTCAGCCCAGGATGTGTCTGTGTTTGTAACAGAGAGCACACCAGGTACACACACACTTAGGCTCGCTTCCATATCAGTCTCTGGCCTAGCCAATTCCCCTACCCTTATCTGTGTGTGTAGACCAGATACTACTTGTTGTAAGGTATCGCCCTGTAAGGTATCGCCTAGATGGCCCCTGGCTTGTGGATGTTTCCTCTACTGAACAGTATGCAAAACAGTATGTTGGATAGTAGCCTCCTTTGCAATAGAGGAGAGAGCTATGATCATGTTTGTTTCAAAGAGTCTTTTGTTCCTTGAATTGATTGTTTATCTAAGCACATTGTAGGTAGATGGAATCTACTTTACGAAATGGATGAAACCTATGCACACTTGATTCAATCAAGAGCAGTTCAATTGTGTCATTGAAGCAACCTCTAAAGTGTTCTCTAGGAAGTAGAGATACTTCAGATAAGATCATCTCTTCTGTTTCACCTCATCACCAGAAAGATAGTGTATTTTGCTGCTGCTCATTGCACATTGACACAGCACACTGGCTGTGTCAAATCAAGTCATGACTTTTGCTGGAGGATGCTAGTTTGACATGTTCACAGTCACTGTGAAGCACCATCTATGCTATTTAAATAAATTGGTTTCACACGAACACCCACACACAGAAATAGACAGTGTCCTGGGCTGGAATGTCAAAGCAGGGCAGTGTACCAGCCAGCAGAACACTACAGGAACGGGCTGAATGCTATGGGACAGTAGCTTTAAAGCAGGGCTGCCCAACCCTCTTCCTGGAGATCTACCGTCCTGTGGGTTTTCAGTCCAACCCTAATTTAACACACCTGGTTCTACTTATTAGCTGCTCAACAATACCTTAACTAGCTGAATCAGATATGCTAAATTAGGGTTGGACTGAAAACCTACAGGACAGTAGATCTCCAGGAAGAGGGTTGGGCAGCCCTGCTTTAAACCATCAAACCTCAGATCAATACCACATTATTATACTGTTCCTGTGTCATCATCACTACGTGCTAAGCTATCAGTCAATATAACTTCTCTCTTGTTTTGTCCAGAAACAATTTGTTCTTTCCTGAATCAATATTTGAATATGCATTATGCTGCATGGATCTGTCATTTAAGGTTTCCATTGCAACACAATGGTGTGTATGTGCATTTGTGCGTGCATGCGTTTATCCGTGTGTGTATGCATGTGTTTATGTGTGCGCCCATTTATGCATGCACTGTGTACCTGCACTCATGTTGCCGCAGGCTCTCAGATGGACCAGAGCATGGCCTAGTGCTAATTGCCCATCATGGGCAGTCAATGAGTCTGGGCATCAACTCTGCTTGTTTTAAATCAGGTTAACTGTGTCATTGAAATGGATGTCCTCACTGGCGTGTAATCACTCACTGATGTCTGTAATACGATAGTGCCCTCTGGTGGTCCAGAGTCCATTCTGGGCTGATAGATTCACTGTCTACCAATTCAATGTAATGTAGATAACCCTGGACTCAAAGAACGGAAGATAATTAGTCTATCATGTCCCTCAGGTGAAGGGGCTTTTAGGAAGGCAAGACAGAGCTGAAGTCACCAAAACACAGGGCACACATCAGAGAAACTACAAAGGACACCATAGTGAGGTATGAGCAGTGTTGTCTGGATAAAGATATGTTTGTGTGCAACAACATCCTATTGAGTGATTACAGAAGGCATTTATCAGAATCTATCATAAGCCCTTGCTCATTAACATTATCCTTCCTTTCCACAGAGTTCATTCTCTGGTCGGGGATATTCGGTGAGTGACTTCAATTCTTTCTGACAGAATTAATGTCCAGGATCTGCCTATAGTCATTCTCAGAGTATGAGGGCAAAACCAGGTCAGTGATTATCTTTAGCATTTTGAGAACAAGAACAGTCTGTGACAAAATGTTCTCTTAAGCTAACAGGCTGATATTTAGTAATGTAGCTAAACAGGTGTCATGTCAACATGGATTAGTGATTTGTGGATCTGAGTAACTGTCACGTTCTGACCTTAGTTCCTTTGTTTTGTCTTTTGTTTTAGTATGGTCAGGGCGTGAGTTGGGTGGGTTGTCTATGTTAGTTTTTCTATGATTTTCTATTTCTGTGTTTGGCCTGATATGGTTCTCAATCAGAGGCAGCTGTCAATCGTTGTCCCTGATTGGGAACCATATTTAGGTAGCCTGTTTTCTGTTGGGTTTTGTGGGTGGTTGTTTTCAGTCTTTGTGTGTCTGCACCAGATAGAACTGTTTCGGTTTTCACTTTGTTGTTTTTGTATTTGTAGTGTTCAGTTTTGGAATTATTAAATTAAGATGAACACTAACCAGGCTGCGCTTTGGTCCTCTCCTTCCACCGACGAAAGCCGTTACAGTAACCTTGACATGTTGACAGTGAGCAGGACTTGAGTCATTAGGGGAGTGAGGCAGAGAGGCACATGTGTTATCAGTGGTTTCAGTATAAATTGACTGGCTGATACAGTAGCTCACAGTTGTGCTGCTGTGTCGTCTGGCATGATGAATCCCTTAGAGCAGACAGATCAGTTCACACGTCTGTCACTAGGAACGAGGTAACAGACATAATGTATAATAATGTCCTCTCTCTCTTGATTTGTAAACAGACTGTTTTTGTGATATTACTACTAGACATAACCACAGATTTTAGTCCTAATCTAACCAGGATTATTAGTTGATCTCAATGTTTCTTTATGCATTATTTGTAAGTACAGCACATATTTATCAAGATTTCATTGAACATACTATATTAAATGATTGGAGTCAAATTTCTTAATCCACAATCTTGTTTTCATGGAACAGGATATTGTAATGAAAGCTTAGTTAATGAAGATAAATACTGCTGTGGAAGCTTACTGAAAACACTCATCAGTCACTCTTATGACTACTGCCTCTAGTCTCACGTTATCCTCTGCTGTTCTCTCCCTGCCAATAGAGTAGGAGTAAACATGTGTCATGTGTCACTCAAAACACAGGTCATAACCTCTCCTTATAATCTCTAGACAGATAACACGTTTTGTTCCTGTGGGTAATATTGATATGACTGTGGAGGCAGATAGCAGAAATGTAAACAACTCACTTCCAGTTTGAGTGTTTGTGATTGATGAAGGTGTTGATACATTCTCATGAATTAATGCAGTGTTTTACATCCTTTCTCTCGCAGTGTGACAGTGAGAGTGACATCGATGACAAGGCAAGATAAACATTCTCACTTTTCACAACTGTTATCACTGATAATAAGGTATCTCAGTGCTCTACTATTCTGTCATTCAGCCATGTGTAACAGCTTCTGTCCCTTTCCTCACCCCAACCTGGGCTTGAACCAGAAATCCTCTGCACATCGACAACAGTCACCCTGAAGCATTGTTACCTATCGCTCCACAAAAGCTGCGTCCCTTGCAGAGCAATGGAAACAACTACTTCAAGGTCTCAGAGCGAGCGACGTGACCCGATTGAAACGCTACTAGCGCGCACCACTTACTAGCTATCCATTTCACACCGGTTACACATGTATTCCCATCTGCGCTGTCAGCTGGCCAGGCTTTATTGTACTGAGAGGAAGGGGGTCCTCCAAATGCCAGACAGGGTTGTGATGGGAGTCAGGTCTTTTGCCTTCCTTTTTATTTACATCAGGGAAGCGTAAACAGTGTGTGTGATGTCTTGTGTTTTGGTACTGGTTTATGAGTGTTAGGTTCAGTCTGTGTGTACGAGGACATTATACTAATTTAAACTTGTTATAAATATCTACATGTTAATAATACCCACCCTCTTTGATTTCATTATTGGATTTGATCTAAGGAATTTGCGGAAGTTAAGTTGATTACGCTGTGAACATCATTAGGCCTTTTTACGAAAGTCAAGATGTTCTGATAATAACAACTAGTCTCTGTTATTTCCTCCAAATGATCTATTTACTTTATCAGCAACCTCAAATTAAATTTGGAGGCTCCAAAACTGAAATTGAACTCATGATAGAGATCATATGAACCAGATTACAGTATTGTGGCATTTTGCTAGGTTGTTAATCGCCTGAGGGATTCCAGGAATAGCTGTAAATAAGGTCCTTACATTTGCAACACCAAAGGAACTTCATGATGGTTTACCACAGCTGAATTTCAGCTGAGTTCAGACCCAGTAAATCAACAATTTGATGTAGCAATTGAGTCTGCTCGGTTTGATTCGTCTTTTTTTGATGCCATTAATTCATAATCAGGTGGTTTCACAGCGTCCGTATGACTTTGCAAAGAACATAAAGTTTAAAGATGAGAAATACACAGAACATCATATATAATCTCACCACATATATTATTTAAATGAAAATGGCTGATTTGTCTAGTTTGTGTGTGCGTGTCCGCGTGTGTGCGCGTATGTGTGTGTGTCCTTTGCTGGCTGTTATTAGAATCTGGCCAATATTCAGCAATTTAATCAGAAACATACTGTTGGTAATGTAATTTATTGATTGTAATAAGATACTCACTAACTGAATTTGTCTCATCCACTTTCTAATTAGTTTTTCACAAGGTAAATGTCATGGGCATTTATGTATATTTCTAGTGAGTGCTCTTAAAGGGAAGATATGACTGATTACATGAATTACCTCTTAATATGTAATCTATGTTGAGATGCTTTTTATTATCCTGTCAAAAATATACTTGAATTGAGCTGTCACGTACTACATTAAATTATTTAAGAATGGTTTCGATTGAATCTCATTCAGTTTCATTTCGAAACTTTCCCTCATGTCATTGGACTGGGTTCACCAAGATTTATGTCTCACCTTTTGTCCCTCTGATCTCATTTACATTCATTGGGAACTTGAACACACCCCCTTGAGTGACGAAGCGCACATGGAGTCTGGGAGTGGAACAAGAGCCAGTATACAGAACAGTGCTGTTGATAGAGTGCTGATAAAGATGGAAAAGCAACCACTTTTCTGGACAGTTCCACTACCGGCACCTTCAGAATCCTAATTTAGCCTCTAGCTAGGCTAACATATTTGTTATTTTCTTTCTTTTCTCTATTTAACTCAGGTTTCAGGGATTGTGTCTGATAAACTCTTCACACTAAGGAAAACTACTGGTAAGAATATTTCCTCTGGATTTTGAGGTATTCAGCGTGTATGCTTTTGACTCTGTCCTCGTTTAGCTGTTGTTATTTACAGAATAGATATGTGTCTCTCTTAGTGACATGATTTTGACATTCTTTTTATGGCATTCCATTTCTGTTCACTCGAATAAGGGAAACATCCTCTTTCAAGCCACACTGTGGTCAAGTTGTTGGCAAAGTATTATGACCTTTGTCATTTTAGGATCCTCACACACTTGCTCTTAATTACACAATGTGGGTATGACATCGAATGTTACTCTACCCTGTGGAAAGTCTCTGCGCTAGAGGGATTTATTATATTTAAAGTAAAACCGAATAATGATGCAATGTTTTGTCAGATATATTTGTGCAATTGAGTTGAATGATTTGAAATAGTTGATAAATGTTTTCTACAAAACATTTTATCTATGAATTGGATTGAACCTCTACTCCCAGTGGCTTAGATGCTTTGTTGGGGCGAGGAACGGGTTAGTCACACTTCATGCTCAATGAGACTATTGGCTCAAGCAATTTTGTAATCTACTGCAATGTTCCCTATTATCATCCTTACCATAGCCATCAATTCCATATTGTGATCTAACTATAGCTGAAATTCACAAGAGGTTGGTGCCACCTTAATTGGGGAGAACGGGATGTGGTAATGACTGGAATTAGTGGAATGGTATCAAATACATCAAACACATGGTTTCCAGGTGTTTGATGCCATTCCATTTTCTCCGTCCCGGCCATTATTATGAGCCGTTCTCCCCTCTGCAGCCTCCTGTGCTGAAATTCAACAATGAAATGCAATTTTCACCCAAAAGAATGGTGCTGAAAGCAGCATCACTGAATGGTATTGTTCCCATTCAGCAATCTTTACCCGACTGAGGTGTTTGGCCGTATAGGGGCAGCTTGATAGATTGTGTTCCCTTCAAAACCCACGATTTCTCAAACTAAAACTAATTTGGCCTGTAAAAGCCAAGAGGAGACGCACATCCAGGGCCAGGCAGCATAAAGCCTGCTCTAATCCCACTGGCTGGCTGGCGTTGAGAACCTTTTAGAGCTGAGCCAGGGGTTTAATATGTCTTGTGTGATGGCGATTAGGAGCTCCCCATTTAACTCTCACTACCTTCAAGCTGCTTGTGGTGGGCTTTAGAGAGGGCATTTGTTGTTTGCTTTGGAGGTCTCTTCAGTCTCCCAATAAGCCGTCTGGAGTTCAGCCTATTGAACATTATGATTACAAATAATGGTAAACACACCACTAGTCTCTCCCCAGGGCCCTCAGCTCTTGTCAGAGCTCAAAGACTGCAGGGAATAGAGACTAAGGTTGTGTTTGGTGCTGGGAAAATAGGCCGTTTGTTGAATTTAATGATCATTTTCTGGCAGTGAATGGAAGATCTATTGGTGCGACTAACAAATTGTAAGCACTTTGTAGTATGAACATGCTAATTTTTCCAAGACACACTGGTAGTTACGAAGCTGCTCGTTGTTGCCTCATTGTTGTTTCTAGATGTAGGCCTAGTACAGCAGAGATTAGAAGCTATTCACCACTCTGACTGAAGGTTGTTTCAGCTAAGTATGGACACATCAATGTCAGTATTTATCTGAAGTGGGAAAGAACATTAAATGACTAAGTTCTGTCAAACTGTGGTTGGTAGCCTATGTTCTCTGGTTGCTAATAGACATAGGTGTTGATCAGAGGGATGAAGCGAAGGTGTGCAGCTCTGCCAGAGTGTCAGGTCTACAACGCAGCCAAGAGCAGAGCAGCGACACGCCCCTCGATCTGCCCACTGCCAGCCCCACCCCTGGCACTCTGCCCGCTGCCAGCCCTGTCCCTGCAGCCCCTCTCACCACCACCCCACCTCCTGCTGTGTGTGTGAAGAAGGAGAGGACGTCCCCTCACAATCCGACCATGCCAACTCTGCCAGGGCCAGGCCTATCCCAGGTCAAGAGAGAACCATTGTCACATCACCAGGGCCATCCCCTGTACATTGGTCTCCACAACAGGTAGGACATGGCATTGACCGAACTAGTTCAAACCATTTAATAATACTATATCCTAGAGGAGGTTGATATTTATTTACTACATTTCCTTTCTCCTCTCCACAGCAGCATAGAGGGGTCCCACAAGCGAACCCTCCCCCCATCCCCCCACTTCGGGCGCCATTCTTCTCCCTTGCCGGCCCTCCCCCTGTCCATCTCAGAGCTGTCCGCACCCCACTTCTTCCTGCCAGGTCACGGGCATCGCCGCCCTGCCATGTTCACTAGTCCTGCGGGATTAGCAACCAGCGATATTGTAGGACGGTCCACTCGAGCAGGCTGCTCAGGTAAGAGGCATGAACAGTAAATGAGATTTAATGTACAACAGGTGTAGGTGGTGAGAAAGGGTGAGAAAAGAGCAGTAGTCATCATAGAGTATGACCTTTAACCTTGCATCTCTCCCCCCACAACAGAGCACGACCTGCTTCGCCAGGAACTGAACAACCGTTTCCTGGCACAGACTGCAGTTAGAGGGGCAGGCTCTGAGTCACCTCTACTGAGGGCAGAATTCCACCAGCACACACACCAGCACCAACATCAGCACCAACACCAGCTCACCTTCTCACCCTACCCCAACGGGTTGCCTCCTCCACCAGGCATCGTCTCTACACCCCCAAATATGGGTCGCACGGCTGCCCTAAATGTAAGTCCAGCACATGGCCACTACAAACCGCTTCATATGAGTTAATGTTATTATCAAATCCCACATTCATTGTAAAGAACATTTTAGGTCACCCAGAAACCAGAGTTTACAGAGTGCTTTGTTTTTGCTGTTTTCCAAACTCACCTCGCCTCAGGCGCAGCATCTGCCTCGTGTACTCTGGGGGAAACCCTATGTGTGTGTTAGTTTCACATCTCAAATATCACACAGAAATATCAGATACAGTCCCCAAGAGATACATTTTTGCTTTCAGCTGTTTTAAACTTTTTTACACCCACCAGGGAACATTTTGAAATATTTCAGCATAGAAAAAAATAAATAATGTATGATCCCTGAAATGGTTGGCTGTTCCACTGGCAGTTGGTAAAGGCAGTGTAAATGGATCTCATGGCTGTTTTGACACACCAAAGCCCTGCTGTCAGGACAAATGACTGTGCCGCAGCAGAAGGAATGAGGTCATTAGTGCTTTTGATCGTGGGTAATTGCTCATGGATGCTTGTGCCGGCATTGGCAGGGCTTCAGTTGGGTTTAAGCAGCCGAGATATGGAAACTCTGAACATAGCCATCTGAAGTGTGTACATGCATCTGTTAAACAGTCAATGAGCTGAGATGAATGCACCGTCCTGTGCATAGTCGTTGGCATGCATAGCTTCCTGGCACTTTGTGTAATGTGAGGTGTAGAACAGAACGGTCATGGTTAATTTTTTATAATAATTTGTAGCATTTTTACATTTGTTTCTTCTTTATGTATGCTTATATTATTGTCTAATATTGTTCATATTACTGACGTGTTCTCACAAAATTGTCTTTCAGTTGGAAAAGTACTCAGCAAAACTGGAAAACCCTTACCTAAGACATCAACATGTAAGTTAAAGTACTGTTTTCAGAAAGATGGCAATATGTTCCTTTGGATTACCATCAAAGGCATTATTCTGTATCATATTATGGTTCTCAAAGAAATTAAGTTATATGCCATTTACTTACAGATCTACTCTGGGCGTACAAAGTGTTTGTTTAATCTTTTGATTCCCCTGACGTTCCACTTCATTCATTCTCATCTTAACCTGTATGTGGTCTTGCCCAGTTCTACCCCTCCTACCCCCCAGCGATGCCAGGCATGCCAGCCCTGCACCCCCACTCAGGACCCCCAGGACCTTTCAGCTCTCTGCAAGGAGCCTTCCAGCCTAAGGTCCATACCACATCACTCCCTCCCTCCGTCCGTCCGTCCGTCGGTCGGTCGGACGGACGGAGGGAGGGAGGGAGGGAGGGAGGGAGACAGACAGACAGACAGACAGACAGTCTCCTTTATGACCTTGTGTTAACCACCCCACACACATAATTGTCAATCTAATCATGTGACTTACCATCCCTCCCTAGTCTATGGATGTAGTGACACGGCCAGAAGTCCCTCACAATCTACTGCCAAAGGACCCACGGGTAGGCCTCTTCTCTATCCATTAAGTTATGAATAAAACACAGTAGTAAAGGTTCAGATATTAACCCTCCTCTGTTCTCCCTCTGTTCACAGATAACTGATCCATTCAGATCATCAGCTAGGGTAAGAATATGCCATTCGCCGTCATTCTGTAAGCTTGTCGACAGAATTCTAGCCCTTGGGTTTAAGACTAATCAAATGATTGTCCTTCTATTCTTGCAGAAGGCTGGCAAATGGTGTCTAATGCATGGCCAGATCGCATGGCAGATTCATCACCACCAGCAGAGAATGAAGGTGCACAAGATGCATTAATTATTTTCCAAAACCGGTAATCAGTGAAGTAATGCTTTCTGTGTCCTCCCGTCTCAGCAACCCCTTCACCTCTCAATCTCTATTAAGCTTTTAATCCCTCTCTCTGTCCATCACTCTCCTCCCCACTTTATCTATCTATCTTTAACAGAACATGCACTTTGATCCACATCAGCTGAATATGAGCAGGGTGAAGCTGGACCTGTTTAGTCGGCCAGCCGCACCAGGTCTTCCTCCTGGACTATCCTATGGCCATGACCTGGCCCGACCTTTCCTGTCCTCCTCAGGTTAGCCAGCCCACTCCATGTCCTATTCATTACTGTGGATGTTAAATGAGGGTGTACGTGCAGTTATGGTGATATTGTACAGTTATGGTGATATCGTACGGTTATGGTGAAATTGTACAGTTATGGTGATTTTGTATGGTTATTACGATATTGTACAGTTATGGTGATATTGTACGGTTATGATGATATTGTACAGTTATGATGATATTGTACGTTATGGTGATATTGTACGGTTGTGATATTGTACAATTATGGTGATATTGTACAGTGATGATGATATTGTTACGGTCATGGGAACAACGGCTTTTATAGGTTCCTTAGCTCCTTTATGTCCCTGTATGCCCATGTTAGTGTGGTTGATTCGCTCACTACTGTACCTTCTCCCTCTATAGGTCATTCGTCTGCATCACCATTCAGTGCCCCCACGCATCACGGCCACTATCTACCTGCTAGCCACCTTACTGGTAAGAGCCATAGGCTGCTGGTGCAACGTCATAATAATGATGTTTGAAGTACAAGACAACAGCCATTAAGACAACAGCCATTAAGACAACAGCCATTAAGACAAAAGCCATTAAGAGGTGCTCCTCTTGTGATGCTCCTCAGATCCATTTGGTCGAGCCAGTCACTATGGAAACCTTGGACAACTGGCAACTAATGCATTTGGCGGCCTGGGTGCCCCATCTCTTGGTAGGTTTTCACTCTCAAATAGTTGACCTCAACATAATGCAACCTACTGTTTCAACTCAATTGGTGAACTGATTGATTTTATTGAAATTACATAAATCCTTCATATTTTAGGCCCAGGCAGCCCGTTTGGTGACAGGCAGGGCCATGGGTTGCCAGGTTTTGTCAGCCACCCTCAGGAAGCCTGGAACCGCCTGCAACGAATGCCCCCCTCCTTCCCCACGCCTCCAGCACAGTCCAGGCCTGCTGATGTGGCCCGCAAGCCCACAGTCCAGAGCAGTGAGAGGGAAAGGGAAGCTAAGAAAAGGGATCACTCTGCTACCAAGGAGGAGTCAGTGAGAGACGGGTCAGTGACAGCCCTAGTGCAGAGATGGCATTTCCCATCCTGAAAAGCCTTCAAAAGTTGTGATTTTATATTTTGAAACAGCATCTAACATTCAAAGAATTGCCTATTTTTCCAACCACATAGAGGCTAGATATCATAATATTTCCCAGCTGTTAACCTCCGCACCTCTGTCCTCTCCATAGAAATTCTCTGGAAAGAAGCCATCAATCCACCCACACATCCTCAGGCTTTCAGATTAGTAATCTGATTAGCAGCAGCAGCCCAGAAAGGAAGAGGAGTAGCCCAGATCAGGGTCGTCGTCAGGCTGAGAGGGACGGCACCTCGCTGGGGAGAGTCCAGGTGAAGCAAAGCTCCTCTCCAGCGCTGGAGGTGCAGGATAGGGGATCCTCAAACCCTTATAACACAGTGAAGAATCACCAATCCAGCGAGAGCACACAAACCCTGAAGGGACCTTTAAACATAAAGCAGGAGCACAGAGATGAACCAGAGATTATGGCTGGGCCACCGGAAATTACCCTCTTACTCCCACCAGGCCACTCTCAGGCTCCACACCCCTCATCAAGGCGCAGCCACTTCCCCACCGCAGGCATGCTTCAGAGCAGCCATCTACCTCACTCTCTACCACTCTCCATGAGCCCCATGCACCCAGTGAGCAGCCTCAGTGCAATGGAGCGAGCCCGTGTCCAGCCCTTCATGGGGGTCAGTCCACTAGCCACAGGTCGAGACCACCGTGTGCCCCTTCACCTCTCAGGCCCCTGGGATCCACTACGAGACCCCTACAGAGGGCTGTACCTGCAGAGCCAGGTGGTACATACGACCTATGACCCTGAGAGAGGCCGCAGACAGCGGGAGCAACACCCCAACCCACAGCCGCAGCAGCACCTACAGGACAGTCACGGGCAGGCAGAGGAGAGGGCCAGGTTGCACCAGCTTCAGGGCTCTCCCATGGAGGGCCACCTAGCCCACACGCCCACCTTTACATCCTCCCTGGGTGGGGTGATGTACCCCAGGCTCAGCCCCTCAGCTCCACACAGTGGCCATCTGAACAGGACACCTCCCACTGCCACTCTCAGTGCCCCAACCCCTCTGGTGCCCACCTCCACCACATCCCCTGGCATACCTTCCACTCCTCGAAAGACCACACCCACCAGTGCCCCACCCTCTGGGGACCCAACCCCATCCTGCAATCCTAAAGAGGTGGAGGCACAGTAGCATGGAAGTCTCTCAGATATAAGAGACAAGACTCTATACAGTACACACTCAACTTGACAACTTTAAGTAAAAATAGTATATTGTAGATTATATGTTAATAAATAACAAGTTTAAGTAGTGAGTCTGCATAGAAACTGTTGAATAAGTTGAATAACTATTGTTGGATAATGTTATTTAATAGTAATATATGAGTATTTTGTAAGATTTATATTCCCTTTCTGTGTACAGAAATAGATTTTATGAATTTGTACATTTGTGTAATTAATGCATTACCTTTGTTTAATACACATTTATTACACATTATTTATCAATAGGTAAAACTGAAAAAATATGTTCTCCTCTTGATTGATAGTTTTTAGGTTAATGTAACTATGTTTCTTACCTGAAAATGTTTGACTTTCACTTTGTGGAAATATTCACATAACCTGTCACTTGTTTCTATAAAGAATGTCTATTTAAACAAAAATGGAATTACTTGGCAATTCATTGTCTTATTTTCACTTGCATTTGCAGTACTCCTTGTAATCTTAAATTATCATAATTGTTCTATTTTTTTGTATTATAGTATAATTTATCATAGCATGGGCTTGTATGTACAGTGGGGTCTGAATTTATTGACACCCTTGATAAAGATGAGCAAAAATGACAAAATAAAAATTTATTGATATTTAGGTATGGAGTTCTTTTCTGCTTATGCATTCTAATTTCTACGCCAAACCCACCAATGGTGTGCGTGGCCAAAGTGCTCCATTTTCATGTCATCTGACCAAAGCACGGGTTCCAATCCAAGTGCCAAAGCCATTTAGCAAACTCCATGCATTTACATTTGTTGGACAACATGAAAATGGAGTTCTTTGGCCATGCACACCAGTGGAGGGTTTGGCGCCGAAATGAGAATGCATGAACAGAAAAGAACCCCATACCTACTGCAAAATATAGTGGTGGATCTTTGACTTTATGGGGCATTTTTGCTTCCACTGTCCTGGGGTCATTGTTAAGGTTAACTGCGTCATAAACTTTACCCAGTACCAGGACATTTTAGCCAAAAACATGGTTGCCTCTGCCAGGAGGCTGAAACTTGGCCACAAGTAGACGGCCATCTCAATCTCCAGACTTGAAACACATTGAAAACCTGTAGTTTTAATTAAGGCCAGGCACCACTGACAAAAATTGTGATTTTGCTTTCATCTGTCAATTTTCATATTTTGGGATGTTTTGCAACTATAACTTCCATACTTTCATAAAATGTACAAATAAATCGGCAATAATGTATATAAATAACTCCATCAACACCTACCATAAATGTCGTTCTTGATAGCATGTTTTATGTAGAACTTCAACGGCTATTTTTAAAACTTTCCATGTTGAATCATATATCATTCAAACGCTTGTTTTCCGGGGCATATCGTTAGCTTGTCCATACATGGCTATATCCTTTGTAGACGTAGCGCTTCGTACTGAAATATCAGTAATTTTCTGACATCCGATTGGTTACTGGCATTTAAAGGCCCTTTCCGGCTACCTGATTAGTTAAAATGCCTCACATGCCGTTTGAAAATATCTCCCGCGAAGAGTCAACGTAAAGAGAGACGAAATGAGAAAATCTCTAAGAATATACCTACAGTGTGTGAATAAAATAGGCGATCTCAGTTAGCCAATGCGAGAAAACCAGTGAATGAAAGAAAACATTTGCCTGTTCCGCGATCGAGGCAGTGGCAGTACAGGTAGAGGAGGAAAAGGAGGTAGCCCGCAGCAGCGCTTTGAGACGCAAATTAGTTGAGATGAAGACAACTAGCAGCGATCAACCAGATCAACTTGTACATGATTTGATTTGCCCTAACAGTCTAAACACTGGACTGAAAATCACCATAGACTTCACCAACCAGTGATTTTGTAATTATGTCATGAAAGAATGTGCAGACTGTGAAGGTGATCGTGATGCATTTAGGAGGACTGTTTACACTTCCTCCAGGCTGCAGGAGTGCTCCAGGGGAAATGTGGCATTTGATATAAATGTGAGGATGATTCCTCTAGCCCATGTACTTGGATTTGGTTATGCAGCTCTAAAGAAAATAAGCAAAGTCCTAGGGATTCCTTCCTTGCTTCTCAGCTCATATCAGAGACATGACAGGTAAATAAAAAGGGAGAGTAGCCCATTATTGTCAGGTGACTTGCTGTGTGTGAATAATATGTATTTCCTTGCTACAGCAAATGTATTCAAAGTGAATAAAACAGAGTGATAGGAAATCATAACTACAATGAGACTGTCACATAGGCCTACAGTGTCATAGGGCTGTAGCCTAATGTGATTAGTAAGAAATTAGCTTGACATAAAGAAATACATGCTTATATGCTAATATTTACATAGGGTAACATGCTGATATTTAGTCCTGCAGTTTAGTCTGCTGTAATGTCAACAGACATACCTAAGTACTTCCCCCCCCACTTTAGTTGCAGAGATTCAGAGAGGGCTGCAGTCAATGGAGAGTGCTAAAAAGATAATTAGAAGAGCATACTTAGATATAGACCCAGACAGAGCAGAGTTGCTGAAGGGGGATGAGGATGCCATCATAGACATTAATGTATCCTTCGATGGCACTTGGCACAAGAGAGGATTCACTTCCAACTACGGAATAGGTGTGTGCATTGGTGCTGGTACCAGTGAGCCATAGAAAATGGTGAAGATCCACCCTGTCACAAAAACCTTGGACACCATACATTTTTTAATAGAGAGGTTGCACAGAAAATGGTACCTGTATATCATAGGATGTCAAATAGAATGTAGCACGGAGGAACCCAGAATGCAAATGAATGTCTGAACTCTGTAATATGGTCGCGATGGCCCAAAATTCTTCGTGGGCAAAAGCCGCATTGACGGAGCAGCCAGTAGGGCAGTAGCCACGTTCAATGAGGGAGCCACTGCTATAACAAATGTGATGAACAAATTGTGGCTTGACAGCACTTTGGTGACACTGGAGCAATCAGAGAGGAGTTGTGAGAGCTGATGCTGCTTCAATGGAGTGTGCCAAGCGTAGGCGCAGGTCCCATGACAGTCAAGAAAGTAAAGCGTCACCTGCAACAACTCAAAGATGGCCTTACATATGTGGCAGGCATAGTTGATTAATGTTCTGCACATTTCAACAGCCATACAAAATCCTTGTATGTGACAAATTGAGCAAAGTGATATGAGGATTTTCCCAAAACTGCATATTTGCCCAACAGACCAGTATTCAAAGCATATGCTCTATTGCTTGAAACAAATGTATTACATGTGCTAATGTATTTGTAATAGGTATATTTGATGTTTATTTGTCAGTTTAGAAGTGATATATGATTAAGAGTTTAATTAATTTGACGTAAATTGTCATATTTATGGGAAAGTACATTTGAATTGCATTAGCCTATCTTTATCGGCCATTTTCTCAAAATGACATGTTCCCGGTGGGCCAATTCATTTTCTCAGTCTTCAAAGGACGTACATTCCCATTATTCCACACACAGGTTCTTAGATCTTATAGTCAGACTTTTACAGAGGCTTTTTTAAATATCTTGTGTCGTTTTGATTTTAAGTGGCATTTTATGTGCAAATACATGCAAAATATCCATCAGTCATACATGTGAAGTGTTTTTTAAATAATTCCATGAAACTACAATATTTTTTATAAACTGATCTGTAAAAGGCTGACCATTGAGTGTCTTATCACACAAAAAAAACATTCTGCCTTGAAGCAATGTGTTGAAAAACAGATTCTCGTAATATGCAAATCAGCACATATTTAAGGACTGTTTGCCTCATTTGCATATTTGAATTTAAAAATAAATAAAACTTCTAATACAATAATATATTGTATTTATGTATACTTTCAACTGGTAAAGTTTCAGTCTGATGTGAGTAAAGAAGAAAAAAAATCCATATTACCCTGTGGTGCCTGGCCTTAAAATGGGCAGTCCATAGGCGCAGACGAAGGATATCTAGGATCGGTAAGGATTCTGTATGGAGGAATGGTCTAAGAACCCTCTCAATGTGTTCCTCAACTCGTAAAACATTTTAGAAAAAAGCTCAGTGCCATTATCCTCGCAAGGTGAGGTATTGAAAGGTATTAAAAACATGTGTCAATCATTTTGACCTACCTTTTTGAGAAAATAACATATTCCTTGTTAAACAAAATCTCTTTCTCTGAGAAATTATCAACTCAGCAAAAAAAGAAACGTCCCTTTTTCAGGACCCAAAGATAATTCGTAAAAATCCAAATAACTTCACAGATCTTCATTGTAAAGGGTTTAAACACTGTTTCCCATGCTTTAAACACAATTAATGAACATGCACCTGTGGAACGGCCGTTAAGACACTAAAAGTTTACAGACGGTAGGCAATTAAGGTCCCAGTTATTAAACTTAGGACACTAAAGAGGCCTTTCTACTGACTCTGAAAAACACCAAAAGAAAGATGCCCAGGGTCCCTGCTCATCTGCGTGAACGTGCCTTAGGGATGCTGCAAGGATGCCGATGTGGCCAGGGCAATAACTTGCAATGTCTGTACTGTGAGATGCCTAAGACAGCGCTACAGGGAGACAGGACGGACAGCTGATTGTCCTCGCAGTGGCAGACCACGTGTAACAACACCTACACAGGATCGGTACATCCGAACATTATACCTGCGGGACTGGTACAGAATGGCAACAACTGCCCGAGTTACACCAGGAACGCACAATCTCTCCATCAGTGCTCAGACTGTCCGCAATAGGCTGAGAGAGGCTGGACTGAGGGCTTGTAGGCCTGTTGTAAGGCAGGTCCTCACCAGACATCACCGGTAACAACGTCGCCTATGGGCACAAACTCACCGTCGCTGGACCAGACATGATTGGCAAAAAGTGCTCTTCGCTGACGAGTCGCTGTTTTGTCTCACATGGGGTGATGGTCGGATTCGCGTTTATCGGCGAAGGAATGAGCGTTACTCTGAAGCCTGTACTCTGGAGCGGGATCGATTTGGAGGTGGAGGGTCTGTCTTGGTCTGGGGCAGTGGGTCACAGCATCATTGGACTGAGCATGTTGTCATTGCAGGCAACCTCAATGCTGTGCGTTACAGGGAAGACATCCTCCTCCCTCATGTGATACCCTTCCTACAGGCTCATCCTGACATGACACTCCAGCATGACAATGCCACCAGCCATACTGCTCGTTCTGTGTGTGATTTCCTGCAAGACAGGAATGTCAGTGTTCTGCCATGGCCAGCGAAGAGCCCGGATCTCAATCCCATTGAGCACGTCTGGGACCTGTTGGATCGGAGGGTGAGGGCTAGGCCCATTCCCCCCCAGAAATGTCCGGGAAGTTGCAGGTGCCTTGGTGGAAGAGTGCGGTAACATCTCACAGCAAGAACTGGCAAATCTGGTGCAGTCCATGAGGAGGAGATGCACTGCAGTACTTAATGCAGCTGGTGGCCACACCAGACTGTTACTTTTGATTTTGACCCCCCTTTGTTCAGGGACACATTATTCCATTTCTGTTAGTCAAATGTCTGTGGAACTTGTTCAGTTTCTTTCAGTTGTTGAATCTTGTTATGTTCATACAAACATTTACACATGTTAAGTTTGCTGAAAATAAACGCAGTTTCTTTTTTTGCTGACTTTATTAGTATAAAATAATATAACTTCCATTTTGTTTAAGCATGCAATATAGTTTAGTATTTTAATTATTTATTTTTTACAGTAATTTTTTCTCATCTTTATCAAGGGGATCAGTAACTTTTTTTATTGACTATAATAATACTTGTGGTGTGTTCAGTTAAATTAAACATTTGCTACGTTGCATGAGGGTTTGTACTGAGCGACACATTTTCCCAAAATATCTTCAACATTCTTGAACAGACTTGTCACGTTCCCCTGCTCAGACGTTGCATGCATCAGCCAATGGTTTTGTACCACGTCATCGACTGGCAGATTGCTATAACATGATGTGGACCACAGCATATGTTACATAAAATACCTATCCAGGCATTGCAAGATCTGGCGTGTGTCAGGAAAGCCTGGGCACAAGAGTGTGCCCTTTATGCTGTGTTTGTAAGTGGGAATTTACCACATCGACTTGAAACAATCCAGTTGAACAGCCAACTGGTAATTACTAGTGGGAAACTTGTCTATTGCTGCGTTCACGTGCTAGTAGGAACTTATTTCTAACAGCATGTCACCTGTGAAACTGCTTGGCATCCGACCGCTAGACGCTACAGAGGGTAGTGCGTAGGGCACATCCAGGAACTTCATACCAGGCGGTGTCAGAGGAAGGCCCTAAAAAGACTCCAGCTACCCAAGTCATAGACTGTTCTCTCTGCTACTGCACAGCAAGCGGTACCGATGCACCAAGTCTGGAACCAACAGGACCCTGAACAGCTTCTACCACAAAGCCATAACACTGCTAAATAGTTAGCTAAATAGTTAACCAATAGCTACCCGGACTATCTTAATTAAACCTTAATTAAACCTTTTTGCACTTTGATTCATCACATATGCTGTTGCTTACTCACTTTATCCCTACCTATATACAGCGCATTCGGAAAGTATTCACACCCCTTGACTTTTTCCACATTTTGTTACCTTACAGCCTTATTTTAAAATGGATTAAATTGTTTTTCTCCCCCTCATCAATCTCAAGTTAAATGCGATTAGTCACATGAGCCGAATACAACAGTGAAATGCTTACTTACAAGCCCCTAACCAACAATGCAGTTTAAAAAATACGAATAGGAATAAGAAATAAAAGCAACAAGTACTTAAAGAGCAGCAGTAAAATAACAATAGTGAGGCTATATACAGGGGGTATCGGTACAGAGACAATGTGCGGGGGCACCGATTAATATGTACATAAAGGTAGAGTTATTAAAGTGACTATGCATAGATAATAACAGAGAGTAACAGTGGTGGAAAAGAGGAGGGGGGCAATGCAAATAGTCTGGGTAGCTATTTGATTAGATGTTCAGGAGTCTTATGGCTTGGGAGTAGAAGCTGTTTAGAAGCCTCTTGAACTTGGAGCTCCTGTACCGCTTGCCGTGCGGTAGCAGAGAGAACAGTCTATGACGAGGGTGGCTGGAGTCTTTGACAATTATTAGGGCTTTCCTCTGACACCGCCTGGTATAGAGGTCCTGGAAGGCAGGAAGCATGGCCCCAGTGATGTACTAGGCCGTACGCTCAACCCTCTGTAGTGCCTTGCGGTTGAAGGCCGAGCAGTTGCCATACCAGGCAGTGATGCAACCAGTCAGGGTGCTCTCGATGGTGCCGCTGTAGAACCTTTTGGGTATCTGAGGACCCATGCCAAATCTTTTTGGTTTTCTTGTGCCCTATTCACGACTGTCTTGGTGTGCTTGGACCATGTTAGTCTGTTGGAGATGTGGACACCAAGGAACTTGAAGCTCTCAACCTTCTCCACTACAGCCCTATCAATGAGAATGGGGGCATGCTCGGTCCTCATTTTCCTGTAGTCCACAATCATCTCCTTTGTCTTGATCACATTAAGGGAGAGGTTGTTGTCCTGGCACCACACGACCAGGTCTCTGACCTCCTCCCCATAGGCTGTCTCGTCATTGTCCGTGATCAAGCCTACCACTGTGGTGTCATCGGCAATCTTAATGATGGTGTTGGAGTCGTGCCTAGCCATGCAGTCATGAATGAACAGGGAGTACAGGAGGGGACTGAGCAAGCACCCCTGAGGGGCCCCTGTGTTGAGGATCAGCGTGTCGGATGTGTTGTTACCTACCCTTACCACCTAGGGGCGGCCCGTCAGGAAGTCCAGGATACAGTTGCAGAGGGAGGTGTTTAGTCCCAGGGACCTTAGCTTATTAATAAGCTTTGAGGGCACTATGGTGTTGAACGCTGAGCTGTAGTCAATGAATAGCATTCCCACATAGTTGTTCCTTTGTCCAGGTGGGAAAGGGCAGTGTGGGGTGCAATAGAGATTGCATCATCTGTGGATCTGTTAGGGCGGTATGCAAATTGGAGTGGGTCTAGGGTTTCTGGGATAATGGGATAATGGTGTTGATGTGAGCCATGACCAGCCTTTCAAAGCACTTCATGGCTACAGACGTGAGTGTTACGGGTCAGTAGTCATTTAGGCAGGTTCCCTTAGTGTTCTTGGGCACAGGGTCTATGGTGGTCTGCTTAAAACATGTTGGTATTACAGACTTGGACAGGGAGAGGTTGAAAATGTCTGTGAAGTCACTTGCCAGCTGGTCAGCGCATGCTCGCAGTACACGTTCTGGTAATCCATCTGGCCCTGTGGCCTTGTGAATGTTGACCTGTTTAAAGGTCTTACTCACATCTGCTGCGGAGAGCGTGATCACACAGTCGTTCAGAACAGCTGGTGCTCTCATGCATGTTTCAGTGTTATTTGCCTTGAAGCAAGCATAGAAGTAGTTTAGCTTGTCTGGTAGGCTCGTGTCACTGGGCAACTCTCGGGTGTGCTTCCCTTTGTAGTCTGTAATGGTTTGCAAGCCCTGTCACATCCAATGTGCGTCAGAGCCGGTGTAGTACGATTCAATCTTAGTCCTGTATTGACACTTTGCCTGTTTGATGGTTCGTCGGAGGGCATAGCAGGATTACTTATAAGTTTCAGAGTAAGAGCCCCGCTCCTTGAAAGCGGCAGCTCTAGCCTTTAGCTCAGAGCGGATGTTACCTGTAATCCATGGCTTCTGGTTGGGGTATTTATGTA
Organism: Salvelinus alpinus; assembly: GCF_045679555.1. Classification (NCBI taxonomy): domain Eukaryota; kingdom Metazoa; phylum Chordata; class Actinopteri; order Salmoniformes; family Salmonidae; genus Salvelinus; species Salvelinus alpinus. The sequence continues at coordinate 98,786,735 of NC_092086.1, read as the reverse complement.
TGTATGGTCACTGTGGGGACGACGTCATCGATGCACTTATTGATGAAGCCAATGACTGATGTGGTGTAGTCCTCAATGCCATCAGAAGAATCTCGGTACATATTCCAGTCTGTGCTAGCAAAACAGTCCTGTAGCTTAGCATCTGCTTCAGCTGACCACTTTTTTATTGACCGAGTAACTGGTGCTTCCTGCTTTAATGTTTGCTTGTAAGCAGGAATCAGGATAGAATTATGGTCATATTTGCCAATTGGAGGGCGAGGGAGAGCTTTGTACGTGTCTCTGTGTGTGGAGTAAAGGTGGTCTAGAGTTTTTTTCCCCCTCTGGTTGCACATTTAACATGCTGATAGAAATTTGGTAAAATGGATTTAAGTTTCCCTGCATTAAAGTCCCCGGCCACTAGGAGCGCCACCTCTGGATGAGCGTTTTCCTTTTTGCTTATGATGGAATACAACTCATTGAGTGCAGTCAGAGTATGTATACAGCTATGAAAAATACAGATGAAAACTCTCTCGGTAGATAGTGTGGTCTACAGCTTATCATGAGATACTCTACCTCAGGCGAGCAAAACCTGGAGACTTCCTTAGATATCGTGCACAAGCTGTTGTTTACAAATATACATAATCCACTCCCCTCGTCTTACCAGATGCCGCTGTTCTATCCTGCCGATACAGCGTATAACCAGCCAGCTGTATGTTGATAATGTCGTCGTTCAGCTACGACTCCGTGAAGTATAAGAGTTTTTAATGTCCCGTTGTTAGTTTAATCTTCCTCTTAGGTCGTCGATTTTATTTTCCAATGATTGCATGTTAGCTAGTAGAATGGAAGGCAGTGGGCGTTTATTCAATCGCCTACAAATTTTCAGAAGACCGACCTCCGTACTCTTTTTCTCTGTCTTCTCTTCACGAAAATGACAGGGATTTATGCCTGTTCCCGGGAAAGCAGTATGTCCTTCACGTCGGGCTCTTTGTACTCGTTAAAGGAGAATAAAAAAGCTTCTGCCACTTTGTTATGAGTAATCGCTGTTCTGATGTCCAGAAGATATTTTTGGTCATAGAAGACGGTAGCAGCAACATTGTGTACAGAATAAGTTCAAAAATAAGTTCCAAACAACGCAAAAAAACGAACAAAAAAACACATTCGGTTAGGAAAAACGTCAGCCATCTTCTCTGGCGCCATGATACACACAATACCCCGAAAAGACAAAGCAAAAACAGGTTTAGACATTTTTGCAAATGTATAAAAATAAATAAAACTGAAATATCAAATTTACATAAGTATTCAGACCCTTAACTCAGCGTTTTGTTGAAGCAGCTTTGGCAGCGATTACAGCTTCGAGTCTTATTGGGAATGACACTACAAGCTTGGCATACCTGTATTTGGGGAAATTCTCCCATTGTTCTCTGCAAATCCTCTCAAGCTCTGTCAGGTTGGATGGGCAGCGTCACTGCACAGCATTTTCAGGTCTCTCCAAATATGTTAGAGCTCTGGCTGGGCCACTCAAGGACATTCAGAGACTTGTCCCGAAGCCACTCCTGCGCTGTCTTGGCTGTGTGCTTAGGGTCGTTGTCCTGTTGTAAGGTGAACCTTCGCCTCCAGTCTGAGGTCCTGAGCGCTCTGGAGCAGGTTTTCATCAAAGGATCTCTCTTTACTTTGCTCCGTTCATCTTTCCCTCGATCCTGACGAGTCTCCCAGTCCTTGCCGCTGAAAAACATCCCCACAGCATGATGCTACCACCACCATGCTTCACCGTAGGGATGGTGCCATGTTTCCTCCAGATGTGACGCTTGGCATTCAGGCCAAAGAGTTCAATCTTGGTTTCATCAGACCAGAGAATCTTGTTTCTCATGGTCTGCGAGTCCTTTAGGCACTTTTTGGCAAACTCCAAGCGAGCTGATGTTCTTTTACTGAGGAATGGCTTCCATCTGGCCACTCTACCATAAAGGCCTGATTGGTAGAGTTCTGCAGAGATGGTTGTCCTTCTGGAAGGTTCTCCCATCACCACAGAGGAACTCTAGAGCTCTGTCAGAGTGGCCATCGGGTTCTTGGTCACCTCCCTGACCAAAGCCCTTCTCCCCTGATAGTTCAGTTTGGCCGAGCAGCCAGCTCTAGGAAGAGTCTTGGTGGTTCCATACTTCTACCATTTAAGAATGATGGAAGCCACTGTGTTCTAGGGGACCTTCAATGCTGCAGAAATATTTTGGTACGCTTCCCCAGATCTGTGCCACGACACAATCCGGTCTCGGCGCTCTATGGACAATTCCTTCGACCTCATGGCTTGGTTTTTGCTCTGACATGCACTGTCAACTGTGGGATCGTATATAGACAGGAGTGTGCCTTTCCAAATCATGTCCAATCAACTGATTTTATTAAAATAAAGAGAGTCGCACACTCCATATATAAACTCCCAGTAATTTATTGGGTGTTTACCAACATTTGATGCCGAAACGTTGGTAAATACCCAATAAACGACTGGGAGTTTATATATATATGGAGTGTGCGACTCTCTTTATTTTGATAGTTTATTCGCCATTAGTCAGCACCTCCACACAAAATACTTTTTCTGGGTGTGCACCAGCCCATGTTTTTTATTCTACAATCAATTAAATTTACCACAGGTTGACTCCAATCAAGTTGTAGAAACATCTAAAGGATGATCAATGGAAACAGGATGCACCGGAGTTCAATTTCGAGTCTCATAGCAAAGGGTCTAAATACTTATGTAAATAAGGTATTTCTGTTTTGAATGTTTAATACATTTGCAACAATTTCTAAAAAACGGTTTTCACTTTGTCATTATGCGGTATTGTGTGTAGGTTGATGAGGAAAATATTTTATTTCATCCATTTTAGAATAAGGCTGTAACGTAACAAAATGTGGAAAAAGTCAAGGGGTCTGAATACTTTCCCGAATGAACTGTATACATATCTACCTCAATTACCTTGTAGTAGTACCCTGTGTATATAGCCAAGATATCGTTACTCATTGTGTATTTAATTCCTCGTGTTATAATTGTTCTATTATTATTTATTTTTTTGTATCTCTGCATTGTAAGTATTTGACTAGGAAAATCTGAAATTTCCGACTTGTTATATGGTTAAATGCGGCACGTGTATAACTAAAACCAGTTAGCAAGTCGGAAATTGTGGAGTTTCCTAGTTCCGACTAGCATATGAACACAGCATAATGGTGCGTTCAAGACAACTGGGAAATCTAAAAATTATCGAAGACAAATAATGACGTCAGTGATCTCCAGGTCGGAGCTCTAGAAAGAGGCCCAAGTTCCCGAGTTGGAATTCAGAGTTGGATGACCGTTCAAAGTTTTTTTCTGAGTTCCCAGTTGTCTTGAACTGGGCATAACATCCTGAGTTTACGCATACTGACCTCTGACATGACCTTCTAAGGAAATTATAACTGAATTGTTGGCAGTTAAATGCAACAACAATAATTATTTGTAAAATATTTTTTAACACAATAACAAAATATATGTATAACTAACGCTCATTGTTCAAGCTGTGCTATAACTACAGTATAATTACGTTTGCTCCAGTTTGGTGGTTGTGGCTTGAAGCAATCAGTGACGTTTTTAAAGGGAAGTGGCCATGCTGATAGCAAAGTTTCTCAACCGGTCATTCTGTACGGTTTACGTTTAATTGAACGTTCCAGAACGTAAAAAACGTACTGAACGCAGCTATTCCTGGTCGTTCAGAACAGCACCTTTTCCGTTTAATTGAACGTTGCACACCTTTTTTTTCGTACTGAGCCGTTCATTAACACGCTCAGTGTACTAGTAATGAACCGTTTTTTGCCACAGTTTGGTGAAAGCGACCGAAGCCTTCAGAAAGCCTCGGTTTCCCAATCACTACTGTTGATAATGGGATATGGAGAAGGGTGAGCCGGTCAAGGATCGATTCAGACAAGGTGGTAAATTGTATGACAAGCGACAGTTTAATTTAAGAGTAAAGATATCTGGTACAAGCGTGCACGGACTCGTTCTGTCTGGCTCATAGGGAACCGCCGGAAAGAGCCCAGATAACAGAGTGCATAGACATTTTATACAGCACAGAAAGTAGGTTGAGTCTGGAAGTACTGGTCCTCTGGTTGGTCCTGATGAGTTGGGCGAGGTCCCCTTCAGGCTAGTATCACTGTCCCATTGGCTCTGAGTAGAGTTCTTTGTCTTCAGAAATGTTCAGCTAAAACAGGAGTTTAGGTGTGTGCGTAGATGTTCCTATTTTGACATATCTGTGTGTCTCTGTGAAATGTTCAGCTAAAACAGGAGATTTTGTGTGTGCGTAGACGTTCCTGTTTTATCAGTTTTTATGAAAGGTTTGCCTCAGCCCTCTGTCCTTGGGTGTGTGTGTGTCTCAGTATCTCGTGAAATGCAGAACCAAGCACCCTTTTCTTATCAGTGTTTATGAAAGGTCTGTGCCAGCCCTCTGTCCTTGGGTGTGTGTGGGTCTCAGTATCTGCTTATGAGTTTGTGAGAAACCCTGTTTTGAAAGAAGTTAGTTATAACAACGTAATAGCAATATGCTTGTGTTATTTTAAATGGTATTTATTACACTACTAACTAGGCTCTCTCGACCATCGATACTAGTGTGCTGCACATTCGAGATAGATTCCTCTACCGTGTGGCTCTACGCCCCGAACCATCTTTCCGCTTGTTACTAAGGAGACATAACTTGGGGTGTGTTCGTAAATTCACTTTGGAGAGCTGAAGTGCGCTCGGGGCGTTCGTAAATTCGTAGCGTTTCACTCTCGGAACGTACTGACCTCACAAAGGCAATCAAGCACCCAAGCTAACTGGCTAAAGTTGGCTAGCTACTTCCAGACATAAATGAGAGAACTCCTCACTCTGACCATTTTACTCGCCCTAGCAGTGCTGGTTAGGCTGTTTTCATGTTATCTAGATCGTTGGTGACTAACATGTCATACTCAACGGATGTTGCGCGTTCGTAAATTCATTATTCTGCGCTCTGGCACACAGACAAGCGGTCTGAAATCGTAGTTGATAGCAAGAGTGAATTTACGAACGCAACCGAAGTAGATTTCCAGAACGAATTTACAAACTCAACCCTAGATAAAAAAAATAAAAAATGAAGGTCGGTGGTCATACCCGCTTTCACTTGCTAGTTGAAACTCGGACATTTCCAAATTGCCGAATAATTGAACGCCGCACGTGTATAACGACAACCAGTTAGTAAGGAAGACATTTTCAAGTTTTCTAAATCTGACAAGAACATGAGCGCGGCATTATATGGTTGTGTCACGTCCGAAGCGTCATACGTCATCATCACCTGGTATTGTTACGTCAACACGTTGTGTCGAATCGAAGTGCTGTACCAGACAGTGAATATTAATTTCAGGGTTAGCCAACACACCATTTTGAATCTGTGCTCAGAAGCTAGCTAGCTAGCTTATCGTAGCATTTCCAGTGTGCTAGTAGTGCTGCTAGAGAGAAGAAATCAAGCTCTAGCAATGTCAATGTGGACGGGACTGCACATGACAGCGCGTGCCGCTCATGGAATTCATGTTTCCTCGCGATTTATCCATAAACACACGCGACTCTGCACCCGTTGGTCCCGAAACATCAGCACTGGTAGACCCGTGCAAAATGATTTCTTCAAAGGTGAGATAATCAACTTTTCTTCACTGTTGCTTTTGTGTCCTACCCAGTGGCGATTGTTTGGCATTGTTGGTGGGGCTACAAAAAAATGGTTGGATGCATGCCAGAAAAGCCACAACACAACATTAAACAATACATTAATTGCACTATAACGGTGACAGACGGTGCCCACAAACTGTTGGGGCTATATAAAGCTGTCCCAACAGCAGTTCCAACATCTTACCACTACTACACCTGGCTTTCAGCGAAATAGTTCATTCAGACTCATTTACTGCCTTTAAAAAAATCATAGCTGACTTGCTTAAACAAATGTGGTTTCTACTGACAATCGAGATGTACAAACGATGGCGTAAGGGGACGATAAGAGGCCACCCGTAATTTCGATTAAGACATTAATGAGCGAGCGACTACAGACGTAGTCAATATAACTTTGTACAGCGATATAATTCAGAACATGGGCCGTTTTCAGTGTACTCCCTGTACAACAAGTAAGAACCCCAGGATAAATAAAGGGGCATATAAACAGACAATGAAAGTTCTTATAATATTCAATGATTACATTTCTCTAAAACAGGTTATAGGCTACATGTGCACCACCAAGTTAGAATACCTGCATTGTTTGCTGTTTGGGGTTTTAGGCTGGGTTTCTGTACTGCATTTTGTGACATCAGCTGATGTAAGAAGGGCTTTATAAATACATTTGATTGAACAGTAGGTGAAAATAGACCCAAATGCACATTGAACGCAGATTGGGTCTTTGTGTGTCCAAAAATATATTTCATGTAACACTTTGATGCATTAAATAAACTTTTAATTTGACACATCAAATAACACTATTCCATTATAGAATGTTGTGTATGATGAATTTGCATGTGCCAGCACTACTATCAGTAGCACTGTCAAAGCTGTACAAAAAAAGTTGGCAAACAAGCACACACCTGCCACAAAAGATGTTTACAATATTGCGTTGGTGAAAATAGACTAAATTTATTAGTGAGGCACATGGGCTACTAACAGCTTACTACACAACATACACTTTATTACTTTCTTAGCTACAGTATACATATCTCCCTTGCATAGACATTTTTGGACTCACCTTGTGAAGGTGGCGTGGCGGTCCATTGTGGGCAAATTTTGTCATCAGTCTGGCATTCTCTGGATTTATGGTGGGAACTCGGAGGGGGAAAAAAGCCACTCCATTGAATAGCAGGCTAACATTGTTGAATTTGCGATTTCCAACTTGTTGTGTAATCTTTATGTCCAATGGCCGATGAGCACCGATACATTTTATCTATAATTTCTCTTCATATGACAATGATTAAAAAGGATTTGCCAGTAGATTGTTGACTTGATTCATGATGATGACTGCTAGCTAAGACTTTGAAAGTAAGTTGTTGACATCAGTCCAATCAAAGCTACTGTACATATAATGTGATTTGGTGTCATTTTATCTGTGGCCAATGACCTTGAGCCTTCTTGGAAGGGCACTTGTAATATAACTCTGGAGCCAAAGGGCTGACATTTTGGATGTCTACCCTTACTAAGGACTTAAACTTGGCAATGACATACAGATCCCATGAGTGACAGAACAGTGAGCCAATCACGGCGCAATGCTCCTATTTTCTGCTGGCTTGCCCCACCACCACAGAAAGCACTGAGCTAGGCTGAAACACCTGCATTTTGAAGCTGCTTTACTCAAGAAAACAAAAAAAGAGACCATGTGTGTATGCAGCTTTATTAACTGAATGATATATATTTTTGTACATTGTTTGCAAACTGATATGTGACACATATTAATGCAAAACAGGCAACCCCCCAAAAAATTATAAAATATATATGGGGCTCAAAACAGGAGGGACTCAATGACGGGTTGCCACGGGTTAGCTAACTTACCAAAGTAGTTTATGACATTTCATATTCCTCTATAGAAATTGATGATAAGCTACTACATGCATTTTGATTGTTGAAGTTTTGTGCCGTTTGCTATAATATACTTTTTGTTGACATTGTGTTGAAGTAACTCCCTTACATCATTTTTGTATGGTAAACCCTGTATTTGAAATTATATCTGAAAGGTAAAAATAACGGTCTGTAACATGTTGAAATTCTTCTTGTAGTTGGTGTGAATGTCATGTATTATCATAAAGTACCGCTGTGGCCAGATATGAGAATTAAGTGACTTTCGTAGTTACAACCAGATAACTAGAATGACAAATTTAGAGTGCCTTACGTCCTAATAGAAATAACAATATATTTCTCAACACAGATCTCGAGAACCAGTTCAAAGCGTTCAGGGAGAAAGCGGTAGACGCCATGCCTGGCAGTGACTGGACTCCGTTTGAGAAGAACCGCTCACTCCCCCCTGAGAGGGCGGACATCGTGATCGTAGGAGGTGGCGTGGTGGGCTGGTCCATCGCCTATTGGCTGAAGCAGAAAGAGATGATTCGGGACGGGGTGCGGGTGCTGGTGGTTGAGAGGGACCCCACTGTGAGTGGCCTAGGCTGTGTCACGTGACCTCACTCGCGTCCACTGAATACATTTGAAGCTCAAGCAATGTTCCATTAATCTCTCCTGTCTCTGTGTGCACTTGTTCACTTCCCTTCACTGGATTTAAAGGAAATTACTGGTATAAGAATATGGTGGAAACTCCCTGTATCCATGCCTCTATCAATCCAATGCTTTTAGATTTGTGGGAGGTAGTAAACAAGTGCACATTTCAGTAGAAAATGACATTATTGAGATGCACCCTCAGGCTTGGGGCTGTCCTAATGGAAAATAACGTTTCAGAGACCATATCACCTTTCCTTGATGACCAAGTATAAACGAAGAGACTGGACTCTTAAGTCATCTTAGATCAGATGCTAGTCAAATCATTAAAGGACTGCTACACTAACACAGTAGTGCACGGACTGAATCTAGGTGTTAATCTGTATCTTCTATCTCCCTGTCTCCAGTACTCCCAGGCCTCCACGGTGCTGTCTGCTGGGGGGATTCGACAGCAGTTCTCCTTGCCAGAGAACATCCACCTGTCCATGGCCTCGGCTGACTTCATGAGGAACATCAATGTAGGTCACTGACACTGACCACCAGCTAGTATCAGCCATTAGGTCACTGTGACCACCATCTAGTATCAGCCATTAGGTCACTGTGACCACCAGCTAGTGTCAGCCATTAGGTCACTGTGACCACCAGCTAGTATCAGCCATTAGGTCACTGTGACCACCAGCTAGTGTCAGCCATTAGGTCACTGTGACCACCAGCTAGTATCAGCCATTAGGTCACTGTGACCACCAGCTAGTGTCAGCCATTAGGTCACTGTGACCACCAGCTAGTATCAGCCATTAGGTCACTGTGACCACCAGCTAGTGTCAGCCATTAGGTCACTGTGACCACCAGCTAGTATCAGCCATTAGGTCACTGTGACCACCAGCTAGTGTCAGCCATTAGGTCACTGTGACCACCAGCTAGTGTCAGCCATTAGGTCACTGTGACCACCAGCTAGTGTCAGCCATTAGGTCACTGTGACCACCAGCTAGTATCAGCCATTAGGTCACTGTGACCACCAGCTAGTGTCAGCCATTAGGTCACTGTGACTACCAGCTAGTGTCAGCCATTAGGTCACTGTGACCACCAGCTAGTATCAGCCATTAGGTCACTGTGACCACCAGCTAGTATCAGCCATTAGGTCACTGTGACCACCAGCTAGTGTCAGCCATTAGGTCACTGTGACTACCAGCTAGTGTCAGCCATTAGGTCACTGTGACTACCAGCTAGTGTGAGGTTATTTACTCATAATACAGTTGACTATTTCCCTGTCAATATATGGCCAAGCTGCAGTCAACATGTACTATTTGTATCTATTATTGGATCCCCATTAGCTGCTTCCTGAATACACAGACATTTGTTTTTGTTCTTAATTTAAGGTTTGTGTTTTTAAGCATAAGGTTAGGGATAGTTAAACATTTTTTTAGGGCGATATTGTGGTACTTCTGTCTTTGCAGCTTGGCATGATAGTGACAACTAATACATTTGTTTATGGCATTCCATAGACCTGTTGAAGTGTTTTAAAAAAAAATGTTTGTGTAAAGTGATTGACAGTTTGTCGTGCCTTCTCAGGAACACTTGAGTGTGCTGAATGACGACCCCGTGGACCTGCAGTTTAACCACTCCGGATATCTCTTTCTGGCCAGTGAAAAAGTGGCTCATATCATGGAAGAAAACTACAACACCCAAAGGTAAACACTTGTACCCTACACTTATGCACCATACACACAAATATCCCATCATGCAAATATTTAAATGGACCCTGATGCTGTTTTTTGACAAATGCTATTCATTTTAATTCCAAATCAGATATGCTGGAGCAAAGGTCGCTCTTCTTTCACCCACACAACTAAAGGAGAAATGTCCATGGATCAACACTGATGGAGTAGTGCTGGCTTCATATGGTGAGTACAGCTCTTCGTTATTATGAGTGACAGACGAGATAGTATTACCTGAAATGATTAAGGTGGCATAATCTGGGTCCATGCAACAATAAGACAATGAACATTGTCTTCTTTAAAGCAAATGGAGCATATGCAGTCTTGGTACAATGACTGAGATCCAATAAGCAATATATTCAACATTTCTGAACAGTTGTAATATACACGCAGTGGCCAGCTTAATAGGTACACCCAACTAGTACTAGGTCGGATCCACCTTTGCCTCCAGAACAGCTGTAATTCTTCGGGGTGTGGATTCTAGGAGGTGTCGGAAACGTTCAAACTTTGCTCAGTTGTTATCAAGTGACCTAACGTGTGCCAGGAAAACATTCCCCACACCATTATACCACCTCCACCAGCCTGTACATTTGACAGCAGACAGGTAGGGACTCTGCCATCAGCATGACGCAACAGGAACCGGGATTCGTCAGACCAGGCAATATTTTTCCACTCCTCAATTGTCCATTGTTGGTGGAGCCGCTTCTTCTTGTTTTTAGCTGATAGGAGTTTATCCCGGGTGTTGGTTGTTTGCTGCTGTGGCCCATCTGTGACAAGGACCGACAAGTTGTGCGTTCCCGAGATGCCGTTCTGCACACCACTGTTGTACTTAGCTGTTATTTCCCTGTTAGCTTGCACGATTCTTGCCATTCTCCTTCGACCTCTCATCAACAAGCTGTTTTCGCCCCCACAGGACTGCCGCTGACTGGATGTCACTTGTTTGTCGCGCCATTCTTGGTAAACCCTGGACACTGTCGTGCATGAGAAGCCCAGGAGGCCCGGCTGTTTGAGATACTGGAACCGGTGCGCATGTCACGACGATCACGCCATGCTCAAAGTTGCTTAGGTCACTCGTGTTGCCCATTCTAACGTTCAATCAAACAGTAACTGAATGCCTCTATCTGCTTTATTTAGCAAACCACGGCCATGTGACTCAGTCTGTAGGAGCGAACCATTTGTGAACGGGGTGGTGTACCTAATAAACTGGCCACTGAGTGTATAGCCAGTGTGTTGTATGCCCTGTCTTCGTCAATGTATCTCTAAATTCAGTACTGTTACCCAGTTAAGCATGCTTTCAGTGCAGCAGTCCAGACACATGTCTGTCAAATAATTCACTGATTAACCTTTTACACTCATACCTGTATACTTGTTGAAAATGTCAGATTTGGACACTGATAAGTGCCTAAATTGTAACGCAGAGCTCAGGGTCTCTGCTTCACAGCTCTGTATGGGTTTTGACTGACAGTCATTCTGAACTTGAGCACTGCCAGCAACAAGAAGTTGCCCCCATGCAAATGTTTTGTCTGAGTGAGGAAATGCTGTAAATTACGAGGACTCTATGTATTTTGAAAGATGAGACGTTGAGGATTATGAAATACCGCTTTGATGTCATACAAGCAAGACAAACACCCGAGTCCAAATGAAACATTTCCATATCATAAAACTCATGTAATATAGTGTCAACGTTTATGATCACTATGTTTGATGTTCAGTTACAAGATGACATGGCTTTATACCCTGGGTTGTCCTGAACATAATGAGCCTGTTGTATTGTGAAGGAAATTTGCTGCTGACCACGTATTGGAATACACTCATGACTCATTTCTATGCGCACCAAAATGATCTGAATTGCCTTGTGAAAGCCTAACGCTATGATTGTATTTTATAATTTAGCTAGTCATGTTGACAATAGAAAAAGCTTTCAAATGATGCCCACCTGACTCAGATTGGGATTTATAATGGCTGTTTTTGGACTGCGTAAAAAAAAAAAAAAAATCCAACCGTAATTGTGTAAAGGCAAACAAAACAACCACAATGGCACAGCTAGGAGACCAACAAAAAGCCCCTTATAGTTTGCTGCGAGAAGTACAGTAAATGTAAAATGCACATCAAATCAAGTGTAATGTTTGGATTCAGTCTTGTCAACTGTTTTCACTTTTAGTCTAACTGTTCCCTTTAAATTGCTAATATGGTTATGCATTCCATATTTCTAATGCAAGAAACATTTAAATTTATCCCTATCCATATAGGCCAATTCCCACGAGTGTAAGGGGGTAAGCTACTGGAACACTAGGGAGTATGTATTGCATAACTTTTCCAGTAATGTTGATCTTATCAGTGGAACAATATAATAAAATAAAATCAATATTTAACCAGGTAGGCCAGTTGAAAACAGGTTCTCATTTACAACTGCGACCTGGCCAAGATAAAGCAAAGCAGTGCGACAAAAACAACAACACAGTTACACAAACGTTCAGTCAATAACACAATAGAAAAATCTCTATACAGTGTGTGCAAATGAAGTAAGGAGGTAAGGCAATAAATAGGCCATAGTGGCGAAGTAATTACAATTTAGCAATTACCACTGGAGTGATAGATGTGCAGATGAGGATGTGCAAGTAGAAATACTGGGGTGCAAAAGAGCAGGAAAAACAAATATGGGATGAGGTAGGTGGTTGGATGGGCTATTTACAGATGGGCTGTGTACAGCTGCAGCGATCAGTAAGCTGTTCTGACAGCTGATGCTTATAGTTAGTGAGGAAGATACAGTGGGGCAAAAAAGTATTTAGTCAGCCACTAATTGTGCAAGTTCTCCCACTTAAAAAGATGAGAGGCCTGTCATTTTCATCATAGGTACACTTCAACTATGACAGACAAAATGAGGAAAGAAAATCTGGGAAATCACATTGTAGGATTTTTAATGAATTTATTTGCAAATTATGGTGGAAAATAAGTATTTGGTCACCTACAAACAAGCAAGATTTCTGGCTCTCACAGACCTGTAACTTCTTCTTTAAGAGGCTCCTCTGTCCTCCACTCGTTACCTGTATTAATGGCACCTGTTTGAACTTGTTATCAGTATAAAAGACACCTGTCCACAACCTCAAACAGTCACACTCCAAACTCCACTATGGCCAAGACCAAAGAGCTGTCAAAGGACACCAGAAACAAAATTGTAGACCTGCACCAGGCTGGGAAGACTGAATCTGCAATAGGTAAGCAGCTTGGTTTGAAGAAATCAACTGTGGGAGCAATTCTTAGGAAATGGAAGACATACAAGACAACTGATAATCTCCCTCGATCTGGGGCTCCACGCAAGATCTCACTCCGTGGGATCAAAATGATCACAAGAACGGTGAGCAAAAATCCCAGAACCACACGGGGGGACCTAGTGAATGACCTGCAGAGAGCTGGGACCAAAGTAACAAAGCCTACCATCAGTAACACACTACGCCGCCAGGGACTCAAATCCTGCAGTGCCAGACGTGTCCCCCTGCTTAAGCCAGTACATGTCCAGGCCCGTCTGAAGTTTGCTAGAGAGCATTTGGATGATCCAGAAGAAGATTGGGAGAATGTCATATGGTCAGATGAAACCAAAATATAACTTTTTGGTAAAAACTCAACTCGTCGTGTTTGGAGGACAAAGAATGCTGAGTTGCATCCAAAGAACACCATACCTACTGTGAAGCATGGGGGTGGAAACATCATGCTTTGGGGCTGTTTTTCTGCAAAGGGACCAGGACGACTGATCCGTGTAAAGGAAAGAATGAATGGGGCCATGTATCGTGAGATTTTGAGTGAAAACCTCCTTCCATCAGCAAGGGCATTGAAGATGAAACGTGGCTGGGTCTTTCAGCATGACAATGATCCCAAACACATCGCCCGGGCAACGAAGGAGTGGCTTCGTAAGAAGCATTTCAAGGTCCTGGAGTGGCCTAGCCAGTCTCCAGATCTCAACCCCATAGAAAATCTTTGGAGGGAGTTGAAAGTCCGTGTTGCCCAGCAACAGCCCCAAAACATCACTGCTCTAGAGGAGATCTGCATGGAGGAATGGGCCAAAATACCAGCAACAGTGTGTGAAAACCTTGTGAAGACTTACAGAAAACGTTTGACCTCTGTCATTGCCAACAAAGGGTATATAACAAAGTATTGAGATAAGTATTTGGTCAATAACAAAAGTTTATTTTCCACCATAATTTGCCAATAAATTCATTAAAAATCCTACAATGTGATTTTCTGGATTTTTTTCCCTCATTTTGTCTGTCATAGTTGAAGTGTACCTATGATGAAAATTACAGGCCTCATCTTTTTAAGTGGGAGAACTTGCACAATTGGTGGCTGACAATACTTTTTGGCCCCACTGTGTCTCCAATTTCAGTGATTTATTATTATTATTATTATAATTATAATTATTATTTTTTGCAATTCGTTCCAGTCATTGGCAGCAGAGAACTGGAAGAAAAGGTGGCCAAATTGAGTGTTGGCTTTGGGGATGACCAGTGAAATATACCTGCTGGAGCGTGTGCTACGGGTTGGTGTTGCTATGGTGACCAGTGAGCTGAGATAAGGTGGAGCTTTACCTAGCAAAGACTTATAGGTGACCTGGAGCCAGTGAGTTTGGTGACGAATATGTAGCGAGGACCAGCCAACGAGAGCATACAGGTCGCAGTGGTGGGTAGTATATGGGGCTTTGGTGACAAACAGATGGCACTGTGATAGACGGCATCTAATTTGCTGAGTAGAGTGTTGGAGGCTATTTTGTAAATGACATTGCCGAAGTCAAGGATCGGTAGGATAGTCAGTTTTACGAGGGTATGTTTGGCAGCATGAGTGAAGGAGGCTTTGTTGCAAAATAGGAAGCAGATTCTAGATTTAATTTTGGATTGGAGATGCTTAATATGAGTCTGGAAGGAGAGTTTAGTCTAGCCAGACACCTAGAATATGTGGACAACTGTAAATACCTAAGTCAGAACCGTCCAGAGTAGTGATGCTGTGCGGGCAGCGATCAGTTAAAGAGCAAGCATTTCGTTTTACTAGCATTTAAGAGCAGTTGGAAGCCACAGAAGGAGTGTTGTATGGCATTGAAGCTCGTTTGGAGATTAGTTAACAGTGTCCAAAGAAGGGCCAGATGTGTACAGAATGGTGTCGTCTGCGTAGAGGTGGATCAAAGAATCACACGCAGCAAGAGCAACATCATTGATATATACAGAGAAAAGAGTCGGCCCGAGAATTGAACCCTGTGGCACCCCCATAGACTGCCAGAGGTCCGTACAACAGGGCCTCCGATTTGACATACTGAACTCTATCTGAGAAGTAGTTGGTGAACGAGGCGAGGCAGTCATTTGAGAAACCAAGGCTGTTGAGTCTGCTGATAAGAATGCGGTGATTGACAGAGTCGAAAGCCTTGGACAGGTCGATGAAGATGGCTGCACAGTACTGTCTTTTATCGATGGCGGTTATGATATCGTTTAGGACCTTGAGCGTGGCTGAGGTGTACCCGTGACCAGCTCGGAAACCGGATTGTATAGCGGAGAAGGTACGGTGGGATTCGAAATGGTCGGTGATCTGTTTGTTCACTTGGCTTTCGAAGACTTTAGAAAGGCAGGGCAGGATGGATATAGGTCTGTAACAGTTTAGGTCTAGAGTGTCTCCCCCTTTTTGAAGTGCGCTTTCCAATCTTTAGGAATCTCAGACGATACGAAAGAGAGGTTGAACAGACTAGTAATAGGGGTTGCAACAATGGCGGCGGATAATTTTTGGAAGAGAGGGTCAAGATTGTCTAGCCCAGCTGATTTGTAGGGATCCAGATTTTGCAGATCTATCAGAATATCAGCTGTCTGGATTTGGGTGTAGGAGAAGTGGGGGGACTTGGGCCAGTTGCTGCGGGGGGTGCAGAGCTGTTGGTTGGGGTAGTAAAGTGGAAAGCATGGCCAGCCGTAGAGAAATGCTTATTGAAATTCTCGATTATCGTGGATTTATCGGTGGTGACAGTGTTTCCTAGCCTCAGTGCAGTGGGCAGCTGGGAGGAGGTGCTCTTATTCTCCATGGACTTTACAGTGTCCCATAACTTTTTCGAATTAGTGCTGCGGGATGCAAATTTCTTTTTGAAAAAGCTAGCCTTTGCTTTCCTAACTGACTGTGTATATTGGTTCCTGACTTCCCTGAAAAGTTGCATATCGCGGGGACTATTCGATGCTAGTGCAGTACGCCACAGGATGTTTTTGTGCTGGTCGAGGGCAGTCAGGTCTGGAGTGAACCAAGGGCTATATCTGTTCTTAGTTCTACATTTTTTGAAAGGGGAATGCTTATTTAAGATGGAGAGGAAAACACTTAAAGGACAACCAGTCATCCTCTACTGCTGGGATGAGGTCAATATCCTTTCAGGAAACCCGGGCCAAGTCGATTAGAAAGGCCTGCTCGCAGAAGTGTTTTTGGGAGCATTTGACAGTGATGAGGGGTGGTCGTTTGACCGCGGACCCATAACAGACGCAGGCAATGAGGCAGTGATCGCTGAGATCCTGGTTGAAAACAGCGGAGGTGTATTTAGAGGGCAAGTTGGTCAGGATGATATCTATGAGGGTGCCCATGTTTATGGATTTGGGGTTGTACCTGGTAGGTTCCTTGATAATTTGTGTGAGATTGAGGGCATCTAGCTTAGATTGTAGGACGGCCGGGGTGTTAAGCATATCCCAGTTTAGGTCACCTAACAGTACGAACTCTGAAGATAGATGGGGGGCAATCAATTCACATATGGTGTCCAGGGCACAGCTGGGAGCTGAGGGGGGTCTATAACAAGTGGCAACAGTGATGGACTTTTAAAAGTAGAAGCTCGAACTGTTTGGACATAGACCTGGATATTATGACAGAACTCTGCAAGCTATCTCTACAGTAGATTGCAACTCCGCCCCCTTTTAGCAGTTCTATCTTGACGGAAAATGTTGTAATAGGGGATGGGAATTTGTGGTGGCCTTCCTAAGCCAGGATTCAGACACGGCTAGGATATCAGGGTTGGCGGAGTGTGCTAAAGCAGTGAATAAAGCAAACTTAGGGAGGAGGCTTCTGATGTTAACATGCATGATGAACCCAATGCTTTTACGGTTACAGAAGTCAACAAATGAGAGCGCCTGGGGACACACAGGGCCTGGGTTAACCTCTACATCACCAGAGGAACAGAGGAGGAGTAGGATGAGGGTACGGCTAAATGCTATAACTGTTCGTCTAGTGCGTTGGGAACAGAGAATAAAGGAGCAGATTTCTGGTAGGTTGTGAGTACAGTGGAGGTAAACCTAGGTATTGAGTGACGATGAGAGAGGTTGCATCTCTGGAGGCGCCAGTTAAGCTAGTGTGGGTGGTGGGACAACGGAGGTATCTGAGGCATGTAGCGCAGGACTAGGGGCTCCGCAGTCAAATAAAACAATGAGAGCTACCCTAAACAACAGTATAAAAGGCATATTGACATTAGAGAGAGGCATAAAGCAATCACCGGTGTTGATTGGGAGAGCTAAAACAACAACGGGTAAATGGCGATGAATGGGCAGAGAGCTACACACAGGGCCTGAGTTCGAGGCTGGGGCCGACCGATAAACAAGATCCTGTTAGTGTCCTCACACACTGCTCGTGGAAAAAAGCAATCCATCAATAAATTGCAACCTTACAGACACGCCCCATGATTTTGCTGGCTAGAAACAATTAAATGTCTTCCTTTCTGGGTTAAGCATAAACTGTCTCTTCTCCCAAATGACCTCTACTTTGACAACGTCAACTCCTCCCTTTGCCCTTTTTACACCCAGGGCTGGAGAACGAGGGCTGGTTCGACCCCTGGATGCTGTTGAACGCTTTCAGACGGAAGGCCATCTCCATGGGGGTCTACCAGTGCTTTGGAGAAGTCACAGGTTTGTGCTTGTGCCAACATCACAGCATTGTGGAACAGACAAGCCATGAACACACTACAGAGCCAAGCTAAACCAATCTATCCAAGCTGTATATTGATGATTTTGGCGATGCTGTGTTTCAGGTTTTAGGTACACCACAAACACAATGACTACTGCAGAAGGAGACAAGGTGGATTTCAGGAGAATCAAATATGCTAATGTAGGGATGACTCCTGATTTGCGCAAGGACATTTTTCACTAAACATTAACTCCAATTCAGTTGCCGTGTTTCCCTTGATCTCCTGTGTTTTGAGAGCAAACGAATTGTGTGCAGATCAGAAACTAATTTCTGAATCAACATCTAAAGATTAACACCTAGATCGTCACTTCAGTTAATCAACACAGGGTTGAATGAAAAAAAACTGAGTAGGGCAAAACATTTTGCAACAGTAAACATCATCCCCCACGAATGATGCCGGATCTCTCTGGCATGACACATCATTCACCCAAGTTTGTGACTAATGGACAAACAGAGACTGATCCACAGTCCCCTCCCCCATTTCATCATAGGGGACAACAATCTGTATTTTACAATAATTTGGACACGTTCAAGTAATTCCGCACCATTTCAAAATGCCCCTACTGAACACAACCCAGCTCACAGTAGCTAGGGCCTCTCCACCGTTATGGTCCCTTGCTAATTGTCTGTCCCTGGTGTCTTGAGTAGGTCCAGATGCCCAACAGTCTGGAGTACCAGCCTGTGGAGTGTGCCATCGTGGTGAACGCTGCAGGGGCCCTCTCCGGTAAGGTGGCAGAGATGGTGGGCATCGGGCTCGGCCCGAAAGACACCATCGCTGGAATCCCGCTACCCGTGGAGCCCAGGAAAAGGTGCGTTGAATAGAGGACCACCCCCTGATGTACTGCATTTGTCAGAACAAATCATTTACACCATGTTGCTGACAGCTAGCTTTCTTTCAGCCCTTATTGGTATCGGTCATAACGCTGATATAATATTCACAGGCCACTCCGGGGAGAAATGCTAACTGTATTAGGTCTCTGCATATTATGTGTTTGTGGTACTGTCTAATATATCAGTGTATTTGTTGTGGGTCTTCGTCTAGGTTCATCTATGTGGTCCACTGTCCAAACGGGCCAGGGCTGGACACTCCCTTCCTCGTAGACTACTCTGGAGTGTACTTCAGACGAGAGGGGCTGGGAGGAAACTACATTGCTGGGATGTCACCAGAAGAGGTGAGGAAGAGGATTGCCCTATTCCTCTAACTTAATTTTGTAACCCTGAGTCACCTGACGAGGTCGCTTTTCCAAAAATGATCTAGATTCTAAATTAGGGTAACCTCGAATAATGGTTAAATAAACAGCATTCAGTAAACTCAAATGGGAGAAAATGTTTTGAGTCAGAACTCAACCAATTTAGTTTTTGGTTGGGGGATTTCTCCTTTCTCCTGTCTTTGCTCTGAACTCGCCCCAAGAGTCTGGGAAGCGGTCTTCATTATTTGCAACCCCATCAGGAAGAGGAGCCAGAGACCAATAACCTGGAGGTGGACCACCAGTTCTTCCAGAAGATCTGGCCTCATTTGGCCCACCGGGTCCCTGCCTTTGAGTGCCTCAAGGTAAATTGATGTGACATTGCAACCATAAAATTACATAGTAATATGGGTCATAATGGTTGCAACCTTCCTCGCCTCAAACTAGGTTGTGTTCGGTAGGCACCAAATGTTATAAACAGGGGGGGACAATCCATATGCTCTAATTAACTTTCCCTTTTCATTGGGAGAGTCAGTTGATAAATCTATTGCTACTGTTTCTGCGTTTGTCCTTTGTGCTGCTTTCGAATTAGCTCCATATCCTTGCCGATAACGTCTATCCCTCAAATTTTAACACTCGTCTCTTTTCACTCCTTTCAGGTGACGAGCGCATGGGCCGGCTTCTACGACTACAACACCTTTGACCAGAACGGCATCGTGGGCATGCACCCGCTGGTCAACAACATGTTCTTTGCCACAGGCTTCAGCGGGCACGGGCTGCAGCACTCGCCGGCAGTGGGTCGCGCCATGGCCGAACTCATCCTGGACGGGGGCTTCAAGACCCTGGACCTGAGCGCCTTCAGCTTCAAACGCATCATGACCAATGAACCCATGTTAGAGAGGAACATTGTCTGAGAGGGAGAGTTAGACATTTTTACGAAGGGAGGAAAGGGGAATGCCATGTCCCATTCTACAGCCTTGTGGGAAATATGGTCTCGAAATGAGTTTGCCAAAGTTTCTGGTAAGGTGAATGGTGTCCTATTAATTTCTTCACTAAAGTGCATGAGGGAGTAACCGCACATTTCACAAGCTCAATTCAGTGGTCTACCGGTGAGATCAGATGGCAGCGGCCTCAGCCAAAGTGCTTTGCACTTGAACACAGTCACCCATCGCTTGGCAGTGCTCAGAACTCCGACCGCAAGAATGAAAAAATGGGATGCGTCAGAAATGCATCTCAGGAACGAGTGAGGGACTTTGTGGGATGAGGAAGAGAAGAGGATAGAAGAAAGAGCCCTGACAGCAAACATGGACTTCTGAATTAAGCATGGAATTTAGGATGCCCAATATCTAACCTACTGTACAAAGAATAAGGTACTGACATACAATGCGTTAGCACAATTAGAAAGGGTTTTAGTTGGATTTGGGTTTTAGGGTTTTAGTTGTATTGAATGACTTGATTATGCATCTTTATTTATTTAACCATTTTAACGAGACATGTCACTTTACTCTTGATCACGTAAGCATTCAACTGTATTTGTATAAAAAAAAAAGTGAAGTCGGAAGTTTACATATACCATAGCCAAATACATTTAAACTCAGTTTTTCACAATTCCTGACATTTAATCCTCGTAAAAAATTCCGTCTTAGGTCAGTTAGGATCACCACTTTATTTTAAGAATGTGAAATGTCAGAATAATAGGAGAGTGAATTACTTCAGCTTTTATTTATTTCATCACATTCCCAGTGGGTCAGAAGTTTACATGCACTCAATTAGTATTTGATAGCGTTGCCTTTTAAATTGTTTAACTTGGGTCAAACATTTCGGGTAGCCTTCCACAATAAGTTGGGTGAATTTTGGCCCATTCCTCCTGACAGGGCTGGTGTAACTGAGTCAGGTTTGTAGGCCTCCTTGCTCGCACACGCTTTTTCAGTTCTTCCCACAAATTTTCTATAGAATTGAGGTCAGGGCTTTGTGATGGCCACTCCAATACCTTGACTTTGTTGTCCTTAAGCCATTTTGTCACAACTTTGGAAGTATGCTTGGGGTCATTGTCCATTTGGAAGACCCATTTGTGACCAAGCTTTAACTTCCTGACTGATGTCTTGAGATGTTGCTTCAATATATCTACATAATTTCCCTGCCTCATGATGCCATCTATTCTGTGAAGTGCACCAGTCCCTCATGCAGCAAAGGACCCCCACAACATGATGCTGCCACCCCCCCTGCTTCACGGTTGGGATGGTGTTCTTTGGCTTGCAAGCCACCCCTTTTTCCTCCAAACATAACGATGGTCATTATGACTAAACAGTTCTATTTTTGTTTCATCCGACTAGAGGACATTTCTCCAAAAAATATGATCTTTGTCCCCATGTGCAGTTGCAAACCGTAGTCTGGCTTTTTTATGGCGGTTTTGGAACAGTGGCTTCTTCCTTGCTCAGCGGCCTTTCAGGTTATGACGATATAGGACTTGTTTTACTGTGGATATAGATAATTCTGTACCTGTTTCCTCCAGCATCTTCACAAGGTCCTTTGCTGTTGTTCTGGGATTGATTTGCACTTTTTCGCACCAAAGTACGTTCAACTCTAGGAGACAGAACGCGTTTCCTTCCTGAGCGGTATGACGGCTGCGTGGTCCCATGGTGTTTATACTTGCGTACTATTGTTTGTACAGATGAACGTGGTACCTTCAGGCGTTTGGAAATTGCTCCCAAGGATGAACCAGACTTGTGGAGGTCTACAATTTTTTGTCTGAGGTCTTTGCTAATTTCTTTAGATTTTCCCATGATGTCAAGCAAAGAGGCACTGAGATTGACAGTAGGCCTTGAAATACATCCACAGGTACACCTTCAATTGACTTAAATTATGTAAATTAGCCTATCGGAAGCTTCTAAAGCCATGACATAATTTTCTGGAATTTTCCAAGCTGTTTAAAGGCACAGGTAACTTAGTGTATGTAAACTTCTGCCCCACTGGAAATGTAATACAGTGAAATAATCTGTTTAAACAATTGTTGGAAAATTACTTGTCCTCACCTACTTGCCAAAACTATATTTTGTTAGCGAGACATTTGTGGAGAGGTTGAAAAATTTGTTTTAGTGACTCCAACATAAGTGTATGTAAACTTCTGACTTCAACTGCACATGATGCAGTAAAGTGTTTGTATAAAAAAAGTTAACGCTTGTGATCAATAGTAAAATGAACTAGTTTAGACACCCATGGCTTCAATTACAAAATCTATGTGCAATGGCATATCAATTTACCTCATTGCCGCCCACCAAAATTAGCCTACATTTAGGCTATTGTTTGTATTTCACACTGTTGGGGTAAAAATGTGTAATGCTTGTATAGATGTCAACCCCAGTTCATGTTATCGTCACCAATCAACTGCATTAGTTAAACGACTACCACCCCCGATTTCTATATGCTAGTTATTCTACCAGCTTATACGAACGGGAAATGGCATTTAGCAGACATTTTTGTAAACCTGAAAAGGACAACTTCTAAATCAAATCAGATTTTAGTAACCACCTTGTGGGCCTGTTTATAACATAATCATGATGGGTTTGACAAATATCCACTTTGTTAGATCAGCTTTTTGAATGTGCGACAGTGGGCGTCCCATCACCCCCCACGGTCTGCGTCCTATGTATGGTTGTTTTCTTCAGTGTGTGAATCTCCTATGTGATGTACATTGCTTATTTTACAGGCCAAATTTCACTGCAATTTATTTCATGAATATGTAAAATGACTGCCTTGTTTGAATGTTTAGCCAAAGAGTTTTTATTTTCAGCACATACTGGGGAAAAAGCCCACCAATTCCCATACATTGAAAGTCATAATGTAAATGTGACATGTAAACCGATAGACAAAATGTAACATGGCAGCTTCCACTCAAGCTCTAATTGGAGTAGATCAACACTTCTCCAAAACAATATCATTAACTCTATCATTTCTTCTTCTTTATCAGCATATCCAATACAGATGGCGCTTTGTGTTTTCTACCTTCAAAAGCAAGAGAAAGAGTTAGTCCATTACTATAAATTCAAACCATAGCAAATAGGGGTGTGATGTTATAATTTTTTACAAATAATGCTACAACTGTAAATAGATGACATGCATCTTTCTAATTATTTGCCACTGATAAAGCGCTCCGCACCTCACTGTCATTATTAGTTGGGAAAATGGCAGTGAGACATGAAAGCGACAGCAGCTAAGTCTTGTATGGTAATACTTTAGTTAAATGAGAAGGTGATGAAATCCAAACTTTGAAGGGGAATTGAGCTACAGTAGCAGTACTGGTGCAATGCTGAAAGGGAGGCACCGTGAGACCCATCCCGTTGCTGGCAGCAGTGGGATAAGGGACGGAGTGAAAAAAATCAATGATTGCAGCCATTGTCAATGGTAGAGGATGTCTGCTTCAATACCCTAATGGCATATCTAGAACCAGACTACAAGATGCCATGTCGAAAAACCACCACGAACCTGATGGAGAAATTGTACAACGATTGCTCTCAAACACCATTGTTGGACGTCTATGAACACGCTGCAACGAGTCATCATATTGATGAGAAGTGTGACATGAAGTCCCATGTACTGAGAACATGGAGGAGAGGCACAAAGAGAACCTAAAACTGCATTTATACCATTGTTACTGAATGAATGGGGGACAGCAGTAAGGGGAGTGACGTTGGGTAGGTAGCCAGGACTGCGTTTAGATTTTTTTTATATACGCTTTAACGATAAATGGAAGTTTAAAAGCTAAGAAAGTGTACATTTGTCACATCCCTAATTGCAAACAATGAGCTCCAATGAATCATTCCATCAAGGATATAGCAGTACATATTTATTATGTTTATTTGGACAAGGAACAGCTAATCTGCAGTCCCTGTCCTAAATACCGACAATTTGTCCTTTCATCAACAGTAACGTTAGTTAACATTTAACATTTAAGTAATTTAGCAGACGCTCTTATCCAGAGCGACTGACAATTAGTTGTCAGTACTAGCGATTTAAGTAATTTGTAAGGCATTCAGGGTGATATTCTGACTTGATCCATGTGCACAACTTGGACTTTCGCATATCATTTATTGATATCATTGGGAGATTTGCATGCAAGTTTGAGCATGCAGATCCAAAGTCAGAATATGGCGCTCTGTGTTATCCTATACTATGGTTAAGGTTAGGGGAGGGGAAGCTGATCCTATAGCTGTACCTAGGGGAAACAAACCTTTCTCCTTCTTGCTGGGTGACTCATCACTGGAATGTGGGGATCTCTTTGCATAGGCTGCCTTCATCCTCTGGATGTTCTTCTTGCTGATCACCTCGTGCTCCACTATGGGCCGCGGGTAGTCCTTACCTACGATGCACCCTGCTGCCTCCTGGACGCTGCGGGGAGCCTTCCACGGCTCGTAGATGTACTGAGCTGGGTACTTCTTCAAGTGGGGCAGGTATTTCCTACAACACAGATGATTGTGATTGGTTAGAACTCGAAGGGGGGGGGGGGGGGTCTTTCCTACAATGCACAGGTTCATGAATGGTTGTGGTTAACAATAGATATTGTATCATAAATCGCACTCACAGCGTTAAAATAATTGTTGCAAATGTATGGTCTGTTTACATATTTTAGGGTTACGGCTGGTGTACATTTTTTATAATGACTTTTAGGGTGACTAGAATTCCATTACACTTTCTGATACACACATGCCTTTTTATTTTTCTGCATAAGTAAAAGCAGGAAATTCATCACCTATGCCTCTACTCTCATTCATTCCAATTAGACTGGTTTTGGATTTCTCCCTGACCAAGATGGCTGCCATTTTTGCCCCATTATAGAACTGAGAGCTTATGACATAGCCCCTTTTAGTAATTGAAAAATATCTATTACCAGTTTAGGATTCAGAATAGAGGTTGACCGATTAATCGGAATGGCCGATTAATTAGGGCCGGTTTCAAGTTTTCATAACAATCGGTAATCGGCATTTTTGGACACCGATCATGGACGATTACATTGCACTCCACGAGGAGACTGCGTGGCAGGCTGACTACCTGTTATGCGAGTGCAGCAAGAAGCCATGGTAAGGTGCTAGCTAGCATTTAAACGTGTCTTATAAAAAACAATCAATCTTAACATAATCACTAGTTAACTACACATGGTTGATATTACTAGTTTATCTAGCTTGTCCTGTGTTGCATATAATCGATGCGGTGCCTGTTAATTTATCATTGAATCACAGCCTACTTCGCCATACGGGTGATGTAACAAGCGCATTCGTGAAAAAAGTACTGTTGTTGCACCAATGTGTACTTAACCATCAACAACTTTCTTAAAATCAATACACAAGTATATATTTTTAAACCTGCATATTTAGTTCATATTGCCTGCTAACATGAATTTATTTTAACTCAATTGTCACTTCTCTTGCGTTCTGTTCAACAGAGTCAGGGTATATGCAGCAGTTTGGGCCGCCTGGCTCGTTGCGAACTGTGTGAAGACCATTTCTTCCTAACAAAAACAGCCAACTTCGCCAAACGGGGGATGATTTAACAAAAGCGCATTTGTGAAAAAAGCACAATGGTTGCACGAATGTACCTAACCATAAACATCAATGCCTTTCTTAAAATCAATACACAGAAGTATATATTTTTAGACCTGCATATTTAGTTAAAAGAAATTCATGTTAGCAGGCAATATTAAACTAGGGAAAATGTGTCACTTCTCTTGCGTTCATTGCACGCAGAGTCGGGGTATATGGAACAGTTTGAGCCGCATGGCTCGTTGCGAACTAATTTGCCAGAATTTTACGTAATTATGACAACATTGAAGGTTGTGCAATGTAACAGCAATATTTAGACTTAGGGGTGCCATCCGTTAGATAAAATACGTAACGGTTCCGTATTTCACTGAAAGAATAAACATTTTGTTTTCGAAATGATAGTTTCCGAATTTGACCATATGAATGACCTAAGGCTCGTATTTGTGTGTTATTATAATTAAGTCTATGATTTGATAGAGCAGTCTGACTGAGCGGTGGTAGGCAGCAGCAGGCTCGTAAGCATTCATTCAAACAGCACTTTACTGCGTTTGCCAGCAGCTCTTCGCTGTGCTTCAAGCATTGCGCTGTTTATGACTTCAAGCCTATCAACTCCCGAGATTAGGGTGGCAATACTAAAGTACCTATTAGAACATCCAATAGTCAAAGGTATATGAAATACAAATGGTATAGAGAGAAGTAGTCCTATAATAACTACAACCTAAAACTTCTTACCTGGGAATATTTAAGACTCATGTTAAAAGGAACCACCAGCTTTCATATGTTCTCATGTTCTGAGCAAGGAACTTAAACGTTAGCTTTTATTTACATGGCACATATTGCACTTTTACTTTCTTCTCCAACACTTAGTTTTGCATTAATTAAACCAAATTGAACATGTTTAATTATTTGAGACTAAATTGATTTTATTGATGTATTATATTAAGTTAAAATGGTGTTCATTGTTCATTCAGTATTGTCATTATTACAAATATAAATAACTCGGCCGATTTAATTGGTATCCGCTTTTTTTGGTCCTCCAATAATCGGTATCGGCATTAAATCATAATCGGTCGACCTCTAATTCAGATCAACACATTTATTTGTGTGACAGCAAAACAATTGGATGCTATGGTATTACAAGGTAATAAATCTTAACATTCTGGCTTTGGTAAGGGTTAATGTTCTTACTTGATGTAGTCTCCGTTTTTGTCAGTTTTCTTCCCAAAGGCGATGGGCGAGTAGACCCTGAAGAACTGGTGAAAGAAAGTACTAGCAGAGAGCCACTGCCAGTTCCCAGCATTCAGGGACCAGTCTCTATCCAATAAGAGTTCCTCAAATACCTGTGAGGCAAACAAGGTCCAATGAGAATCAACTCAATAATACAGTGGTCAGAACTAAGTTCATCTAAATATTCTGAAATGGTGTCAAAACCTTGTATCAGGCCTATTGATTCCAACGTTTTCAGATCAATGCATTCAAAAGAGGATGAGAGAAAAATACTACTTTCAAGTATTGAGTTGCTCCTCTAATCTCAGCATTTAGCCTCATTCTGTGACTCCTTACCAAACATTACCATTTTGATTTGGTTATTGTGCTTTTCATTAGACTTATGAGGAATGGTTGAGCATATATAGGGATTGTGCCCCAAATGGCACCCTATACCCTACTCAGTTACTGGCCCAACGCTCTTAACCGCTAGGCAAGGGAATAGGAGACTACTTCATTTATGGCAAACGCTGAAAATGGTTGTCTAACAATCATCAACAACCAACTTGACAGAGCTTGAAAACATTTTTTTTTTAAGAATAATGGGAAAATGCTGCACAATCCAGGTGTCCAAAGCTATTAGACTTACCCAGAAAGACTCACAGCTGTAATCGCTGCCAAAGGTGCTTCTGCAAAGCATTGATTCAGGAGTGTGAATACTTATGTAAATTAGATATCTGTATTTATTTTTTCAATAAATTTTTAAAAAACAGTTCTTTATCATTATGGCATAGTGTGTGTAGATGGGTGAGTATCATTAACCCATTTAAAATTCAGGCTGTAACAAAATGTGGAAAAGTCAAGGGGTATGAATACTTTTTGAAGGCACTGTATCTGTTGTATGGTGAACTTGGGTTTCAATATTTGTGTAAATCTGGCTTTAATTGCCCGTGCTTACCCAGCCACTGCTGTCACTGAATTGCACCTAATAGCCTACAGTAAGTTTCAAACTCTACAAAACATGTCTGCCAAATACTTCGACCATTATCTCTTATTGTCTGATGTTGATCATTAGAGAATGATATGAACTGTTGAAATGACAATTATCAATTGAAAGTTAAAACCATTTGAGACGCACACTAGTAACATGTTGATTGCCAGTAAAAACTAAAGTTAAAGCTTTCAGACGGCAGTGTGAACTTTAAAACAAATTATTTAAATTATTAAATTAATTTTCTATAAATTATTAATATTTCACTGTAATAACCTTGTCCTTACAGAGCATAACAAAGAGAGAGTACTTGAGTTGGATGGTTGTGCTGAGATTAATGGATGGGGCAGGAGCCAGGTTTAATTAATGGATGCAGGAGCCAGGTTTAAAAATCGATCCTCTATTGAGCAGGACTAATCGTGTCACTTTATTCCATTAAACCATTCAACTCGGTACGAGACACGAGAGAGAAAAGTCCCTCAGCTTGAAAAGTTGGAGTGGTAGTACTAAGACGTAACAAACTAGGCACAAATTGGCTCTCTTAGTGAGACAGGATAACTTCTGCAAGGTTTCATGTTCTGAATTATAATTATGATGTAAGCAATGCATGATTGTTGAAAAGCTCTTGTTTGAGCAGAACATCTGACGGCATGGCCATCAGGCCCTAACTGTAGATACACTTCGGTTTCACAAAGGTTCTTAGACTGTACAGTACATAGTCCTACTCACTGTGGTTTCTTCTTCTATGCAAATTAGACTCCAGAAGAGAGAAATGCTGTATTTCATAGACAAATGATACCATCTAACTCATTATTGGAATAATTATTTGCGGTACACTGTGTTTTCAACAACCACAGTGGACAATATGATCAATATTTCATATGGCCTATCATCATTTCAGACCAAGTGTCCTACAGTAACGATGAATGAATTAAAGATGGATGAAGAATGTGTTGCCCTTGGTGATACATTTCAATTAACAGTAGCTGGATATGTATGACACTTACTGCAGTGCCAGGCCATATTCATGTCACCAAACAGGAAGTGAATGATTATATCCATGAACATGAATATTATTTAAAGATGGAATGGATGTGGTGGTTTCACCATTAAGGATTCCAGCTTTAATGTTCAGGTTTGACTAATGGCAATGATTGGTGGGCTAGGCTGGGACATTCAACTAGATCATCCATGCTCTGCAGTGAGGACCTTGTCAATAAAGGGGTCAGACTTGTTGATCAATCTTTTTAAATGTCATTACACACCTTGAAAATTGTAAATGTACTAACAGCAATAAGAGTAGATAGTCTTTTTTTTCCTTTTCTTGTGAAGTATTGTATTTGCCTCAGTGAAAAGCATTTTAAATGACCAGATGTCTTGTATTTACAGCATACATAATGGGGGTTCAATTATTATTTATTGTACTATTGCAGTACAGTTGTGATGGCTAAAGCCATGCTAAAGAATAATGCAGCTAAAACCCACTTGGGGTTATCCCGTAGAGGTCAATAAATAACAATAATCCATAACGGCAAGGTATGGTAGTCCATACCCTCTGGCCCTCCTCCCAGCTGATCCAAAGGTCTCCTCTGGTCAGGAAGCAGGCCACGGCGTGCCGGGCCAGGTGGTGGATCCAGCCCTCTTGCCTCAGCTGGGTCATGATGGCATCGATGAAGGGGAAACCAGTCCTGGCCTGCAGAGCAACACACGCACACATTGAGTGGATTGATAAACAACAATGTCATGCTTTACTATAGCATCAGATTAAGTGAAATTCTATTCTTCAGAGGTTTATGGTCTGGTTCCCAGACACAGATTGAACCTATTCCCCTGGACTAAAAAGCATGATCACTGGAAAATCTCCATTATTTGCTTTTTAGTCTAGGAGTAGACTTAATCTCTGACTGGAAAACTGGCCCGATGTGTTAGGAGCTCTACAGGCCTACCTCTGCCCATGCAGCCAGATACTCAGAGTTGCTGTCCCAGTCCACCTGTGTACACACCGGGTTTCCCTCCATCTTGTCAAAGTTGGGGATGCCCAGGCCGGCTGTGTAGAAGAACTCTCTCCACAGCAGCTGGCCATGCAGCGAGACGGGAGGCTGGGAGTGCTTCTTCTACAAATCCCACACAGGTAAGACGTCAGACATCACTTTCCATTTTCCACAATATGACTTCCCATTCTTGTACATGACCAAACTCTGCAAAACACTTACCCATCAATGGAAGTTGATTGATAGGCTTGAAGAGACTCACCCCTTGGTAGACGTCGGTTAGACTCCACCAGAAGGTGCGTACTGACAGGCAGCCAAATGTCATATAAGGGCTGAGGACGGTGGTGCTGGGGCTCAGGGAGTTTGGGGACGTCTGTGGTTTCTCAAAGTCACACACCCATTCCTGGTTGACACCAAATTACAAAAATAAATTAAACAAGGAATTACATTTAACCAACTCCCCCATTGACATCAATGAATGATTGATATGTCTAAATACTGACCAATGTGTTAGAAGGAAAATAGTTTTTTCATCTTCCACTTCCACCCACTTGTCATTGCTCATCTACCAGTAATCAAGATGTGTGCCAAAAGACATGAGTACCTTTCTCTCCATGTGTTGGTCCAGTCTCCGCAGAGCCTCTTGCTCTCCACCGGGGAACAGCTCCTCAGTCAAAGACTCTGGATCCTGATACAACTTCTCTAACGTGGAGATGCCATAGTTTTCCTCATGTTTCTCTGAGCACGGAGTCTTTACATCTAGTTGAATGTGAGGAAGAAAGGCAGAAAAGTTAGGCCAATAAAGTGTTATCTGTATAGGGCTAAAAAAATGTATGTTTCTTACAGAAATCTGAAAATAATTTGCATAAGCATGGTAGCAATTGAAAGGGAAGAGTTTGGAGATCATGGGGAAATGATTAGACCAAAGTAGATGACAACAGTTGACCTAATACAAGACTGAATCCAAACATTACACTGTTGATTTTATGTGCATTTTACATTTAATGTACTTTTCACCACATTTGTTGATAACGAAATCTGAAATACTCTGGATACATTCAGTAACATGATAAAAATATTCCTTGAAAATGTGGGGTAGGTGCAACATAACAAAAATAATTACACAGGTTTGAGTGAGGATGAACTGGTGTCCCCAAGTGGCCACACACCTCTCCAAAGTGTAAACAGTTCCTAAGTCATTTCAATGCACTTTTATGACTCAAAGAAGTCTTCAACTATAAAGTTTTTATTTATTTAGCTCTCCTAGCTGTGCCGTTGAGGAACTAGAGCAAGTATACTTGTAGTTAACACAACCCTGTATCCCCGCTATATCACACAATTACTGTTGTTTACACAATCCAAAAACAGCCCATTATAAATTGCAATCTGGATCAGGTGGGCATCATTTGAAAGCTTGTTCTAATGCCATCATGACTAGCTAAGTTATAAAAGGCTTTCACAAGGAAATTCTTAGAAACCGATCATAATTTGTGCGCATTGAAAGGAGTCGAGTGCATGTTCCCGCAGCACATTTTCTTCACAATAGACAAACAGGCTCATTCTGTTCAGAACAACCCAGGGTATTTTTTTCCTTTATTTAACTAGCCAAGTCCAAGAACAAATTCTTATTTTCAATGACAGCCTAGGAACAGTGGGTTAACTGCCTTGTTCAGGGGCAGAACGACAGATTTTTACCTTGTCAGCTCGGGGATTCAACCTTTCGGTTACTAGTCCAACGCTCTAACCACTAGGCTATGACACCATGTCATCTTGTAACTATACATCAAACAGATCATAATTGTTGACACTGTATATGACATGAGCTTTATGATATGGAAATGTGAAGTGCACATTTGGACTTGCTTGTATGACATCAAAGCGGTATTTAATATAATCCTCAAGGTCATCTTTCAAAATACATAGAGTCCTCTTAGTTACAGCATTTCCCTCACTCAGACAAACACAAATGAGCAAATGTTGCCCAATTAGCGGGAAGGATGGGGGCAACTTCTTGTCGCTTATCAGTGTCCAAATCTGTAATTTTTAACCCTTATACACTCTTCCTCACAAAGTTAAAAGCATTGGATTGGTTTTGCCCTAAGCATAGGCTAGAGGAAGTTTCCACCATATTTCTTACACATTTTAAATCCATGAAGGGAAGTGAACAAGTGCACGCTTAGGTCGTAAAGGTAGAGAATCGGGACATGGCAAATATATTGACATGGGAGAACCATTCCAAAAGACCTTTCGGTCTTACCCTTCATGTCATCACTCGTTGGAGCGGGGATAGGCCTTTTGGGGGGACCGATACTACTGACAAGGGTCTGCAGCCGATTGTAAGTCAGGGGAGCCTTTCCGTTGTTCTCTTCAATTATCCTACAAGAATGACAGGGCAGGGATACAGATCATTAGTGCTGCATCCAAGATAGTCTTGCAACTTGAGTGATGGTGTTCATTTGATGTAATCAGACATTTTTCAATTAAGAGTGTCATCATGCATTTCTTTCTAAGATGTCTGTCTCCATATAAAAATAATCACATTTCATTTGATTCTTATTGTGTTTCATCAATTTCTAAGTTAGCAATAAGCTTTCTCTGCACCGAGTATACACTCGTTAAGGATCGCTCACCTGTCTATGTTGTAGAGTGTGTGGGAGACTTTGTAGATGATTTCTACTCCATGCGCTTCAGCTAACCGGACCACCTCCTTGTCCCGGCGGAGGCTGAAGGGCTCTGTGTCATACTCATACGTCAACCGCGTCACCTTCCACTTCTGGAACAGCTTAGGAAAGACCTCCTCTGGATTACCTCTCACCACAAACAGCCTGGAGAGTGGAGACCCCACCAGCACTTTTTAGTTCACTAACTGTCGATTTTTGAGAAGCACACAACAATAGAATACCAGTAGGGATCCATCTGGGATCGCCACACAACAAACAGCCAAGAAGAGACACCATATCTAATTTCTTTATCCACCCCTTACATTAACTAACCAAAACAATACATGCATCTTTATTGATCCATTACCAAAAAAAAACATTGTTTTGCTTCAACAGTACACAGTCCCATCAACACAACATATCCACTAAGCAACTGAAATAGCATTGGACATAATGCTTTTGAGTTGTCCTTTTATTCCTACCTAGAATTGAGTTTCCTCAGGCTGCAATCCAAGTCTTTAAGGGCTCCTATGAGGAACTTCCATCGGTTGATGCCAATGTTGACGTTGTTGAGGGCACAGGGGTCCAGAACAAACACAGGGTAGATCTCCTTGCAGTCCCGCAATGCAGCCACAAGTGCTGGATTGTCGTGCAGTCGGAGCCCCTTGCGGAACCAGTGAATGCAAGTATGAGCCATGCCTGTTTGGTGACCTACCTTTTAAGAATAAACGAATCAAGGAGGCAGGATTGTTAGTTCAAGCTCTGCTCCAGTGGTTCCCTCTCAGTCCTTACATGGCTGTCAGAAGTAGGTCTAAAGTGAAGGGGAGTAGTGTAGCCTAGCTGGACATTTATGGCAGTTGGTAGTCCTATAATTCTGTTACTTTCAATATCTTGATGGGATGTAATGGACTTCAAAAGGTAAACACTGTGTCCAGCATAGGTTACCTATCTAGGCTTTAAAATCTTTGAACAAAAGTAGCTTACTGAATGTCTCTGTATGGGTTCGATTATGCCTACATAGTTTCTATTGTAAATCGGTTTTAACATTTCAATTTTCTCATGTAAACAAATGGCACAACAGTCTGTTTTCAAATAACTATTTTGTGTCTTTGAAACTAGTTTTAAAAACTAGACTTACCTTTATACAGTCTTGCCTGCACCAGTAGAAAATATTGACTATTTGTTTTGTAATCAATCGTAAAGAGTTACAAAACCCAACACAACACGTGTTACCCGTGAGCAGCCAATCAGAAGGATGTCTAATAAATGGATGCTGTTTCTGGCCAATAAGATCATTGAGACA
Source organism: Salvelinus alpinus (assembly GCF_045679555.1). NCBI lineage: Eukaryota > Metazoa > Chordata > Actinopteri > Salmoniformes > Salmonidae > Salvelinus > Salvelinus alpinus. Next base: position 98,753,029 of record NC_092086.1, on the reverse strand, counting down.
GTCCATGTTGTGTGGTGCACTGCCAAGCTGTGTAGTTGCTACTTCTCCATTAGATGGCGCCGTTGCAGCTACATAGCAGCGAGCCATTGCAATACGAATTTGACAATGCATAAGGTGAACGAAATGTTAAGAAAGTGCGCACTTCTGGAGAAGGGTAGAAAATCGGAAGGAGACCTTTTAAATTGACTCAGTGATAGGGCCTTAACTCAAGTGTTTACTGCTAAACATCCCATGGTCCCCAAAGAGCCATCCTCTGTCTAGTTCTGGGACTTTATTTTTATTTAATGTTTTTACTAACAACAAATCAATACAAGAAGTACATGTGGGAACACAAGTATATATAAATAATATACAAAGAACAATTGGCTAGGGGGTACAATATTACATTACACAAGGACCTTAAGGGACATACATACACTTAGAATTCTAACAGCTTTTTTTGTTAGTAGAGTATTTAATTGTCTTAAAATATAGTTCAATTTGTTTTTGTAAGGTAAGAAAATGTGGTGTTTTGTTTGTAAATTTACATTTGTGAATATGAAATTTGGCCAAAAGAATAATGAAATTAATTACATAAAATAGTTTCAGCTTATTTCTATTGTAGGTAAAGAATTCAAGCAGTACATCTCTCCACAATAGTGTAAAATCTTCATAAATGTGTTCAATTATAAATCTACTAATGTCTTGCCACAGTTTTCTTACATGAATACAATGCCAAAAAAGATGCAACACCGTTTCTGGGTGGTCATTAGGTACAATTTGAGTTTATGTTTTCCTTAAACTTCTTTATATAGTGGTTGGCAGGATAATATTGATGAACAATTTTAAAGGAAACTTCCTTAATGTAGTTAACAAGTACAGTGAGGGAAAAAAGTATTTGATCCCCTGCTGATTTTGTACGTTTGCCCACTGACAAAGGAATGATCAGTCTATAATTTTAATGGTAGGTTTATTTGAACAGTGAGAGACAGAATAACAACAACAAAAAGTCCAGACAAAAGCATGTAAACATTTTTATCAATTGATTTGCATTTTAATGAGGGAAATAAGTATTTGACCCCTCTGAAAAACATGACTTAGTACTTGGTGGCAAAACCCTTGTTGGCAATCACAGAGGTCAGAAGTTTCTTGTAGTTGGCCACCAGGTTTGCACACATCTCAGGAGGGATTTTGTCCCACTCCTCTTTGCAGATCTTCTCCAAGTCATTAAGGTTTCGAGGCTGACGTTTGGCAACTCGAACCTTCAGCTCCCTCCACAGATTTTCTATGGGATTATGGTCTGGAGACTGGCTAGGCCACTCCAGGACCTTAATGTTCTTCTTCTTGAGCCACTCCTTTGTTGCCTTGGCCGTGTGTTTTGGGTCATTGTTATGCTGGAATACCCATCAGGACCCATTTTCAATGCCCTGGCTGAGGGAAGGAGGTTCTCACCCAAGATTTGACGGTACATGGCCCCGTCCATCGTCCCTTTGATGCGGTGAAGTTGTCCTGTCCTCTTAGCAGAAAAACACCCCCAAAGCATAATGTTTCCACCTCCATGTTTGACGGTGAGGATGGTGTTCTTGGGGGTCATAGGCAGCATTCCTCCTCCTCCAAACACGGCGAGTTGAGTTGATGCCAAAGAGCTCCATTTTGGTCTCATCTGACCACAACACTTTCACCCAGTTGTCCTCTGAATCATTCAGATGTTCATTGGCAAACTTCAGACGGGCATGTATATGTGCTTTCTGGAGCAGGGGAACCTTGCGGACGCTGCAGGATTTCAGTCCTTCACGGCGTAGTGTGTTACCAATTGTTTTCTTGGTGACTATGGTCCCAGCTGCCTTGAGATCATTGACAAGATCCTCCCGTGTAGTTCTGGGCTGATTCCTCACCGTTCTCATGATCATTGCAACTCCACGAGGTGAGATCTTGCATGGAGCCCCAGGCCGAGGGAGATTGACAGTTCTTTTGTGTTTCTTCCATTTGCGAATAATCACACCAACTGTTGTCACCTTCTCACCAAGCTGCTTGGCGATGGTCTTGTGGCCCATTCCAGCCTTGTGTAGGTCTACAATCTTGTCCCTGACATCCTTGGAGAGCTCTTTGGTCTTGGCCATGGTGGAGAGTTTGGAATCTGATTGATTGATTGCTTCTGTGGACAGGTGTCTTTTATACATGTAATGAACTGAGATTAGGAGCACTCCCTTTAAGAGTGTGCTCCTAATCTCAGCTCGTTACCTGTATAAAAGACACCTGGGAGACAGAAATCTTTCTGATTAAGAGGGGGTCAAATACTTATTTCCCTCATTAAAATGCAAATCAATTTATAACATTTTTGACATGTGTTTTTCTGGATTTCTTTGTTGTTATTCTGTCTCTCACTGTTCAAATAAACCTACCATTAAAATTATAGACTGATCATTCCTTTGTCAGTGGGCAAACATACAAAATCAGCAGGGGATCAAATACTTTTTTCCCTCACTGTAGGTATGTGTGTGGTAACATCCAAACTTTTTTCAAACAGATATTATCAATCAAACCAGTCCAATAAGGCATGACATCCTGCTGAAACAAGGTTCATATCGTTCTGTTGTTGAATGGACCAAAAGAGAAACAAATCTTTCCTACTGATGAGTCAACAGGGTGAATGGAAGGTAGGCTCTGAGGGTCAGGTCTTGACACATTCCTGAATAATAAAGCAACACCTGAGGGAATGGCATCTAAAACAATTGCAAAATATTTAGGTGTTACAGGGACCTTGTAAAGTGATAAGAATTCCTTATAACTATAACTAAGTAAACAACCCTCTGCATTTACAAGTTGGCTCACCAATAGGATATTATTTCAGAACCAATATTCTAAAAACATTGATTATTCCACATATAATATCTGTGTGGAGAAAAATTATGCTTATAAATTAAGAACCATGACAAGAGAACCTGCCGATGAAAAGCAGGAAGTTTCACTGGAACTTTGTCAATATTATAATTGCAAAGCAACATGAAGTTAAGGCCACCAAAAGTAGAGAAGACATGATGAGGAATACAATTCCACATAGAAGTGGGTCTTCTTGTCATGGTGTGTATAAAGGCGAAGTCAGGTGCAGGAGAGCAGAGTATGATAAATAAAGCGCACTTTATTATAGTTCCAAACCGGGAGCACAACAAAACAAACACGCTCAACGGAACAATAAAGTAAAGCGCTAAAGAACATCGCTTGACATGAAAACAATTACACACAAAAAATGATGGGAAACAGAGGTTTAAATACAATTAGATTGATTGGGGAAATGAAAACCAGTTGTGTATGAAAACAAGACAAGACAAATGGATATATGAAAAATGGAGCGGCGATGGCTAGAAAGCCGGTGACGTTGATCGCCGAACGCCGCCCGAACAAGGAGAGGAGCCGACTTCGGTTGAAGTCGTGACACTTCTTAGGAATTGTTTTATCTAATTGACCTTTAAAGTATTATTTAAGGTATTAAAGTCCAGATAATTCAGCCCACCATACTTGTAAGTGTTCATTACAAGAGTTTTCCTAATGTAATGGGTACGGTTTCTCCACAGAAAGTTGAAAAGCATCTGGTCTATCTTCTTGCTCATTTTACCGTAAAGATATAAAGATAGAGCGCCATATGTTAGCCTAGAGATACCTTCAGCCTTGGTTATTTGGACTTTTCCTTTTAAAGATAAGTCCCTCTGTAGACATTGATTTAGCTTCTTCTGGGGTTTTTTAATAAGAGGGTTCAAATTTAGTAAGCCTCTAGACTTTTGATCCTTAGTAATGGTTATGCCAAATTTATGTAAGTTCTTCTTTCACTGGAATACCATAATATGAAGGTGTCACACAATCTTTGACAGCCATGAGTTCACATTTAATTAATGTTAAGATATAGACCAGACACTTTGGAAAAGGATTGTATCACATTGATCGATATGGGAATTTGGTTAGCGTCTTTCATAAAAAGTGTAAAATCGTCAGCCAGCTGGCTTATAATAATTTCTTTACCAGCTATGGAAATATCTTGTACAGGACTATTATTTAAAGAATTTGTAAGAAGTTGGGTGATTCATAAAAACAGATATGGAGAGATAGGACAGCCTTGCCTAATTCCTCTCTTTAACTCAAATCTAGGTGAGGTGCCATATTTAAATTTAATAGAGCTGCTACCATTTGTATAGAGAGTCTTAATAGCCTTACAGAAAAAATCCCCAAAGCCAAATATCTCAAGGGAGTGGAAGAGGAACTGATGCTCTACTATGTCAAAAGTAGTAAGGCTAATATCTAATAGTCATTATTAAGAAGACAAATTGGGCGCCAGTTATCAATGAGCAGCATTTATTTTTTCGCTTAGGTATCAGTGTTATTAACCCCTGACCCGTTGTAGGAGGGAGAACATTGTTTTTAATACTCTCTAAAAGGGAGCTACTTTTTCAGAAAATAATTTGTAAAATTCTGAAGTAATTCCGTCAACACCTGGTTAGTTCTGGGACTTTCCATGCAAAACTGCCACGGCCGGCCCGCCCATTTAATTTCAACGGGAGCACGCGGAGCAATGCACTGGGGATTGTGGGAAGGTGAGCGGTGCGAACTGAACACAGCCCAAGTACCTAATTATTTTTCTAAGAAAGTAATCTGCTAAAACCATAAATCGTAGAGATGGTGGAAGTGGATACTTAGTTTGAATCAAGAAGGGTGTCGAGCAAAGTTGGTGAAGATTAATGTCCTGAATGGCATTCATTCAGGACATTCACAGTAGTGCAGTGGCATGTATTCATGGAGGCCAAGGGAAGCCAGGCTTCCCCCAAAATTGAACCAAGAATTTAAAAAAAATGTAATAACGTATCTTTCGTCTCTCTGTGTTTCATCATTTCTTTCAATTCACAAGAGGCTGAATGTATCTAACTGGAGAAAGCATCCGAGCAGGTGAAACGGCGCCCTTCTCTCTCTCTACATGTAGGCCATATATCTGATGCTGTCTGGTCCAAACGAGTATGACATTGTTGCCACCCATAGCATTGAATGTAGTGATGGGTCATTCGTGAACGAGTCGGCTCTGAGAGCCGGGTCTTGAAGCTGAATGTTGGGAGCCGGCTCGCATATCAGAAGAGCCAAATCTATTTTTAAAAATAAAAAAAATAAGATCTGAATTATCAAAATATTTAAATGAATAGAATTAACTAATTCAAAGAACGAAAAAAATAAAAAAATAATATAGGCCTAAATGCATTCGTTCTGACTGTCTGCTCAGACTAACAGCCTCACCTGTTGTTCCTGTCAATCAGACACGCAGTGTCAACCAATGAACCAAAGATGCGTGAGGGAGGGCCGAGCCAACTCCCTCACAGCCGAGGAGAGAGCGGAAGGACAGCTGTGAAAACAACAGCTGGAAAATGAGTCGGAAGCACAGTAGCATTTGGATACATTTTAATAATGTAGACAATGTTAGAGCACAGTGTAGAATTTGCCAAAACAAAATCTCATATAAAGCCGGTTCTACGCACAACCTACACCGGCATATGCGAACTGTGCACCCAATTGTGAAGCTAGCTGTAGCGGAGCTTTGAGAAACTAGCGGGCCTGCTAGTGATATTGGTGGAGCCAGCACCTCCACACGTGGAGATGTATCCACTCAGTCAAGTAGGCCTACTCCGCGACCCACAGCAACGCAGTCTCCTATGGACCAGTTTATGCCAAAGTCTATGTCTGTAGCAAAAGAAGGCCAAATTGATATTGCATTGGCTAAAATGATTGCCACCGATTTCCAGCCATTTTCGATCATGGAGGACAGAGGTTTTAGAAATTATAGCAATAGTCTAAATCCAATGTACACAATTACAAGCAGGAAAACCCTTTCAACATCACTTATTCCACAACTGTACGAGAGCACACAGGCTTCAGTGCGGGAAAGAGTCCAAAAAGCTACTGCAGTTTGACTTACCACTGACTGCTGGACATCAAGGGTAACCACTTCTTACATGTCGGTTACATGTCCCTTCATTGATGATTTTCGATGTCTAGCTGTCTTCTGGACTGCTTTGAGTTCAGCGACAGACACACCTCAGAGAACTTGGCAGAGGAACTGTTGAGAGCGGCCAGAGAATGGCACGTAGATGGAAAAGTGGTCTGTTGTGTTAGCGACAATGCAGCTAACATAACCAAAGCCATGAAAATGTTAAAATGGACCCATCATCCATGTCTTGCCCACACAATCAACCTGATTGTAAGAGATGCTCTGAAGGTGATGATGCCCACTGTGGACAAAGTGAAAGCAGCTGTGGAATACTTCCACAGGAGCACAGTAGGTGCTGAAAAACTAAGGTCTACACAACACCAGTTGGGGATGCCTGAGCTGAGGCCTAAACAAGACTGCACTACAAGGTGGAATTCAACATTTTATATGTTGAACGGGTTTCTTGAGTCAAAGGATGCCATCATCTCTACCCTGGCCATTGTCAATCCACCTGTTGATGTTCTGACCGAAGAGGAATGGGAGGTGGTGGAGGATGTGTGCAGAGTCCTGGAACACTTTGAGCAGGTCACTGTTGAGATCAGTGGAGAGAGGTACAGTAAGCAGTTATTACTACATCATTATTTAATCCAGTATTATATATGTATATGAGCAGTAGATGAGAATGTAGTATCAGTAGACAAAACATGAACCTGAACTAATAAGTTACTGTTCTCTCTTTTCAGCTATGTGACAGCCTCAAAAATGATACTCCTGTGTAAGGGTCTGCAGCGAATCACAGCCAGCCACCAGAGAGAAGCAAATGTAACCACAGGACATGTGACAGAGTTGATAAACACCCTATGTTCATCAATGGACAGAAAGTTCCACAGAATGGAATATAGTCACGTGCTATCAGAACCCGTTGCACTTGACCCCAGGTTTAAGAAGTTAGCCTTCAGGGATGCCAGAGTGATTGATGAGGCTCTTCAAAGAATAACCTCAGCAGCAGGGAGGGACAGCCCCAGCAGTCAGCTGGCTCAGGCAACAGGAAGAAGAGGGATCAGACGGAGCAGAAGCACCAGCAGTAGTGCCACATACATCTGCTGTTTGGATGCTGTTTGATGAGAGAGCAACTGGGGATGCAGCACAAAGGAATCCCTCAGTAGATGCCATAATGGAGGTCTGATCCTATTTGGAGTAGCCCCTCCTCCAAAGATCTGCAGATCCTCTGAGCTGGTGGAAGAACAAGGCCTCTGTCTATCCACTGCTTACTAATGTCATGACAGGGAGACTCTGCATAGTGGCCACATCCATTCCCTCTGAGAGGGTCTTCTCAAACAGGACAAATAATTACTGAGAGAAGAAACTGCATCAGCCCCTCGAAAGTGAGGCAGCTTGAATTTCTAAATGCAAATCTCTCATAAAAGCAAAACATGGTCAGCATTGCTGTGTGCTGCTGATTATAACATGGCAATAAAGAAGAGAGAGAAAAGAGGGACCAGTTTAATGTTTTAAGTGGGATGCTGCAGCTCTGCACATTATTTATTTTTCTTTGATATGGTGCAATATTCTATTATTATGTTGTTCAGATTGTATTCGTTTTGAATTGTTACATTTATATGCACTTTTTATATACATTAAAAAAGTTATACTTTAAATGCACATGTGTAATAGTATCCTTTAAAAAATAAAAATAAATTGTGTGATGCTGCAGTTTTGCAAATTATTTATTTTTCTTTGATATGGTGCAATATTCTATTATGCTGTTCAGATTGTATTCGTTTGGAATGGTTAGATTTAATATGCACTTTGTTTATATACATTAAAAAGTAATACTTTAAATGCAAATGTTTAATAGCTTTCTTTTTCATAACAAACCAATGCATTTTTAAATACATTGTGGTTAAGGTAGAGTATGATTTCATTTAATAATTTCATTAGAATTGTTTTAACACCAATCATAGTCAAACTATCGCAAACTGACTTGAAAAAATACACGGAAAAAAAATAAGCGCCGTTTGGGAGCCAAAAGAGCCGTCTCTCTTTGGTGAGCTGAGCCAAACGAGCCGGCTCAATGAAAAGAGTCGGAATGCCCATCACGAATTGAATGGAGTGCAAGCATTTGGCCTCCCTTGATAAAAAAGTATACAAAATTAGCCAATCAGCGTTGAGCTAAACTGAGCGAGCTCAACTGAATGGTCCTGGTGCACCAAAAAAATGGCAAAAGGAATCCAGCTTGGATTTTGGCTTCACTCCTACCAAATCGCATTGAGAGCATATGTCATTAACAGAAACAACTTGAATTGTTGCATCTCATTGTGTTGTCCTCCAGTGGCTGGCTGGCTAGCTAAAATGGGCCCTTTCCTAAATTAGCAATGGATGGAGATAGGGATTTGGACTTGTGGTTTTACTTAATTTTCCGTACTGGCCAATAATTATAATGGCGATTCTGAGCCATACATTAATTCATACATTGTTCTGCCCCTGGCCTGAGATGATGGAAGTTCAAAATGTAGCTAGATGTAGAAGGCTAATGTTAACTAGCTAGCTAACGTCACCCATGAAAGGAAGATAGGCTAGCAAGCAAGTATTTTAACCAGGTAGCCTAGGACAACAAAAAATAAAAGCCTGTACTGTATGACAGAGTCAACATGAAAGAGAGGAGAATGGCATTGACATTTCTCTACAAGTGGGGTGAGGCAATATACACTGCTCAAAAAAATAAAGGGAACACTAAAATAACACATCCTAGATCTGAATGAATGAAATATTCTTATTAAATACTTTTTTCTTTACATAGTTGAATGTGCTGACAACAAAATCACACAAAAATGATCAATGGAAATCAAATTTATCAACCCATGGAGGTCTGGATTTGGAGTCACACTCAAAATTAAAGTGTAAAACCACACTACAGGCTGATCCAACTTTGATGTAATGTCCTTAAAACAAGTCAAAATGAGGCTCAGTAGTGTGTGTGGCCTCCACGTGCCTGTATGACCTCCCTACAACGCCTGGGCATGCTCCTGATGAGGTGGCGGATGGTCTCCTGAGGGATCTCCTCCCAGACCTGGACTAAAGCATCCGCCAACTCCTGGACAGTCTGTGGTGCAACGTGGCGTTGGTGGATGGAGCGAGACATGATGTCCCAGATGTGCTCAATTGGATTCAGGTCTGAGGAACGGGCGGACCAGTCCATAGCATCAATGCCTTCCTCTTGCAGGAACTGCTGACACACTCCAGCCACATGAGGTCTAGCATTGTCTTGCATTAGGAGGAACCCAGGGCCAACCGCACCAGCATATGGTCTCACAAGGGGTCTGAGGATCTCATCTCGGTACCTAATGGCAGTCAGGCTACCTCTGGCGAGCACATGGAGGGCTGTGCGGCCCCCCAAAGAAATGCCACCCCACACCATGACTGACCCACCGCCAAACCGGTCATGCTGGAGGATGTTGCAGGCAGCAGAACGTTCTCCACGGCGTCTCCAGACTCTGTCACGTCTGTCACATGTGCTCATGTGCTCAGTGTGAACCTGCTTTCATCTGTGAAGAGCCAGTGGCGAATTTGCCAATCTTGGTGTTCTCTGGCAAATGCCAAACGTACTGCACGGTGTTGGGCTGTAAGCACAACCCCCACCTGTGGACGTCGGGCCCTCATACCACCCTCATGGAGTCTGTTTCTGACCGTTTGAGCAGACACATGCACATTTGTGGCCTGCTGGAGGTCATTTTGCAGGGCTCTGGCAGTGCTCCACCTGCTCCTCCTTGCACAAAGGCGGAGGTAGCGGTCCTGCTGCTGGGTTGTTGCCCTCCTACGGCCTCCTCCACGTCTCCTGATGTACTGGCCTGTCTCCTGGTAGCGCCTCCATGCTCTGGACACTACGCTGACAGACACAGCAAACCTTCTTGCCACAGCTCGCATTGATGTGCCATCCTGGATGAGCTGCACTACCTGAGCCACTTGTGTGGGTTGTAGACTCCGTCTCATGCTACCACTAGTGTGAAAGCACCGCCAGCATTCAAAAGTGACCAAAACATCAGCCAGGAAGCATAGGAACTGAGAAGTGGTCTGTGGTCACCACCTGCAGAACCACTCTTTTATTGGGGGTGTCTTGCTAATTGCCTATAATTTCCACCTTTTGTCTATTCCATTTGCACAACAGCATGTGAAATTTATTGTCAATCAGTGTTGCTTCCTAAGTGGACAGTTTGATTTCACAGAAGTGTAATTGACTTGGAGTTACATTGTGTTGTTTAAGTGTTCCCTTTATTTTTTTGAGCAGTGTATTTTTCTACTTGCACCAACACGCATGCACACACACAGAAAGCCATGGACAGCCACATCAAATGTAGTTTACGTTGATTGGACTAAATTGTTTTCAGTATCTTTTAGTTGTCACTATTAAACTAAGCAGAGGTGATTTGATGATGTTGACAAGTTGAAGTTGAAATGGTGCTGGAATATTACAAGGCACACCAGGAACATAATCCCCACCGATCGTCCTTCTGTACACCAGCGTATCATACATAACCAATATTTGCGTAGGTAGGTGCTCTTTATAATAACAATTTAAAAAACAGGGCAGACAGACTTATTTGTCTCCATTCACCCAGCGTGTCAGACACCGGGCACCAACCACAACAAGAATCCTCTTCAGGTATTCAACCTGAACATCCGTCGTTACTCCTGAAATGACTCCTTTGGTGGGTGCTCTGCTCCGAAGTTCAAAGCACAATACTTCTGTTGTTCGGATTCTTGTGATGCCCACTGCAATATTCCTATTTTCTTCAGCAATATAATTAATCAAAATAAGACCACGCCTGGTCACTCTGATAGACAACTTTTCCCAGCGCATACTTCACATTTTCCAACACCTCAAACGGGTCTCCTACATATGCATCATTACCCAATAAACGCATCCCACCAAGAAACGATTCATTATCATTTATAAACGTATCCTCCACTCCAATTTTAGACTATTCCCTTTTTTGTTAAATTTTTAGGCACTGCTGCAGTAGTGGTGCGTGGGTAAGATCACCGAGGCAGCCAGAAAAAAAGCCATATTACTATCTGTGTTGCGATAATTGTGTTTGCTCTATAAATCATGTTAATTGATATGCCCTGCGACCGTGATATATAGGCCTAAGGCCGAGACAATAAGCCCGTGGCAGAATAAATTCAACCACATCTTTGTTTTGCCACAAAACTAGATAGCAACCTCTGTCCGGTTCAGTCCACAATGCATATTGCATGTAACAGACAGTTACACGACCTACAGGATGGTCAAACAAGATAATGCTTCTGACATTTTCAGACCACTAAACAACTATTGATTTAGAACCACAGAGAGTTACCTCAAGGAGCAGCCTCCACTATTCCAGAGGGTGAAGGAGATTGTTAGAGCGTTCAATCGAATGCCGATGGAATTGAAAGAGTTGACAATACAAGCGACGTTAGTGAAGATATTGTAGTGGATGTAGTAGAGCCTGTAGTAAATGTTTTCTGACAGGCCTAGATTTTGTGGCGTTCATTGGCACAATTATAAAATGTACGGCTCCAGTCTCAAAGAAGTCAAACAACTGGACATCATTGTGGCTGCGGCAGAAACGTTTTTGGGACTATTTAAGACTTGGAAGTGGTAGGCTACTGGCGACGGAAGACGGCCCGCCCTCCCATCTCAGATCCGTTTTTATTTTTAACAGAAAGTTGTATGATCCGTATATATATGTATTTTTTTTTGTAGTTCAGTTTTTGGGTAAAACTGTTTCCATCCCGAATAGTAAAATGTGCAAACGTCAATATAACGTTACCATAGAAGTCTGTGTGTAACACGATCTAGCCAGCCAACTTTGTGTTTCCAGGCTGACTGACAGGATCCTATGGTACGTTTTTTTTTTTTTTTTTTTATCTGGCTAACTGACGTTAGTTAACTAGTAACTGGGCGATTCGACAATTAAGATAATGTTAAAGTACACACACGACTAGATAGCTATGTAACGTTTAATCTACAGGATGTAGCTAGCTAGGCTTTTGTCTAGCGGAATTCTTGACAACCTGGAACCACAGATAGTAACGACGTAATTTAGCTAGCTAGCTGTGTAGCTAACTGTTAGCTAGCTAGCCAACCGTCTTGTTAAAACAACAATGGATTTGCTAGCGGAGGTCCCTAAAACATGAGCTTTCAAGGCTAGCTAGCATTCACATGAAGTCAGCTAGCTAGACCAGAGTTAGCAAGTTAGATCCAGATAAATGGCTAGATAACTATTCAGTAGCTGTAGTGTAAGTATTGCTTTCTGTGTTTAACTAGTAGTTAGATTCCGCTAGCTAGCTAACGTTAGTTAACATGAAACGGCTTTGAACTTTTGATGACAAGCTAACGTTAGCAGGTTAGACTTGTCATTGGCCCCATATATATTATTATTTTTGGCTAACTATTTATCCTAGTTTAAGAACCGGGTTTGTTCTGTATTTTTTGGCTTGTTATAAACTGATAGTTTCAAACAAACTAGCTAGCTAGTTATGATGGCACCCATATGTATGGGTTTTGAAGTCTAACCTGCTATCCTGTCATCAAAAGTTCCAAATCAAATTGTATTAGTCACCTGCGCCGAATACAACAGGTGTAGTAGACCTTCCAGTGAAATGCTTACTTATGAGCCCCTAACCAACAGTGCAGTTTCAAAAAATACGGATATGAATAAGAGATAAAAGTAACAAGTAATTAAAGAGCAGCAGTAAAAAATAACAATATATACAGGGGGGGGTGCTGGTTAGTTGAAGTAGTATGTGCATGTAGGTAGAGTTAATTAAAGTGACTACGCATAGATGACAACAGAGAGTTGGCAGTGGTGTGGGGAGGGGGGTCAATGCAAATAGTCTGGGTAGCCCTTTGACTAGATGTTCAGGAGTCTTATGGCTTGGGGGTAGAAGCTGTTTAGAAGCCTCTTGGACCTAGACTTAGTGCTCCGGTACTGCTTGCCGTGTGGTAGCAGAGAGAACAGTCTATGACTAGGGTGGTGGAGTCTTTGACAATTATTAGGGCCTTCCTCTGACACTGCCTGGTATAGAGGTCCTGGATGGCAGGAAGCTTGGCCCCAGTGATGTACTGGGCCGTTCGCACTACGCTCCATAGTGCCTTGCGGTCGGAGGCCGAGCAGTTGCCATACCAGGCAGTGATGCAACAAGTCAGGATGCTCTCGATGGTGCAGCTGTAGAACCTTTTGAGGATCTGAGGACCCATGCCCAATATTTTCAGTCTCCTGAGGGGGAATAGGTTTTGTTTTGCCCGCTTCACGACTGTCATGGTGTGGTTGGACAAGGCACTATGGTGGTCTGCTTAAAACATGTTGGTATTACACACTCGGACAGGGAGAGGTTGAAAATGTCAGTGAAGACACTTGCTAGTTGGTCAGCGCATGCTCGCAGTACACATCCTGATAATCCGTCTGGCCCTGCGGCCTTGTGAATGTTGACCTGTCTAAAGGTCTTACTCACATCGGCTGTGGAGAGCGTGATCACACTCGTGTCGTGTCACTGGGCAGCTCTCGGTTGTGCTTCCCTTTTGTAGTCTGTAATGGTTTGCAGACCCTGCCACATCCGACGAGCGTCAGAGCCGGTGTACTACAACTCGATCTTAGTCCTGTATTGACGCTTTGCCTGTTTAATGGTTTGTCAGAGGGCATAGCGGGATGTCTTATAAGCTTCCGGGTTAGAGTCCTGCTCCTTGAAAGCGGCAGCTCTAGCCTTTAGCTCAGTGTGGATGCTGCCTGTAATCCATGGCTTCTGGTTGGGGTATGTACGTACGGTCACTGTGGGGACAACGTCATCGATGCACTTATTGATGAAGCCAATGACAGATGTGGTGTCCTCAATGCAAGTGGAGGAATCCCGGGACATATTTCAGTCTGTGCTAGCAAAACAGTCATGTAGCTTAGCATCTGCTTCATCTGACCACTTTTTTTGTTGATCTAGTCACGGGTGCTTCCTGCTTTAATTTTTGCTTGTAGACAGGAAAAAGGAGGATTTATGGTCAGATTTGCCAAATGGAGGGCGAGGGAGAGCTTTGTATGCATCTTTGTGTGTGGAGTATAGGTGGTCTGGGGTTCTTTTCCCTCTGGTTGCACATTTAACATGCTGATAGAAATTTGGTAAAACTGATTTAAGTTTCCCTGCATTAAAGTCCTCGGCTACTAGGAGCGCCGCCTCTGGGTGAGCGTTTTCTTGTTTGCTTATGGCAGTTTCATGTTAACTAGCTAGCTAGCGGAATCTAACTACTAACGTTAGTTAAACACAGAAAGCAATACTTGCAATTTATTTGGGGTGCCTGATTGATATCAGCTGTGAAGTCCATCATTGTAGTTAATGACTTAAATTTGGACTGTTTTGACTCACAGGAAGAGATGTCAGGAGTAAGTGCGGTGAGCTCGGCGTTGCCTGCGGCTACAACCCGTACCACCTCATTCAAGGGCTCCTGCCCCAGCTCGAAGTATGTGAAGCTGAACGTGGGCGGGGCGCTCTACTACACCACCATGCAGACCCTCACCAAGCAGGACACCATGCTCAAGGCCATGTTCAGCGGTAGGATGGAGGTCCTCACAGACAGCGAAGGTATTGATGATGACATGGGTTGACTGCACCCAGGGTTTCCCAAACCTTTGTCCACTGCCAGGTCTTGACACTCCTGTTCCTTCATGCTGCATAGGATACGATTCTCCCAGGCTAGCTGCCCTTGCATGCCTCCCATCATGTCTTCTGAGATGGCGCTATATGAAGACGCACACGCACAGTCTACTATCGTCACTCTGTTGTCTCTGCCACTTCTCAATGTAATGAGCCCTGTCCTCTGCTGCAGGCTGGATCCTTCTTGACAGGTGTGGGAAGCACTTTGGGACCATTCTGAACTACCTGCGTGACGGTGCTGTACCTCTGCCTGAGATCCGGAGAGAGGTGGAAGAGCTCCTGGCAGAGGCCAAGTATTACCTGGTGCAGGGGTTAGCTGACGAGTGTCATGCTGCCTTACAGGTATTGTGTATCACCTTAACATACTGTAAACACTTACCTGTAATTAATCTCTCTCTTGGTGTCTCTCCTTCTCTGTGTGCTTGTGGCCCATCATGCTGTCATTGAATGATTTGTGTCCTGTTTTCCTCCATGCGTTCAGAACAAAGATATGTATGAGCCCTTCTGTAAAGTGCCCTTGGTCACTTCATCAAAGGAAGAACAGAGACTCATATCTACCTCCAACAAGGTAAAATAAATATATATATCACAATTTACATGTATGATTAGACAGACATGTCACAATATTGTATTCTGTTTGTTTCTCAACACTGACTACCTCTGTGCCTTTTAATTTTGTATTACAGCCCACAGTCAAGCTGTTATACAACAGGAGCAACAACAAGTACTCTTACACCAGGTAAGCTAAACATTGCATATGATTGTGGGAAAATACTTATAATGAGCACATCACTGTGTTTCTTAAATGTATGTGTGAAGGGGATTGTATCAATTATCATTTATTTAACTTGAATAGCACTTTTCATTACAGAAAATAATATCAAAGTGCATAAAAAGTGAAACAAACAAATTAATGTAGATGAAATGTCTCTATTTGGCTTTGGCTGAAAGGCTGGGAGTTGAGGTACTTTGGATTGGAAAGACAGTGTAGCTTCAGCAGAGGGGGCATCGATGTTTCTCACTGGCTGTACCAAAGACAGTCTGACAAACGGGCCCGGAGCTCTTCATCAGTGCACCACATTTGCTTCTCCGACGGTCAGATCCTCCATAGGACCCAGTCCTCCATTGAGGAACATGTAGCACCCACCTGGGTGATGCCACAGCTGCTGAAAAGAGCACGAAAAGCCACCACATCTTGGCAGTGGTTAAGAACAGTCCCTGAGCCTCTTCTGCCATCTCTAGACACAGCATGCGGTACTTGTTGTAATTCTTCCCGACAGATGAAACAATTAAGCCGGGGCCGCATTATATGAATCCAGACAGCTAATGTTAGCTAGCTATGATCCAAGATAAACTTTTCATCCCAATTCTGAAAATCAGAGTCAAGACCACGAGATGTAAGTGATCAACCCCCAGAGCAGTCGTGTATAGCGATTTAAACCAATTGACAACCATACATTAACATCTGATGTCATTACCTTTTCACAGCAACTCCGATGACAACATGCTGAAAAACATAGAGCTGTTTGACAAGCTCTCTCTGCGGTTCAACGGCCGTGTGCTCTTCATCAAGGACGTGATCGGGGATGAGATCTGCTGCTGGTCATTCTATGGGCAGGGCCGTAAGATCGCTGAGGTGTGCTGTACCTCCATAGTCTACGCCACAGAGAAGAAGCAAACAAAGGTAATTGGTTTCCCACAGCAAGAGCACAGAAAATGTATGATATGAATGTTGCTTGCTCTGGCAAAAGCATAGACTAGTCTCCTGTTAGTGAGTAGCCTTGTATTTGTACCTAGAGTGGTCTAAGCAGTATAGTCTTTCCTCAGGTGGAGTTCCCAGAGGCTCGTATCTATGAGGAGACACTTAACATCCTGCTGTATGAGTCTCAGGACGGGCGTGGTCCAGACAACGCTCTACTGGAGGCTACAGGGGGCGCTGCTGGCCGATCCCATCACCTGGATGAGGACGAGGAACGGGAACTCATCGAGAGGGTGCGACGCATTCACATCAAACGCCCTGATGACCGCACCCACCACCACCAGTAACTATACCAGCCAACCAACATTATCACCACCAGTAACTATACCAGACAACCAACATTATCACCACCAGTAACTATACCAGACAACCAGCATTATCACCACCAGTAACTATACCAGTGTTGGGTTTCGTTCCTTATGTCTTTCCTTGTCAATCATTGGTTCATTGGTGAAATTAGCATTATGATAATATTTTCAATTAAATCATTCAAAAACCTTTATTAATGCAATTGCAGACAGAAGTTTACAAACAGGAACATAGCACGCATGTTTCTGAGTAAGTTCTGCATCAAACAAAAGGTCTCAAGTTGTTTTATTAAATTGAAGTCCCGCCTTAGTGATGTCACTGACTACGTCATTACCTTTTTACTCCTGAGACCAAAACCCTATATAAACAATGGCTTTTAGTGGTATCTTAAACTTAGCAGTAAACGTCCACTCCCCAAAGCTGATTTATTGTGGAATGTTTAACTAGTCTCTTATCTCCCACACTCCCCTGCAGAGTTCTGTCTCAGTCACACACAGACAGACAAAGAAAACAACCGTGGAACAATTCTAAACTATATAATGAATATATATATTGTTAATCTATAGTCTAGGACCCTATAAATGTAAAGAGGGAGGGGTCTTATAACCCCTCCCCTTCTATTAATATAACATAAGCATAAACAATTATTCTAATACATCAAACATGTGTACAGCCCCAAATCATGACCGCTAGGTGAATCCTGACACCAACCAACTAACATTATTACCACCAGTAACTATACCAGCCAACCAACATTATCACCACCAGTAAGCCAACCAACATTATCAGCACCAGTAACTATACCAGCCAACCAACATTATCACCACCAGTAATCATACCAGCCAACCAACATTATCACCACCAGTAAGCCAACCAACATTATCAGCACCAGTAACTATACCAGCCAAACAACATTATCAGCACCAGTAAGCCAACCAACATTATCACCACCAGTAACTATACCAGCCAACCAACATTGTCAGTATCCGCAGTGACTATTACCCATCACTGATAGAGAACAAGTGCAATCACACAATACCCACAAGTAACCTCACATCCTTGACATTGACCACAAGTGACCTCTGTGCTTCTGCATCACAGCCACTTATAAACTTTTGCCAGTCTCTAATCATGATTATAAACTGGGTGGTTCGAGCCCTGAATGCTGATTGGCTGACAGCCATGGTATATCAGACCGTATACCACGAGTATGACAAAACATTTATTTTTACTACTCTAATTACGTTGGCAGCCAGTTTATAATAGCAATAAGGCACCTCAGAGGTTTGTGGTATATGGCCATACACCACACCCCCTCATGCCTTATTGCTTAAGTAGAGCATGGTTTGGGTGTTACAGTTTGTGTGTTGTCCCAAATGGCTGTATCAGTCTTTTCTAAACCCTCCATAAGAGCTGTTATTTTTATCAGTGGTCAAAGAAGACTTATTTGACCCCCTGTATTTCCATATGTTTTGTATGTCTCATCTTTGTATGAATGTTGACATGTTACGTGTCCAGTAGGAGATCTGGTGCCTTAAGTCTGTGGGTGTAAGTGCAGCCTACAATCTGATTTACTTTATAGTGTCACTACAACATTGCTTGGAAGTTCATGTATTGTCACAGACTAGCTAGTTCAGGTCAATTGTGTTTCAGTGATTATAGTAATACACTGTGTAACAATACCTTTTCCTACCACTTCAGTTTTTAGAGATGTTTTCTGAGAGAAAAAAGAAACCTGCACGCTGCTCTTGCTAGTGTGACTGTTCTTTATTAAGGTTTATGTATTGTCCGCAAGGCCCTTTGTCAGAGCTTTTGTGAGTGTTTTTTAATTTGCACCCTTATGTAGACATTGCTCCACCCACAGCGGTTCAATGCATCGAATGGGGTTGGAGTCAAGGACAAATATATGAATTATCTTGAATTGGTGATATATGCAAACTGTATCTAGATGCGAAAGAAACTTACCTATTTAGACGAGGTGCTGGCTAGCGGAGTAGAACATTGTCTGTCCAAACGTTGGATATTAGGTTATTGAATCTGAGCTCCTAGAGTGTACGGCTCCTTTAATTTTTCAAATATGCAAACTGCATTTTATCATGTTTTAGAAATTTGGTGCTTCTATTTTCTGTATGTACTCATTTCATCCAGCAGAGGGTGTTGTGTACAAAGACACTGAACGTGTGCTAAGTTGTTGAAGTTACCCCTAGATGCTGATCTTGGGTCAGTTTTCTATTTCCCCCACTAATGGATAAGGGTTGGGAAGCTGACCCTAGATATTTGCCTAGGGGAACTTTACCCCAGAGCAATATGTTACAACCCACCCCTGAATTGTAAGTGGTGTGAATACATCCACCTTTTATACTGTAGTCATGGATTAATGATTTTTTGGCATCCTAAAGAACCTTTGAGATGCTGGATGTGTAATTAAATGGATGTTATTGCTTCCTGTTACAAGAATTCTTTGAGGGCGACGTTACAAGACAACTTGTTTGGAAGACCGATGGCAAGAAATGAAACCAAGCACATCGAGACAGCAAATGATGTCACAATTTTACACACTTACCTGGGAAATTATTGTTTTTTGCACTGTATTTAACACATTTCTTACAATAAAGATTTTTATGAATACATTAGTTGGTTTTAATGTAAATATGGTACATCTTTGTGAGAAAGTATACAAATGATGACACAGCCTATTGCTTCAAAATCTATTTTAACCATATTGTTTATCTCTATAAAATCTAGTGAAAATATCCCAAAAAACGAACCATATTTTACAAATGAGCCCTAATATAGTAATCACAACTGAGCCCATGTATGTGATGTGTAGCTTAATAACAGGTGAAGTTTTTGTCAGAGTGGAACATCCGTATTTTCTCCACAGTATGAACCATTATGTTGAGATTTCAGTTAATATGAAGGGATTGTGAAATGCTCTTTTGAGTTTTGGTAATATGTCCAACCCTTCTAGAGAGGATGCAGGTTCTCATTTATGATATAAGTCCCAAGATGCCTCAAACCTTGTAGAATTGGATTATTGGGAGGGATCAAGGGATCCAGTTAATTTTTAATCAATGGACAGGACTTTGAGTTGATTCCTGAGTAAATAGAAGAGAAGTGTTCATGTCGTAGCCTACTATTTATCAATAGTTTACAAAACCTATTTGTTCATTTGAGAATTGAATGGCCACACAGTCTTTCAGTTTCATACTCACCACCATCAGATGGCCATTCTTTGCTCTGTAAATCATTGGTCTTCTGGCCACTCTCGAAGTCAACAATCCCCTCTCTGCCAGGCTGGATGTCAAACTTAACACTGCAAACGACCACAACATTAAATAACATTGCATACAATTTTGGCAACAATTAGCATTTTCTTTAGACTACAGTAGTATTGAGTTGAACACTGGTCTTACCTGCCCTGGACTACTTTATACAGTGCTGCTTGTTGGCCAGCAGACAACTTGGTCAAGGCCTCAAACAGGTAGTCACACTGCAGCACCAGGTCCCCCTGAGCAAATAGACAATGCAACAATAGAAATGCAAATGTTCTACTATTCCATTCTGAAAATAATATGTGCAAAAGCTTAGTAAAAAAATATACATTTGTGCACATCAATGATAAGCGATTTGCGCAGCCAACCTTTTGCTTGATATCCTCACATTGGACATGGAGGATCAGGAAGTTGTCACTCAGCTTGCTGACTGACACACCTGGAAGAACACACAGGCCAGATACTTAGAACAGTGGTTGAATGAACACAGTGCATTACACTGCGAGAACAAAACTTGATACATGCACACACGCCTAGGCAGCTTTATTCCTCTCAGTGGTGCTAACCTTTGAGGTTGTTGAACTCCACTCTCTGTTTGATCTTGGCCTCCTCCACCAGGTAGCCCGCAGTTCCAATGTAGATCAGCTGTCTGAAGCAAGGCCTGAAGCCATTCCTGTCGTATTTCACCACAGGAACACTACTGTGGGAAGGTATGGAGCTTACTTTAATTTGACCTTAAGGTACATATTTTTTTAAACTTTAACATAGCTTACTTAACTCCATTTGTTTACCTTGATGCGTTCTTGCCGAATCATCTGATAGGCTTTTATGTGGATGTCTTCCTCACCTGACCAGATAAGGCAACTGGTCAAAAATGCTGGTCATTATCAGCGTGGCTGTCTGTAAGAGGCGCACAATTGGGCACATTCATCAGCACAAGGTCTCAGCCTCACTTATCCTGGTGTCCACAAATGGTCTGCACACATTGTGAGGGTAAGTTCTCTTTTCTTCCTTTGAATAGGGAACTGGTCAATCCCTTGATTTGTAACTGGAAATGGTGTAAGCAAACACAACTGAGATGTATAGTGTGATTGAGGTGAGCCCTATAGTCAAATAGGGTACAAACCTGCATTAAATGGCTTGTAGGGTAGGCCTACCTGTGATTCCTTGTACGTACTTCCGTAAAATGTGCTGGGTGTAGAGTTTCCTCGACATCTGCGAGGCCTACAAGTACAAATGTACGTAATGGGTGTACAGTATACTCATTACAGAGGAGACTGGTGGGAGAAACTATAGGAGGGCGGGCTCATTGTAATGGCTAGAATGAAATAAATGGAACGGATGTGTTTTCCATGTGTTTGATATCGTTCCATTTATTCCATTACAATGAGCCCATCCTCCTATAGCTCCTCCCACCATCCTCCTCTGACTCATACCATGACACACAGGTGTGTAAAATAAGTTTAGAGAAAGTATTAAAGCACAGTCAATTCCCTATTGAGACTCACTTACTGCATAATGGGGGGAGGGGTTAGCCAAGTGTTCTTGTCCAGAACTGTTTTAGGTAGATTCTCCTTGAGCCGTGTGAGGTAGGTTTGTCTGACTAACGCCAAGTAGTCTGCGTTGTAAACACAGGCTGGCTGATTTCTGGTCATGAAGCCCTTGATGAACCTACAAAGTACAACTGATTTTGAGGAGTATTTGTGGTAGATGTTGACCCTTTGTCTTTTGAGATATCTTCTGATCTTTGTCTCTTACTTAATGACCTTGACAGTCCAGGCTCTCTTCCTCTCTCTCCTGGCCTTCATGCTTCTCCAGCATGTCTCAATCTTAGTAGCTAATGAGACAACAAGACAGCTGATTAAGTCATAGTCTTGTATATCATATTATACTACTTCCAAGAAAGTCAAAGTAGAGACCTGCTTCTCTCTGTCTCATGTAGTCTCCCTTCACGCTGTATGTAGCCTTTGTACTTTGCCTGGATCCTTGTAGCTGTAACATGAAATTACATGTAAAACCTGACTTCTTCCCAATCCAATGCCATTTAACAATCAAATTCCAGAATTGATTGGTCTGTGATCTGTTGTTTGAGAAGCTAGAGCCAGTACCCACCCAGCTTATGCTTGCAGACCTCAAAGGCATCTTCGGTGGCGAGCAGAGTTCTGAGGTGACAGATGAAGATCTTGGTCCTTTTGTATCATAAATGAAAGACAAGCCAGTGAGAAACAGCCAGACTGTGTTACCAGGTGAACCCAAACCCATAATCCTGGAGACCACCTCACCTGCCCATCTTGTACTACGCAGGCTTGTAGCCCAGGTGCTTGATCAGGCACTCCACACCCTCTGCGTCTGTATCTTTCCAGCTAGGCCAGGTGTCTGAACACAGGGGCTTGTACCTGACAGAGACAACAGGAAACACTAGAGTGTTCCACAAACTAATGCAGCTATGTATCATAGCAGTTTATGCTGGACAGAGAGCAACTGCACACTATCTACAGAACTGTGAAGTGCAGGTTGTGTTGACTCTGCAGGAAGATCTCATATCTCCAGCAGGAAGCGAAGCCAGCCCGTCTGACCCTCAGGTGCTCCATCAGCCCCAGGTACTTCACCTGGTGTCTCACCAACACGTCAAAGCGCCCTGCAGGAGGCGAGAGAGGTCACAAGGCTACATGCACTATGAATAAATGTACCAAGTAACACTTTGTAGGGCATGCATGGGTCAGGTTCTGTTTGGTGTAATGGCCTCTACT
This sequence comes from Salvelinus alpinus, assembly GCF_045679555.1. Taxonomy (NCBI): domain Eukaryota; kingdom Metazoa; phylum Chordata; class Actinopteri; order Salmoniformes; family Salmonidae; genus Salvelinus; species Salvelinus alpinus. The sequence continues at coordinate 98,730,316 of NC_092086.1, read as the reverse complement.
GAGTATGTATGTGTGTTGGGTTTAGACTAGTAGACTGTGGTTGGTAGTTAAGGTGATGAGGCCTCACCTGGCTCCTTGCCTTCGTTGGGCTTCATACAGCGGACGTACCAGGGCTCCTTAGACATAAGCATCTCCGTCAGGCTGCTCTTAAACTGAGTGGCCACTTGAGAAGACAGACAATGATGATAAATATAGAAACTCATGGCAAGACCGGATCACTTTGGTGGCTCGTGTTATCAGAAAGTCTCTTTACTGTTTCAGGTCTCTTCTTGCTGTCTGGCTCAGTGGTGGGAAAGCAGTGTTTGATGATGGCATTCTTAGACTGACGCATAACCTAGTGGAAAGGTGGAAACATCCCCCAGTTAACAAATGGATAAACATCAACGCATCGTTCAACACTACAACATTTTAACAACAATTAAGCTCAACTAAGACTCTGGCACACTTAGGCAGTGTAAAATATGCAGGATGAACGATGAAGAACGGTCTTTTCAAAGCCAAGAGGCAGTAGAACAAACACTCCCATAGTCCTCCCCCTTAACAGTCATGTCAGTCTATCCCAAAGCAATGCTTAACAATCAGCTCTTCTATAATTCACAGGTGTGCTTAACAATGAATAATATAGCAGTCGGCAGGAAGCAGATTCCTGACCGCAGCAGTGCCAGTGAGAGCCCTGGACACACCTCTTTAATGTTCCTGTACAGGAGATTGTTATTTTTGTCCAGGAATCCTGGAGAAACAGAGGTATAGTGGAGAGTAAAAAAACATAGGCTGTTAACAGTGAGAGAAAAAGTGATGAGAAGTAGTGGAGACTCCTGGGAGGCTTACTGAAATAATATCAGAGAGACAAGAAACTGGGTTAATAAATGCTACTGGAATGTGGGGAGCATGAAGTGTGTGTGAGAGGAAGGGCTATGATGTTGGGGAACTCATCTCTCACCGACCACACAATATGTGACTTCCCCTGCGTAGTGTAAGAGGCGGGAGTCTCCTCGTTCCAGAGTCTTCCGGGTCGTTCGGTCAGCCAGCTTGTGTCTGCAGGATGTGGACAGAGAGAGAAGAGGATGTTCTAGTCCGGTGTTAGAGGCAAACCGTGACTCCTCCATCCTCAGCTGTCAGTTGTTGAGCTCAGCATTGGAAAATGGGTCTTGTTAGGAATGTGTTACAATGCTCTATGTGAGACGGGTGGATGTGACAAAATGGGGGTGATCGCCCATCTCCTCCAGAAAAGTAATTTTTTATTTTTACAGGCAAGTCAGTTAAGAACAAATTCTTATTTTCAATGATGGCCTAGGAACAGTGGGTTAACTGCCTTGTTCAGGGGCAGAATGACAGATTTTTACGTTGTGTTAAAGGAATTTTAATTCCTATATGTTTATCAACCAATTCAATTAAAACACTCTGCCCATACATAAGAATTTGTAAGATACTTATCAGCATTAAATGTACAGAAACCAGTCTTAAAATCAATCAATCAATAGCGTTTATTCTCGAGAGTACTGATCATATTACAATTTACATCAGGTTATATAATAAAGATGATGTCATAGGTTTTAATGTCCATCCTCCTCTCGGATACAATGGCAGTATAGTTAGCGTTCTCATCACTGTCTGCCACCTGTTAAATAATCTGCCACCAACCCAAGGTCTTTCCACTCCCTGGGTAGACACATCATTCAAGCCTCTCTGAAGATAAACCCATTCTTTCTAACAAGGAACACATTACATTCAGCATTATGATTATAATAAGATTCATTCATACAGTAACATAGTAGTATTCTGTAGCGTTCTCATTCTGTTTAATTCTAAGTCAAATGTATACATATATTAGTCATTATTCACAAAAATCCCATAACAGTTGTCAGCTCGGGGGTTCGATCTTGCAACTTTTCGGTTATTAGTCCAACGCTCTAACCACTAGGCTACCTGTTGCCCCATGTCTGTGGCCTGCCCAGGACGTAGACACTCTTAATCCTAGTAGAGAGGAGACTGAACGTGTAGAGCTCAACCAATCCAAATCTATTGTCTGCCTGACTACATTTCTGTCTGACCATCAGTCGGTCTCTACTCACTAGCACTGAAATTATGCCTTTAAATTTCTCCTCCACCAGGTCACAGATTATCTTGTTGTTGAAGTATGGCACTGGCACCCACTGAAAAACAACAATACAAAACACGCTTTATATCTGAAGATGTGTAGGCCAATCTGAGATTTTAGTAAAAGAGGAGTATCTTCTTCAATCCCCTCCATCTCGTACTCCTGCTCTGACTTCAGGGTCAGCTGGATGAAGAGCAGCTGCAGTTTCTCGATACAGTAGTTGATGCAGAACTGCTCAAAGCTGAAACAGTCAAGTCACTAGGCTCATAATCTCTGACACTAAAATTCACTGTCCAAAACTGACAAACTGTGTCTCCCCTCACCTGTTCACATTAAACACCTCAAACCCATAGATGTCCAGCAGACCAATCACTGTCTTCCTGGAGCAATCCTACATGGATGCACAATACCAGTCAGCCTCCTATGTCTACTTACTGTATATCCTATACCTGTTAACAGCGTCTAAATTGGTTAGATTTAGTATTAGGGACATTATCACTCATTGGTGGAGCACTGAAGAGGGACACTCACCTTGTTTGCTAAAGATTCATTGAGCTCGTTGACCAGCCAGGTGAACGTGCGGCCATAGATGGCTTTGGCTAGAGCGTCCCTGGCATATACTGCATGGTCAATGGTGAAGGGACTGAGCACCTGACCAGAACAGCAGACAAACCACAGAGATTGGCTTTACTGTGGTGGTTTTATGAATAACTCTGCAAAACAGTAGCATCTTCCTCACCTCCTCTAACCTTGCCTCAACCTTCCTGTGGGTCAATCCAACCTGTATCACCTGTGCAGGAATACCTAGCAACTACACAATAGAAAAACAACCAATCACACATCACCAAATACTCTCATTGCGAATGAAAAGTTGTAATAATGTCTGAAAATAGAGAGTACTCTGGCAGTTTTCTGTGGTATAAGTACTGCTAAATTGAGTGACTGTCCATTAGTGTGTAGTTTTCTGTCAGAATATGTCTCACCTTGGACAGCCAATGTATCTCTAGACTGCTGTTGAGAGTGGCGTATCCCAGAGTGTCAGCCACAAACTTAACATTTCCCAGGTGAAGTACACTAGCAATGATTGCAAACAGGCTGTACATCATCGGCCAGAGAAGATACCGGTTGGTCATAAGTGATAATTCATGATAAATGATATGATAGAGAGATTAGGACTCACCTCTATATTGCTCTCACTGAACTCTATGACACTGAGGGCTTTCCGTACCGTCTTCCAGTCACTTGTCATTGATTGAGCTGACTTTGGCACATTCCCCCTGGATGAGACAGGAGATAACTGTCTTGATGATGCCGGCCCACTCCATGGAAACGTTGATTGTTCGTCTCTTTTATACATATTCATACTGTTCAATTGTAAAGGTCCTCACCTGTACCAGGTAGCTGTAGCATTGAAAAGTTACCTCTCCCACCTGTACCAGGTAGCTGTAGCATTGATAAGTTACCTCTCCCACCTGTACCAGGTAGCTGTAGCATTGACAGTTCCTCTCCCACCTGTACCAGGTAGCTGTAGCATTGATAAGTTACCTCTCCCACCTGTACCAGGTAGCTGTAGCACTGACAGTTCCTCTCCTCCCTCCACTAGCTGGTAGAAGATGTGGAAGTGTCTCTCTCCATGGTTCTGATGCACCACCCGGGACTTCTCCAGTAGATAACTGAGGATGTGGCCACCAACAGCTTCCCCCTAGGGGGAGGACAGACCATTAAAGATCGAACAGTCATTGACGTGCTGATTTTTTTAATGTTCCTCTGATGTTTTACTATGGGAATTCTGTCCTCAACCTCTTGGCACTTACCACGTGATCAAACTGAATGTCCATGTACTTCCCAAAGTGTCTTGAGTTGTCATTCTTCAGGGTTTTGGTATTTCCAATGTAGAAGGCCAGCATCCCGGAGTCGCCTCTTCACTGTTGACATTGATTCTGGTGTTTTGCTGGTATGATTAAATTAAGCTGCCAGTTACGGACTTGTGAGGCGTCTGTTTCTCAAACTAGACACTCTAATGTACTTGTCATCTACTTAAACCGATAAAAATATGTACTCTCTCAGAGCTAAACTCAGCAAAAAAAGAAACGTCCTCTCACTGTCAACTGCGTTTATTTTCAGCAAACTTAACGTGTAAATGTTTGTATGAACATAAGATTCAACAACTGAGACATGAACTGAACAAGTTCCACAGACATGTGACTAACAGAAATTGAATAACAGTAACAGTCAGTATCTGGTGTGGCCACCAGCTGCATTAAGTACTGCAGTGCATCTCCTCCTCATGGACTACACCAGATTTGCCAGTTCTTGCTGTGAGATGTTACCCCACTCTTCCACCAAGTTCCCGGACATTTCTGGGGGGAATGGGCCTAGCACTCACCCGCCGATCCAACAGGTCCCAGACGTGCTCAATGAGATTGAGATCCAGGCTCTTCGCTGACCATGGCAGAACACTGACATTCCTGTCTTGCAGGAAATCACACACAGAACGAGCAGTATGGCTGGTGGCATTGTCATGCTGGAGGGTCATGTCAGGATGAGCCTGCAGGAAGGGTACCACATGAGGGAGGAGGATGTCTTCCCTGTAATGCACAGCGTTGAGATTGCCTGTAATGACAACAAGCTCAGTCCGATGATGCTGTGACACACCGCCCCAGAACATGACGGACCCTCCACCTCCAAATCGATCCCGCTCTAGAGTACAGGCCTCGGTGTAACGCTCATTTCTTCGTTGATAAACACAAATCCAACCATCACCCCTGGTGAGATAAAACCGCGACTCGTCAGCGAAGAGCACTTTTGCCAGTCCTGTCTGGTCCAGCGACGGTGGGTTTGTGCCCATAGGCAACGTTATTGCCGGTGATGTCTGGTAAGGACCTGCCTTACAACAGGCCTACAAGCCCTCAGTCCAGCCTCTCTCAGCCTATTGCGGACAGTTTGAGCACTGATGGAGGGATTGTGCGTTCCTGGTGTAACTTGGGCTGTTGTTGTTGCCATCCTGTACTTGTCCCGCAGGAGTGATGTTCGGATGTACCGATCCTGTGCAGGTGTTGTTACACGTGGTCTGCCACTGCGAGGACGATCGATTGTCCGTCCTGTCTCCCTGTAGCACTGTCTTAGCGTCTCACAGTACAGACATTGCAATTTATTGCCCTAGCCACATCTGCAGTCCTCATGCCACCTTGCAGCATGCCTAAGGCACGTTCACGCAGATGAGCAGGGACCCTGGGCATCTTTCTTTTGGTGTTTTTCAGAGTCAGTAGAAAGGCCTCTTTAGTGTCCTAAGTTTTCATAACTGTGACCTTAAGACACTAACAGCTTACAGACGGTAGGCAATTAACGACCGTTCCACAGATGCATGTTCATTAATTGTTTATGGTTCCTTGAACAAGCATGGGAAACAGTGTTTAAACCCTTTACAGTGAAGATCTGTGAAGCTATTTGGATTTTTACAAATTATCTTTGAAAGACAGGGTCCTGAACGTTTCTTTTTATGCTGAGTTTATATGTGTATCTTCTGAGCTACAGTGAATAGTTTACTATAGGAGCTGTGTGGTAAACGTAGGGGCATGATTTGAAAGCTCATGGTCCCAAGGCTCACACCCAGACCTCCACCATGCTACCAGAAGACACAGAAGTCTAAAGCTGCCTAAAACACGAGCCCTCCAGGAGGTGTTTCTGAGAACACATGGGGGCAGAGAAGTGCAAAAAACTTTTTCAATCCACCACTCTAAGAAAAGAAAAAAACCTTCCTCTTCCAACCCCCATTCTCCCACCCTCTACCTGGCACAGCAACCTGTCACATCTTACATGGTTGCCAGCTCTGCAACACTGAAAACCTATTTTATTCAATTCTATAGTACTTTTCCCCCTGAACTGCAAGAAAGGCTTTTTCAATTTTCTGTAATGTTGGGAAAACATCCATTAAAAGATGCCCCTCCAATCCATTTTGTATGTGAAAAGCATTTTTGGTCATGTGAATAAGAAGGTGGAAACCTTTTTAAAGAGCAGTCTACAATCCAGTTCACACATTCAGCCAGTATGTCTATTCAGTAATTATTCATTAGAAAACATTCAATGTCACAGTCAATTTCACACTCAGCAGTCAAAACACAAAAGAGTTTTGGCCTATTTACTGCAAGCAGGGTAATGCTGAGGGGAACGACAGAGCAAGAGAAAGCACAACAGGGGGTTTGGGTGACGGTTGGGTGATGGGGGGGGTGTATTCTTCTAATATGTGAACCCCAAAATCAAGTATTTATATGTCAAGGAACAGACTATAAGGAGAAGTAATGGTCTCAAACTTGCTGAGCTATGACACCTATAGTTATCATGAGGAACAAAACAATAGAACATATTTTTTAGTCTTCTGATTTCATTACTACTGAATTGTTATTCCGTTCCTCAAGGAATGTGGGTAACTGGGTTAGGGATGTGGAAGAGGTGGGGGGTTGATTTCTCCCACCTTTGAGCTACTATTTATTTTGCACTCTCCTCCCCTCCAGAATCCCTCCCTCCGATCTCCTCCCAGCCCAGCATCATGTTAAACCAATGAGACAGGTGAACAACATCACTGAAGGCGCCCCATTTGAGATGTCAGAATCAATCTGACAAAACAGAAGGAGGCGATGGGGTTCAAACCTCCCTTTCTCCCTTCCTTAACATAAACAAGGGAACTGGACCCTTCTTATCCACATTGAACGTGAAAATGTCTTGAAATTCCATTCTCTCGCTCTGTGCGCGAGTACGCGCGTACATGCTTGTGTGAAATAAAGTTTATCTTTGCACTTGTTTGACACTCTTAATTGCTGAAAACGGAAGGACCATTAAATGATACACATTAATGGTACCTAATGGTAATGGCAAACAGGCGAGAGTGACATCTTTTCAAAAAGTCTGAAACAGGTGATAACTCACACAAATAATGGAGAGAGACAGGGATGTAGAGAGACAGGGATGTAGAGAGACAGGGATGTGGAGAAGTATATAGAGAGAGAGGGATTTGGAGTGAGAGGGTGGAGAGAGAGAGGGGGGATGGAGAGAAAGAGGGATAGAGAGAGATATTTGGAGAGAAATAGATGTGGGTAGAGAGGGATGACACTAGCAAAGGTGGAAAATGAACAACAACACACCTATATTTAATGGCAGGCTAAAGCGGAACAGGAAAGCCTATCTGACCAAGCGGCCATCACCCCAGAGGCCAGCCCATTGTCCCAGGCTCTCCACTTTGGGACAGGATCCTGTTACTCTGTCACAAAGTGGCCGTTAGGCTCCTGAAAGAGAGCACTCCTCATGGGCCACAGACTGACACCACACATCACATCACCCATGGCAACACACACATGTTTTGGGGGCTCCAGGTGTCCAGAGAAACCTGAGAGTCACGGTTCTGTATCTCATCCTACAATGGTTCCTTTTTATAGCTTCAATTGTAGAGATCAAGTACAGCATACTATAATGTGGTAGAAAACAGTACCATAAACAGTATGTATTTTACCACTGTATTAGATATTCTTTCAAAGTCTGGCAAAGGTTGAAGCTTAGTGCTGGCAACACTAGCTGCAGTAACCCATGGGGAGGGGGTCACACTCGGACATTCAGAGAGGGGGTATATTATTGTGGCCCTGGTGGCACGAAACCAATCGGACTGCATGGAGAGGCTTGGGAACATGGTCAAAATGGATGACCGTATTGTGGGTGTTTCAGGAAGAAGGTGTACATTTGACCTCCATCATCTAGGATGTGACAATGGTAAATAAATCTCTACATTTATGCTCATTTTTTGCGCGGTCTTGCAGGCCTTCTCATGCAGCTGCAACTGCAAGTACATTTGTAAATCATGACCCATCTTGAGTTGGGCTCTGGGATGGTGCAATTGTTGAGAGGGTGAGCTTATGGTTGTGTGGGGGTAAGGGCTGAATGTGTGTGGGTGTATGTGTGTATCCCACAACTGTTGCGAAGGAAGAAGTAAAAGATGTTAGGGACTATAGAGGATGATTCACAGCAATATGGAATAAAAATCGAGGTGAGGGCGATGGAAATGCATTTGGCAATGGATCTGCTTCGGTTTGGTGGATGGTGCTGTGTGCACTTTTCGAAGGATGGATCCCAGTCGGTCCGGGGCTGTGCGATGCGGGGGGTCGGGGGTGGTCTGCCGGGCATTGGGATGACAACCCAACTCGAGATGGGGGCTTTTGGCGGGTGGAATAGTGGGGACCAATTGGAGGTTTGCTTAGTGGAGATGCAAATGTCATGGTACAACTATATAGACACTCAATCATTATGTTACTTTTTAATAGGACGTTTACAAACATATATTTTGATAAAAATAATTGAAAGGTGTGTCTCATTATGGTAAGTGGTGAAATAAGTATAGCCAGTTACAATTGTAATGGCTTAGTAGATAATAAGAAAAGACGATCAGTATTTACCTGGCTAAAAGAGAAGGATTATAATATCTACTGTTTACAGGAAACCCATTCAACAGTTTTAGATGAAGTTTTGTGGAAAAAGAACTGGGGGGGCGAAATATATTTCTCCCATGGGCAAAGAAATTCAAAAGGGGTGATGGTTTTAATTAATAATAACTTTGATCCAAATGTGCAACTTGTCCAAACAGATCCTCAAGGTAGATGGATTATTTTAAATATGTTATTGGACAATAAACATATATGGCTTATTAACCTATACGGTCCGAATAATGATGATCCAAGCTTCTTTGACAATATATATAAGAATGTATCAACTCTACAAGCAACACTAGACTCTATTATTATAGTGGGAGATTTTAATACGGTCTTAAATACCTCTATGGACCGGAAAGGAAATCACACTACAAACTATCACCCTCAGGCACTTAAGGAAATCAGGAATGTCATGGATATATTGGAATTAGTGGATATATGGAGACTTAAATACCCTGACCTAGTGAGATATACATGGCGGAGGCTTAATCAAGCTAGTCGCCTTGACTACTTTCTTATATCATTCTCTCTGGCACCAAAAGTTAAAAAGTGTTTGATAGGGGACAGAATGCGGTCGGACCATCACATAATTGGCATATATATTACTCTTACAGAATTTCCACGTGGGCGAGGATATTGGAAATTTAATCAAAGCCTACTAGATGATAAATTGTTTAGAACTAGGACAGAAGAATTTATAACTGACTTTTTTAGACATAACATAGGTACAGCAGATCCCCATATTGTATGGGACACTTTTAAGTGTGCCTTTAGAGGCCATGCAATTCAGTACTCATCTATAAAACAAAAGCAATTTCGATCAAAAGAGTCCATATTAACAAAGGAAATTGAAGGACTAACAGTACAGTTAGATAACAATAAAAACGGTACCATAGAGGCACAGAATAAGTTAGAGGAAAAACAAAAAGAAATGGAGGAACTTATTCAAGAAAGATCCAGTGTAATATATTACAAAAATAAAGCTAACTGGATGGAATATGGGGAAAAATGCACCAAATTCTTTTTCAATCTTCAATATAGAAATGCTACCAAAAAAAACGTATTAAAACTTGTTACAAATGATGGAGTCACGCATGATTCACCAAATGATATTTTGAAAGAGGAAGTAAAGTACTTTAAGAATATATTTTCGTTTCAGGCTCCTCCATCTCCACTAACTGAAACTAATTGTATGGATTTTTTCCCTAATAATAATGTAAAATTAACATCTGTACAGAAAGACTCATGTGAAGGCCTAATTACAGAGGAGGAACTACTTGATGCAATTGGGGCCTTTAAGGATGGGAAAACTCCAGGACTGGATGGCATACCAGTGGAAGTATACAAACATTTTTTTTATATACTCAAAGGACCACTATTAGCTTGTTTTAACCACTCCTATATAAATGATAGATTATCAGACACGCAACAAGAAGGTGTGATATCATTATTACTGAAACAGGACCCAAGTGGTATATATAAAGATCCAGTCCATTTAAAAAATTGGAGACCTCTTACACTTCAGTGTTGTGATGCAAAAATCCTAGCAAAATGCTTGGCGCATAGAATAAAAAAAGTCTTGTCAGATATTATTCATCCTAATCAGACAGGTTTTTTACATGGACGATACATTGGAGATAATATAAGGCAAGTACTGGAAACAATAGAACACTATGAAATATCGGGGACACCAGGCCTGGTTTTCATAGCTGATTTTGAAAAGGCTTTTGATAAAGTACGACTGGAGTTTATATATAAATGCCTAGAATATTTCAATTTTGGGGAATCTCTTATAAAATGGGTAAAAATTATGTATAGTAACCCTAGGTGTAAAATAGTAAATAATGGCTACATCTCAGAAAGTTTTAAACTATCTAGAGGAGTAAAACAAGGTTGTCCACTATCGGCATATCTATTTATTATTGCCATCGAAATGTTAGCTGTTAAAATTAGATCAAACATTAATATTAAGGGATTAGAAATCCAGGGCCTAAAAACTAAGGTGTCATTGTACGCTGATGATTCATGTTTTCTTTTAAAACCACAACTAGAATCTCTCCACGGCCTCTTAGAGGATCTAGATACATTTGCTATCCTCTCTGGATTAAAACCAAATTATGATAAATGTACCATATTACGTATTGGATCACTAAAAAATACACATTTTACATTGCCATGTAGTTTACCAATTAAATGGTCTGACGGTGATGTGGACATACTCGGTATACAAATCCCAAAAGAAAGAAATGATCTCACTCCAATAAATTTTTATAGAAAGTTAGCAAAAATAGATAAGATCTTGCTACCATGGAAAGGAAAATACCTGTCTATTTGTGGGAAAATCACCCTGATTAACTCTTTAATCATATCACAGTTTACCTATTTGCTTATGGTTTTGCCTACACCTAGTGACCTGCTTTTTAAATTATATGAACAAAAAATATTCAATTTTATTTGGAACGGCAAGCCAGATAAAATTAAAAGGGCCTATTTATATAACGAATATGAATTCGGAGGGCAGAAATTATTAAATATTAAAGCATTAGACCTCTCACTAAAGGCATCAGTCATACAAAAGTTATACTTAAATCCAAACTGGTTCTCTAGTAGATTGGTACGAATGTCTCATCCTATGTTCAAGAAGGGCCTTTTTCCCTTTATTCAGATTACACCTGCTCACTTTCGGTTGCTTGAAAAGGAAATAATCTCCAAAATATCTTTATTTTTTAAACAAGCCTTAGAAAGTTGGTTGCAATTTCAGTTTAATCCACCTGAAAGGACGGAACAAATAGTACAACAAATCTTGTGGTTAAATTCAAATATAGTAATTGATAAAAAAACTGTATTTATCGAAGAAATGTTTAAAAAAGGTATAATTTTTGTGAATGATATCATAAATAGGACTGGTGGAGTAATGTCACACATGCAGCTAACACAGACATATGGAAATGTCTGCTCTACCCAAAATTACAACCAATTAATTGCAGCATTACCACAAAAATGGAAGAGGCAGGTGGAAGGGGATAAAAGTAAGGAACTTGTATGTCGGCCTTATATTAAAGAACATAAATGGTTAAAGAAAAGTGTGATAAATAAAAACATATACCAATTTCATTTAAGGACCAAAAAACTTACAGCTGTGCCATATAAATTGCAAAATAGTTGGGAAGAGATTTTCGATGTACCCATTCCATGGCACATGGTTTATGAATTGATACGCAAAACAACGCCGGATTCAAAACTTCGAATTTTTCAATTTAAATTATTGTACAAAATTCTTGCAACTAATAGAATGTTATATATATGGGGGATACAATCTTCTCAGCTCTGTAGATTCTGCTGTGAGGAGGCAGAGTCATTAGACCATTTATTTTGGTATTGTCCGCATGTAGCTCGTTTTTGGTCACAGGTCCAGGAATGGTTGAAGAATTGCAACATTTGCGTAGAACTAACGCTACAGATAGCAATACTGGGGGATTTGAAAAGCCATAGTCAATCAATCAATAATATAATAATTATTTTAGCAAAAATGTTTATTTTTAATTTACAATCCGTGGAAGCTATGAGAATAGGAAGATTCAAATCTTTTGTGAAGCATCACAGCACAGCTGAAAAATATATGGCAAATAAAAATCCGAAATGGATGATGTTGGAAGATAGATGGGAAAGGTTGAGTGGAGCTGAAGGGTGGGACTAATAACAAGATAAACAATGTAGGGCATACGGGATCTGTGAAATGTGTATAGGTGCGGAGCTATTGTGAAATAGCACAGTTACAAGTGGAAATCAAACTGGATGGACAACAGAAATAGAGGAAGGACTAAGAACAAACAAGAGAGAACTATTATAAAGTAGACTGTGTCTGTAAATGTGTATAAGATGTATAAATTGAAGGTAAAAACAGAAATGTTTATCAGTTTACTCCAATTGGGGGATCGGTGGTAGGGTTTGCAGGGAATAATAATAAAGGTATACTCTTTAAAAAAAAGTATGTATGTCTATGTAGGTATGTGTATGTATATATGTGTATATGTATGCATACGTGAATGGATATATATATTTACCCAAAAAAATATGGGGTATTGGAAATGATGCAGACAATTACATTGGAAACAACATTCTTTCCGCAATATTAAGCTGATCCACCCCCCAAGAAAAAAAAATTAAAAATTAAAAATAAAATAAATTAAAATAAAAAAAAAGGTTGAAGCTTAAGGTGGTGGTCTTCATAAGTGGTGAGCAAGGCACTTAACGCTAATTGCTCCTGTAAGTCACTCTGAGGGTCTGCTCAATGACAAAAAATAAATAAATAACATTGGGGAACAGTCATTTTTGCCTTTGCAACTTTATCAATATGCCGTTCTATCAAACAGAGGGAAAGCACACAGACACACTAAAAAACACACAGCAGTATTACCTCACTCATCTCCAAAGCCATGTGAGTCATGGTTGAATCTGTCTTGTAATGGATCAAACAACTTAGAACTATCGTCCCCGATTTCGCAGTAAAGAGGGACTCTCGTCCTGGGGCTGTTCTAGCACCTGAGGAACACTCTCATTCTAGAGCTACTTTTAGCCTCTGGTCGACTCAAACGCAGGTATGTCCCTTTGACCGTATCACCCCACTGTCACACTGCTTTCCTCTGTCCCTCTGACTTCCATGCTCTCTGACAGAACTGGCCAGGTTCTGGGGAGCGGTTCGTGGGGAGTTTCTCCATGTGGACTAGTACTTCCTGCTGGAGCGTTGCTCTGGTCCTGTCCATGCTGAGACCACGCATGCTGAGACCACGCTGAGACCACGCTGGGACCACGCATGCTGAGACCATGCTGAGACCATGCTGAGACCACGCTGAGACCATGCATGCTGAGACAATGCAAGCTGAGACCACACTGAGACCACGCTGGGACCACGCTGAGACCACGCATGCTGAGACCACGCTGAGACCACGCTGAGACCATGCATGCTGAGACCACGCTGGGACCACGCTGAGACCACGCATGCTGAGACCACGCATGCTGAGACAACACTGAGACCACGCTGGGACCACGCTGAGACCACGCATGCTGAGACCATGCATGCTGAGACCACACTGAGACCACGCTGGGACCACGCTGAGACCACGCATGCTGAGACCACGCTGAGACCATGCATGCTGAGACCATGCATGCTGAGACCACGCTGAGACCATGCATGCTGAGACCATGCATGCTGAGACCATGCATGCTGAGACCATGCATGCTGAGACCATGCATGCTGAGACCACGCTGAGACCATGCTGAGACCATGCATGCTGAGACCATGCTGAGACCACGCTGAGACCATGCATGCTGAGACCACGCTGAGACCACGCTGAGACCATGCATGCTGAGACCATGCATGCTGAGACCATACTGAGCTAGTTGGCTCTGGAAGCTCTAAGATAGTTAGTTCATCATTCATGAAGCCTAGGCAGGAAGGTCTTATTCAGTGCTTCACATGAGTGTCCATTGACACACACTGTGTGTTTGTGTGGGTGTGTGTGTGTGCATGCATGGGTGTGTGCGTCAGTGTGTGTATGCGTGCCTGTAAAACATAAGGATTCAGAAACAATCTGCTCCAAGCCCCCCTCCTCGTCCTTCTCCTCACATAAAATGACAGTGCAGGTATTGTGTTACTGATCTTTGATTAGGCAGATACATTTCTGACTAATTATAAACCACTCATAAATACCAAGGTGAAGCTACAGTAACAGGCCTGTTGGGATGAAACTATTGTCCTCTCAGTGCATCTTAAAACTGCTGTCAATACCAGCCTGTGCTGCAGTAAGAGGGACATATAGTACTATGCTGGTTTTCCCTGTCATCTTAAAGAATATATATCAAGTTTGTTCTAATTTTCATTCAAACAGATCATACATGATTTAACTAACCATAAATAAGTTATTGATCGACATTGTTATCCAGAACGATTATTTAAGATTAAGAAAAAAAAGTATAGATGATCACCTTCCCTGTCTTGTGGATTAGTACTAAGTAATGTGTTGGGTTGTGACAGGCTTGACAGAAGCGTAACATTGCCCTCTCATTCCGACGGTTTAAAATGTAAAGTTGAGCATCCTGTAAACATTAACAAAGGCATCTTGCATTACAGCCACACTGATTAAACAGAGAGGAGACATTCAAAACAAAGAACATACATTTTAGACACTACTAAAAATCAGAACAGAAGGGATAACTTGACTCCCACCATATCAACTTAAGTTATATACTTTCCAAACAATGTTACATAGAGGCTTACATTCCCAGAGACTACTGTAACTTTTAAGGTAATTTATGGGAAACACTGAACCATTTTGAGCAGTTCATTTTCTGTTTGGTTGCAGCCCCCTACCAAATACCCACCCATATATTCACAATCATACCACACGTCCTGTGCTCCCTGCCCCTCCAGCCTGTGGTTAGGCTTGTCTAGCCTTAACAAGCTTTGTGCTACCTACCCAGAGCTCTCGGATTTAACATGAGTCCCTGTAAAATCCAATTACACCAGAGTTAGGGGGTTGATTTTCCCATTACAGAGTTCATGCTGAGTTTAAGGGCTACGATTTGATAACCCCACACATCAGCCCTCTTTCCCCTCTCTCACACAAACTCTAATTTTCTCCTCTTCCTGACACTTTATGTCTCTGTAATAGGGGGAACAAGCCGTATACCCTAGTCATCAAAGTCCACTCCAGTCAAGCGGTAAGGTCATCATCCTCAACCAACCTCTGTCCTACCTTACTCTCATTCTATCGTTCAATGAAATGGGATATCAGATCCCGTACACAGCAATGTTTTTTCATTGTTCTACCTTATCATCAATAGGGGGCAGCAGTAGCCTTGAAGTTAGAGAAGCTGGCCTTTAACCTGAAGGGTTGCCGGTTCAAATCCCAGGGCGTTGTGCCCTCGAACAAGGCACTTAACCACACATTTTTGCCACACAATACACACACCTCTTCCTGCAGCAGGGCACCAATGTACCAAAGACCCCCCCCCCCCCCCCCCGCACACCATAAACACACAGGTAGATACACATACACACACACACACACACACACACACACACACAAAACCAGCTACATCAGCATATTTGGTAACCCCTTAACCTCTCCGAAAATCATGGGTTAACATACTGACCAATTACAGCACAACTCTGCCTCCTTAAAGGGCATGGGACTAGGCATCACAGGATAGCCTAATTAATATTGACCTGCTCAATTAGTCCCATACAACTCAGCATTCAACTAATGCTTTATTTATTGGAGCAAATAGATAGCTGAGGAGAGAGCTGGTCTCTAATGGTCAAGACTAGCCAGGTTACTGTAGTAGCCTTCTGAATCTCAGCCATGTTCAGTGAGCAAGAAACTTTCTGCTAGTATACCATGGCCAAATGCATACAGCTGATGGCAATTAAATAACATGATTCTAAAACGCAATCATTTAGGTTAAATGCAATTTCACTGAGCTACAGCATTGAAATGCAGCTCGGTTTGTTTATCTGAAAAAGTGTTATTTTTGTATGTAAAATGTGGCTGTTTGATATAGAAATTTCAATAAAAAGTATGACAATGCACTGATAGAGCATTTCATTGGAGTAGTCAAATCATTTCAAAAGTTTAGTAACACTCAAATGTAGAGATAGTGGAGAAGGTTATTGGAGATATTGAAAAATTGTTCAACATGCATTGAAAGTCAAATGACAAATATCTTTGTACCTTTGAGTACATGTACAGTTGAAGTCGGAAGCTTACATACACTTAGGTTGGAGTCATTAAAACTCGTTTTTCAACCACTCCACATATTTCTTGCTAACAAACTATAGTTTTGGCAAGTCGGCTAGGAAATCTACTTTGTTCATGACACAAGTAATTTTTCCAACAATTGTTTAGAGACAGATTATTTCACTTATAGTTCACTGTATCACAATTCCAGTGGGTCAGAAGTTTACATACACTAAATTGACTCTGCCTTTAAACAGCTTGGAAAATTCCAGAAAATGATGTCATGGCTTTAGAAGCTTCTGATAAGCTAATTGACATCATTTGAGTCAATTGGAGGTGTACCTGTGGATGTATTTCAAGGACTATCTTCAAACTCAGTGCCTCTTTGCTTGACATCATGGTTAAATCTAAAGAAATCAGCCAAGACCTCAGAAAGAAAATTGTAGACCTCCACAAGTCTGGTTCATCCTTGGGAGCATTTTCCAAACGCCTGAAGGTACCACGTTCATCTGTACAAACAATAGTACGCAAGTATAAACACCATGGGACCACGCAGCTGCCATACCGCTCAGGAAGGAGACGCGTTCTGTCTCCTAGAGATGAACATACTTTGGTGCGAAAAGTGCAAATCAATCCCAGAACAACAGCAAAGGACCTTGTGAAGATGCTGGAGGAAACAGGTACAAAAGTATCTATATCCACAGTAAACTGAGTCCTATATCGACATAACCTGAAAGGCCGCTCAGCAAGGAAGAAGCCACTGTTCCAAAACCGCCATAAAAAAGTCAGACTACGGTTTGCAACTGCACATGGGGACAAAGATCGTACTTTTTGGAGAAATGTCCTCTGGTCTGATGAAACAAAATAGAACTGTTTGGCCATAATGACCATCATTATGTTTGGAGGAAAAAAGGGGAGGCTTGCAAGCCGAAGAACACCATCCCAACAATGAAGCATGGGGGTGGCAGCATCATGTTGTGGGGGTGCTTTGCTGCAGGAGGGATTGGTGCACTTCACAAAATAGATGGCATCATGAGGGAGGGAAATTATGTGGATATATTGAAGCAACATCTCAAGACATCAGTCAGGAAGTTAAAGCTTGGTCGCAAATTGGTCTTCAAATGGACAATTACCCCAAGCATACTTCCAAAGTTGTGGCAAAATGGCTTAAGGACAACAAAGTCAAGGTATTGGAGTGGCCATCACAAAGCCCTGACCTCAATCCTATAGAAAATTTGTGGGCAGAACTGAAAAAGCGTGTGCGAGCAAGGAGGCCTACAAACCTGACTCAGTTACACCAGCTCTGTCAGGAGGAATGGGCTAAAATTCACAGAACTTATTGTGGGTAGCTTGTGAAAGGCTACCCAAAATGTTTGACCCAAGTTAAACAATTTAAAGGCAATGCTACCAAATACTAATTGAGTGTATGTGAACTTCTGACCCACTGGGAATGTGATGAAAGAAATAAAAGCTGAAATAATTCCTTCTACTATTATTCTGACATTTCACATTCTTAAAATAAAGTGGTGATCCTAACTGACCTAAAACAGGGAATTTTTACTGGGATTAAATGTCAGGAATTGTGAAAAAGTTTAAATGTATTTGGCTAAGGTGTATGTAATCTTCCGACTTCAACTGTACATGGTTTTATATAATGTGAGCATTCTTCTGGTCAGGTTGTTCTGACCAGTCCAGTCCAGGTCGATAGAAGCTGAATCAGATCTGGATAGGACAGAGAAGGCGAAGGGCAGCTCAGCTGTGTGTTAAGGGATGCTTGCTGAGAAGTGGGAGCCTGATACAAGGGCGAGAGCAGCTCCATAAATGTTACATTAGGACACACATCCTTACCTATAGCACCTGGATTTATGGACATCCCATAATGCAACAGCCCTTGCAAACTGGCTGTCATGGTGTCCTAATTTTCTTCTTCTGTTTTTTCCCCCTGTGATGTTCTGCAGAGAGGGCTAGACAGAATGCCTAGCAGACAGACAAATCCCCAATGTGATAAAATATTATTGCAATATACATAGAATCATACTCTGGGTAGTAAAAAGGCATACACTGTCATTCTAACACTTCTCTGGCTGGAACTATTGAAAGTAAGCTTACGGTTACCATATAGGCTACATCAGAATGATAATGATCCACACAATATACAGTTGCCTAATCATTTTCTGCTGGCTGCTGTTGATAACTTGTCGTCTCTGTTCCAAAAGTAGGCCTATGTCAGGTGGAGGGGAGGGGCAAGTTGCACAACTCAGAGTGTGTTGGCATTATTAACTAATGGGAAATGCTTGTTCTGATGTACTTGTAAGAGTTGTTTGGAAGGGGGGGAATGCGCATTCCATTAATTGACAATGAACAAAGTATTCAAATACAGGGATTCGAGAGGAGGGACAAGGCCAGGGTTCCCCAACTGAATTTGGCTAGTGGGTGGTTTTATTTGGCCCCCCAAGTTTTCTCTGCAAAAAAAAAACATGCCAGGAAATCAGCTCCAAGTGAAATATGTTCCCAAGTATTCCCAATCCCATCCATAATAGAGAGAGAGACACGTGATCGTAAACAAACGTAAGCAATGTTTGAAATTATTATGTTTTAGTCCAACATGATATCTGTTTGGGCTTCTTGCGGTCAATTTTCAGTCTACAAACTGGTTAATGCCCTTCCCTTAAAATGACCATCATTCCCACATATCTATGTTGTTGTCTGCTTTCACTGGTGTTTATTTCACTGCTATCATTGAGACTGACGTTACTGCCTCTCCTCTCTGCGCCTTCTCGACCACCTTCCCGCTGCAGCTCATCAAACCGCGCGGGCAAGCGCGCCGGATCAAAATTGGAACCAGACAGTGGTGCTGATGAACAGCTCCTTGCCAGAGTGCAGTGGACACACTGGACAGGCAGTCCGTGACAGAAGAGAGAGTTTTAAAACGGTTTGGAAGGTTAATGAATGGACTCAAACCCAGGGTTGATTCGTTCAGAACAGGTTGGCAAGGAGTTGTTTACATAGTTGTTTTTACATTTCATATAACGTGTCTGATATCTAGCTAGCTAAGTTAGCTGTCAAAGTAAATACATTTCTCATACTAGCATTGGGAGCTAGGTTGAAACGAAACGAGCTACTGTAGCTAGCTAGTTAGACAGTCAGGTATGGGTCTGGTAACTAACGTTAGTTGAAACAGCTAATGTTACGTACCTACTTGTGTAAATGTAAAGCTAGCATTGTCACTGTGGTTAGCTACCTAGCTGTTGGCTGGCAGTGTGCCAGGTTTGTCAACTAAGGTTAGCTAACTGACTATTTATTTTGTAGGAGATGATACCATCGCGCCAGATGATACCACCGCGCCAGCATGACAGCGATTTTCATAAATTCAGAAAGTAACGTTAACGTTAATCATTCATCACACCTCATCACAGGATGTCATGTAAAGCTAGATGATGATACTTCACCAGGTTGTCACGGGTCTGAATTAACTCTGAAAAGCTTGGCAGGCACACCTTCAAGTTATGGTTTGCAAGGAGTCTCTCTCTCTCAATCTATATATATATATATATATATATATATATATATATATATATATATATAACGTTATATCTTTAACTTTCACACTCTCTCTCACTCCCCCCTTCTCTCTCTCTCTCTGTGTGTGTCCGACAATATGCACACAAAAAAAACATTACAATTAATCATGTTAGGTCTGAATAGATATGTCAGAGCCCGTCAGCTCTGTTTTCTGTCCCACTGTTGGGGCAAGGGGTGGATCTATCCCTGGCTGTCTGGTGCTGGGGACTTGGGAGGGGTGGCCTCAAAATAGAAACAAGGGGACACTGCTTGTAGAAACCCTTGGGGGAGGACTTGCTTGACTGCCTGTCTAATTTGTACTGGTAAGCAAAGGTGGTGGACACATCGTTCACACGTCGAACACTTCTTCCTACAGCGGAGAGAGTAAAGAACAACTTTTCTCCTCGTCAATCAGAGCTTAGCTCCCCTCAGCGACATAATTGCTCAGTGCACTGGACCTGCTTGTCTATAGCCTTCTCATTGTGTTTATTTGGAGTTCCCCTAGCGACATTGTTGACAGTGAAGAAGGGATTTTTACTTCAGAAGGAATCATTATTTTGTGCTTATCTGAATTGAGGGGTATTCTTTGTGGCACTGTTACATGGATGTTTCCCTCAAAAAGGTTTGTGTTTTTTCAGATTTTATGTGAAGTTACTTTTGAAGCAACCAAGTTTGGAGATTTTCAGCCAAATTGTAATTGAATAAACTACAGTAATTTTTTTCATGCTGGATATTCTGTTCCCACAGTAATGTAACTTTATTGTAATGTTCTCACTGTAGGCTAATTTCTTATGTTTCTTAACTAGTTTCTTAACTTATAGCCTATGGCTCATGGATTGAAAACCAGATCAGCTCTTCAGTCTTTAACCTACTTACAATGGAGTTAATTCAAGACATTGACCAAAACCTGACTGTCAAATGAATCACAATCAAACTTGTAATTGTATGGCCTACTACAGTTTATAGACTGGGTTTTTACATTATAGAACTTATAGTTAACCATTACCTTTCTGGTTTGTGGGCATGACATTGACCACACAGGGTCTCCAAGCAACACTTTGTTTTTATCATCTGACAAAACATAAGAATGGGCCAGTTCATTTTTGCATTGCCAAGTTCACCAGGTGGGTGTAGATCTCATTTAAGGACCAATGGAATGGTCTAAAATGTGTAAACTCCACCCACCCGGGGCACCAAGCCATGCAAAATGAACTCACCCAATCTGCCTACTGATAACAATGTGTTGGTGGAGCTGAAATGTTACGTTTGTAACTGTGAAAAAGAAGATTCCCAGTAAAATACTAACTACTGTGAACTAAGCTAACCAAATGTAAGGCCAGACTGATGGCATGTTATTTTAATGTCTGTTTAGAAGAGTCAACAGCATTAAGCCTGCTTTCCAGGCTCTCCTACATTAGAGCGGTTGGCTGTAGTGCAGAGGGTCTGGTGTTGACAGAGAGGCAGATGGTTCTCGTTTAACTCCCTTGTCAATTAGCTGTCATTCAATCAGATTAATGCAGGCTCTGGTCATCTTGGGGGTGGAGTGTAGGGAACAGCCCTCTGGAAACAATAGAGCCACGTGCCACAGGGCTGGGGACTGTCGTTTGAATAACTAATCATTATTCAATGGCCAGACCAACTGTTGCAGACAATGTGCACAGTGTACCCGACCCTACTCCACACTTTGAATATTGTGGGGGTGCCCCTGTGTATATGTGATTCAGCCCAGTCCACCTGGTCATGCTGCTGCTCCAGTTTCAACTGTTCTGCCTGCGGCTATGGAACCCTGACCTGTTCACCAGCCCTGCTGTTTTTGACTCTCTCTCTACCGCACCTGCTGTCTCTAACTCTGAATGATTGGCTATGAAAAGCCAACTGATATTTACTCCTGAGGTGCTGACCTGTTGCACCCTCTGCAACCACTCTGATTATTATTATTTGACCCTGCTGGTCATCTATGATCGTTTGAACATCTTGGCCATGTACTGTTATAATCTCCACCCGGCACAGCCAGAAGAGGACTGGCCACCCCCCAGAGCCAGGTTCCTCTCTAGGTTTCTTCTTAGGTTCCTGCCTTTCTAGGGAGTTTTTCCTAGCCACTGTGCTTCTACATCTGCATTGCTTGCTGTTTGGGGTTTTAGGCTGGGTTTCTGTATAAGCACTTTGTGACATCGGCTGATGTTAAAAGGGCTTTATAAATACATTTAATTTAATAAATGGAGCAGTGGGCACCGGATGTAACATTACATTATTTTTGAGTGTCAGGAACTGGAAAGTAACATCGTCATTGAAATAAAAGGGTTATTTGTGCAAATAGAGTTTGTAAAACTTTGTCCAAAAAGGAACTCAATCAGATTAGACATGCTATTCATGGGTTGCACCTTCGTCATTCGGTCGTGTCGTTGCCATTGTGATCAACATTCTACCAATGCCGCAGCATATTGATGTCCGACTGAAGGTTAATGCTCAGTCTTTCTGAACGGGGGCTAGTGAATGTTTCGTCAAAATTACACTATAGTGGACTGGAAATACAATGACATTGCTAAAGTAGACACATAATTAGTAGAAAACAACTTTGCCATCATTATGTTGTCATCAAGTTTACTTTAGAGATGATGGCAATGTTGCTGGCCATGAGCTAGCAAGGTTTGACAGAAATAGCTAGCAATGATAACATTAGCTAACTCAAATGTTGGTGCTCT
This sequence comes from Salvelinus alpinus, assembly GCF_045679555.1. Lineage (NCBI taxonomy): Eukaryota > Metazoa > Chordata > Actinopteri > Salmoniformes > Salmonidae > Salvelinus > Salvelinus alpinus. The sequence continues at coordinate 98,707,746 of NC_092086.1, read as the reverse complement.
CCCCTCAATCTTATATAGCTAATTAAAGTTATACTGCATCTAAAGTCAATCTGGCGACGTAGCAAAGATGACAAAAGCTTGTCCTACTAAAAAAATCTTGACTCCTTTTCTAATGTCATCGTGCTTCCAAGACATGGTAATGCACTTTGCCAGGGGACCTGCAGTCTTCATCAGCACCTATTGTCACTGCATTGAGTAGAATGCTCAGCTGGGCATCAGTCCTAAAATGAACATTCAAAACAATATTGTGACGAAACATGGAATCCATGACTGAAGTTTCAGTCTGTGACTTTTCTATAAACTGAGGGCTGCAGGGGTAACTCAGCTCCCTTACAGAAGATGTTAAGCAGTTCCTTTGTTTGTCGATCAGGCTGCTGACCACTGAGCTGTCCCAGCAGAGTGAGGAGCTGCCAGGGGATCTGCAGTCTCTATCCTGGCTCACCACCGTGGACGTACACAGGCTGCAGAAGATGGCCACAGGCAGACTGGCCTTCAACAACACAGAACCCCAGAGCAGCCCACTGGAGCTTCACCCAGGTTCAGACCAGCACAGAAACATGAATACAGCACTAGGACATGACACCATTGTCCCTCCCCATAGCAACATGCAGAACAGTTATATTGGAATGAACTACCTCAACAATCAAAATGGAAATGTAAGTACTCTAAAGCCTTCAGTTTTTTTTGTATTTGTCTTTGTTATTTGTAATGATCCATGTTCTTCCCTTCATATGAGTCTTTATCTTTCAGATGACAGGAGGATGCCCAGGAAGTGGTATGCCTGCCTCAGGATACCAGTCCTCCCCAGCCCACTACTACCACACCCCCCAGCAGGCCTACAGCCCAGATCAGGCTGTCCAACAGGTAACATCCACAGAAATGTTAAGAAATGTTTCTGAACTCTTATGAACATAAGAGTTTATGACAGAGTGATGTATATTGTATTTCTCTGTATCTCTCTATAACTCGTAATTAATGCAAGGAGGGCCTAATAAGTTTATTGGTTTTATTTTTCCCAGCATTCCCCCAGCAGCCTGTATAACAGCCCCTCCTACCATAGCCAAAACCTGTATGAGCAGCAAGCAGGAGGCATGAGCATCACCAACCCCCACAGCAACCAGGATCTCCTACAACAACCTAATTCCTTCCCCAAACCTATCTACTCCTACAGGTAGGACACACTAACACATTAACTTGGTCAGTTTACATTGACATTTAATCGGTACAGTTTTAACACAGTTCGTAAAGGGACTATCAAAAAAGAAGACACAATTGGAACTGAGCAAAAATGAAAATGGATGATATTTGACTGTTTTCGCCAGCTGCCTGATTGCTATGGCTCTGAAGAACAGCCGGACAGGCAGCCTCCCTGTCAGTGAGATCTACTGCTTCATGAAGGAGCACTTCCCTTACTTCAAGGTGAGGAGCAGGGAGATGCCTCTTTACACACATGAGATTATCTGGGCTCATGGAAGTTTGGAAACATCGGCAACAATGTATATTTTCAGTATGTGTTGAAGTGATGGTCTACCTTACAGACGGCGCCTGACGGCTGGAAGAACTCTGTGAGACACAACCTGTCTCTGAACAAGTGCTTTCAAAAGGAAGAGAACAAGCAAGGAGGCTCCTCCTCCACTCGTAAGGGCTGTCTGTGGGCCCTCAACCCAGCCAAGATCAACAAGATGGAGGAAGAGATGCAGAAGTGGAAACGCAAGGACCTGACTGCCATCCGTCGCAGCATGGCCAACCCAGGTGAGGATGGTAGAGCAGACGAGAAAAGACTAGCCATATTGTGGCAATTAGCCATTCTAATGAAAAAACAGTACATATTGCTTATGTACACTGAGTGTACAAAACATTAATGACACCTTCCTAATATTGAGTTGCACCCCCTTTTTCCCTAAGAGCAGCCTCAATTCAATGGGGCATGGACTCTACATGCTGTCAAAAGAAACGCACAGGGATGCTGGCCCATGTTTACTCCAGTGCTTCCCACAGTTCTGTCAAGTTGGCTGGATGTCCTTTGGGTGGTGGACCAATCTTGATACACACGGGAAACTGCTGAGCGTGTAAAACCCAGCTGCGTTGGAGTTTTTGACACACACACCTGTGCGTCTGGCACCTACTACCATGCCCCATTCAAAGGCACTCAAATCTTTTGTTTAGCCCATTCACCCTCTGAATGTCACACATACACAAGATATGTCTCAATTGTCTCAAGGCTTAAAAATCCTTTAACCTTTAACCCGTCTCCTCGCCTTCATCTACACTGATTGAAGTGGATTTAACAAGTGACATCAATAAGGGATCATATCTTTCACCGGGATTCAGCTGGTCAGTCTATGTCATGTAAAGAGCAGGTTTTCCTAATGTTTTGTACACTCAGTGTGAACTCATTGTTTACTGCTAATGTTCATGTCTCAGATGAGCTGGACAGGCTGATCACAGACCGACCGGATGGCTGTCGGAGGAACCCTTGTGACCCCAGGATGACGTGTGTCCCCTCTAGCCCCTGTGGTTCCCCTCTGTCTGGGCTTCTGCAGACATCCCTCCCCTTCCACCTCCAGGCCCAGAATCCCACCCTGCTAGGAGACCCCAGCTCCCCTGTTCCCGCCCGGACCCCTCCCCTCCACGCGGTCCCAGACTACTCCCACACCCCCTTCATCCAGCAGCAGCCCTACAGACAAGCCAACAACCACAGTCTGTACAGCCTCCACCCTGACGTCACAGCAGATGTGGACGCTCTGGACACTAGTATCATGGAGTTTGCCGGTGGGTTATTATGAATATCGGAGGGATGTTACTGTATGTTTAAAATTAATAATGGCATATTTGTTGAACAACTTTATCAAAACAGATAGAATTGAACATAACTGTTTTAATCCAAGGATGATTTGGTTAATGATTTGTTTTAACGGGTTATAATGTGTTTGTTTCTGTCTCTCAGGGAGCCTATGGGAGGGGGTGAGAGAGGAGGGCTTCAGCCTTGAGAGTATGTTTAACCACTCTCCTCTGTGCCTGTCTGACTGTGAGCTGCCTGGCCCCACCACTGGACAGCCCCTGGTGGACCTACAGGTTTCAGGGCTGTACACCACCCTGGACCCGGCACCTGCTGTCCCCTTCCAGTACATCACCACCACAGAGGCCGGGGGCCAAGCCGTCGCCCTGCTCTGACTTTGACTGTGATACACTGATATACAGTGTATTAAACACTGATATACACCAAGACAGACCACTACTGTTGAACCTGCATGTCCCCACACCCACTGTATGAGAATCCTGAACATTCTCCCACCTGACAGGATGTCTTGCCTCTTTCATGTCAGAGATTTTTTTTTTTTTTACTGATTCCTGTTTCTCCACCAAAGCACTTAAGAAGCACCCAAATCAGCTAGCATAGACGTGTTTGATTGGGCCTGTCAGATTTTTAGAGTGATGAGGATACAGTGTTTTTGTGTGTGTGTGATGGTTTAGAGGTAAAATGCAATGCCACTTTATTTTTACATGTTGTAAAGGTTGTCTTCTGTGAAGATATGTAAAAGGTTGTCGGGGAAACTCATCTGTCATCTATTTCTTGTGGAGGAAAAGTCTTTACTAGCTTGTGCAAACAATCCTTTTTTTGTTACCAGATTTGACTGTGTTATTGTAGCTCGATAGTTTATTTGTGGTACTAAAGTCCTGCTAGGCAGGCATTATCTCAGCGTTTTCTGTTTTGTTCATTTGTATTTATTTACTTTGCTCCTTGTAAACTGTCTAACATGACTCTTAAAGCCATGCCTTACAACAATAATTGTATATTGTAATATAGAGGACTTTAACATGTTAATGTATTTTAGAAATACTAAACATTTTTAATTTAAGATTATTTATGTAAAGGTATTACAGACATGTTAAAAGCCTTAGCAGATTCACCTGTTTTAAACTGACAATAGACTCCTGTGCCTACAAGGTGTTTCTCTAACTGTAAACATTTTCAGAATAAATATTTTCAGATGCCAGATTTATTGCAGGTCTTTCAGTGTTGTACTTATTCACACAATGCACACCGTGAGGCTGAACTAGAATTAAACGTGTGACACAAGAGCACCGTCTACTGTCAGTCTAGGATATTACAACAAAGTGTTTATTTTCATAGAAGTACTGTACCAGTGGTGACTGGTTGCACTTTAAATCAGAGGATGGGCTCATAGTAATAGGCTGGAAAGGATTGGAATAATTGGGATAGTATCAAACACACCATGTACATTTCCATGTTTGATACCATTCAATTCTATTGACTCTATTCCAGCCATTATTATGAGCCGTCCTCCCCTCACCAGGCTCCTCTGTACTGTACATATCCTAAGTACCATTTGTAAAAGGTGTTGTATAATCTGTATGTAAACATAATGCATAATAATGACAATGGTACAATTAGGCAGTATGAGGCCAATGGTTTTAAGTTAATTGTCTTTTACATTCTTGTTCCTCCCACTCCCAAAAAGTTGTTTACAATAGATGTAACTCCTCCCTCACCTTCCCTGCAGGCTTTATTCCTATTGGATGACTGTAATTTGAGATACAAGATGCACCAGCAGATTTAACCAATTCAACAACACGTGTTATGATCACAGGAGGTTGTTGGCACCTCAGTGCTAGAAGTGTCACTACAGACCCCCTGGTTCGAATCCAGGCTGTATCACAACCGGCCGTGATTGGGAGTCCCATAGGGCGGCGCACAATTGGCCCGGCGTCGTCCGGAATCGTGTAGGCCATCATTGTAAATAAGAATTTGTTCTTAACTGACTTGTCTAGTTAAATAAAGGTTAAATAATATAATATGATGGTTATGATAATGATGATTTGTGGCCACAGATGATTTGTTTCCGTTTCTACCGATGTGGTTAGATGGGGTAGGCTTACAACAGCTCTATCTAGTGGTCGCGCCGGGGACAACAGTTGTTGACAAACTGTAGCGTTGTAGCTAATCCTAACCCTAACCCTTTTCCTAACATGAACCTAATTCTCCTAACCTGCTACATGAATTCACCTGCGTTAGTTCTGCTGCCTTGAACACAGAGCTTTCCTGGGTTGAACCCCGAGCTTTCCTATGTGGTTATGTGCAGTGGAGCTGATCAGGCTGAATTAACAGAACACACTGTTATTGTAGCACATCCACATTCTCTCTTGGGACAGTTAGATCTGTGATGATAGCAGAGCAACAATAACGCTCCAACCAGGAACAAAACAAGTGTATTTATAGTCCCGTGTCAGTTATAGAACTGGTTCCAGACTAAATTATTCTGAACCAGAAAATATACGGCCTTTTATAATTAAAATGCTGACTGTTAAAGTAGTAAAAAAAAAAATCATGTAACTGATTCTTTTTCACCAATACCAGGCCGCCCATTGCCAGTATAACAGCTAATGTTCTATGCAGTGCTTATTTGTATTCCCTATAGTTGTGCTCTGCATCAGGGTTAAAAGTAATATTTATAGATTCATTAATTGACTTTTTCTTTCAGAGTGAAGATGTACTCTGAGTTCCTCCTGATGAAGTCAAGGACCACCTGCATTATGCTGATTGAGGTACGTTCTGCCCACTGTCCTTTATCATATTTGTATTATTGCGATTGTTTTATCTCATAATAAGACAATCAACAATTTTCTTGATTCAGATATTCCGGGCACTTGGCGCTGTTCGAGGTCCTTCTGGCCATCTGGATCATGCCTACCATTGGCTGGCCTGGCTGCTTGGCCTGTCTACAGCACCCCTGCTGAGCTTTGTTACCTTCTGTTTTGTAAGTATTGCTACACTGAGACCTGCGGTATCTATGGTTCTGAAACAAAATGGTTGAAATGCATCACTGAGGTGCATATTACTGAACACATAGGTAGTGGATGAAGTGTGTTTCAGTATATGCATGTGTAAATGTCTGTGTTCATGTGTGTGTCTGTGTGTGATACTGTGGCTGACCAAAAGTGCCCGCTTCCATGTGCTTTCGGGAAATTGCTATGAAATCGTTAAGACGCATCGTGCTGACAACAGGAAAACCATGCCCCATGGTGAACTTATTGCCAATAAACAGGCGAGACTGTATAATTGGTGTGGTGTTTGTGCATTCATGTTGGAAGTGTTAATCTGAGATCATCTTGCTTAGCTTATAACTACATTTGTGTATTCACAACACTTGCTTGGGTGTGTGCATTTTCCATATTTGTGAGGCAGGAGGATCGTGGTGGGGTCCAAGATCTCTTAACTCCTCATTATCGCAGAAGCATTATTCTCCCGTGGTTTATATGGTAAGTCCATTTTGCTCTCATTATTCTGGTATCTCATTAGCTCACCATCTCGATTCAACCAGTACATCCTCTCCTCACAGTTCTGAAATTGAAAACCATTGAAACTTAGAGTTGGGCCCTTCGTATGATCTCTGTGTTTGTATGGTTTCTGCCTCAGGTTTTCCAATGCCTTCTCCACCAATCGCCTGGTCCTCCTGACCACTGAGCTATTCCAAGCAGGAGATGCATGTAGTGGTGAGTGATAGATGGTCTGCATGCTACTCTTTAAAATGTTGAAACTTCCCTTTTGATAGTCATAAGCAGAAACTCCTGCACCGCCCTAACAATCAAACATGTAAAACAGTCCTGCAAAAGCCTGCTCTTCTAGTTGCTCTTCTAGAACCTTTGACTTCATGTAAATGTTTTGTACATCCAGTCATCACACAAACTGCCAAGATTGAGCCAAAATGCAACCTGGAATGCAACTACTTGACGTTAGACGACTACAAAAACATACTGTGGACCACCTCGTAAAAGTAATTCAATGGAATGGAAGCCTGTGTTTTGCTGATATGTTGAGTGTCTCAATTTGTAGAGCACGGCACTTGCAACGCCAGGGTTGTGGGTTTGATACCCACGGGGGACCAATTCAAAAAAGTACCTAAATATACTAAATGAGTGGGACATTCTGTATCTGTACAGCCATATCTGTTAATTTTTTATTCTGTCTCTGCAGGAGTTTTTGTGACGTTGTTTGTGATCGATCGGATTGGCAGGAAGAAAAGCATGGCGATGTGCATTCTGCCCCTGTACTCTTGTATTGGGAGGTAAGTGCCCTCTTCACCTTGGCCAGGTCTGAGATTTGAGAACTGTGGTAATCAAGGGCCTTAACTCTTAACTGACTCAGTTAACCCCTGATTGGCTGTAGAGACTACTCCCTTCTTCATTCCTGTTCTGCTGGCATTTCTCATACTCTCTCTCGCTACAGGGTTGCTCTCACAGTCTTCAGAGCCTTCATCACTGGGGGATTCCAAGTTGCCTTTATCTGCACACCTGAGTTAAGCATATTTACATTTTTCCATCAGTAGATACTTGACATCTAAAATCTCAGCTACTGCTGTTGAGGACATGAGGACAATTTGTATAAACTATTCTTTCTTTAGGGTATGGGGATCGGGACCTGCAGTGGGATGGCCAAGGTGGGTGCCCTCCTAACTCATTTAATAATGACCCGGTTTTAGATGTACTTAATTCAAATCTAAGACATCCTGCCCCCTCACCGAGGGCTCCCCAACAATGCTAACCTCCAGCTGTTTTGGCTCATACAGGTGCCACTCAAGAAGTCTGTGTACCTGACACTGTCCGTGTACTGCATCTGTTGCCTGCTGGACACAGGAGCGTCCGTGCTGTTGCCCATTAAGACCACAGGCCTGGGCCTGCAGGAGACTAGTCAAATAACAGCCGTTCAGGAGAAGACCACGAGCCAGACGTCAAGTGGCTCAGGTTTCACCAACACATGCCAGCTATGGATCAACCTATAACAGCTGATGAGGACAATAGGGTGGGCTAAGGTGTTGAGAGAAATGGATGGAACTTGATTATTCCCACTTCAGTCTTTTCAAGTCATGTCCCATGGATTCTACACAAAAGGACATTAAAGATATTTTTCTGTAATTATTTAGATAATAATAATTTAAGAGAATGTAGATGGCAATAATGAATTCCTCCACATCATTTTCATTATAGCAATACAATGGGTGCATATCTGTGTATGTGCAATATGAGTTCTAAGATTTGTGTACTAATGTTCCTTGCTTAAATCTGTTTGCAAATAATATTCACATGAATACATTTCATGATAAGTAGCCTTTGGTTTCCGTTGAGTGTAGTAGTCTCTAGTCTGGCCAGAGTCACCTTGACGACATTGGCCCAATGATAGCACCTTGACGACATTGGCCCACTGATAGCACCTTGACCACATTGGCCCAATGATAGCGCGCACGCAAACCGAAGCAGCCAATCATAGCATCCGGCAAAGTGTCAGAACAGAAGCGCTTGTCATTTATGCTCTGCATGCAACCTGGCTGCGATGTGTTTTGTTTGTCTGCACGATAAATGGTATATGACACAGATGGACAAAATTGCATACTTGCCTTTACAACTATTTACAAATGACTATTCTAAAACGAACTGTGAAGGATGGACGAGTCAGAAGCCGGTGATGGGTTTATCAGGATGGTGAAATCAGAGGCAAGAAAGATTTAATGCGATCCTGAGCGTTTTCTCCTGTGCTGCACAGGGTCAATCTAGGCGCATCTTGGCCCAGAGCAACGCGCCTTCCTTCCCCCCATTCAAAGGTCTCCTCTCCGTAGCAGTAGCCAGCCATGGCCCTGGTAACCCTACAGCGCTCTCCCACCCCGAGCGCAGCATCCACCGCCAGCACCAACGCGGGGGAGGTAAGTGAAACTGCGGGAGTTGTTCTCTACGTAGGCAGCGCGGTGGAGGAAACGCTGGGGATGCGCCCGATGTTCACGTCCCTCATCCACTAGGCCCAGCATTGCAGAGGACGTTTTCAGTTGTCAATATAATTTTTTTGCAATTTAGTGACATATTTTATGTAACACGGCAAGACTGTTTTGTATGGACATCATTTAATAGACTTTATGGAATCCATCCGTTTAGAATGGTGAAGTAGTCCAGCCCCGCGCTATTAGCTTCTAAACAAAATCTGAGCCGGTGATTTAGTTACCAGAACAATGCATTAATTGTATATGGCAGCATTTTATTTCTGCCTTCAGTTTTTGTGATTTAAAGACAAATATGTGTTTTATACTGCAAGGCAATTTAATGAAAGCATTATTTCAGGATTTTGCTTAGATTTTTAAGTCATGACATTTGTTTAAATTCCTTGCTTCAGCTTGCATATGGAAGAGACTATAGAGTGAGATTCATCAGTATTGTGCAGCTACTTGCCTAGTTATGTACACCATTACATCACTACTGAGTCAGGGATGTTGCTGTTGGTACCCGCTCGTTTCAATCACTGTCAAAATACTACTGTGGCAGGTGTGAGCTTATATTTCAAAACATATGAGATCATAGATAGTGACATGGTATGGCCAGTAGAGAGCGCTGATACACTGTATTCTATATTAAATGCAAGTGTATTACACGTTTTAAAACCTAACGTAAAGCATCTCCTTCATGTCCCATAAATTCAGTTTAAACACTGGTACATCACTCATCACTCTGATCTTACTAATAAAGCACATGATGACTTTCAAAAGCGAATTAATCCATCATGGCTTGAATTCCATGGAGGCAGGCGCGTGCACACACACACACACATGGCTGTGTGCTGCAGAAATGATGTCATACTAATTACATCATTAAAGATACTGCTGCAGAAATGATTTCATACCGAGTTGGTTACCTACGGTATATAAGTCTGTATACCTCTTTTATATCTGAAAGTATCTAGATTACAATTGTGACTGAGTTTGAGCTGTGGTATTAAATAGCCTCTTTGACATCAGATCCACAGATCAAGCGCAGTCTAGGCCTATGTGCTCTTTTCGACACTGTAACCTGTCATGAAACGCAGAGAGAGAGAGCTTTATGCAGATCTCCTAATGCAACAAACAACCTCAACCACTCTGTCCTCAGGGAGTTACAGCATTGCTACTGGTACAAAGGCCCAATGTCTAGCCTATATTTAGTTACTTGTCCACGTAGATCAAGAGCATCACTTAGTGGTGGTCTATATACCCATAACTCTAAATGAAAGGAATCTCTCTGTCTCCACCAGTCATTGTACTGTGACATTGTGATTAGGTATGGTAGCAAGGGGAGCATGGAAGGACATAGCAGGGGATACGGGTCATGTGCTGCTGTTGCGCAATGCATGCTACTGTACTGTCTGCACAGCCTTGATGGAAAGGTTTCTAGTGGGCCTACAGTGTATGTAACATTTCTGTCTTTCTCTTGCAGGAATTAGGGCGTGATGATGACCGGAGAGCAAATCAGAGGTAAGCCTCTCCATCCCCCATTTTCTCCCTAAAAAAACGAACAAACATATATTTGAATCTAGAAAAAGTAGTTTGTTTGTTTTCAAAGAACTCTTGCATTATGGTGACGTGATCTATATGGAAAACATTGTTGCCCTCCCTAGGTGCCTGGCTAAATTACTGCAGGCCTCTATGTCCAGCTACATATTGGGGGTCGAAGGTCAGCTATTATACACTACATGGCCAAAAGTATGTGGATACCCCTTCAAATTAGTGGATTTGGCTATTTCAGGCACACCCGTTGCTGACAGGTGTATAAAATCGAGCACACAACCATGCAATCTCCATAGACAAACATTAGCAGTTGAATGACCTTACTGAAGAGCTCAGTTACTTTCAACGTGGCACCGTCATAGAACACCAGCTTTCCAACAAGTCAGTTTGTCAAATTTCTACCCTGTTAGAGCTGCCCCTGTCAACTGTAAGTGCTGTTATTGTGAAGTGGAAAAGTCTAGGAGCAACAACAGCTCAGCCGTGAAATGGTAGGCCACACAAGCTCACAGAACGGGAATGCTGAAGTGCTTAGCACGTAAAAATTGTCTGTCCTCGATTGGAACACTCACTACCGAGTTCCAAACTACCGTTTGGAAGAAACATCAGCGCAAGAACTGTTCGTTGGGAGCTTCATGAAATGGGTTTCCATAGCCGAGCAGCCGCACACAAGCCTAAGATCGCCAATGCGCAATGCCAAGCGTCTGCTGGAGTGGTGTAAAGCTGGCCGCCATTGGACTCTGGAGCAGTGGAAATGTGTTCTCTGTAGTGATGAATCACACTTCACCATTTGGCAGTCCGACGGACAAATCTAGGTTTGGCTGATGCCAGGAGAACGCTACCTGCCCAAATGCATAGTGCCAACTGTAAAGTTTGGTGGAGGAATAATGGTCTGGGGCTGTTTTTCATTGTTTGGGCTAGGCCCCTTCGTTCCAGTGAAGGAAATCTTAACGCTACAGCATACAATGACATTCTATACAATTCTGTGCTTCCAACTTTGTGGTAACAGTTTGGGGAAGGCCCTTTCCTGTTTCAGCATGACAATGCCCCCTTGCACAAAGCGAGGTCCATACAGAAATGGTTTGTCGAGATTGGTGTGGAAGAACTTGACTGACCTCCACAGAGCCCTGACCTCAACCCCATCAAACACCTTTGGGATGAATTGGAACGCTGACTACGAGCCAGGCCTAATCGCCCAACATCAGTGCCCGACATGACTAATGCTCTTATGTCTGCTGTGAGGACTTGCTTCCATTCAATGTTCCAACATCTAGTGGAAAGTCTTCCCAGAAGAGTTGAAGCTGTTATATCAGCAAATGGGGGACCAACTCCATATTAATGCCCATGATTTTGGAATGAGATGTTCGACGAGCAGGTGTCCATATACTTTTGGCCATGTATTTCCCTGAGAAGCCGTGCATGCACATGCATTAGGTGATACAGTAATGTATAGTAACAATCTGTTGTGCTCCATCTGGGGGAGGGATTGGTATACATTTCTTTGACCAGGAAATCTGAGTTTCCCAAGGCCTATGGATATTGACCCCTGGTCCTGGTGTCAGTGGGAATTCCAGGACTGGGTTACAGTAGGAAGCACCCAGGAATGTCCTGAAGAAATAACATGGACACTGGTGCAGAATTACACACATTGTAGATAAATATGAATAATGTAATACTAGTATTCAATAAATAGGCCCACACCTTAATGAGCGCTTGCAAAAGAGATGGAACATCTCACACCATTGCAGTCCATTACAGTTCACAAAGAATGTCTCCATCTGGGGACCCTTAAACACTGAGATGTAGGCCTAGTTGTATCAAGGGTAATAACAGTGATAATGGTCCAACACTCAGAGTTACCATTCCCATTAACCACCATTATACATTCCATCAAATCAGAAACACTAGCCAGCTGTATTGCAGAGCTGGGAGTGAATAGCATAGGTGGAATCCTCTACTCAGCTACAGAAGGATGTGATGTCATGGTGTTGTTGTGCCGGGGCTAGTTTTGTTAAGACCTTTTTGGCCTTGCTGTTGTAGTAGGCCTAGTGTTGGCTGGACACTCAGTTCTCTAGTCCAGTGGTTCCCAAACTTTTTATAGTCCCGGTCCCCTTCAAACATTCAACCTCCAGCTGCGTACCCCTTCTAAGCACCAATGTCAGCGCACTCTCAAATGTTTTTTTGACATTTTAAGCCTGCCACACACACTATACAATCCATTTATTAAACATATGAATGAGTGTGAGTTTTTGTCACAACCTGGCTCGTGGGAAGTGACAAAGAGCTCTTATTTATAGGACCAGGGCACAAATAATAATAATAATAATAATAAATAATTTAGCTCTTTATTTAACCATCTTACATATAAAACTATATTTGTTAATCGCAAATTGTGAATAACTCACCACAGGTTAATGAGAAGGGTTTGCTTGAAAGGATGGACATAACTCTGCAATGTTGTGTTGGAGAGAGTCTGTCTTAAATCATTTTCCACACACAGTCTCTGCCTGTATTTAGTTTTCATGCTAGTGAGGGCCGAGAATCCACTCTCACATAGGTGCGTGGTTGCAAAGGGCATCTGTGTCTTAACAGCGCGATTTGCCAAGGCAGGATACTCTGAGCGCAGCCCAATCCAGAAATCTGGCAGTGGCTTCTGATTTAAATTCAATTTTCACAGAACCGCTTGTTGCAATTTCGATGAGGTTCTCGTTCAGATATCAGTAAGTGGACTAGAGGCAGGGCATGAAAGGGATAACGAATCCAGTTGTTTGTGTCATCGGTTTCGGGAAACTACCTGCCTAATTGCGTACCCAACTCACTCAGGTGCTTCGCTATATCACATTTGATATTGCCCGTAAGCTTGAGTTCATTTGCACACAAAAAATCATACAATGATGGAAAGACCTGTGTTGTCCTTGTTAATGCAGACAGAGAAATGCTCCAACTTCTTAATCCTAGCCTCAATTTTGTCCCGCACATTGAATATAGTTACGGCGAGTCCCTGTAATCCTAGATTCAGATCACTCAGGCGAGAAGAAACATCACCCAGATAGGCCAGTCGTGTGAGAACTCGTCATCATGCAAGCGGTCAGACAAGTGAAAATGATGGTCAGTAAAAACTTGTTAATGCAGACAGAGAAGAGCTCCAACTTCTTAATCATAGCCTCAATTTTATCCCGCACATTGAATATAGTTGCGGAGAGTCCCTGTAATCCTAGATTCAGATCATTGAGTGAGAAAAAACATCACCCAGATAGGCCAGTCGTGTGAGAAACTCGTCATCATGCAAGCGGTCAGACAAGAGAAAATGATGGTCAGTAAAAACTTTAAGCTCGTCTCTCAATTTAAAAAATCGTGTCAATACTTTGCCCCTTGATAACCAGCACACTTCTTTCTGTATGTTGTAAAAGCATGACATGGTCGCTGCCCCTATCATTGCATAATGCAGAAAATACATGAGAGTTCAGGGGCCTTGCTTTAACAAAGATAACGTATTTCAAGCTGTCAGGCATTCCCTTGGCAGCAAGAGCCTCTCGGTGGATTCTGCAGTGTACCCAAGTGGCGTCGGGAGCAACTGCTTGCATGCGCGTTACCACTCCACTATGTCTCCTTGTCATTGCTTTTGCACCATCAGTACAGATACCAACATCAGCAGCAGCTACGTTTGGCTACATACGGACCGTTAGTGGAATTCCCGTGAGAGTTTCATGGTTAATGTGATTGGATGTTAATTATTTGACTAGGCTACCTGTATCTGACATTGTGTTGTTATTTCGCTGAACACTAGATGGTTTAATTTTATTTTTGGCAGTGAAACGAGGCTACTCAGGTGAGGGGGGGAAAAAACTCACCCAAATGTATAGCCCCATTGGAAAATATAAATGGACTGTTAGAATATACAAATTTAAAAAATGTGAATCACATTTTTATTTGGCGTACCCCTGACAAGCATTGCACTTACCCCAGTTTGGAAATACATGCTCTAGTCCAACCTGGCTGGGCCAGGGGAGTTTCAGCCTTACACAAGTTTCCCCCATCCGCTAGACATGACACACACAGGGTGGGTTGAGATTATAACATTGATAAGGTAGATTACTTTCTTGGTTGTACAAGGCAGATAGAGGAACGTTTGAAAGGTGGTATAGGGAGAAATTTTGATTATGTAAAATCCTCCTTCAGAGTTGCTTCTGCCTGCAGAAAATGTAGGATGAGAGAAGGTAAAAACACACAGAAAAAAAGATTGATATTAGTGGTTTTGTGCCATTACGTATTTTGTTGTTAAAAGGCTAAAGCAAAGACATTTAACTTGATAGTGATGGATAGTCACCAGAGAAATGCTGCAGGGCGGAGCAGTCACACCATTGATTATTGGAAGTGGCCCAGTCCACATTAGCTCTGCTCATCTTGTCCCCTCTCAGACCCTAGGACCCAGTGATGTCAGCAAGTCTACCTCTCTGAGGGCCATACTGTATCAGTCAGGCAGAAACCTGATCCACATTTACCCCCCAGCAGCCCTTGGTTGTCACAGTACCCTGGCTGCCTCAGCCAGAAAGCTCAAGCACCAGACAGGGTTATGCAACAGTCAAGGAGAGAGGTGTGTTTGCAGACTTCAAAAGGGAAGATGTCCTTGGTGTGTGTCTAACTAGCAGCTTGCGTAAATTGCTTCACACTGGCATTGGATATGTGTTCTGTGATGGAGTTATGGTTCATACAAAGTTGAATATGCCACTCAATGAGTAGCATGTTTCCTTTGACTCAGTGGCTCATCAGAGATCCTCTGGGATCTTCCATGTCAAAGAGCATCCACTCACTCTACAGACGTGTGCTTTGTAGACTGAAGCAAGCTAGATTCCCTGCCACCCAACCCAGCTAATGTGAAATATGCTTTAATGGTGCTTTTGTGTCGGGAGTTCTGATTGCTCAAGCGCGTGCTGTGAGGAGTTAAGCTGCTGCTGATGGTCGGGAGTTGAGGCAGGAGGCAGAGCTGAACAGACGCAGCAGAAGTCTGAAGACTGATCCTCACAGCCCAGACGGACAGGAGGGGGAGACGGACGCACCAGACCAAGACAGGATACATCATCGGACTATTGAACCCAATCTGCACCTTTTTACAGGGAAAAAAGGAACCCAGGGCTATATCAGTTATTATACTTTGGAAAACAAATTCGTTTTTGAGGCACAAAATGCTTGTGAATGTATTTTTTGCACATGGATGTGCTAGGAAGCTATAAGGGTGGAGGAGATTTTGTGAGGAAGCCAGTAGACACCAGAGAGCTACTGAGGGAGAGATCCAGAATCAGGATGCATCTTGTGGTGGAGCCTTCACAGGAAGCCATGCTTACCATGCTGCCTCACTTTGTGAAGAACGCAGTCCTGAGTCAGAGAGAGATCTGGCGAATGTAAGTCCTCCACACACTCAGGATTGCCTCTCCTTGAGTGAATCTCTCACTGGCATTTCTATCTTGATAAGAGGTAGCACAATGGCGACAATGGTTTGAATGGTTGTAACTTGTAAGTGTGCACCCTGCATTTTCTGTATTAGTCATTAGTCATTTATTTGGATAGCTCTGTGGGTTTTTTCCAGGGTTGACAACTTATTTTTTCTTATACATCAATACAAATTGTACTTTAATCTTACATTTGATCGTACTGTTAGAATTGCTTACGGGCATTGTTTTTATGGCTGTCTATTTATTCTTGAGTGTTCTTAAGGTGAGTTTACACAGGCAGCCTAATTCTGATCTTTTTCCACTAATTGGCCTTTTAACCAATCAGATCAGCTGTTTTGCCAATAATTGAAAAAATTATCAGAATTGGACTGTGTGTAAACTCAGCCTTAGAAAGATGGGGATATGCTCTGATTGTTTTCAGTAATGGTGTAATGGATGGATCAACAGTAGCTGGAGCGTTTTCCATAAAGCTTTCTCTTTAAGTCTATACATCCATCTGTGATTACTGCTATTCAGTTCATCCCATTTACAGTACATCAGACATCTGAAGATGAGCTGTTATGGTACCCTACCCAACTCTCTGACCTCTTGATCGAGGCCACCCTCATCTTTTTCAGGACATTCTGAAAAGGAACAATGCTATGTAACAGCGGGGCAGAAACAAAAGGTCTTGTGATGGACCCACTGTCATACCATGCTTTGTTTGTGGTGGCAGAGCGAGAGGGCAGCCTGCCTGTTAACAAAGCCCAGTTCTGTTCCTCCTGGTCAATGTTGTGGCCAGCAAACACCCAACTCTTTTCTTCCTGGACATTGCTAAGTCCAAGGAAAAACTATATTTTATCCGGGGGTGGTCAGTGCCTCGAGCACAGGGGTTTGGGCAGTCAGGAGAGCCCATCCCTGGCCAGAGAAGGGAGGGATAGATGGTGGTGACTGAAGAAAGGCAGAGGAAATATTTCAGTGGTGGGCTCAATTATCTGCCCCAACGATAGGTCAGGGGACCTAACCACGTTCTGTCAGTTTAATATCTGAGGGAAATATTTCATAAAGGAAAGATCTGCTCACATTTACTTCCTGATGAATTTGGGAACATCCTTTCCTGCTAGTCACTAAACTTTGGAAAAGCAGTTAACAGCCATCCCACCCTGCCTCTTCCCACTGTAGCTCTGCTCTCTGATTATGCGCATTCTACGTCTCCAGGTCATTTGTCTCCATTCCTGGACAAAAACAACCTCACTCATTGACAAGTGAGAAGAATACTGTGGGTTGGACAGTTAATTGAACCACATCAGCCTTAGGAGAGTCTGCAGCAGGGCATCCACATTCCACATGATCATTTTCAATGAATGTTTTGGCTCCCTGAAGTGAATGCACTGGTGATTGCATAGTCTGTTAAATACATAATGGAAAGGAAAGTAGGCTATGGCTGGGTAGTTTTGTGACAACGGACATACTGTTAATCTGTGGATCTACTTAAATGGAGCACAACAAAACAGGGAAGAGACACCAAGCAGGTGTAAGAAGGAGTGACTATTTCAAATGTCCTCTCTGTTCTAGAGTAGAACGCCATGCTACTTACTATAGGTACTGTGGAGTGCAGTGTGCCACAGACGGTGCTTAAGCTGTTGAAGCAGTACAATGATTTGTCCAACATGCTATTCAGATATGCTGATGATCTGTTGCCTACTTCCAGTACAGTCTGTACTCTTTCTTTCACTTCTCTAATGAATGCTTCCCCTGTGTGTTACAACATCAAACCACTAGAAACCCTATTTCCCTGTCTGTCTGTTTCAGCCTCAGCGAGAGCTTCTTCATGGTCAAAGGAGCTGCCCTCTTCCTGCAACAGGGCACCAATGCACAGGGACCCAAGACCCCTACACACCACAAACACGCAGGTAAACACACTGGCACACCACAAACACGCAGGTAAACACACTGGCACACCACACACGCAGGTAAATACATACTCTTGACACACACTGGGCCCATTGTTCATTGGCCCTGTTCACCCATGACTGCGTGGCCATGCATGCCTCCAACTCAATCATCAAGTTTACAGACGACACTACAGTGGTAGGCTTGATTACCAACAACGATGAGACGGCCTACAGGGAGGAGGTGAGGGCCCTCGGAGTGTGGTGTCAGGATAATAACCTCAGGAGATGATTGTGGACTTCAGGAAACAGCAGAGGGAGCAGCCCCCTATCCACGTCAATGGGACAGTAGTGGAGAGGGTGGAAAGTTTTAAGTTCCTCGGCGTACACATCACAGACAAACTGAAATGGTCCACCCACACAGACAGCGTGGTGAAGAAGGCGCAGCAGCGCCTCTTCAACCTCAGGAGGCTGAAGAAATTTGGCTTGTCACCAAAAACGCTCACAAACTTTTACAGATGCACAATCGAGAGCATCCTGTCGGGCTGTATCACCACCTGGTACGGCAACTGCTCCGCCCACAACCGTAAGGCTCTCCAGAGGGTAGTGAGGTCTGCACAACGCATCACCGGGGGCAAACTACCTGCTCTCCAGGACACCTACACCACCCGATGTCACAGGAAGGCCATAAAGATCATCAAGGACAACAACCACCCGAGCCACTGCCTGTTCACCCCGCTATCATCCAGAAGGCGAGGTCAGTACAGGTGCATGAAAGCGGGGACTGAGAGACTGAAACAGCTTCTATCTCAAGGCCATCAGACTGTTAAACAGCCACCACTAACATCGAGTGGCTGCTGCCAACATACTGACTCATCTCTAGCCACTTTAATAATAAAACAATTGATGTAATAAATGTATCACTAGACACTTTAAACAATGGCACTTTATATAATGTTTACATACCCTATATTTCTCATATGCTCTCGCTAGATGCACTATTGTAAAGTGGTTGTTCCACTGGATATCATAAGGTGAATGCACCAACTTGTAAGTCGCTCTGGATAAGAGCGTCTGCTAAATGACTTAAATGTAAATATATGTATATACTGTACTCTATACCATCTACTGCATCTTGCCTATGCCATTCGGCCATCGCTCATTCATATATTTTTATGTACATATTCTTATTCATTCCTTTACACTTGTGTGTATAAGGTAGTTATTGTGACATTTTTAGGTTAGATTACTTGTTAGATATTACTGCATAGTCGGAACTAGAAGCACAAGCATTTCGCTACACTCGCATTAACATCTGCTAACCATGTGTATGTGACAAATAAAATGTTATTAGATTTGTTCAGTGAACCGTGACAATGCCACTGCTAAAGTTCAATAGTTCTATTTAAAGACAAGGTAATATTGTCTGAGGTTGGCTTGGCCTTTGTGGTTGAGCCTGTGTTCAACCCATATTCACTGAAGGATTACCTGGCCATTGACTGCCCTCGGCAGGTACTTGTCTGCTTTTAGCTTTGATATGTTTGTCAAAGTAGGTCCAGGTGTGACCCTAGAGCCTGCCTAGTAACCCGGCGAAGGGAGAAGACAAACCATACAAGGGGCTTTATAGATCCTGCTTGTTTAATTTTTATTTTTTTTGTTCCCATCAAGATGTTACATAAATTCACCAAGCTAGACTAACCCTCCTGCAGCACATATGATGTTACCTCATTGGTGTGTGTGTGTATATGTACGGGTAGGCCTATGTGTGTGATGCAGCATGTCTTATAGCAGGGTTGTTGTTGAGATTAGTTAGATCGGGGAGTGCTATCCCCTCATTTGGAGTCCTAACACACCCCTCCCCTCCCCTATGATACGCAGGTTACTCACAAGATCAATGTGAGGATCACTCCAGATTTCTTGATTACATCACCAGACGTTCAAGTCAATGCTTAGCTCTGATTAACCTGCCATCCATTTATCTGTGTGTTTACGTGTATGACAGACTGCTTCTGCATGTTTGTATGGGTTTAGCTGAGGGTTGTACTTGAGATTAGATGTTATGGTACACCATTCCCATTTATTTACCCGTCTTGTCATGAGATGTAACTTCAATACAGACGTGTTGTTGTGGCTGGTATTGGATCACCCTGCAGGTGGGCATAATCAGAGGTACCAGTCTAAGTAGGGGCCTGGATAGCAGAGCTGGACACAGTTATGCAATATGTCTGATTATGAGGCTTGCTTGATCTGGATTATGGTATGCGGTTCTCTTCTCTCCCAGGTGACTTACCTCAACATCTGCAGGTTATGATTAACACCCTCCGCTCTGAGGACCGCATTAAACTGGTGAGTCAAATTCCCATCTCAGATGTACTTACCATCCATCTTTATTGACAAACAAATGCTACACAGTGTAACCTGTTCTTCCTGTTCCCCAGGCTGTACGGTTGGAGAGCGGTTGGTCTGACCGCGTGCGGTACATGGTTGTGGTCTACACCAGTGGTCGACAGGACACAGAGGAGAATATCCTGCTAGGGATGGACTTCACCGATAAGGACAGGTACCCGTCTTTCCTCCTTAGCCAGCAGTATTACACTACAATATGGTTTGTTGTTATCATAGAGTAATAATCTATTCCGTTGCATAATTCCCAGTAAAAGCTGCTCTATCGGGATGGTGCTACCGTTATGGAGCGATACGAAGATTCATTTAGATGGCGATGGGTAAGTGCTACTCTTCTACATACTGAGGATACAAAACATTAGGAACACCTGCTCTTTCCATGACAGACTGACCAGGTGAAAGCTATGATCCCTTATTGATGTCACCTGTTAAATCCACTTCACTCAGTGTAGATGTAGTGGAGGAGACTTTTTAAGCCTTGAGACATGGATTGTGTATCTGTGCCATTCAGAGGGTGAATAGGCTAAACAAAAGATTTGAGTGCCTTTTGAACGGGGCATGGTAGTAGGTACCAGGCACACCGGTTTGTGTGTCAAGAATTACAATGCAGCTGATCTTTAACGCTCAACAGTTTCCCATGTGTATGAAGAATGGTCCACCACCCAAAGGACATTCAGCCAACTTGACACAACTGTGAGAAGCATTGGAGTCAACATGGGTCAGCATCCCTGTGGAATGCTTTCGACACTTTGCAGAGTCCATGCCCCGACAAATTGAGGCTGTTCTGAGGACAAAATTAGTGGGCTGCAACTCAGCATTAGGAAGGTGTTCCTAATGTTTGGTATACTCAGTCTATACCCTCACATAAATATACATTAAACTTTCCACAAAGGTATGGTATGTGTCACAGTGCATCCCACAGACATTAAGTTGCATATACAGTCGACCATGAAGTACCTCTGATCGTTTAGCCTGTTCAAACAGCCCATCCCTTTGACACAGAATGAGTTGCTCTGCCCTCCAGTGGGCAGTCCAGTCAACTACAGGCATTTTCAATTCTCCATGTGGCAGATGAGTTCTTGCTGAGCTGTTAGTCATCCCTCTCTGTGCTGGAGGAATGTTCCATTGGGATGTGTCCTGAATAGTCCTCTAAACCCTTGTAGCTCAGCCCCTGTTCGTGCTCCCAGACCCCTCTCTCTAATCCTTCATCTCTCTCTCCTCAGAGGATTTAGTGTGACCACAGGAGGACGATCGCATGTCTTCAAGCCTGTTTCTGTGCAGGCCATGTGGTAAGTGTCTGGTTGTTTTTGGATTTGATACTGTATTTGGGTACTTCAAAATAGAATTGTCTGGTGACCTTTATATTCCCTGAAACCATACAGTGACTGTACTCTACCATGTTGGTTCCATTTTAATATCAACAATCAATGAGTGGAAAAACAAACTAGTAGATGAATTATTCAGGCTGGTAACACTTTGATACTGAGCCCGCTGCCAGTTGTCCATGCACAATCTGCTGGTCAATAGATGCCGCTATCATTACAATGTGCATGCACTTTTCTTTTCATTCTCAGCAGACTCATCATTTTCTCTGGGTTTGACAGGCCTTTAAGTATATTCTGAATTTCCTGTGTCATTAAAAATCAATGATTAAAAGACTGACTCTATAATCAGATAAGTGGAATAGCTTCTGAATAGTTGCTGTTGAGAACCTGTATTAAGACTGGGAGCTTCTTCTACCTGTGTGGCTTCAGGTCTGCCCTGCAGATCCTCCATAAGGCAAGCGATATGTCTCGCAGGCACAACTACTTCCCAGGGGGCATGGCCCTCACGTGGATGGGGTTCTATGAGAGCTGTATCACCTCCGAGCAGAGCTGCATCAACGAGTGGAACACTATGACCGACCTGGAGACCACGCGGCCCGACTCACCTGCCATGTTCCTCGACCGGTAAGACCTGAATCATCCGGTTTCGTAAGATTCAGTTAAGTCATTTTTCTTATGATTAATTTCAAATTCTAGTTGCAGTACCTTCTGAGATTGGTAATGTATGTCCATCAGGGTAAACCGGGCCTTTCTTGTTTTAATCAAAAGTGATAAATGTGTTGGTTACATTCATAATTGAATTGATATATTGACATATGTTGTTATTCAGGCCAACGGAGAGAGAGAGAACAGAGTGTGCAATCAAAGCTAAACTACGCAGCATGATGATGTTCCGGGACCTGGAGAATGTCACTTCCAAGGAGGTGTGTGTCGCCACTCACCAGGCTTTGTACGGGCACACAGATCAGTTTGTTGTGGAAATTAACTCTGCATGGTATAACCTGTCCTCCCCCTCTCAGATCCGTGTGGAGCTAGAGCAGCATATGAGCTGTAACCTGAAGGAGTACAAAGAGTTCCTCGACAATGAGATGCTGCTGATCCTGGGTCAGATGGACAAAGCCACACTCATCTTTGACCACCTCTACCTGGTGAGAACCTTTCCCTAACTTTACATCCTAATTGTCTCTTTGTATCCCTAACACTAACTAGTAACTACAGTCCTCCTCGCTAACCTCTGAACTACTGTCACAACTCTGTTACTGTAACCCTGGTGTAGTTAGTTTGACCTTTGTAACCTGACGGAGTAAGTTGTCTTGATATTCATTCTGTGTTTGTCTTCTCTAGGGCTCTGAGTGGAATGCCTCCAATCTGGAGGAACTACGGGACTGTGGGTGAGTGGACGTCTCACAAACACGAAAGCTATTTCACTAGAACGTCTCCTTAACCACCCCTGCTCCCTAACCATCAGCCCTGGCTCACAAACATAGTGTTGTATTATTCTGTATTCCCATATGAAGGACAATAGATGTCAGGTCATCTCTCCTTCATAAGACCTACCAATAGAGAAATGTTGGTTGTTGGAACACGGATAGCACCACTGAACGAGATACTGCCCCACTGGAACGCAACCACTCTTGTCAAGAGGGCGCAACAGCGCCTCTACTTCCTACGGCAGCTGAAGAAATTCAGCATGCCACACCAGGTCCTCTCCAAATACTTCCACTGCACCATTGAGAGCATCCTGACCAAGTTGCATCATGGCCTGGTACGGGAATTGCTCCGTCCACTATCACAAGGCCCTCCAGCGGGTGGTGAAGACGGTCTAGTACATCACTGGGACTGTGCTCCCAGCCATCCAGGACATCTACTTGAAACTGTGCCTGAGGAAGGCCCACAGCATCGTCAAGGACCCCACACACCACAGCCATGTGCTGTTGACTCCCTTACCATCAGACAGACGGTATTGGAGCATGAGTTCTGATACCATCAGACTGCCGAACACTTGATCTGGATTTACCACCTGCACTGATTCTCTGCACCTTAGCACACATGCACTCACATTCCCACACACACAGATATACACTGAGTGTACAAAACATTTCCATGACATAGACTGACCAGGTGAATCTAATGAAAGCTATGATCCCTTATTGATGTCACCTGTTAAATCCACTTCAATCAGTGTAGATGAAGGGGAGGAGATGGGTTAAAGAAGGATGTTTAAGCCTTGAGACAATTGAGACATGGATTGTGTATGTGTGCCATTCAGAGGGTGAGTGGGCATGACAAAAGATGTAAGTGCCTTTGAACAGTGTATGATAGTAGGTGCCAGGCAGGCACATCGGTTTGTGTCAAGAACAATAAAAATAAAGAAAAATCCTGGAATGAGTAGGTGTGTCCAAACTTTTGACTGGTACTGTATATGGTCCACCACCCAAAAGACATCCAGCCACTTGACACAACTGTGGGAAGCATTGGAGTCAACATGGGCCAGCATCCCTGTGGAACACTTTTGACACCTTGTAGAATCCATGCCCTGACGAATTGAGGATGTTCTGAGGGCAAAAGGGGGTGCAACTTAATATTAGGAAGGTGTCATTAATGTTTTAGACACTCGGTATACACATCAACATTTATTTATTATTGTTGTTGCATTATCGAGAAGGACTCTGCCAGTAAGCACTTTTCATTGGCCTGTGTATACCATGTATATCCTGTACATATGACAAATTCAAACTTGAAACATGTTTTTTTCTTCTTGATGCAGTGTGGGCTACATCCTCAACGTGACCAGGGAAATAGACAATTTCTTTCAGGGCACGTTCTCCTACCACAATATCCGGGTGTTTGATGAGGAGGCCACAGACCTGCTGGCCCACTGGAACGAGACCTACAACTTCATCGTCAGAGCGAAGTGAGTGCCTACTTGTCAAACAAACTAAACCCTACTTCTCGAACAGCTAACTAAAACACGTCTTGCAGCATGTGAAGTATTTACTGCAGAACAACAAAGGAAGTGTAGATTTAAGTAGTGGGTAGTTCCTCTGTGTCTGGGTTATTTTATACACTAAAACTATGTGGAAAGCCTAGTCACTCTGGATTAGACTTCTTCAAAATTAACAGGGTTTTAATGTAAAACATTATTGCCCCACAGGAAGAACCAGTCTAAGTGTCTGGTCCACTGTAAGATGGGTGTGAGCCGGTCAGCCTCCACGGTCATAGCGTATGCCATGAAGGAGTATGGCTGGACTCTGGAGAAGGCCTACAACTTTGTGAAGCAGAAGAGGAGCATTGCTCGGCCCAATGCTGGCTTTATGAAGCAGCTGGCCGAGTACGAGGGCATCCTGGATGCTAGGTGAGTCAGGGTATACTGGGGTACTGTACTGGTATATGCAGGTTTGCTCCGGTATGTAACCAACTGTGCTACATGAGGAGCATCTGCCACTCATTCTTACTCCACTGCAGTCATGAGGTATTGGTTAGTGCTATCCTTGGGACGTCCCTAGGGTTGCACATTTTGGGGAATATTTGGAGGTGGAAACTTTCAATGGGAATATATCCAAATTAATACCATTTTAATTGTAGATGTTTTTTTTGCATTGGATATATTTACCATATCATATTTGTTGTGCCATGATGTCCTTGAGGAGCAGATTCAATGCATGAGCAGCACAGCCAATGGGTGTGAGGGCAGGACTCCTCCACTTTAGATAAAGCATGTCTGGTTGGAGGGGTGTATGCTCGGCGAAGAACATTCAGAAATCTCTTCCAAAACACATTGCCTGTGAGCATCAGAGGTGAACCAGTTGCATACACAGCTCGAGCAAGACATTCATCAGCATTTCTCTGACTACGTTCCTCCATTGAGTCAAAAAAAACTTCTGGAGGAAGGATGGACCGTGAGCTGTTGTTATTGATAAGGTGTCTGATTCATAATTTTCACCTCAAATAGAAGTAGAGACAAGTTCCTTCAGCACTCACAGCACTCACTGTTTCGTCTACATTAGCTGCAGTGAAATGTCTCCACACATCAGATAGTGCCTGTGACATTTTCCTGTAAAGATGATAATAAAAAATAGATATTTTTTAAATAAATACAATTCCATGTACAGATAAATAGTTAAGCAGTTAGATTAAACAACTCCTTTAAGATAAATGTTTTCAAATGAAACATGTATGGAAACAGGTGAATTATCACTCCTCAGTTAGCAGGCTCAAGCAAGCTTAGACCCACATGGTAGCAAAAACTAGCAAGCAGAAATTGTTAACAAGTTAGACATGATTTAAACACACTTTGCTGTAGGCTACTATTTAGAGGTAACAAAAAATCATGTATGTCATATAAAATATATTCACCCCACCCAGTATTGTAATCAAAACTTACCAGAAAGCATGTAGTCCTTGGCTCAGACAGTGTAGTAGTGTGGGCTCAATAGCATTTCATTAGTGTGCATTCTTGAGAATCAGCTGTACATGTGATGGAAGAATGCACTGTGCATGCAGAGGGTTGCAATTCCATTGAATTGGGGATAGTTTAACCAAAATATGCCACAAGATCTAGAATTGCCTTGTGCATCCCACAAAATGTTCATAAGCTAACTTTTTGATGAATTTAAGCAAAATTCCCCAAAATTCCCGGGCTTAACTTCCCCATAGAAAGTTTCCGGAAATGTATAGGAAAGTTTCGAACCCTTTGCAACCCTAGACGTCCCTACCGCTTACCTTAACCACTATCCTAACCATAATCCTGACCTAACCCTAACCTTCATTTCAACTTCAATGGGTTAACATCAGAGTTGGGATGTCCCAAGGATCACAGGGAGCAAGGACCCTGAGATATTTAACCTCATTATGCTCAACCTAACTTGCTGCCTAGAGGTCAGGTCAAATGTGACAGTTAATTCACCACAGTAGTTGTCTAGAGGGGGTCAGCTAAGGTAAGCAGTCTAAGGTTATTAGCTTATAATTAGGTTAGTAAATAGACTGCAGGTCATTGTGACTGAATGATCCTTAAGTTTTATTAGTGGATAAGCATCTAATTTTGTCTGTATAAAGTGTACTCTCTACATAGTGATGGGGTTAGAATAACCATAATGTGTTCCCCAGTAAACAGCGCCACAACAAGCTGTGGAGGCCTGAGGGAAGGGAGGACATCCCAGATGAGGCGTCTGGCCAGTGTTGTGGTGGAGAGGATACCCCCGTGGAGGATGAGGCCTGGGGGGGAGAGGGCTGCAGTGCCTCCCCCTGCCGGGGCCTGGAGGTGGACGCCCTGGACCCTCTCAACTACAATTACTACTTCAGACGGCTGTCGGACACGGCCCTGGACAGCGAGCCCTCCACCCCAGTGCGCGGCCCTCCCCTGCTGGGCATGGAAAGGGTGTTCATCGAGATCGAGGATGTGGAGAGGGACGCCCTTCTGGAGGATGAGGGCTTCCCCATGGCCCAACTGGCTTTGCCCGGGGAGGGCACTGCCGCCCAGACCTGTGGGGGCCGCCTGGAGCCCCTGGAGGACATGAGGCTACGCCTGGAGTTCAGCACGGTGGAGGAGGAGGATGAGGAGGAGGCGAAGAAGGAGGAGGCGGAGATGGCCGCCCTGGCCCGGACACCTGCAGGAGGAGATGGAGTGACGGAGGACGAGGAGAGGAAGGATCAGGCCAACGTAAACCGCTTCAACAACGAGAACGCCAACAACAGTAACCGCCTGGCTGCCAAGCGCAGCTGCCCCGCTGCCTTCGACGTGAGTGGGACAGTAATTAATACCTGTATCTATAAGAATTATGCTGGTTTGCTTACTTTTAACTTGAACTGGCTTGGGGTTAGGTTTGCGATATTAAGTCTCTAATTGTAATGCTGTAAGGGTAATATTTCTGTCATTATTTGATCCCATTTCATTTAAGGGATCATCATCTTATAGGTGTCCATAATCTGTTTTATTAGCTTCGAGACCTTAAATCAGGTCATGTCCTTGGTCCGTTACCCTGTCACTCTCTCTGTCCCTGACCATGCATTCCCTCCCTCTCTCTGTTTCTTCTGTTTAGGACAGTGCTAGCACAGGAAACCCTTACAAAGTGAAGCCCTCCTACCAGTCCTGTAAAGACTGCCTGCGTCTGCCACCAGGGCGGCGCTGTGAGCGCCCAGCAGGAGGCCGCAACCACCGCCTTAACCCCACACGCCACTGCGGGGTGGTCCCCACTATCTCCATAGACCCCCCTGGCACCCACTTCACCAACACTCCCACCCCCCACTCCCCCTGTGCCCTCCCTACCACCATTGCCCGCCTGGAGGCCTACCGCCAGCGGCTGGTGTCGCCGATGAGCTGCGAGGAGCTGCCCCGAGACAGACACTGCTCCCTGGAGACGGAGGACATGGACGAGCTGCAGGAGGAAGAGGAGGAAGAGCAGGAGCCAAAGCCAGGGAGGGAGGCGGGGACTGGAGCCATCACAGAGCTCACGTTTATGAAGCTCAGCTTGGAGGGGGAGAGGCCAGCGGGTCAGCCTCCTGGTGTGGAGTTGCAGCCTGCTGGGGTGGAGTTGGACCCTCCTAGTGGTGGAGTGGAGCCACAGCAGGAGCAGGAGGCCCTGGCCCAGCTACAGAGGACAGGGCTGGGGCTGGTGAGGCAGAGCGCGGAGCAGCTGGAGAGGCTCTCAGGACTGGCCATGGAAGGTCCACTCTCAGGGGCTGGGCTGTCTGAGCAGATGGACCTGAGCTTGGCGGTGGAGGAGATGGAGGTGGAGGGGGATGTAAGGGTGCATTCTGAAACCCACATCCCTTCTACCAGCTGTGTGGTCACAGCCGCAGACCCCCAGATGAACACCACCCCAGTGTCGTACCCCCAGTGGTCCACCCAGACTTGGACCCCTGTGTCCTCCCCCCATGGCTCCACCCTCACCCGGAGCTTCAGCAGCGTCAGCCTCCACAGCAACTGCGGGGGACGCCCAGGCCTGGTCAGGCCGCGCACCCAGGAGATGGAGACCCGCATGAGGCTGGCCGGCCTGACCGTCCCCTCCCTGCTCAAACGCTCTAGCTCCCTGGCCAAACTGGGAGGCCTCACCTTCTCCACCGAGGACCTCTCAGACCTGGCTGATGATCAGGCCCAGCTGTTCTCCACCGTGCCCCCAGCGCTCTGAGCCCCCATCCACCCCCTGGAGCTGACTGTGTTTTCAGTGTCTCTCCTCCAGACAGGTTCCATGTGTCTAAACCACCTGACCGTGTAAGAGCAGTTTGAAGGAGCTGGGAGAAATTTGCCAGGTGTCCTGGAGACATGCCTGAGACATATTAGCAGCATGTTGGCTGGAAGAAAGAAATAACTAAAGATTTCCTATTATAGACTGAGTGTACAAAACATTAAGACCACCTTCCTAATATTGAGTTGGACACCCCTTCCCCTTTTGCCCTCAACAGCCTCAATTCGATGGGGCATGGACTCTACAAGGTGTCAAAAACATTCCACAGGGATGCTGGCCCATGTTGATTCCAATGCGTCCCACAGTTGTATTAAGTTGGCTGGATGTCCTTTGGGTGGTGGACCATTTTTGATGCACACAGGAAACTGTTGTGTGAAAAACCCAGCTACTACCATACCCTGCCAAACTAAAAAGCCAAACGTTTTTTTTAATTTTTAGGGGAATCTTTTGTCTTGCCCATTCACCCTCTGAATGGCACACATACACAATCCATGTCTCAAGGCTTAAAAATCCTTCTTTAACCTGTCTCCTCCCCTTCATCTACACTGATTTGAAGTGGATTTAACAGGTGACATCAATAAGGGATCATAGCTTTCAGCTGGTCAGTTTGTCATGGAAAGAGCAGGTGTTCCTAATGTTTCGTACAGTCAGTGTACATGTACTCTGTTTATCAATCCAAATAAGAGATGCTATTGGAGAAGATCCACTCGAAGGAGCTCAATGAATGTGTGCAACTGTTTTGATTCATTCAGCGTCTCATGTGCCCCTGAGCATCTCATGTGCCCCTGAGCAGACTAACTGTTGAAGATTGAATCCTAATTTTCTGTATATTCCTCCCTTGTTACAAGCTGTTTTTGTGTCACCAAACAACAACTTTATCATATGAGCAGCTTCCTGCCTCTTCAAGCAAAGCAGGGTACCTCAGTCAGAACACAAGCATCTCAAGACTATTTTGGTCCAATACTGTTTTTGTTGGCTTGCCTCTCCTCAATGACTGGCTCAGCCAGCTCTCCTCCAATGAGGTACTTAATGTAATAATGTCTTGAAGTGGTCAAAAGTCCATTCATAACGGTCTAGAGTTACGCAAGCTGTCCTCATTGTCACAACTAGAGCTTCCTCATGGGGAGCAGAGCAGTAGACTGACTGGACTTATCACACATGCTATGGATGATTGGAAGAAACAGAGAATAAATATTAAAATTCTCTTCTGGATTCAGTTCTGTATATTTGAGGTAGTTTAGAGGGAGCATATACACTTTGGTTTAGTTTTGCCACAGCTGAACTTTCACCACTTCTGTGCAATGGTAATAGGTACAGTACTTCAATGATCTGATTAAGAACTCATCATCATGTTTGATAGGATTTGTGGGCAACTGAAAGAGTTCAAATGGTTTTGTGACTGGATTTTACAACACTGCATTAATCTACTGTAGCACTGATAATCCTCTGCCCCCCCCCCCCCCCCCCCATGCCTTTATCCATCGTCCCTGCATCACTCTCAAAAGGCAATCAAATACAGTAGGTTGATTTTCTGTCTGTTTAGTTTTGGCATCAACATGCTAGTACATACTCTGCTCCCCTTCTGGTTCACACCTTTGTGGTACTGCACTGTAGAGGCTTTGTTAACCGGCTTATTCAACTATCAATGTGCCACAGCAACAGAGTAACATTAGACTACCTTTCTTTGTACTGCTAAGAAATACTAATCCGTTGATCTGCATAAGCTACACAAGACAACACTCTGAAGGCCCAGGCACAAACCTGGTACTATGAAGTGACCACTGAGTTGTTGCTATACATTGAAGCAGAACGCCTGTTTGAACTGCTTGTTTTTGCTCTCCCATTTAGTGCCAGACCTGGGAGTGTCCCAGCACTGTCTATGATGGCTGCAGCAAAGCCTAATGTGATTTAGCTGGAGCTGTTTGTGGCAGAAGGAAAGAAGCAGCTTCTCTCAGCCTTTTCCATTCGTATGGCAACGCTATCAGCCAAACTAGGAAGTTGGGACAAAAACAAGCTGAGGCGTTGTAACAGACAACTATCTATAGTTGCTTAGAAAGGGGTTACAATTCTGGTTTCTGTGGCAGTCTGTAGAGAGAATATCACTAGCCACTAGGAATTGTTTTGTTTACAGCAGACATGAGCATCTTCCAAAGCTGTTGTAGAGCCGCAGTACAGTATGACTGGGGCCACTGCCATCATCCCACATGTATCACCAATGTTACATTAACTTATCTTCCTTATTTATTTGTACATGTTTTTATTATATAATCTAATATGCATTTGGTTGAGTTCTTTGTGGCCAGCCTAAGCTTAATTTGCCACACGGGTGTTATTATGCTTTGAAGTTGTGTTTTGTCTGTTATAACTACTGCATTTGGCATGAGTGTGCAAGGATAATGTGTGATGGCAGTGTGTGTGCAGGCGCATGCAAATTATATAGATTTTATTACCACCATGGTTATAATATGAGTGCGATGGGAAAGGTGTCTGTGTGCAAAATAACAGTTACTCCTTGAACTATACGTCATTGTCACTTATGCAATGGTCTATACTATACATCATGTAGACTGGTTTGCTCTGAGTTGGGATAACAAAGAAAATGAAAATCACTCTTAATCAGCTGAATATCGCGGCATGTGTTACATTAGTAACTTTTGTTAGTGTTTGTTACTCCGAGGTACTGGTCAAAGCAATTTGCAATTTAATTTAGGTTCAAGTCACAACCCAATGGCTTGGGTTCTGTGGTCAATGAACACTGGCTGTGTTTAGACAGGCAGCCCAGTTCAGAATTGACCAATCACGTCAGATATTTTTGAGAGCTAATTTGATTGGTCGAAAGACCAATTAGTAAAAAAAGAGATCAGAATTGGGTTACCTGTTTGAACGCAGCCCTTGTGGCTTTTGAGTTATTGCACTGTATGAATTTCCCTGTGTTCACTGGTGGGTTTTCAATGATCAAAGACGTTCTCTCACAGGTAATACAATTATTTGAATGGAATGGTGATCCAGTTCAGCCTAGTCTACCACTTGTGGTTAGTGTGGTCACCATTTAGGCGTGATCATTTGGTGCGCTTTATTCAAGCCTACTGTTATACTACCTTCATGTGGCTGTTATAAGCGTGATGTAATTTATGACATAATGGGTTATAAAAGTTTACAGAATATCCTATAAGTTCAACCTTTTATTTCATGATACTGTGATGATACTTTGGTTAGCCAGTTGTGCTCAGCTTTAGGCCATGCTCATAGCAGTGAACAGTAGGCTGTGTGGTGGATTTAAGTGCTGTCAAAATGAGCGTCTTCACCAAATGCTCCATCACCACTGATGCTATGCTTAAAGCTACTGCACTAGGTTTGATTGTTTGCATCATTTGTTTTTGAGTGATGTAGAATTATAAAAAAGTGCCTTAACCCTGGCCTTAGCTCTGGCTGGCCTAGCTACATTGCAGGCTTAACCCTGGCCTTATCTCTGACTTGGTGCATCGCAGGCTTTGCAGAGTCAAAGGCCACTTGCCCTCTGCCCCATAATAATAATCCTGTTGCTCACACAAACCCACAAAGTACACATGTTCACACACAAGCTCTCACTCCCACACGTGCATATGCTTGTCAAGCTCATCAGTTGCTTGGGTGATCTATTATTGAAACCAAAGTCTGAGGGGTTTATTTGGACAAATAGGCACAGAACCAAGTCTTATCTACATTGCCAGGCATCTTAGGGTTCACCTGCCCTTACTGACAATCCTTTAACTGGTCAATGCTTTGAGAGAAATGGAGACATAGGAAGAGGGGGATCCTTACAGTAGTTCATGTCAAGAGTACAAGTTGCCATCTTTCCTTGATGTTCACCCCTTGCAAAAACATCTTATTGTATATAAGCCACGGCATGAATGAGTGAAACCGCCTAAAACATACATAATCAACTTGAGTGATATTTGTAAAAAAAAAAAAAATTTTAAGCGGTGACTTATTGTTTGCACTGGCTGTGTTGTGTGATGCCCTTTTTTATTTTTACATTTTGTTAAGGATGTCCAGTCAATGTGTATCATGGAAATAAATAATTTCCTATTTTCTGGCCTGTAATGGATCATACTGAACGGAGAGACAATCCATCATGTAACACTTGCATTGCAAATACATGCACACAGACCATTGGTGTATTTATTGAGTTAGCACAATGACCTAATTTGACTATCACGGGATGGGCAGGGAGGAGAATGGGAGACTGTTGACAGTGGACGAAGGATCCCGCCAACAAAAATACTCAGTAGTCCTTCAGGCCAATAGGCTAGACAGGCCTGCCGCTTTCACAACTCAGACAGGTGAGTGCCTCCCTACCTCTGCTCTGCACCTCGGATGACAGGAAGCAAATGCTGTAACATAACAGATGCAGACTTTATGCATAGGTTAAGTAGTATGTGGGTTCAGTGTTGCCCTTTTTTAGTAGACAAAATAGTGTATTTGGTGGAATGTAAAGCTAGTCAGGTGATGTGTTGATAATACTGGACCTGGGTTTGGGTTAAACAGATGAAGAGCAATGTTAGTCTCAATTCTCTGGGGAAGTGACCAGAGCAGCATATTATTTGATGATATTCTGAGTGACAGACACATTTTAGCATCCACGTGTCAGTCAACTTGGTGCATGTGCCTCAGTTATTTATGTCATGATGTAACTCCTGGGTAAAGGTATGGACACACTCAACCATCCAATCTGTCCATGGCCGTGATGATTCTGAGCTATATTCAACTCCATGTTTGCACCTCGATGGGCTGTTCTGAAGTTGGCCACAAAGGTATGTGTTCTCTTATTTGCTATTTTGAATGGTGCTTCATACTAGGCACTTATTTCCATAAGGGCCTGGGACTGTTTTTTTTTCTTCAGAACAGCTTATGTTGGGACTTTCAGGAGTTGCTAATAGTTTGTTCTCTCGCAGTCACACGTCTCTCATAAATGCTCGGTGTCCTCGCATGATAGTAGAGAAACAAAGAGGGGGATATTTGGGTGAGGCTGTTGTCACAGATGCCTCCCACAGTTGCCAGCTGCTGCCATGAGAAGACCCCTGCACACATCCATCTCAATAACCCGTTAGATACAACCCGGAAGGAACTCTAATGTTACCTAGTTGCAATAACATCATACCAACATTGTGAGAATAGAATAAATGAATTGAACCACTCATTCCCTTTGTGAAGTGATACAGTATGTTATACACAGTGGGTGGTCATGATTACTTATATTTTCACTGGGCAGTTAATTTAACTTTAAAAAGTTCTCATTCTGTTAACTCATATACAAATAATGTTGTTGATGTGTACTATACCAAAGCATAATTTGGTTTAGGACAAGAAAAAACACTTTAAAAACCTAACCTCAAACCTGTGTCTCAAACAGGCTGTCTAAAAAAAAAATGCTATTTCCTCATAAAATATATAATCTCTCTGAGGCGGATGAGCTGGCCATTCAGGGGTCTAGAGGAGGATGAGCTGGCCAATCAGTGGACTACTTGTATGAACATTTTTAATGACCAGTATACTCCCACACCATTCCACAACACAGAGAAGCTGCTTTTTAAAGGTGCACTAGGCAGGAATCACTCCGCCATTTCCTGGTTGCAAAGATTTTAATAGTTTTCCTAATTTCAGTTTGTGACAAAACAAGCAAGTAAAGTGTAGAGAATCATTGTACCATCTAAACTGCTGTAAAATATTTTTTCCATCATCAAAAATATATTTTCAGCTGTTTGAAGCTGGTGTACAAAAGCAAAAGACGCAAAAACTAAACTTAAGAACGAGAAGCATAGAAATGGCGCACATAGAACAGATCTACCACTTCTTAGACTTGTTTTAAATGAGAATGACAGATCATATGTGAATTTGGTTGGGTCGCCCAAAAAGTTAAATATTGCAGCTTTAACATTCTTAACTACAATTTTTTTTTAAGAAAAACTATTTCACTCATTGTAAGTAATTATAAGTTCTTATTTCATAGAAATCTGGAAACACTGGGCAGTTACTTACATAGGTGAAGGTTAAAAGTTGTCAGACCTGTTTAGATCACTTACTTCACTTAACAACTGAGCCTAAATCAAAAACTGATTTCATAGCAAATTCTACCATTATTTTAACATTGATCACTGCAGGCCTGGGTTTAATACAGTATACCTGATATTGTCTGTGGGGCTTACTGGAATAGTGTTTAATATATAGGTGGCTCTCAGCACCACTTAAGCCTGAAATACCTGAAGATACCTGAAGGATTAGTGATGCATGGTTAAGAGGTTCAGTCACCTGTCTGTCCTCAATCACTTCACCCTGCGGAATCAAACAAAGCCTGGAACATAGACATGGAATTAAAGGCTACAGGGTGTCTTCGTTTTTGGTTTCCTTCCATTATAAACCATTAGAAACGTCCCTTTTTCAGGACCCTGTCTTTCAAAGATAATTTGTAAAAATCCAAATAACTTCACAGATCTTCATTGTAAAGGGTTAAACACTGTTTCCCATGTTTGTTCAATGAACCATAAATAATGAACATCCACTTGTGGAACGGCCGTTAAGACACTAACAGCTTACAGACGGTAGGAAATTAAGGTCACAGTTCTGAAAACTTATGACACTAAAGAGGCCTTTCTACTGACTCTGAAAAACACCAAAAGAAAGATGCCCAGGGTCCCTGCTCATCTGCGTGAATGTGCCTTAGGCATGCTGCAAGGAGTCATGAGGACTGCAAATGTGGCCAGGGCAATAAATTGCAATGTCCATACTGTGAGATGCCTAAGACAGCGCTACAGGGAGACAGGACGAACAGCTGGACAACGTGGCAGACCACGTGTAACATCACCTGCACAGGATTGGTACATCCGAACATCACACCTGCGGAACAGGTACAGGAGGGCAACAACAACTGCCCGAGTTACACCAGGAACGCACAATCTCTCCATCAGTGCTCAGACTGTCCGCAATAGGCTGAGAGAGGCTGGAGTGAGGGCTTGTAGGCCTGTTGTAAGGCAGGTCCTCACCAAACATCACCGGCAACAACGTCGTCTATGGGCACAAACCCACCGTCGCTGGACCAGACAGGACTGACAAAAAGTGCTCTTCACTGACGAGTCGCGGTTTTGTCTCACCAGGGGTGATGGTCGGATTCGTGTTTATCGTCAAAGGAATGAGCGTTACACTGAGGCCTGTACTCTGGAGCGGGATCGATTTGGAGGTGGAGGGTCTGTCATGGTCTGGGGCTGTGTGTCACAGCATTATCGGACTGAGCTTGTTGTCATTGCAGGCAATCTCAACGCTGTGCGTTACAGGGAAGACATCCTCCTCCCTCATGTGGTACACTTCTTGCAGGCTCATCCTGACATGACCCTCCAGCATGACAATGCCACCAGCCATACTACTCGTTCTGTGCGTGATTTCCTGCAAGACAGGAATGTCAATGTTCTGCCATGGCCAGCGAAGAGCCCGGATCTCAATCCCATTGAGCACGTCTGGGACCTGTTGGATCGGATGGTGAGGGCTAGGGCCATTCCCCCCAGAAATTTCCAGGAACTTGCAGGTGCCTTGGTGGAAGAGTGGGGTAACATCTCATAGGGGCGGCAGGTAGCCTAGTGGTTAGAGTGTTGGACTAGTAAACCGAAAGGTTGCAAGACCGAATCCCCGAGCTGACGAGGTAAAAATCTGTCGTTCTGCCCCTGAACAAGGCAGTTAACCCACTGTTCCTAGGCCGAGATTGAAAATAAGAATTTGTTCTTAACTGACTTGCCTAGTTAAATAAAGATAAAAACAATTTAAAAAAGAACTGGCAAATCTGGTGCAGTCCATGAGGAGGAGATGCACTGCAGTACTTAATGCAGCTGGTGTCCACACCAGATACTGACTGTTACTTTTGATTTTGACCCCCCCTTTGATCAGGGACACATTATTCAATTTCTGTTAGTCACATGTCTGTGGAACTTGTTCAGTTTATGTCTCAGTTGTTGAATCTTATGTTCATACAAATATTTACACATGTTATGTTTGCTGAAAATAAACGCAGTTGACAGTGAGAGGACGTTTCTTTTTTTTCTGAGTTTATGTTTAGTCACTGTCCATGTTGTAGTCTACTAAATCAACATCCTATGAACATAAAACATGTATTGCTACATATGCTGTTAAGGGCAGGGTGTCACATTTCTGTGTCATAGCACCAGGCTGCCAGTTACTGTGAAGACACACAGTGGGCATTCACATTTAATAGGCCTATGCACATTTCAGGTTTTGCCATGGTATAAATGACAAGTGTTTACTTCAGACAATAAACCGACCTTAGTGTGATGGTCGGTTGAGGACATAATTTGTATTTTTGTTTGTAACCTAGAACTACTAAGAAACAGCATGCCATTTTAATGCCTGTTGAGCTTTGTTCCTCTCAAATAATCTCCCCTCGGCCATCCATCACGTCAGTCGTAAAACTCTGTCCTGATCAGTTCCCAGACTGACAATCCTGTTCCAAAGTCAAAACCCTTGTGACTCTGATCTGTTTTCCAGCTGACCTTTCCCTAGTCCTCATTGTCATAACAATCATAAACAATTGATTGGTTTAATTCTGTCTAATGCCTTACTGTAATATTGTAAGAGTGTGCTTAGACCATGCTCTTACTGAAGATATGATATCTCAGTATCCCTTACTGATTCATTTTCATTGGGAAATGGACATCAGTTTTGTTCTGTTCATGTTCCAAACAGCCCTCAGTGTGTGACCTTGGCATCAGGCTGGTGACTGATCTATTATCCCAGTTGTCCTGTTTCCTTTTTGGCCCTGGCCTGTGACTCACCGGCGGCAGTGAGAGCCACTTTAATTATAGCGCCACAACATTCCAGCAGGACAGAATGAGGAGGGATAGAAATAGTTCACTGGAGAAAGGGGGGGTCATTTATTTTATTCCTATCCTATCTTCTATTTATATACAGAAATATGGAAAGTGAGAGAGAGGTACGGGGTGAGTGAGTCAGACAGGGAGAGGCTTGGCACAAGGCCTTATGTCAAATTAAGAGATACGCAAGCAGCATGCTACTGTTCACTCTGAGTCGTTCCTTGACCACTGCTGTGTCTTGACGTGTATCTCTCTCCTCCTATAGAGAAAAAAAAGAAGAACAACGAATGGGTCAGAAACTGAACAAAGGGCTGGAAAAGGAAGGAGTCTCAACAAATGCCTACAATGGAGGAGAGCAGTCGAAGCAGGGGGGAGAAGAGGGCCTTGAGGCACAGTTGGAGCCCAGTGAACAGGGCAGCGGTTGTCGTAGCGCTGGGACTGGGAGCTATGGGATAGCAGAGCAACTGATTGTCAGCAGCAGCCTGGCCACTGAGCAGGGGGACGATGAGCTCACTGCGACCCCTGCCCTGACAAACACCCTCATTAAGGAGCCAATGAGCCCCGCTCTAGGCGAAGAACAGAGCCCTTTGACCGTGGGGGGAGGGAACGAGGGAGGGGACAGAGAAGACAGGGCTGTCACACATCATACAGATATGCCAGAATGTATCCTGAGCTCTGAGAGGAGCACACAGTGTTCAGAGCCCAAAACACAGAAGAAAGCTGCGGATAGTAAGGAAAGGCTGAATACTGGGACAGGAGCTACAATGGAAGGACAAGTGATGAGTAAATGCCCTGCTGGTGGTGGGCACAGAGACTCAGATACAGAGGATATGACAGATAGGCCTAACACAGAGGACTTGATCTCAGAACCTACCAAGGAGGACTTCGTACTTCTGGAGAAGGATTTATCGTGTGATGTGAGCAGCGCGATTGCTGATAGCAGGGACAAAGAGAAGGAAAAGAAACAGCCTTCTGTCAAAATAATAGTGGAGGAGGATACGACTTCTGCCGCTGGTGTGGATAAACCTCAAGACCTTCCAATGTTGCCTACTGACCCACAGAGGAACGTTTATTCTGCTGTGGATGATCTGAGGCTCAGTGAGGACAGACTTCATAGCGGAAAGAAACAGCAGGAATCACAGACAGCCTCATCTTTGGGCACCGAAACAAGCAAAACACAAGTAACATGGGATGAGGATACAAGCAGCACTGTAAACACTCGTTGTGTTCTTTCCGGTAAAGGCAGCAGTGGTTGCGAGGCACAAACCTCACGTTCACAAACAGACTGTTCGGAAAGAGCAGATCCACATTTGGCTGAACCGGCAGGCATCGGGTGTCCCCCAGAGAAGGCTGTACGAACTGAAGCTGTCAAAGCTATTTCGGAGAATGAGTCTGGAATTACTGCAGTTTGTGATCTCAAAACAGGCAATCAAGGCAAAGAACCAGACCTCTTGAGTATTGAATCAACTCATGCCAATTCCAAGTCAACTGATATAAATAATACATTCTATGATGATAAAGACTGCCCTCATGAGGATTTGGTCCTATTGAATATAGAGAAAGAACTTGATGAGAAAACAGAAGCATTAATTGCGCTCAACACAAAAATGAAACCGGACAAACGCTGGGAAAAGACAGATCCAGTTAAGAGTGGTTCACAAACTGAGAAAGAGCAGAAGGCCACAGCCCCAAATGAGCATCCACAGGTGAAAGACACACAGAGAAGGGAAGTAAAAAGAGACTGCGTCACAGACTACAGGATTGGGCCATGTGAGTCAAACCAGTGTGAACCTGAATTACACATGTCATCTTCAACAGGTGTCCCAGGAAATCTAAAACCACCACATCCTCCTCAGCCTCCACCAAGGCCAAACGCCAAAGGTACAGACAAAAGAGGGAAATCTATTAATTCACAAATAGGTGTAAAAAAGTTTGATAATGTAGAGAGCAATGATGGAAGTGTCTCCTTACAACAGCAAACTACAACTTATACTGGAAAAGCAAAACCAGTATCCTCTTCCCCTGACACATGCACCTCCATCACCAACCATCAACATTTAGCTGATGACTCATTAGAACAATGCAATGTGATTCCCTCCCCTCCTCTCTCTGTGCCAAAGCTAGAGGATAGTGATGGGCAGAGACAGGTTGTTCCCATGCAGAGGGAGAGAGAGCCTGTCTGTTACACTCATGTCACCACCCCACCACCCATCACTCACCTTCTGCCTGAGAGGGAGACGGCGAGCGCAGTGCCAACACAACATAACAACAGTATGGATTTCACCCAGCAAGAGGACAGAACAACAGGTGCCTCTATAGATCCTTCTGTTCCAGTAGAGAGGCCTAAACCGAAGGGGCCTCCTCCACCTGTCCCAAAAAAGCCCCAAAATCCCTTTAAGATTCCAGCTACAAAATCACGCTCTATGGATGAACAGAAAAGAGGTGATGATTATCATCACAAAGAGGAAAAGAAGAAGAGGAGACAATCACATCAAGTCAGCAAAGGAAATGCTTGCGACACAGCTTCTCGGGATATGTGTGTGCTATGGGATGACACAGGTTCTTCTTACACTGTACCATACAACATGTA
Source organism: Salvelinus alpinus (assembly GCF_045679555.1). Taxonomy (NCBI): domain Eukaryota; kingdom Metazoa; phylum Chordata; class Actinopteri; order Salmoniformes; family Salmonidae; genus Salvelinus; species Salvelinus alpinus. Next base: position 98,667,752 of record NC_092086.1, on the reverse strand, counting down.
CACGCCAGATCATTTTGATTCAATGGATGATTTTTCACAACAACAAAGGGCACCAACTAGAGAGGAAAAGTATAAAAATATCATAGATTTTGATGCTTGGGCAAGAATGGTGAAACTTGCTGCGGAAGAGGAGAAACCAAAACAACTTGACATGTTGGACGGACAACCTTTTTTGGAAAAGCAGGCTAAACTCAAAGGCCCACCACCTCCTGTACCCAAAAATCCCCAAAAGCCATTTGTTCCATTAGAAACAGTTCCAATCTCAGAGGACATAGCTTGGCCTTCAGATGACGAGGAGATACGAGAACTAGAACTGGCCTTGTGTGAGAGAATGAAAGATGATGACCCTGAACCCCAACCTGACACGGTCAGCACAGATGTCCGTTGGAAGAACCTTGGTGACCACATAAACCATAGTGGTCTTGGTGAGCCTACTGATCGTGAGTCTGTGGCTGAGCTTGAAACTAAGACATACAGGCCTGTGGCTGAGCTCATAAAGGAGACCAACCAGATGCACCAGAGAATCAGGCATGCAGACCAGACAGAACGCCTCACGGCCAAGTCCATGATCAGGCATGCAGACCAGACAGAACGCCTCACGGCCAAGTCCATGATCAGGCATGCAGACCAGACAGAACGCCTCACGGCCAAGTCCATGATCAGGCATGCAGACCAGACAGAACGCCTCACGGCCAAGTCCATGATCAGGCACGCAGAGCGGACAGAACCCCTCACGGCCAAGTCCATTGACGGGGCTGTGGACCTGGGCCAGAGCCTGAAAGTATCACAGATGAAGAAGGCCTTCGATTTCACTAAGAAGCCTGCTGAAAAACCACCAGAGACAAAGCCTGAACCCAAAAAAGGTAATAAAGTGCTTTGGATCAAATACTCTCTCTGGCTGTCTCTTTATCTATGTCTTCTTTCTTTCTTTCTTTCTTTCTTTCTTTCTTTCTTTCTTTCTTTCTTTCTTTCTTTCTTTCTTTCTTTCTTTCTTTCCTCCCTCCCTCCCTCCCTCCCTCCATCTGTGTGTGTGTCTCTTTCTCTCTCACACACACAAACGCACACACACAGCCATGTGAGGAACTTGAGTTGTAAAAAGCTATTGCTCTCAGATTGCAGTCTGGTTTTGAGCGTACTGTACGCATGAGAATGTGTTAGTCGGGCCTTTGGGTTCAGTCGTACTGTATATAGAACAGTCCTGTGTCCCGTGTGGATCAGTTTGTAGAGCATGACGCTTGCAACACTAGGGTTGTGGGTTCGATTCCCATTTGGGACCAGAATGAAAAAAAGTACACAGAATGTATATACTCACTACTGTAAGTCACTCCGTATAAGAGCGTCTGCTAAATGACTAAAATGTAAATGTAATAGAGTACCACAGTATGAGTCATAAAACCCATAAAACCTAGAGGTCAAACAGGGAAATGGTTCCAATTGTTTTTCCACCATTCATTTTTCCCATAGGGGATTTTAGAAACACTTAACATAGGTCTGTGTTTTGTATAGGCTTACCTTGGTGTGACATCTGATAACTGAGTATTGTTTTCCTTCAAAATAATGGCACATTATTGCACTCTTTTCTCTAGGACAAGATTACTTTTATCAATATATTCGCCTGTATTTACCTCCCAAAAATGAAATGCTACAATTCTGTGAACTGTCTTGTGCAAGTTTTAAATTGACACATTACCTGCTGGCAAAGATATCAGCTAGAGGTGACGTGCAGGAGCTTGCAGGGATTTAAAGTTTTGCATGATGTCTACTTTGATGCTAATTAGCATTTTCGAATCTTAGAGTAAATAGAGACGAATATATTGATAAAAGTCACTTTGTCAGAGAGATTTACATGGTTAGCAAAAAATCACGCCAGGGTAAGCCTACATGAAACACAGGCCTTATTTTAAGTGTTTCTAAAATCCCCTATTGGTATTATGACAACTCCACTGTGGGATTCTATTGAACAAATTTACATTGACCAGGCGCAAACATCTGAGAAATGTGGTAAACTGGGAGAAAAAAAAATGATGTGGAGCTGCCATTCTTAGAATCACCACTTACAGGCGCACTAAACATTATTATTATAAAGCTACTTATGACAGTGTTGGTGATGCTTTAATAGACTCACTTAATAATTTTCACTGGATAATTTTTTTTTTATAAAAGGGTATCTTTATCATATAAATAAGACAATTGTTATCCTAAAATTCCTCGTATGTAAGAGGCGGGGATGGAACAGGGCGTTGCTTCCGGTTCATAGAATTGCAGTCTGGAGGGAAAGAAGAATACTCGAACGGCTAAACGAGTGTAACAAGGGAAAATCCTAACGGACGAGGGCTAAACTACCATATTCATGTGTTCATATTGATTACCTCGCGTTCACGGAAAATTTCGCATAGATTTAGGAGGTAAGGAAAATAGAACGGTCTGTATTTGCAGTAAACATCTTGCTGCTAGCTAACCTACCCGGCTGTGCACCGTTAATGAATGGTAACAGCCAGAGCCATGGATAAAATATGCACTTTTGTTATAATAGCTCGCTGGCGGTGTCTATCATACTCCAAATTATAGCCCATAGTAGTAAATAGTCAATTCACGAGCGTCTTTATCGATACATTTATTAGACATCGCTTTAGCAAGTCTTGTTAGACTATAATTTATCCTCCTGGGTGATGATCTGCCTTTGAAAATTATTACTAATGAATTGCACATAGGGAAGTAGCTAGCATTTTTGCTAGCCACACAATGCATGGCTATTGTCCACCTTTAGCGTATGGAATCAAGAGTAGCGTGCCTAGTTATGCTCTATGGTCAAATTTGTTGGTTTATTATTACACTGTACTTCAATTTCTGCTTTGACCAATCACCTGTATTAATCAGAAGCATACAGATTACAGTAACCTACCAGGACCCATTCATCTAGTTAATTCAATAATAGCTAGCTACATGCTCTGGTAGCTGCTGTTAACAACGCGGGTGTATTTAAATACACTAGCGTTGATTTCAATTGTATTGGGTTGCACAAAAACAGTCCGCGTGAAGCCAGAAGTTAAATACAATTCAATTTCAACTTACTGTGCCAGTGGGCAGGAGGGTTGGTCATTATGATGGGGGAATTTGATACAAAATATTTAAAGGATCATATTATTAAACAGACTTTCCAAAGCTGGTCTGTTGTAGACCCACCTCTTCTCCTGATTACCTCATGTCAAAATAAAAGTCCTGCACATGCGCCTTAATATGTGGACAAAAAAGGAATAACTTGTTTTGACATGAGGTAAGCAGATAGGAAGTGGGTCTAGAAAATTTGGAAAGTCTATTTCTATACCCACGTTTGGAAAGTCTATTTAATAATAGGATCCTTTAGATATTTTGTCTCAAATTCCCCCATCATAATGACCAACCTTCCTGCCCACCGGTACAGTAAGTTGAAATTGAATTTTATTTAACTTCTGGCTTCCCGCACACTAGCGCTGCACAAAAATAGTGCATGTAAATACAGTAGTCTGTGGCAGTCAATTGTGTGTCCAATGATATCCAGTCTAGTAGGTCATACTCTGATAATAGATGCCACTGTGGTGTTGTCGCAGTTCAATCTGAGACTAGAGTTATCAGTCTGTCTACTGCACCTCTTTTCTTGCCAGGAAAGAGTAAGCATATGGCCTACCATTGACTGACCACAATTGTCATCATTTTGAACACAAATGCATACATTTTATTACATAATATTGTCATATAGTCTACCTCACAATACCTAGGGCTTAATATAGCAAATGTTTTGCATTGCTCGTATAAATTGATCATGATCTGTTTCTATGGGTTTAATTGCACTTAGAATGTTGATAGATAAATGTCTATCAGGGATGAGAAAATACATGATCCACCTCTTGTTTAGCAGCAGAATATATTTGACACTAGAACTGGCTGACAGATTAACTGTGACATATAGTAAAACATATGTATTACCCTTCCATTTTTATTTATTATTTAACTAGGCAAGTCAGTTAAGAACAAATTATTATTTACAATGACAGCGGGTTAACTGCATTGTTCAGGGGCAGAACGATAGATTACAGCTTCAACTGTAACTTGATAAGATAAATGGATTGGTGATTCCCGGTCTCGGATTGAAGTACTGTGATATACACTATTCAGTCATTAAAAGGATGAAGAAGACCAAAGGGTCATATGGGTGCTGATATGCATGTTGGAGTGGTGCTACCCCAGAGTTAGTCCTTTATGTGCCATCCTGCTCTCTGGAAAGTAGACATATGACGCGTGGAGCACATCTTGTTGGACGGTTCATGTATGTGAGAGGAGAACCTCTCCAAAATGAATAATCAGGCCTGAAACTAATAATGGACCATTGTGTTCTGTTTGTCAAACCCTGCATGTCCTTCTCTGGCTGCATGATGCAGTTGTAGTGATGCAGGCTGTGGTCAAATAGCCACAGTATCATAGAATAGCTTATGTCCTGTACCCAAGGCTTTGACCCAGGAGGATATTTGATCCAGGAGAGATGGGTCTTGCTGTGCTAATGGCGGTTCCTGCTCCGAGAGGGATCGATGTGTGACCAGAAGGGTCTTCAGGAAAAATGGATGCTAGCCTATGTTTAGGCTAATATGATTTATATGAAATATAAATAAATAGTGTATTATTTGCTAGGCAGATGTTTCAGTCACTGGCCCCATTTCTTCAGAAGGATGTAAACCCATGACCTGAGTATACTTTATGAGTTGGGAGATGGGCTTGGTTGAGCTTAGTCAGAAGAATGTAACACCGTAGCTCTAGAGCGAGGACAGCCCATTGATACATATACCAGCTCCTTGTATAATAAAAACGACTTTGATTAAACACCTTTTTATGACTAAAGACCATCTCTTCCCTCAGTATGTAGTATACTCTGATTTATCTCTTCACCACAGGGTCAGCTTCTGTGTTATTCAGACCAGTTTTTTCTGTCTGTACTACCATTCAAAATGGGAGCTCGGAGACCCCAACAACAAACTATCAGATTCTACCCAGTGCTTACATCGGGTCAATTGATGGGCTATTCACTACATTCTGGTTATCCTTACAAGATTGCGAGGCCATCAGTGAACATTCTGAATAGATGTTGAAGGTAGCAGCATGTGGGGTAATACTAGTGCTGGGAATTGCCAGGGATCTCACGCTATGATGTGCTGATACTATATGTATTATGATTCTCACAATTATATATGTATTGCAATGTGATGTTCGAAACATATTGCTCACTATATTTCTGCTGCAGAGAGACTAGAGAGAGCATGAGAAAGAGTTTTGATATGTAATTGAAATAAAAGTGCTGAAAACATGTTGCCCCCCCAATCACTAGTTAATAATACTAGTAGAATGACTCTGATGGCGGACATTTGTGCTGTCCTTTTCCTTATAGTCTCGTCTATTATCACAGTCTGCCATGCGCATGGGCTAAAGGAAGGATAGAACTTCTGCATCCACTTCCTGTTAAGGAAACAAAGCTATGTCTGCAGGAAACCATCACTCATCAAAATACAACATTCCATATGAAGGATGGTGGAAGGATCAACAATTATTCAATCCAAATGCTAACAATAATTCATGTTTTACATGGGTGGCACACTGGCAAAATGTCTACTGCACACTCCTCAAGAGGATCCACCAGGTCAAGGTTTTTGATTTTACGGTGCTGTATTGTGGCTATGCACTGCTTTCTGTTAGGGGCTATGGGAGACCGACACAAAGAAGCCTTTGATGCTAAACTGTAATTGATTAAGCTCTTCCTGCAGTAGGGTCAGCTCTTCTGATTGGAGCCTGCTCCCTGTGAGGAGTGATGGGAATCTATCATCTGTTTTGTTTGGAAACCAAGCAATACGCTAGCTAAATTGAGCTCTCTTGTTGAACCTTTTGGCCAGCTTACACCAACATTTAGCCTGCCAAAGTGAACATTTGGGAAATGTGAATAAAGGCTGGCTAAGTAGGCTAATTAAGAAAGTTTGTCAAAATAACTATTAGGCTAATGCGGCAGGTAGCCTAGTGGTTAGAGCGTTGGACTAGTAACTGAACGGTTGCAAGATCAAATCCCGAGCTGACAAGGTAAAAACCTGTTCTGTCCCTGAACAGGGAAGTTAACCCACTGTTCCTAGGCTGTCATTGAAAATAAGAATTTGTATCTTTGGGTACGTTATGGGTACGTTATGAGACATTAATGAGTCAATGGCAATGTCCCATTAAACTGACTTGCCTAGTTAAATAATGGTTAAAAAAAACAACATTTTCCTAGGTTCATAGTTCATACACACAAACTCAGCCAGCACCTTTTTTTGATCAGATGCACAGAAAAGTAGACATCTACAAAGTCTGCCTCTTCTGACTGGGAGACAGCTCTGCCATTGAGCTTGGGACAGTTTAGCTTAGCCCTGCTCTACCATTTTGAGGCAGAAATGGGTACGTTATGAGACATTAATGAGTCAATGGCAATGTCCCATTAAGCTTTTAATATGTTCTGTCTGGAGTGGCTTCACATCAACTGAGCATCAGTTTGAGCAAGTGTAACCGATGTGAAATGGCTAGCTAGTTAGCGGTGGTGCGCGCTAATAGCGTTTCAATCGGTGACGTCACTCGCTCTGAGACCTTGAAGTAGTTGTTCCCCTTGCTCTGCAAGGGGCGCAGCTTTTGTGGAGCGATGGGTAACGATGCTTCGTGGGAGGCAGTTGATGTGTGCAGAGGGTCCCTAGTTCAAGCCCAGGTAGGGGCGAGGAGAGGGACGGAAGCTATACTGTTACACAATGACCACACCATTTTGTTTTTAGTATAATGTACACTCATAAGAGGGGGTCTAAAGATACATTTGAAATTTGTAATGAACAAATACATGTGAACTAGTGCTGCTGAAGTGTTTAAAGTAGCTACTGAGAGGTCTGTCATAAACTGTGTCACTATCTGTCGCCTTTAGTACACTGTTAACTTTATGCCCTTAGTAAGCCTGTTCTCGCATCTGTCTGACATCTCTCCCTGTCTGTCTCTCCTTCTGATGGCAGATATGTTCAGGCGAGTGGTACGAGCGAGTAAGTTCCGTCATGTCTTTGGCCAGGCACTGAAGAACGACCAGTGCTATGATGACATCCGCGTCTCCCGGGTCACATGGGACAGCTCCTTCTGTGCCGTCAACCCAAAATTCGTCGCCATCATCATCGAGGCCAGTGGGGGCGGAGCCTTCCTTGTCCTCCCTCTGCTAAAGGTGAGTGTGTCACTATCAGCCAGCCAACTACGCAGCGTCATGGCTTCTTCTCTCATCAGGCTTCCATCAGGCTTGGAACACTTCTTCTCACTGTTGGCCTAGATCTCAGTATTAGTTACATTCAATCGCTCTATTCTGTTTCAGTGTGATTTGATTATTTGTTATTTCCTATGTTTTTGGTTACTGACAGAGCCTATATGCAATCATGGAAATGAGACAACAAAATTAAATACTATGCTATTTTACTATGCTGGATATGTATATGTGCCAATCAATTCATTATCTGTTTAGCAGAATGTGAGGGTGCACTTTAGTATCAGTGCAAATGGACTTGGCCACCTTTTGAAAGACCAACAATTTCAGGACTATAGTGCTGTAACTGAATGGGTTTTAGATAACATTTCTAAGTGGTTTAATTTTAGTGACAGAAAAGTGAATATGCCACGGATTGATCAGGCTGACTAGAGAGCGGGTGTTGTTGGGGTGTATAAGGGAGATGTGTGAACAGCCTCTCTCTCCTCTATTCAGTACCCAAGAGCTTGCAGCTGCTGTCAGCAGGTTTGACCATATATGGTTGTCCAGCATTTCAGGCTGCCCAGGGCTCTACACTGACCTTTGTGTGCCTATTTTGAAAAATATAGGCGCACGCAAATAAATTTAGGAGCACAATGAAAAATATTTGAGAGATTAAAGCTAGAATCCTTACTTTTTCTAGGCGCGCTCGTGCTCCTAAAATATAAACACAATATGTAAAGTGTTCATGAGCTGAAATAAAATATCCCAGAAATGTTCCAAATGCACAAAAAGCTTATTTTATCTCAAATTATGTGCACAAATTTGTTTACATCCCTGTTAGTGAGCATTTCTCCTTTGCCAGGATAATCCATATACCTGACAGGTGTGGCATATCAAGAAGCTGATTAAACAGCATGATCGTTACACAGGTGCACCTTGTGCTGGGGGAAATAAAAGGCCACTCTAAAATGTGCAGTTTTGCCACACAATGCCACAGATGTATCAAATTTTGAGGGATCGTGCAATTGGCGTGCTGACTGCATTAATGTCCACCAGAGCTGTTGCCAGATAATTGAATTTTAATTTCTCTACAATAAGCCGCCTCCAATGTCGTTTTTGAGAATTTGGTAGTATGTCCAACCGGCCTCACAACCGCAGACCACTTGTATGGCGTTGTGTGGGAGAGCGGTTTATCAATTGCATTTTATCGATGGCAATTTGAATGCACAGAGATACCCCGACGGGATCCTGAGTGTCATGGTCGTGCCATTCATCCGCCGCCATCACCCCATGTTGCAAGGATCTGTACACAATTCCTGGAAGCTGAAAATGTCAGTTCTTCCATGGCTTGCATACTCGCCAGACATATCACCCACTAAGCACGTTTGGGATGATCTGGATTGACGCGTACGACAGCGTGTTCCAGTTCCCGGCAATATCCAGCAACTTCACACAGCCGTTGAAGAGGAGTGGGACAACATTCTACGGGCTTCAATCAACAGCCTGATCAACTCTATATGCGAAGGAGATGTGTCGCGCTGCATGAGGCAAATGGTGCTCACATCAGATACTGACTGGTTTTCTGATCCACGCCCCTACTTAAAAAATAAATAAATCTGTAACCAACCGATGCGTGTCTGTATTCACAGTCATGTGAAATGCATAGATTAGGGCCTGATTGAAATAAATTAATTGACAGATTTTCCTGTATATGAACTGTAACTCAGTAAAATGTTTAAAATTGTTGCGTATTGTGTTTTAGTTCAGTATATTTTGGTCTTTAGTGCAGGGCCGACAAACACATTTTTTACCTTCTCCCCCTCCCTCTTGCCTCCATTTTTACAGTAATCAGTTAGTTGTAATTTTGGATAGAGCAGACATTTCCATATATACACTGCTCAAAAAAATAAAGGGAACACTAAAATAACACATCCTAGATCTGAATGAATGAAATATTCTTATTAAATACTTTTTTCTTTACATAGTTGAATGTGCTGATAACAAAATCACACAAATTATCAATGGATATCAAATTTATCAACCCATGGAGGTCTGGATTTGGAGTCACACTCAAAATTAAAGTGGAAAACCACACTACGGGCTGATCCAACTTTGATGTAATGTCCTTAAAACAAGTCAAAATGAGGCTCAGTAGTGTGTGTGGCCTCCACGTGCCTGTATGACCTCCCTACAACGCCTGGGCATGCTCCTGATGAGGTGGCGGATGGTCTCCTGAGGGATCTCCTCCCAGACCTGGACTAAAGCATCCGCCAACTCCTGGACAGTCTGTGGTACAACGTGGCGTTGGTGGATGGAGCGAGACATGATGTCCCAGATGTGCTCAATTGGATTCAGGTCTGGGGAACGTGCGGGCCAGTCCATAGCATCAATGCCTTCCTCTTGCAGGAACTGCTGACACACTCCAGCTACATGAGGTCTAGCATTGTCTTGCATTAGGAGGAACCCAGGGCCAACCGCACCAGCATATGGTCTCACAAGGGGTCTGAGGATCTCATCTCGGTACCTAATGGCAGTCAGGCTACCTCTGGCGAGCATATGGAGGGCTGTGCGGCCCCCCAAAGAAATGCCACCCCACACCATGACTCACCCACCGCCAAACCGGTCATGCTGGAGGATGTTGCAGGCAGCAGAACGTTCTCCACGGCGTCTCCAGACTCTGTCACGTCTGTCACATGTGGTCATGTGCTCAGTGTGAACCTGCTTTCATCTGTGAAGAGCACATGGCGCCAGTGGCGAATTTGCCAATCTTGGTGTTCTCTGGCAAATGTCAAACGTCCTGCACGGTGTTGGGCTGTAAGCACAACCCCCACCTGTGGACGTCGGGCCCTCATACCACCCTCATGGAGTCTGTTTCTGACCGTTTGAGCAGACACATGCACATTTGTGGCCTGCTGGAGGTCATTTTGCAGGGCTCTGGCAGTGCTCCCCCTGCTCCTCCTTGCACAAAGGCGGAGGTAGCGGTCCTGCTGCTGGGTTGTTGCCCTCCTACGGCCTCCTCCACGTCTCCTGATGTACTGGCCTGTCTCCTGGTAGCGCCTCCATGCTCTGGACACTACGCTGACAGACACAGCAAACCTTCTTGCCACAGCTCGCATTGATGTGCCATCCTGGATGAGCTGCACTACCTGAGCCACTTGTGTGGGTTGTAGACTCCGTCTCATGCTACCACTAGAGTGAAAGCACCGCCAGCATTCAAAAGTGACCAAAACATCAGCCAGGAAGCATAGGAACTGAGAAGTGGTCTGTGGTCACCACCTGCAGAACCACTCTTTTATTGGGGGTGTCTTGCTAATTGCCTATAATTTCCACCTGTTGTCTATTCCATTTGCACAACAGCATGTGAAATTTATTGTCAATCAGTGTTGCTTCCTAAGTGGACAGTTTGATTTCACAGAAGTGTGATTGACTTGGAGTTACATTGTGTTGTTTAAGTGTTCCCTTTATTTTTTTGAGCAGTGTATTTTGTTAGCTGCATGTGTGACAACTCCCCCAGTCCTAATTATGATATAATTTACAAAGATTATATATTTTTCCAAAGAAAATTTTTGGGGGGATCAATTAGTGTATTTGTTTTGTCTTTTCTGGTGGATTAAACTGCAGCCAGCTTGTATTAAAAGTAGTCCTATTTTGGAGATTATTTCATTTTGAAAGAAGTAAGAGGTTGTAATCTGAATAAATGGGAAAATGCCCTTTTTGATCATAGGGTGAGCCATTTTTACTAATCTGCTGGAGAACCAGTTCTGATTTAAGTATAACTTTTGTATGACTGAAGCCTTTAATGAGAGGTTCAATGCTTTAATATTTAATCAATTTAGCCCTCCGAATTCATATTCATTTAAAAATGAATGGTCTTTTTTAGGAATGTTAGCCTGCAGAGTTTGTAAATAACCATGTACACTGAGTGTACAAAACATTAGGAACTCTTGCTCTTTCCATGACATAGTCCGACTAGGTGAATCCAGGTAACAGCTATGAACCCTTATTGATGTGACTTGTTAAATCTACTTCAATCAGTGTAGATGAAGGGGAGGAGACAAGTTAAAGAAGGATCTCTAAGCCTTCAGACAATTGAGACATGGATCGTGTATGTGTGCCATTCAGAGTGTGAATGGGCAAGACAAAAGATTTAAGTACCTTTTTGAACGGGTTATGGTAGTAAGTGCCAGGCAGGTGCACCGGTTTGTGTCAAGAACTGCAACGCTGCTGGATTTTTCACGCTAAACAGTTTGCTTTTTGTATCAATGGTCCACCACCCAAAGGACATCCAGTCAACTTGACACAACTGTGGGAAGCATTGGAGTCAACGTGGGCCAGCATCCCTGTGGAACGCGTTCGATACCTTGTATTCGTCAGAGTCCATGCCCTGACGAATTGAGGCTGTTCTGTACTCAATATTAGAAAGGTGTTCCTAATGTTTTGTACACTTAATGTATAATCCTGCCTTGGGGTTTTGATGATCGTAAAGAATATGAATGAATGGTGCTGGCAGAAAGTAATAGTTAAGAAATGCCAGGCATGTACATGAACAACAACAAATTATCTACAGTGCCTTGGAAAATATTCAGACCCCTTGACTTTTCCCACATTTTTGTTACGTTACAGCCTTATTATAAAATGGATTAAAGAAATAAAAAAATCCTCAGCGATCTGCACAATACCCCAAATTGACAAAGCAAAAACTGTTTGTTTTTTTGCTAAAAAAATAAAAATGCCTTATTTACATAAGTATTCAGACCTTTTGCGATGAGACTCGAAATTGAGCTCAGGTGCATCCTGTTTCCATTGATCATCATTGATGTTTCTACAACTTGATTGAAGTCCACCTGTGGTAAATTCAATTGATTGGACATGAGGTCGAAGAAATTGTCCGTAGAGCTCTGAGACAGGATTGTGTCGAGGCACAGATCTGGGTAAGGGTACCAAAAAATGTCTGCGGCATTGAAGGTCCCCAAGAACACAGTGATCTCCATCATTCTTAAATGGAAGAAGTTTGGAACCACCAAGACTCTTCCTAGAGCAGGCCGCCCGGCCAAACTGAGCAATCAGGGAGAAGCACCTTGGTCAGGGAGAAGCACCTTGGTCAGGGAGGTGACCAAGAACCTGATGGTCACTCTGACAGAGCTCTAGAATTCCTCTGTGGAGATGGGAGAAACTTCCAGAAGGACAACAACCTCTGCAGCACTCCACCAATCAGGCCTTTATGGTAAAGTGGCCAGACGGAAGCCACTCCTCAGTAAAAGGCATATGACAGCCCGCTTGGAGTTTGCCAAAAGGCACCTACAAAGGCACCTACAAACCATGGCCTGCTCAGACCATGAAAAAAAGATTCTCTGGTCTGATGAAACCAAGATTGAACTCTTTGGCATGAATGCCAAGCGTCAGGTCTAGAGGAATCCTGGCACCATCTCTACGGTGAAGGATGGTGGTGGCAGCATCATGCTGTGGGGGTGTTTTTCAGCGGCAGGGACTGTGAGACTAGTCAGGATCGAGGGAGAGATGAACTGAGCAAAGTACCAAGAGATCCTTGATGAAAACCTGCTCAAGAGTGCTCAGGACATCACACTGGGGCGAAGGTTACAACCCTAAGCACACAGCAAAGACATGTTTTCCAAGATGGCGTAGCAGTGGGATGTCTGTTTTGATTGTCTTGTCCCGTCCCGTGTATATATCGTTTTTCTTCGTATATATTTAGAATATGTTTTTAATATTTTTTATCTCAATTTCCATCTATGGACTGAACATACACTCCTGCACCCCGCCTCACCCAATATGGTATGTATCTGCTACACATGCCTCGCCCTAATGTAAATATGCCTTGTCTATTGCTGTTTTGGTTAGTGATTTTTGTCTTATTTCACTGTAGAGCCTCCAGCCCTGCTCAATATGCCTTAGCTAGCCCTTTTGTTCCACCCCCCCACACATGCAGTGACTGCACCTGGCTTAAATGGTGCCTCTAGAGACAAAACCTCTCTGGTTTTTTGTTTCATGCATGTTAACATTAGAAGCCGCCACCCTAAGTTTGTTTTATTCACTGCTTTAGCACACTCCACCAACCCGGATGTCCTAGCCATGTCTGAATCCTGGCTTAGGAAGGCCACCAAAAGTCCTGAAATTTCCATCCCTAACTATAACATTTTCCGACAAGATAGAACTACCAAAGGGGGTGGAGTTGCAATCTACTGCAGAGAGAGCCTGCAGAGTTCTTTCATGCTATCCAGGTCTGTGCCCAAACAATTTGAGTTTCTACTTTTAAAAATCCACCTTTCCAAAAATAAGTCTCTCACCATTGCTGCTTGTTATAGACCCCCTTCAGCCCCCACCTGTGCCCTGGACACCATATGTGAATTGATCGCCCCCCATCTAGCTTCAGAGTTCGTACTGTTAGGTGACCTAAACTTGGGACATGCTTAACACCCCGGCCGTCCTACAATCTAAGCCAGATGCAATGGATCGGATACCAGCAGGCAACCCAAAACAACGGCAGGGCAGACGGAGCGGTCTTCTGGTCAGGCTCCGTAGACGGGCACATCGCCCACCACTCCCGAGTATACTACTCGCCAATGTCCAGTCTCTTGACAACAAGGTAGACGAAATCCGAGCAAGGGTTGCCTTCCAGAGAGACATCATAAATTGTAACATTCTCTATTTCACGGAAACATGGCTGACTCGGGATACGTTATCAGAACCGGTACAGCCACCTTGGTTCTTCATGCATCGCGCCGACAGAAACAAATATCTCTCTGGTAAGAAGAAGGGCGGGGGTGTATGCCTTATGATTTAACGAGTCGTGGTGTGATCATAACAACATACAGGAACTCAAGTCCTTTTGTTCATCTGACCTAGAATTCCTTACAATCAAATGCCGACTGCATTATCTACCAAGAGAATTCTCTTCGATTATAATCACAGTCGTGTATATCCCCCCCCAAAGCAGACACCTCGACGGCCCTGAAAGAATTTCATTGGACTCTATGTAAACTGGAAACCATATATCCTGAGGCTGCATTTATTGTAGCTGGGGATTTTAACAAGGCTAATCTGAAAACCAGGCTCCCTAAATTTTTACTAGCATATCGAATGCGAGACCCTGGCTGGCAAAATTCTGGATCATTGTTACTCTAACTTCCGCGACGCATACAAAGCCCTCCCTCGCCCTCCTTTCGGCAAATCTGACCACGACTCCATTTTGTTGCTCCCAGCCTATAGACAGAAACTAAAACAGGAAACGCCTGTGCTCAGGTCTGTTCAACACTGGTCTGACCAATCTGATTCCACGCTTCAAGATTTCTTCAATCACGTGGACTGGGATAGTGTCGAACAACAACATTGATGTATATGCTGATTCGGTGAGCGAGTTTATTAGCAAGTGCATCGGTAATGTTGTCCCCACGGCGACTATTAAAACCTTCCCCAACCAGAAACTGTGGGTTGATGGCAGCATTCACGCAAAACTGAAAGCGCGAACCACTGCTTTTAATCAGGGCAAGGCGACCGGAAACATGACCGAATACAAACAGTGTAGCTATTCCCTCTGCAAGGCAATCAAACAAGCTAAACGTCAGTATAGAGACAAAGTGGAGTCGCAATTCAACGGCTCAGACACGAGACGTATGTGGCAGGGTAAACAGTCAATCACGGACTACAAAAAGTAAACCAGCCCCGTCGCAGACACCGACGTCTTGCTCCCAGACAAACTAAACAACTTCTTTGCTCGCTTTGAGGACAATACAGTGCCACCGACACAGCCCGCAACCTGCGGGCTCTCCTTCACCGCAGCCAACGTGAGTAAAACATTTAAACGTGTTAACCCTCGCAAGGCTGCCGGCCCAGACGGCATCCCTAGCCGCGTCCCTAGCCTCAGAGCATGCGCAGACCAGCTGGCTGGTGTGTTTACGGACATATTCAATCAATCCCTATCCCAGTCTGCTGTTCCCACATGCTTCAAGAAGATTGTTCCTGTTCCCAAGAAAGTTAAGGTAACTGAGCTAAACGACTATCGCCCCGTAGCACTCACTTCTGTCATCATGAAGTGCTTTGAGAGACTAGTCAAGGATCATATCACCTCCACTATATCCATCCTGCCGTCTTCATCGACCTGGCCAAGGCTTTCGACTATGTCAATCACCGCATTCTTATCGGCAGACTCAATAGCCTTGGATTCTCAAATGACTGCCTCGCCTGGTTCACCAACTACTTCTCAGATAGAGTTCAGTGTGTCAAATCGGAGGGCCTGTTGTCCGGACCTCAGGCTCTATGGGGGTGCTACAGGGTTCAATTCTCGGGCCGACTCTTTTCTCTGTATATATCAATGATGTCGCTCTTGCTGCTGTTGATCCTCTGATCCACCTCTACGCAGACGACACCATTCTGTATACATCGGGCCCTTCTTTGGACACTGTGCTAACAAACCTCCAAACGAGCTTCAACGCCATCCAACACTCTTTCCGTGGACTTCAACTGCTTTTAAATACTAGTAAAACTAAGTGCATGCTCTTCAACCGATTGCTGCCCGCACCCTCCCACCCGACTAGCATCACTACTCTGTTCGGTTCTGACCTAGAATATGTGGACAACTACAAATACCTAGGTGCCTGGTTAGACTGTTAAGTCTCCTTCCAGACTCATATTAAGCATCTCCAATCCAAAATTAAATCTAGAATCTGCTTCCTATTTCACAACAAAGCCTCCTTCACTCATGCTGTCAAACCCTCGTAAAACTGACTATCCTACCGATCCTTGACTTTGGCGATGTCATTTACAAAATAGCCCCCAACACCCACTGGCTCCAGGTCATCTATAAGTCTTTGCTAGGTAAAGCTCCGCCTTATCTCAGCTCACTGGTCACCATAGCAACACCCACCCGTAGCACGCGCTCCAGCAGGTATATTTCACTGGTCATCCCCAAAGCCAACACTTCCTTTGGTCCTCCTTTCCTTCCAGTTCTCTGCTGCCAGTGACTGGAATGAATTGCAAAAATCTCTGAAGCTGGAGTCTTCTATCTCCCGCTCTAACTTTAAGCATCAGCTGTCAGAGCAGCTTACCAATCACTGTACCTGTTTACCAATCACTGTACCTGTACCTATTTACAGCCAATCTGTAAATAGCACACCCAACTACCTCATCCCCATATTATTACTTACACTCTTGCTCTTTTGCACCCCAGTATCTCTACTTGCACATCATCATCTGCACATCTATCACTCCAGTATTAATGCTAAATTTCCACAACCTTTGCCACCACTGCTAAAAAAGTTATCTAGGGAAATGCTGGAGTAGAGTGTGTGTGTGTGTGTGTGTGTGTGTGTGTGTGTGTGTGTGTGTGTGTGTGTGTGTGTGTGTGTGTGTGTGTGTGTGTGTGTGTGTGTGTGTGTGTGTGTGTGTGTGTGTGTGTGTGTGTGTGTGTGTGTGTGTGTGTGTGTGTGTGTGTGTGTGTGTGTGTGTGTGTGTGTGTGTGTGTGTGTGTGTGTGTGTATACAGTTGAAGTCAGAAGTTTACATACAACTTAGCCAAATATATTTAAACTCAGTTTTTCCACAATCCCTGACATTTAATCCTAGTAAAAATCCCCTGTCTTAGGTCAGTTAGGATCACCACTTTTATTTTAAGAATATGAAATGTCAGAATAATAGTAGAGAGAATTATTTCTTTCAGCTTTTATTTCTTTCATCACATTCCCAGTGGGTCAGAAGTTTACATACACTCAATTAGTATTTGGTAGCATTGCCTTTAAATTGTTTAACTTGGGTCAAACGTTTCGGGTAGCTTCCCACAATAAGTTGGGTGAATTTTGGCCCATTCCTCCTGACAGAGCTGGTGTAACTGAGTCAGGTTTGTAAGCCTCCTTGCTCGCACACGCTTTTTCAGTTCTTCCCACAAAATGTCTATGGGATTGAGGTCAGGGCTTTGTGATGGCCACTCCAATACCTTGACTTTGTTGTCCTTAAGCCATTTTGTCACAACTTTGGAAGTATGCTTGGGGTCATTGTCTATTTGGAAGACCCATTTGCGACCAAGCTTTAACTTCCTGACTGATGTCTTGAGATGTTGCTTCAATATATCCACGTAATTTTCCTACCTCATGATGCCATCTATTTTGTGAAGTGCACCAATCCCTCCTGCAGCAAAGCACCCCCACAACATGATGCTGCCACCCTTGTGCTTCACGGTTGGGATGGTGTTCTTCGGCTTTCTTCCAAACATAATGATGGTCATTATGGCCAAACAGTTCTATTTTTGTTTCATCAGACCAGAGGACATTTCTCCAAAAAGTACGATCTTTGTCCCCATGTGCAGTTGCAAACCGTAGTCTGGCTTTTTTATGGCGGTTTTGGAGCAGTGGCTTCTTCCTTGCTGAGCGGCCTTTCAGGTTATGTTGATTTAGGACTCGTTTTACTGTGGATATAGATACTTTTGTACCTGTTTCCTCCAGCATCTTCACACGGTCCTTTGCTATTGTTCTGGGATTGATTAGCATTTTTCGCACCAAGTACGTTCATCTCTAGGAGACAGAACGCGTCTTCTTCCTGAGCGGTATGAAGGCTGCGTGGTCCCATGGTGTTTATACTTGCATACTATTGTTTGTACAGACAAACGTGGTACCTTCAGGCGTTTTTGAAATTGCTCCCAAGGATGAACCAGACTTGTGGAGGTCTACAATTTTCTTTCTGAGGTCTTGGCTGATTTTCTTTTGATTTTCCCATGATGTCAAGCAAAGAGGCACTGAGTTTGAAGGTAGGCCTTGAAATACATCCACAGGTACACCTCCAATAGGCTAATTGACATAATTTGAGTCAATCAGAAGCTTCTAAAGCCATGACATAATTTTCTGGAATTTTCCAAGCTGTTTAAAGGCACAGTCAACTTAGTGTATCTAAACTTCTGACCCACTGGAATTGTGATAAAGTGAATTATAAGTTAAATAATCTGTCTGTAAACAATTGTTGGAAAAATTACCTGTCATGCACAATGTAGGTGTCCTAACCGACTTGCCAAAACTATAGTTTGTTAACAAGAAATTTGTGGAGTGGTTGAAAAACAAGTTTTAATGACTCCAACATAAGTGTATGTAAATTTCCGACTTCAACTGTATATACATTTACATTACATTTAAGTCATTTAGCTGACGCTCTTATCCAGAGCGACTTACAAATTGGAAAGTTCATACATATTCATCCTGGTCCCCCCGTGGGGAATGAACCCACAACCCTGGCGTTGCAAGCGCCATGCTCTACCAACTGAGCCACACGGGACCGTATAGATGACTTTTTTTATTTTTTATTATTATTTTACCCCCTTTTCTCCCCCAATTTTCGTGGTATCCAATCGCTAGTAATTACTATCTTGTATCATCGCTACAAATCCCGTACGGGCTCGGGAGAGACGAAGGTCGAAAGCCATGCGTCCTCCGAAGCACAACCCAACCAAGCCGCACTGCTTCTTAACACAGCGCGCCTCCAACCCGGAAGCCAGCCGCACCAATGTGTCGGAGGAAACACCGTGCACCTGGCCCCCTCGGTTAGCGCGCACTGCGCCCGGCCCGCCACAGGAGTCGCTGGAGCGCGATGAGACAAGGATATCCCTACCGGCCAAACCCTCCCTAACCCGGACGACGCTAGGCCAATTGTGCGTCGCCCCACGGACCTCCCGGTCGCGGCCGGCTGCGACAGAGCCTGGGCGCGAACCCAGAGACTCTGGTGGCGCAGCTAGCGCTGCGATGCAGTGCCCTAGACCACTGCGCCACCCGGGAGGCCAAATAGATGACTTTTAACCTAATGTTGTATTTTGATTCCTTCACAAGCCAACCCTTGGTCTTTGCCAGTAGGACTAGGGGGCTCACAGTTCACCGTTTCTCCCGTCTTTGTTACTGATCTCCAACAGTCATACTGAACCTCCTCTTTCTCTCTCCAGATGGGTCGGATAGACAAGGCCTACCCAACAGTATGTGGTCATACGGGTCCTGTCCTGGACATCGACTGGTGCCCTCACAATGACCATGTCATCGCCAGCGGCTCAGAGGACTGCACAGTCATGGTACGTACAGCCAGTTTTCACTGCTTACATCTTTAAAATGGTGACATTATGTTCAAGATGCTGTCTTGGCCCAGGTATGAATACCTACCTACTACACATGTTTGAACTCTGTGGGTGCACCTTACATAATAAAGGAAAGCTCTTTACCCCTATAGATTTTTTTGCAGTGAACTCTGTGACATCTCTTAAGAAGACTATGATCAGTAGCCCTGTCTGGGTCTGTCAGTGTGCTGCAAATGCTAGTGCTGCAACCTTAGCCTCCCTGGTGTACTCTATACACAAAGCATGTGTCATAGCGTTATCGGATCCACAGCCATAAGTGGATGGTGGGGCAGTGAGGTCATCCTATCAGAATGTCTTGTGTCCTTATTTGGTCTTCGACAAATAAATAATGTCTGTAGCAAGAGACGGACAAGTCCACAGAAGGGTCCATACAATATTTTATCTAAATGTATTTTATATGATATACCTTAAAGATGGAATACTAAAACATTTTAGAAAGGTCTGCTCTCTGAAATATATGTTATGCAGGTGAAACATGAAATGTTATGCAGACCTTATTCCTTTCCCATCCTTGTTTCTGCCCCCATCAGCTCTCTGCTGCCACCCTTAGACTAAACACTGTTAGTACATCCTGCTAACATTAGACAAGCACATCCATAGTATACTGACATCTAGCTAAGGCTGATTGTCTCAAGGGGTTGAGGAGAATTGACCTCTTGTTTGTTCATGTCCGTAGTTATAAATGAGAAAATGGCTATAAATAAGTATAGTCATGATGCCATTGCCTAACTTCATCTTTCGCTGTCTCCAGGTGTGGCAGATCCCAGAGAATGGGCTGGTCACCCCGCTGGCTGAGCCTGTGGTGGTGTTGGAGGGACACTCGAAGAGGGTGGGCATCGTCACTTGGCACCCCACGGCCCGGAACGTCCTCATGAGTGCAGGTAAATACAGGTTTAATACTCTGCTCTCACACTGAGTATAGTGTCTGCAGGAGTATGGCACTTTCAGCGGGGAGTTAATTTGTCACAACAGCTCTCAGAATACAAGGCATTTTATATATTTTCCACTCTACTGTGGGACTGTACTCTGCTACGAGGCAGTGGCATGTGGATTTTGACTGTAGTTTATTTGTGTCTGTCCCACCAGGCTGTGACAACCTGATTATCATCTGGAACGTGGGGACGGGTGAGGCCATGATCCAGCTGGAGGACATGCACCCTGACGTCATCTTCAGCGCCTGCTGGAGCCGCAATGGAGCCCTCATCTGCACCGCCTGCAAGGACAAGAATATCCGTGTCATTGACCCCCGCAAGGAGAAGATTGTGGCTGTGAGTGGGCTGGGCACTCTGGGGGAGATACTTTGCCTTGCGAAAGTATTCACCCCCCTTGGCGTTTTTCCTATTTCGTTGTATTACCACCTGTAATTTAAATTGATTTTTATTTGGATTTCATGCAATGGACATACACAAAATAGTCCAAATTGGTGAAGTGAGATGATGAAAAAAAACTGAAAGTGGTGCGTGCATAAGTATTCACCCCCTTTGCTATGAAGACTCTAAATAAGATCTGGTACAACCAATTACCTTCAGAAGTCACATAATTATTTAAATAAAGTTCACCTGTGTGCAATCTAAGTGTCACAGGATCTGTCACATGGTCTCAGTATATATACACCTGTTCTGAAAGGCCCCAGAGTCTGCAACAACACTAAGCAAGGGGCACCACCAAGCAAGCGGCACTATGAAGACCAAGGAGCTCTCCAAACAGGTCAGGGACAAGGTTGTGGAGAACTACAGATCAGGGTTGGGTTATAAAAAAATATCAGAAACTTTGAACATCCCACGGAGCCCCATTTAAATCCATTATAAAATGTTTTAAAGAATATGGCACCACAACAAACCATCCAAGAGAGGGCTGCCCACCAAAACTCATGGACCAGGCAAGGAGGGCATTGATCAGAGAGGCAACAAAGAGACCAAAGATAACCCTGAAGGAGCTGCAACGCTCCGCAGCGGAGATTGCAGTATCTGTCCATAGGACCACTTTTTAAGCCATATACTCCACAGAGCTGGGCTTTACGGAAGAGTGGCCAAAAAAAGCCATTGCTTAAAGAAAAAAATAAGCAAACACGTTTGGTGTTCGCCAAAAGGCATGTGGGAGACTCCCCAAACATATGGAAGAAGGTACTCTGGTCAGATGAGACTAAAATTGAGCTTTTTGGCCATCAAGGAAAACGCTTTGTCTGGTGCCAACCCAACACCTCTCATCACCCCGAGAACACCATCCCCACAGTGAAGCGTGGTGGCAGCATCATGCTGTGGGGATGTTTTTCATCAGCAGGGACTGGGAAACTTGTAAGTCGCTCTGGATAAGAGCGTCTGCTAAATGACTTAAATGTAAATGTAAATGTAAATGAAACTGGTCAGAATTTGAAGGAATGATGGGTAGCGCTAAATGCAGGACAATGACCCTAAGCATACTGCTAAAGCAACACTCGAGTGGTTTAAGGGGAAACATTTAAATGTCTTGGAATGGCCTAGTCAAAGCCCAGGCCTCAATCCAATTGAGAATCTGTGGTATGACTTAAAGATTGCTGTACACCAGCGGAACCCATCCAACTTGAAGGAGCTGGAGTAGTTTTGCCTTGACGAATGGGCAAAAATCACAGTGGCTAGATGTGCCAAGCTTATAGAGACATACCCCTAGAGACTTGCAGCTTTAATTGCTGCAAAGGGTGGTTTTACAAAGTATTGACCGTTTTCTTTTTTTTCTCATTTCTTGTCTGTTTCACAATAAAAAATTGTTTGCCTCTTCAAAATGGAAGGCATGTTGTGTCAATCAAATGATACAACCCCCCCAAAAAAATCTATTTTAATTCCAGGTTGTAAGGCAACAAAATAGGAAAAATGCTAAGGGGGTGAATACTTTCGCAAGCCACTGTATGTTGGCTTGATAATCACTCTTACTGTAGCACTGTCTCTCACATAAACACACACACACACCCTCCTACCAACACACACACATGTCATTGGTGCTGAAACATGCGATCCCCTCTGATAGACGTGTTGTGTTTCAGGAGAAGGACAAGGCCCACGATGGAGCACGGCCCATGAGAGCCATCTTCCTGGCTGACGGAAACATCTTCACCACCGGCTTCAGCCGCATGAGCGAGCGGCAGCTAGCCCTCTGGAACCCCGTATGTCACCTCCCATCCAGACCCACACGGACACACACACACATGGAAATCTGTCGATGTGCCCTTGAGCAAGGCACTTAACCCTAATTGCTCCAGTGTCGCCGTTAAAAATGGCAGACCCTGGCTGTGACCCCACTCTCCGAGGGTGTCTCTGGGAGAGTTGGGATATGCAAAAAAACACATTCTCAATTTACACGTGTAAAATAGGACAAATATAAGCACCTACCAAATTATTATTTATTATACACATACAGACATTCATGCACTCATAGATGCACAAATCCTTATCTAAATCAAATCAAAGTTTATTTGTCAAGTGCGCCGAATACAACAGGTGTAGACCTTACAGTGAACATTAGGTAAGTAAAGAAATAAAACAACAGTAAAAAGACAGGCTATATACAGTAGCGAAGCTATAAAAGTAGCGAGGCTACATACAGACACCGGTTAGTCAGGCTGATTGAGGTAGTATGTACATGTAGATATGGTTAAAGTGACTATGCATATATGATGAACAGAGAGTAGCAGTAGCGTAAAAGAGAGGTTGGCGGGTGGTGGGTGGGGCACAATGCAGATAGCCCAGTTAGCTAATTTGCGGGAGCACTGGTTGGTCGGCCCAATTGAGGTAGTACGTACATGAAGGTATAGTTAAAGTAACCACATGAAAGGTATGTTTTGTGTTGACAGAAAAGCATGGAGGAGCCAATATCAGTCCACGAGCTGGACACCAGTAATGGAGTGTTGCTGCCCTTCTATGATGCAGACACCAACGTAGTGTACCTGTGTGGGAAGGTGAGGATGATATATTGTTAGAGATGTATTGTATTTCCTAAGTCTCTGTCTTATCCCCCAAACCCAATATTGTCTCCCATCTGGATAGAGGATTAGTGTGACTTCGGTTATTCTGGGAGGATTTCACAGGTTTTAACAGTAACCTCTCCTATGTTCAGGGTGACAGTAGCATCCGGTACTTTGAGATAACGGACGAGGCTCCATTCGTGCACTACCTCAACACCTTCTCCAGCAAGGAGCCCCAGCGAGGTATGGGCTACATGCCCAAACGAGGACTGGACGTCAACAAGTGCGAGATTGCCAGGTAACAACCATGCACTCAGTGTGATGGCTTTGAGACCTTCTCTCCATTAGAGGGAGGACATGTTGCAGTATTTGAGAGAACAGTCCTAATGCCTTTGATTATGTGGCTGTACATCCTCATCATGTTTTGTCTATTTTACTTGCAGGTTTTATAAACTACATGAGAGAAAATGTGAGCCAATCATTATGACAGTCCCCCGAAAGGTTTGTGTCTTTCTTTTACTCTTTGAATATTTTTTTTGCATTGAAGACATTGATGCTGTAGAAAAGAGTGCAATTGTTGTTCAAATCGGGCAATATTAAGAATAGATTACCACCACTGACTAGAGTACAATCCTAACTGATACCATTATGTCTTTCCCTCTCTCCGTCCCACACATTCAGTCGGACCTGTTCCAGGATGACCTGTACCCGGACACAGCAGGACCAGATTGTGCCATCGAGGCGGAGGACTGGTTTGATGGGAAGAACGGCGAGCCCATCCTGATCTCCCTGAAAAACGGCTATGTCCCCGGCAAGAACCGCGACCTCAAGGTGGTCAAGAAGTCTAATGTCTTGGAGGGCAAGCCAGCCAAGAAAGCAGCAAACACCTCGCCTGCCGAGAGCAAGGCCTCTCCACATCCATCTATAGTGAGTAGGACTGGACACTTTCAGTAACAACTGTCAAGCTATATTAAGACAATATAGTGAATAAAACTGTACTTTTAACACAGGCAATAGACAAGATGTGTTAAGATAAACTAAGAAAATCAGCTGCAGGAACACAGTGAATAGATTTTATTCTCAACGATTGATATCAGAACAGTACTGGAACATTTTTTGTTAAGTCATTTTAGCCACCAAATGGTTTGTGAAACAATATATCTTGTCATTATTTAACTGGTTGTTCTTTCTATGCTTTATTGCAGCAAAATGAAGGGAAACTGGAGGAGCTACTGCGAGAGGTCAAGTCGCTCAGGGATCTCGTCACCCTACAGGACCGCCGAATTGCCAAACTGGAGGACCAGATGTCCAAGGTCGCCATCTAAGACTCCGCCCCCGCTCAGGACCATTCATTGATTGGGAGATAATCAAGTGAACAGGGCCAGTCACTGCCAAAATTTGAGAATTCGGCTTCATCATTCCGCTTGGAATCTTCCCAGCGACGATCCCAAGCACACATTCCAAGATGAACTTTGTTTTTGATCATGTCTACCCCTCACACTTTCCTCTAAAATACTTAGAGAAACAACTGTTGCAATTCATAGTCCACCTTTTTACTGGGGATGAAATGCATTTAAATAACTACCATTTTTTGGTTGATGGAAAAGTCTTACCATTTTGTTATTGTTTTAAATTGTGGTCAAGAACATTCTGATGGGAAGTTTGTACTTACTGCAATACTCTCAACAATAGTATGTAGCCACCAGTATTGCCATATTCCCTTGATTTTTGTGCTGCCAAAAAAATGTTTGTGTGGGTTTTCATTTATTTTGTCTTTTCTCCTGTTTTGCATTCCAGTTACAGACTATAGGGTAATATAATGATTTAGGCAAAGAGAAGGATTATCTTTGAACCAACTATAGCTGTTACACTGTTGCAAAAGAAAGAGAAAGAAATCAGAATTTTTCCGCCACGCCAGCTGCTCGTATTAAGCATCAGGTCACTGAATGTGAAGGAAGTCTGACGATGCTGTTAGCTCTTCTGGGTGTAGATTTTAACTGTGGGGGTGTCGGGAGGCAGTGGCGTAAACTGCAGCTCTCGCTGGCATAAATGTAGTGGTGCCTCTGTCACGCTGTGGAGGGTATTAGGGCTCAATCTGAGGTCACCCTCTCCGGTGCATGTTGTGGCATTGGAAAGGGACCTCTCTCAGCATTTATTTCACTCAACCATCTAGTTCATGTAGTAAGGTGCATGCAATAAAGATTTTACACATGGAAATGTCTTCTCCACAATAAATCCCTTATTCTTTGTTTGCGCTAACTTCTCTTTCTACCTTTTTCACCTCTGTCTTCCTGGCTTGAATGAAATGATTCACACACTGAAACCGGCAGAGCAATGCACAGTCTGATAGACAGATGTCACGTGGGATTTTAGAAACCATTATGTGAATATACAGTATAACATTGTTTCTTTTGATAATACCACATAATCTGAAATTATCATAAATGACAACCAGGACAATTCAAGATCCAATAATTATTCTTAAGTACAATCATGAAAGATCCTTTGTTCCATTTGCAGAGCGCCAGTGGCACAGTCTAGAGGGGGAAAAACCATTTGAACCATGGAGTAGGGGTTTTCATTGCTTTGGCGGGCCCATAAAAGTCATTTTCTGCTCCTGGCTTCCTGTCCAGATAGGCTGCAGCTACTGTGCTTCTGGTTGGGGGCTGTTCTCATCACACAGCGTGGAGGGAAGGGGGGTCAGAGGGGCTGTGTCTGGCATCCAGACACACCGGCAACCAGTGGGCGGATGAGGGGATGAACGTGGGCTATGGGGATTTTGTAGATTAGATGGAGTTAGATAAAAGGCTAGAACAGTTCAAGGAAGATTAAGTGGATTTGGTGGGAACTTGTTTTTTTGGGATATGTTACCTACTGATATAGCATTTACATGAGTTAATGGATAAGGATTACTGAAAGGCTTACAAGCACACATTTCACTCCTGTATTTCCTCTCTCTTGACCACCCACCTCCTAAAATCCTTTGCTGGGAAAACGGCCAGTTTGAAGGTCACTGTGGGATAAATGTCCTCTTTTGTAGCTGTGTTTGTGTGGCTACTCAACTTTGTTGTGTTAAAATTCTGGTGTATCAAATTCCCATGCTGTCTTTGCAAAATGACATTTTGAACAGTTTAGGTTCTGTGGGGGAAATATAATTTGTTGTTTTTAATGGATCAAATGTAATGTTTATTATCAGTCTGACAATTTAGTGAATATAGTGCTCAAACTCCATGCAGACAAGAATATTTTGCTTTACCTGTCATGCATTGTGTGATGTAGTGTGATGAAGTAAGCCTATTCCAAGAAAAGTATTTCAGCCTGCAACTAAACTAGTGGTTGTGATTAATCCATTATACCTGACAACTACCTCTGTGAAGGGGGTTAGAGATAGTCCAGAGCAACATACGAGCACTCAAAGGAGCTGGTTCACAAATGACTCACAAGACGAGAACAGGAAGTGGTGGTTTCCATGGAGACAGGTTTCAATACTTGCTGCCACATTTCCATAGGAGGTCTGTAGTTTGCACTGCGCAGCAATGAGCCTGGTTACAGGAGGTCTGTAGTTTGCACTGCACAGTAATGAGCCTGGTTGCAGGAGGTCTGTAGTTTACACTGCATAGTAATGAGCCTGGTTACAGGAGGTCTGTAGTTTACACTGCACAACAATGAGCCTTGTTACAGGAGGTCTGTAGTTTACACTGCACAGCAACGATGCTGGTTACAGGAGGTCTGTAGTTTACACTGCGCAGCAATGAGCCTTGTTACAGGAGGTCTGTAGTTTGCACTGTACAGCAACGATGCTGGTTACAGGAGGTCTGTAGTTTACAGTGTAACTCTCCCAAGCACCACACATTCTTCATTATCAGACTCCAGACATCTAGCGTCTACCATAGAGGGAAATATCTGAGACACAACCATTCCACTTAAATATGACTCAGCGCCTCAGACACTTCTGTTGATAATTCCATTTCTAACCCACTTCAACTATAATATGAGAGAGAGGACCTTTAGAAACTTTGATATTTTCCAAAGTATGATATGGACTGTGAATTGGGTGGATTTTGGGATGTAATTAATGATCTACTTCTGTGTGGATAAATGTCTGCTGAATGTAGTTCTCTGAGTTTCACATTCTTAGAGCACAAACTACATTTCATCTTGATGTTCTGGTGCCATTTCGGAAATTTAATGTATTAATTGGGGACTTTTTTCTGGAGGAATGTAACAGGGTTTCTGGGTGATTTGTGATGTTTTACTTGTGCTTCCCATGACTGTATTTTTGTATTTTAATCTGTATATGTTTGGGTATAATGTGTATATTTACGTTGTATATACAGGGCACATTTGTAAAAGAGACCTAGGTCTCAATATGTTTTCCCTTAAAATAAAAAAATAAAAATGAATTAATACAAAATAAAAACTGTCCATAAATGCACTGCAAATTGAATCAGATTATCCCCTGAACCATTTGAAATGAGGGAAAGGTAACAAACCTCAAGGCATCTCTGGGCTTGTCAGTTTCACACTTGAGTCAGTGTGAAAAATGTAACTTCTGCAGAACAGTGCGCATTTCCTGTTTCTTCATATCAGGTAGAGAGCTCTGTTGTGCCTCTACCATCAGCTCGTCAAGGCATGCCAGCATGTGCTTAACTCCACCATCACAAATTTGAGCGTCCTATCCTTCCACGTCTTCTACTACACTTCCCCATCAGTGAGGTAAGACTTAAGAATTGCTGACAGTAAGTGCCTGGGACAATAGAGAGGTTTTGAATACTGGATGTTGAGTGTAAAATCTGCCTTTTTCATTGGTTCCAGAGTTTGAAGATTTTAGCTTTTCTTGAGGTGCCTCAGATTTGTTTTATTCTTTAAATTATTATTTGTGTTTTATTGATGCTACCAGAATTGTTTGCAAATAATAATACGTACTTTAAGTCTCATTATAAAGCCTATGATACCTTTGAGTTCCTGTTTCATCCGTTACGTGGGTGTGGTGCTAGTTATGAGTAACATACTGTTTCACCATGACATGCTGACGATGTCACCACCCACAGTGGCATGTCGCTTTGTTACAAACAACAGTTTCCTTAGGCCAGTTAGAACATCCATTAGTTGCATTCCACGTCAGCATTGATAGTCTGCTTCTTGACGCCCCTGCCATATCGCAACAGATCTTCGGATATAATTTGATGTCCAATAGCATACTACATACAAGCAGTAATGTGTGTACTGATTTCTCATTTCAGAGTTGGCACCATGATGTCATGGTATAACAAGGTGTATCCTGTTCTGTTGTGGAGCCTGTTTCTGTTGTATTCTGAGGCATCTCAGAACTCCACACTCACAGAAGACAGAGGCAGTAATATGGGCATCAATACAGCAGCAACACAAAAGAGCGGTTTGTCTATGGTGGAAACCCATACGGTGATGTACAACAGCAGTACCCGTGAGTTAGGCGGTGCCATTACTGTGAGTGTTAACGCCTCAGAGGCAACCATGATGACCAGCTTGGGTCCAACCCTTTCTCCCTTAGCAATGATCACCTCATCAGGTACAACCTCATCTCCCCTCACCACCAACCAACCCACCAGCCAGACGTCCTCTTCCCATGGGCCATCTAGCACATCTGACCTCTTGTCCACCACCACTCCCAGCTCTACCATCTGGTCCTACATCTCAGAGCTTAACACCACATCTGAGGTGTCCTCCACCACTGGGCCCTCCTCCATCTCTGGACCTTTCTCCACCAATGTCTCATCCTCCACCCCAAGGCCTAGCTCTACCAATGTCTCATCCTCCACCCCAGGGCCTAGCTCTACCATTGTCTCATCCTCCACCCCAGGGCCTAGCTCTGCCATTGTCTCATCCTCCACCCCAGGGCCTAGCTCTACCATTGTCTCATCCTCCACCCCAGGGCCTAGCTCTACCATTGTCTCATCCTCTACCCAAGGGCCTAGCTCTACCATTGTCTCATCCTCCATCCCAGTGCCTAGCTCTACCATTGTCTTATCCTCCACCTCAGGGTCTAGCTCTACCATTGTCTCATCCTCTACCCAAGGGCCTAGCTCTACCATTGTCTCATCCTCCATCCCAGGGCCTAGCTCTACCATTGTCTCATCCTCTACCCAAGGGCCTAGCTCTACCAATTTCTCATCCTCCACCAATGAGACTTTCTCAACCACTTTTCCACCCATCTCAACCACTGACAATTCTACCAACTCCTCTTCTGGGGTCCAGATTCCCAAGATGAAAACAGAGAAGGTCCCCATCTTGATCACCAAGACAACGACCACCATGACAACGTTACCTTCTAAAAAAGATCCATCAGGGGGAGGGGGTCTGCCCTGCTCTCCTACCCGACGGGATGGTCTGGTGAGCCAGTGTCTGATTGCCATTGCCTCCCTAGCTGCAGTGGCCACCTTCTTCATGGTCAGCTGCATCATCCTCTGCACCAAGTACTCCTCCAGGAAGCATCGCTACAGAGTGGGCACAAACAATCGGGGCACTGAGATGGTGTGTATCTCTGCCCTGCTCCACGATGACAATGGTCCCCATTGGAGACCCCACATCCCCAAGAGCAACGGAGCCCTGCTGCCTGGAACAGAGTTGGATAGTGACGAGGAGGGGGGAGATGATGTAACCCTTCACAGCTTCCTCCCAGACAATGAGCAACGAGTCTAGAGTGTAGATCTGCAGACTGTGTCAGACTGTCACACTCTGTGAAGTGCTATATGGTGCAATTACACAGGGTACACAACTCCAAGCCTGAAGGTTAATGGTCATCCCAGCCACCTTAAAGTTCATCAAGGGAAACGATTAAAAACAGAGACTGTGGGGGCGTATAAAACCTTTGTAGTTTTCCTACTTACTCTGGGTTAAATGACCACTTTTTTTCATTTGATGAGACTTTGAATTGCACATCTGACTGGTCGACTGCTGTCAATATACAAACTTTTGCTCTTAGAATATATTTCAGCGTCCTCTTTGAAGTTGTTGGTTGGGCCTCGCTGCACATCCATCTACTGCAACCAGTAGAGGAAGAGACAGAAACCACAAATGGAGAACCAATGATACGTTACTTTATTGTGACATGTTTACAGCAAACAGTGACAAAGTTTGGAGAAGTCAGGTGGTCAATCATCCTCAAACATAATGCAACCCAATGCAGCCTCTGAGTAGTTCTGAGTGAGATTGAGTTTTTGCACCATTGCACTGACATGATTCTGTTGATAATGAAGTTCCCCTAATAGGACGAGAACAGTGATGTAAAAAAAGGTTTGCTACACAGACAGTTTATTCGAGATTTAGGATTCTACAATTGATTTATAGATCTGGAAGTAAAGTTCATGTTATTTTTTAAGAGAATCGTTCCCGCACATACACATTTATAGAGCTATAAGAAAACCTGGACTGCTTATGATGACTCACTGTTCGTTTTGTCACTGGGTGGATGGGGCTATTTAGAGTTGTATGTGGTCAGAATCTTATAGCCTTCAATATTCTGAGTGGAAATACATGATACACAAAAAAAAAACATTGTGCAAACCACGTTATTTTATTTTATACATGCTTCAGAAAATATGTATCCTTGTGAGCAATTTCATTTATTTGTTTTCTGCAAAAAAGCTTGTTCTTCTGGAAGTCTTCTTAGGTCTTGATAACAAAACCATCTGCCTTGATGTACAGTGAGCCAAAACATAGACTGTATGTAGTATATCAAATATGGTCAGGGTCAAGCGAATGTGAGATGTGATGAAATGTCCTTTACAGGGTGTTAAATAAGTCTGTAACCTTCTGTATTGAGAGTCTGTGTAGAAAGTCCCAGACGTTCTGCAGATGTTTCTTGTGTCCTTGTCTTGCCATAATATGTCATAATACAAAGATACAGTATCATTGCTAAACCCAGACCCCCTTCAAACCTTTCAAGCCCTCAGATGTTTGACTTCTTTTTGACTTTTTGGGGTCTTCCCTCCGTGTGAGAGAGGGGCAGGTTTCCTAGAGACACCGCATGTCTGTTTATCTATGAGTCCAGTCAAACACAATGAAGAGGCTCCACAATTTAACTGAAAATTGATCACAAAGGACTGGAACAAATGAATAGATCATAACGAAACTGTAAAGAAATGACAAAGTGATATTAAACAACAGGCAGCTGGCTAATGACTGTGTCTGTGGTGATTTAAGTCCGATGGCATTTCAGTTTTTCAAACATGGACCCTCTAGATTTGTCACTATAAACCTATGCCCTATGGTTTGTAATATGCGCCAATATTTCCCTTTGTTTTACTATGTACTCATAATAAGTAGATAACACAAGCAAGCAGACCAAATAAAAAGTCTGGTTTATTTTTTACATGGATTCAAGGCCCCTTTCTGGCATCAATATCAAAGTTCATTCTTTGCAGGAGCAGAGATTTACATCTTAGTCCACATGCTTCATACAAATCAACAGGGTGTATATTATAAAACTGGTATCAAATTTTCATGCCAGGGAAAGCTGACTCTGAGGGATGTAGACAGAGCTTATAAGACAAATGGAATCATAGACCAGAGGCTAGACTAGAGTATGTACTCCGTAACCACCTCACTATCATTATGACCAAATAAAGGTTGGCAAGTCTTGATGAATCATCTCAAACATTCTGAGCTGTAGCTGTGTTTACTCTAGTAACATGAATATCTCTCTGTGCGGGCGCATGTGCACACGCACACGCACACGCACACACACACACACACACACACACACACACACACACACACACACACACACACACACACACACACACACACACACACACACACACACACACACACACACACACACACACACACACACACACACACACACACACACACACACTTTCTCACTCTTGCTTGCTAGTTCTTTCTCTCTCAATTGTGGCTACACATTGACACATTGAGCATGTTTAACTATTGTAATGGGCATTTTTATGTTTGTGCTTTTCTTTTTTTCTTTTTACCTCTTTTTCAACCTCAATTTCATGGTATCCAATTGGTAGTTACAGTCTTGTCCCATCGCTGCAACTCCCATACGGACTCACAAGAGGGATGGTCAAGAGCCGTGCATCCTCCGAAACACGACCCAGCCAAGCCGCGCTGCTTCACCCGGAAGCCAGCCGCACCAATGTGTCGGAGGAAACACCGTACACCTGGCGACCATGTCAGCGTGCATGCGCCCAGCACACCACAAGAGTTGCTAGAGAGTGATGGGACAAGGACATCCCGGCCGGCCAAACCCTCCCCTAACCCGGACGACGCTGGGCCAATCGTGTGCCGCCCCATGGGTCTCCCGGTCGCGGCAGGCTGCGACAGAGCCTGGACTCGAACCAGGATCTCTAGTGGCACAGCTAACACTGCACTGCCACTCGGGAGGCCATGTTTGTGCTTTTCTTATTACCAATTTCTGTGTTCATGCAAGTGACTGATTGAACGCCTGGGAGAAATCCTCACTGTAATATCTACAATTTGGCAGTACGCCCAGACCCTTGTTTTGAGAACGATTCCATCATACTATACTCAATAGAACACCCTGCTCATTGTTTTTGGCAAGGCCATTGGCACGTGCCCCAACCCCCCTATCCTCTTACTGGGCTGTTATGGGTGGTATGTCCACACAGAAAAAAATGACCCCTTCCTGTGAGAGACAATCACACTGTGGAGCTGCATGTCTGTTAAAGTGGCTGGTCTGCTGTAAGTCATCAGGGTGTCAGAGGTACAGTGTGGGGTCCAAAAAAACTTTTGCCATAACTATAACCACTTGGGATCGTCACTATACTCTTGGAAAAAAGGGTTCCAAAAGTGTTCTTTGTCTGTCAGCATAGGAGAACCCTTTTTGGTTCCAGGTAGAACCATTTTGGGTTCCATGTAGAACCCTCTGTGAAAAGTGTAACCAAAAGTGTTCTACCTGGATTCAACAATGGTTTTTCAAAGGGTTCTCTTATGGGAACAGCCGAAGAACCCTTTTAGGTTCTAGATATAGATAGCCCTTGTCTAGAACCTAAAAGTATAGCTTCGGTGTGTAGAATGTGTATAATATGGGAGAGTGAATAAGGTACCGTATGTGACTGAGTAAGGTATGTGACTGAGTAAGGTATGTGACTGAGTAATGTATGTGACTGAGTAAGGTATGTGACTGAGTAAGGTATGTGACTGAGTAAGGTATGGGACTGAGTAAGGTATGTGACTGAGTAAGGTATGTGACTGAGTAAGGTATGTGACAGAGTAAGGTATGTGACTGAGTAAGGTATGTGACTGAGTAAGGTATGTGACTGAGTAAGGTATGTGACTGAGTAAGGTATGTGACTGAGTAAGGTATGTGACTGAGTAAGGTATGTGACTGAGTAAGGTATGTGACTGAGTAAGGTATGTGACTGAGTAAGGTATGTGACTGAGTAAGGTATGTGACAGAGTAAGGTATGTGACAGAGTAAGGTATGTGACTGAGTAAGGTATGTGACTGAGTAAGGTATGTGACAGAGTAAGGTATGTGACTGAGTAAGGTATGTGACTGAGTAAGGTATGTGACAGAGTAAGGTATGTGACTGAGTAAGGTATGTGACTGAGTAAGGTATGTGACAGAGTAAGGTATGTGACTGAGTAAGGTATGTGACTGAGTAAGGTATGTGACTGAGTAAGGTATGTGACTGAGTAAGGTATGTGACAGAGTAAGTGCAAGTGAATTCAATAAATTCCGAAAGGCCTTGATAGTTATTGTTAAGGAGGCCCAAAATGTTTCAGGGGGTTAAGTGCATGTAAGAAGACAGAGGGGGCAAGCCAAGTGACAAACAATTTATCCAATACATTGTCTGTGGTTAGTCGAGTCTCTGTCTATTCCCCAGTTAAAACCCAGAGCGGTGATTGTCTCCTCACTCTGAGCTCAGCCAGCTTGCTGCAGTGTTGACTCTGGCCTTGAGCATCCAGAACAGGGACCGTAGAGCTGAGTTGAGCCGAGCCCCTAGGCCCTGCCCCCACATCACATTAGACTACTGCCTAACAAGAACAATCTGTGTGGAGCCAAGGAGCCCAGTCCTTTTCTGGGAAGCAAGGCAGCCAGAGAGGGAGGAGGGGAGGAAAGGGGGAAGGAAGGATTTGTCCCGATGGCAAAGAACTTTACATTTTATTTTTTCTGTGCCGATCAGAGAAACCTCCAGTCTGAAATCTAAAACTGTAGAATTACTGTTGGAGGAGGTGAGTCAGGCACATTCCCATCCTCTCAGTTCATTTTCCTATCCATTTTCCTCAAACTCTAAAGCATCCACAGTTCTAGAGGAGCCTTTTCTGTGTGTGACCACTTCTGTGGGTGGTGAGTACAGACACTTTTATTTATTCACTTTATTTTATTCTTCTTTCTTTTACTGTACATTTTACCCCATAGGGTTTATTTCCAAAAGAGAAATAACATTCTTGTCAAATATGAGTTAACTTTAGTGGACAGATATTACCTCACATGATTGCAGTGCAGTTTAGCTACCGTGACAGCATCATGACTTATGTCTCCAGGCTAGCAGCTCGCCAGCAGGGAATCAAGATTGTTCAATAGAGTTCTCCAATAGGTTATCTGAATCCGAATGAGTTTCCCATATTTGCATGAGATTGTGCAGATACATCTGTGGTGAACAGATTTTATTTTTGAAAGAAGGTATAATTTGAAGTCGGACTAAGTCTTGCATTATTCAATAATTTTAAAATGTTTGTACGTCATTGATATTCGACACAATGGCTGTGCTAAATGTATGACTGTTCAAAAATGTCTGGTCATCTCCATCAAATGGTATCTTGAATACTTCAATAGGGACTAATTCCTCTGTAACCATTATGTGTGCGCGCATCCGTGAATGTGTGTATGAGTTTGAAAGTATACACTGAGGGAAAGGGGGATATCTAGTCAGTTGTACGACTGAATGCATTCCTCTGAATCAAGAGAGGTGCGGGGGGCTGCCTTATTCGACATCCACGCCCGGGAACAGTGGGTTACATTTACATTTAAGTCATTTAGCAGACGCTCTTATCCAGAGCGACTTACAAATTGGAAAGTTCATACATATTCATCCTGGTCCCCCCGTGGGGAATGAACCCACAACCCTGGCGTTGCAAGCGCCATGCTCTACCAACTGAGCCACACGGGACCACACGGGTTAACTGCCTTGCTCATTTTTACCTTGTCAGCTCGGGGATTCGATCCAGCAACCTTTTGGTTACTGACCCAACACTCACCAAGTGAATGGGAGATACATTATAAAGGAACTCCCACCCCCCCTTTCCTGAAGAGTACAATGGTTCATGTGGCCCAGCTTGCACACAGATGGAGTGGGAAAATGGGGTGAAGGAGTGGGTCGGCTGGGATGATTTACAAGGACCAGGCCAGCAGTCTACTCCTGGGCCACATTCAGCAGGGCACAACTGTGGAATGTTCAGATATAAATATATTGTGTAGAGCAGACCTGCCTCTCTGACATGTTGAGTAAGGATTCATGACAGCTCTATTAATGACATTTCTATCTGCAATGTTCAGTTGGTTTAAAGTTTGGCTATTCTCTGTCATTGTGAAATTAAGAGGAGGTCCTTTATTTTATTGCTACCATACACTGTGCAGGGCTGTTCAGTTTATTGCTTTAAGCAAAATTTAATTTCACGGAATAAGAGTGTCATGATGTATTTCCGGGAACCAGCATGAAAAAGAGCTGCTCACCGATTTCACAGCTCCAACGCAGTTACACCTCCGACATCGACTTAACAAAAACAATGATCTGCTGTGCAGTTTGTGGTTACTGTGGGTTAAGGCAAATCTGATTAAATTCAGGCCTTTGTGTGCATATGTCTGTGTGTGTGCAAGTCATGTGTGCATTGTGTGTGTGCTTGTGTGTGACATGCTATGATTGGAATTCAGACCTTAAATTCTGCCTGCCTTTCATCAGCTCTCAGCTGCTATCTGGGTCTTAAAATGCCATCTACAGCTATAGACATTCTATCAAGAATAGAAATTACTCAGAAGGCATTTTCATTCATTGTTGATCAGTGAAGCCTTTACAATGTATTGTGCAACAGTCACAAAAAGCTCTAGATGTTAACTGTCAATGTTAGACACAAGAACAGCTATATGAATCGAAACACCTGTTGATCGAAATCTGTGCAATTTAACAGTGGAAATGCAAATTGACAACAGCCACACTGACACTGTATGTTCTTGTTTTGTTTTCTGCAGGTCCTACAGGAGATGATGTTCCTCATGGCACTTCATCTTATTGGTCTGTTGGTGACGCTGTGGTCCAGCAGCCCCAGTCTGGCCACACCCCTCCCTTTCAACATTTCATTGGAGGGCAGTGCAGAGGGGGAGGAGCTAGACAGCCTCATTGACACCCCTTCCCCACCTGCCACCAGTGGCCCCGCCTCGGAGTCCTCAACCACCTCACTTGGCTCCACCCACGTAGAGCACTTCCTGCTCAGCCAGATGGTTCACTTCCTGCAGGATAACCTGTTCCTCATCCTAGTTTTCTTCACACTCTTCATCACTATCTTCCTCATTCTCTGCTGTGCTTGCATCATGAGCCGCAAACGAAAGATCAATGCCTACTACCCCTCGTCCTTCCCCTCTAAGATGTACGTGGACCAGGGGGACAAGACCGGAGGTACCAAGCTTTTCAACGAGGTGCCAGAGAAACCCAACAAACGGCAGCAGGCTGAGCCAGTGGACTCCAGCAAGAAGCTCCATCATGACATCATGAAGGCAGCCAAGAACCTCCGCACTCTCTCCAAGCCTCCCCTGGGAGAGCGAGAGGGAAAAGACCCCACACAGATATCTGCAGCAGCAGAGAAAAGTCATGAGGTGAATGTTCAGGCTGTGGGAGAAATAATAGAGAAAGACAATCAGCCATCAAATCCACCAGAGCTGAGTGAGGAGGAGGAATGCCAGCTCTCAGTCAATGAAGCCCAACATAGCAGCTGCCCTGAGCAGTCAGAAATCCTTCCGGAACAGACAGGCCTAAAAAAGGATGATGAGTCATTCACAGGAGCTGAGTCTCCATCTGGCCAAGGGCACTCACAGGCTCAGCAGGAAGAGGACAGGCAAGAGGACTCCACTGTCACACTGTCTATTCCGTTGATCACTGGAGAGAAAACAGCATTTTAGCTATGCTCTCGACACTATGTTTGATCTCAATGGTTTTGACCAATTTTGCATGAGTGACAATCTTTAAGGCAAAGCTGTCAGCTTTGTTTACCGCTCTTTGGATTTACCAAATTATGTCTGTTCAGTTGTATGTAATCATATAGTTGATTTACTTCTGTTTCCCAGGAGCCATCTTTCAATGTATCTCTCTCTAAAGGGTTAACACTAAGTAACCTGCCATCTTTCAATGTGTCTCCCTAAAAGTATAACACTATGTGACCTGCCATCTTTCA
Source organism: Salvelinus alpinus (assembly GCF_045679555.1). Classification (NCBI taxonomy): domain Eukaryota; kingdom Metazoa; phylum Chordata; class Actinopteri; order Salmoniformes; family Salmonidae; genus Salvelinus; species Salvelinus alpinus. Next base: position 98,630,038 of record NC_092086.1, on the reverse strand, counting down.
ATGTCTCCCTAAAAGTATAACACTATGTGACCTGCCATCTTTCAATGTCTCCCTAAAAGTATAACACTATGTGACCTGCCATCTCTCAATGTCTCCCTAAAAGTATAACACTATGTGACCTGCCATCTTTCAATGTCTCCCTAAAAGTATAACACTATGTGACCTGCCATCTTTCAATGTCTCCCTAAAAGTACAACACTATGTGACCTGCCATCTTTCAATGTCTCCCTAAAAGTACAACACTATGTGACCTGCCATCTTTCAATGTATCTCTCTCTAAAGGGTTAACACTATGTAACCTGCCATCTTTCAATGTCTCCCTAAAAGTACAACACTATGTGACCTGCCATCTTTCAATGTATCTCTCTCTAAAGGGTTAACACTATGTGACTTGCCATCTTTCAATGTATCTCTCTCTAAAGGGTTAACACTATGTGACCTGACCATACACTCCTATATATGCTCTCTTGTTTGAGGTTTCTGTGTTGTTTTTATTTGTATTTGTACAATGGCCAAAGTAATGGTGCTGCATCTTGTTTTTCTCTCTCTTCCATTCTTTGGTAGGTTAGTGAGGTGTTAATCCTAGGTTAGAGATCATTTTCAGGGCAATTTGTGGTTGCTTTTTCTTGAAGAACAAATATGGATAAGTACAGGGTAAGTTAGCCTATTTTAGAATCCCAGAGTTAAATACTTACACACTCCTCTCTAACATGTAGGGTCAGCTTTCCCGAACAGTCTCATTACAAGTCAGAATGTTGAACACACTTTATTTAAATTTACTTTACCTGTTGTCCACCGATTTTGTCCTTATGTCAGAGATAATCTGATACAAAATATCCACAGAGAAGCATTATCAACCGGACTTCAGTATGCTGGTCTGTATATCATATGTATTTCCGCGTTTAATTTTCAATACTGACGCATATCGCAAGTGACAAACACTTGCACAATATGTATGAGCTTAACCGAACCACAGACCAAAAGGCAAACACTTCCAGCTGATTGCAAGGAAACTGCTTCGGTTGACAACTTTCGGTTACATTTGGCTATTGTGCATCATGTGAAATGCATCAGGTGATTGAAAATACTTGCCAGAATTACAAACATATAGAGCCATATACCTACTGGCGCCCCCAAAAGTCTTGTTAATACTTTCCTGTGGACGTTTTATCTCCACTAAGTCCAACAGCCCAGAGGACCGGTATAGTACGTTTAAATATCAAGTTTTATCAACATTCTAGCTTGTAGAGACTATTGCGTATTTTTTTTACAGTGACTCCGAGTAACCATGGTAACCGTCTAATGTTTAGACAAAGGTTAAGTTCACCATGAGCACCTCATGGTGCAGCATCTGTCACAACTTGAACTCAGACAGTATGTCTCCAACATTGAGGTATTTTTACGTTATAAAACCTGTGTTTGTGTAGTTAGTCTAATGTTTATCCTGTCTCTTGAAAAATTTCCATTAATGGGCCAATCTGGAGTTCAATAAATACCAAAGCTGTCACCCCGCCATTGGTTTTGGTAAAGAGCTGAGAGAAATAGAACCACTCTCAAATTCATAGACAGCTATGGGTACAAGGACTGAACATCCATGAGCTCAAATTGATAGTTTTAACCATGTTTTGAAGCTATACAGTATGTTTACAAACATTGGAAGTAAAACAAGTATATTTGGGGTTTTGATGGGGTGCAACAGTTGAACTAAGCTCATGGAGTATTTCTAAGTTCTATTCATCAAGAACCAATGGCTATATATATATATATATATATATATGCATCATTAATTTAAAGCTCTAATATGTAACTTTTTGGGCAACCTGAGCAAATTCACATAGAAATTACTTGTCATTCTCATTGAAAGCAAGTCTAAAAAGCGGCAGATCTGTTCCATGCTTCCCGTTCTTAAGTTAGTTTTACAGTCTTTGACTTTTGGTTTTGTACAACAGCTTCAAACACAATATTTTTTGCTTACGTAAAACGTATGTCACAGCGGTTTAGATGTTACAATGATTCTCTACACTATACTTGCTTTTGTCACAAACTAAAATTAGGCAAACTATTACAATTTCAGCAACCAGGAAATGGCAGAGCAATTTCTGTAATGTGCACAGTTCAAAAGTAGATGTAGCAACTCAGTAATGACCCATTAAGGGACAACCGTTGCTCTGCTGCAGACCCAGATCCTGTGAAAGAACTTGGGAAAGCACCAAACATAGCAGTCTACTCTACTCGTACTGTGCCTTTACAATGCAGGCTGGTTAGTCGTGTGTATGTGTAGTGTGGTTGAAAACATGACCAGACACACACCAAAAATGGTTGTAGAGGTGCTGCTTTCTTTATTTTTCAGTGTTCTTTGGTTGAATATGGTAGAAATTGTGGAGACAGTAGAGATTCTAAAATGTGTTGTGTTTGGTATTTGATAAAAGCATAACCATTATCTGCATTTATGGATGAAGTCAGAATGTATTTACATGGCTCAGGATAAAGTATGCCAATGATGCCATCTAGTGGAGAATACAAGCATTGCTCTAATTTCTGGTAGTCTGCACACTGCTGAGAAATACTAGACAATACCTCAAAGCGGATTATAGAGACCTTGCATGACAAAAAAAATAAGACATAACATACTACGTACACACCTTACTTTATTAATTTGCATTACAACCAGGAAGTCTGAAATGTGACAAAAGAATCCAAATAGATACCTTAACAGTTTGCTGTCATTTCACATCTCCCGCACTGCATTTCCTCATTGCCTTCAACACATGTGCGCTACATGGGTGTTGATGGGATACCGTTAGAAGTCTTATTCAATACTTCACCACAGCATCCATAATCATTTCCCAATTGAAAATACCCCCAAACCATGACAAAATCCTGACAAAATAAAGCGAATAAAGACAAAGCAAACTTGTCTCGGCTCACTTTGCATTTCTCACTCCTGAAAATAAGGCTTACTTTGTACCAATCACCCGATCAGTGCCTTTAAATTGTGCGTTAACGTGACAGGCTACAGAGTAAAGACTGGGAAACCACAGAATGCCACAGGGGCCTGGTGTGTATACTGTGTTGTCTATGTATGTTGTATGGGTGGACATAACCTGGACTCATTTAGGATGCCCCATGTATAGAAGGGTGGAGGAGTGGGGAGCCAGGACTACATTTGAGTGTCTCCTTGGTAGTAGGGTGCAGGACAAGGGTGTCCAGGACTACATGAGAGTCCTCCCTTAGTTGCTGGCTTTGACAGTCTCAATCTTGCCATCCTGCTGTTTGAGACGGTAGTCATTCAGGGCAGCTTTGATGGCATCCTCTGCCAGCACTGGAGAAAGGGGCAAACATTTCACATGGTTGTAAAATAGATTAAAAAGGCACGTATGGTTTAGAAATTCAGCTTGTTAGACAGGGCAGAACAGTATTATATATCAGACTGAAATAAGAGCTTACTGGAGCAGTGAAGTTTAACAGGTGGAAGACTGAGCTCTTTGGCAATGTCAGTGTTCTTTATTGTCATTGCTTCGTTAATCTGAAAGCCAAAAAGAGGGCAACATTTCACCAACCAAGAAATAAACTTGATCTAACCACGATATGTAATGAAAGGAAAAAACAGTGTGGTGGAAATGACTTGATTTGAGAAATTGAAAACAGGGCAACAGAACAGTAACACAGGAAGCAGAGGAAGTGTCATGGATGCAGAATGTTCACTCACGGATTTGCCCTTCACCCACTCTGTTACCAGGGAGCTGGAGGCAATGGCTGAGCCGCAGCCAAACGTCTTGAACCTGGCATCCACAATCTTCCCCTGATCGTCCACCTCAATCTGTAGATTAGTCACTTTATGCAACTGTCTTTTGTCCACATAATTGAATAAACAATTATGTAACATTACTAAATACATACACTTTGTAACTAAATAAATAGAGCATGCTGCTTCTTGTTAAGTCCTATCTGTGTTGTTATCTGCTTCTTTGGAACACAACCAAGACATAGTGACCTCATTCAAAATCCAAGGCCATCTGAGGTTGCCATGGTGAGACAGGAAGTAATGAGGACAGGGGACCAACGTACCTGAAGCTTCATCACATCTCCACAAGCTGGGGCTCCCACCAAGCCCGTCCCCACATTCTTGGAGGTCTTGTCCAGGGATCCAACATTCCTTGGGTTCTCATAGTGGTCCACTACCTAAACATAGCAACAAGGAGACAAAACCATTTTATTACTTAACTCAAGTTTATAAATGAACCCATCTTGGTAATATTCCCTGCTGCATAGCTACAAACATTCACATAATATCATCCTTAAATTAATTCCAACTGTCTCTCAAAAAAGCAGGCTCAAGGCTGGGAGGACTCTTGCACTCCTGTTATGCAATGGGTAGTTTCAACATTATGTAAGGGAAAATAAAATAAACAGATTAGGGCAGGACTCCACTGTCCACAACAGTAGTACTTCCTGCTGCAACCTCCCTCCCCCCAGACGTAATCGCCATGATGCAGGTCTTTCTCTGCATTATTGAAAAATGCTGTGTGTCTGAAGAGCCTAAATATTTGGTGAGTTTGTTAGTTGCCAGTTGGTACTGATAACGGTTGTTTTATTGACTAGCCTAAATCTCATAACTGTGGGAGCGGCCTTAAATTACCAAACTCATGTTCCTTTTGGCCAAAGATGGTTTACAAGACATTCATACATGTTCAGAATGAGTGATGAAATGTTAGCCTAAATCCAAATGGACAATTCCACCAAATAGATGGCATAATTAATAGGTTATGGCGTTCTCTTACACATGTATATAACAGGTTCAACAGAAACCGAGAGTTACTGTGGAAATGTGATCTTATTTCACACGTTCTGTAGAAAAATCCAGAATCAATGAAACTGCGTATTGCCAGGGCAGGTAGTACACTGGTGCTACCGCTATGCTGCTTCAGAGATTTGACGGACACATGTGCTAAGAACCTTGGCGTGATCCTGGACAACACCCTGTCGTTCTCAACTAACATCAAGGCGGTGACCCGTTCCTGTAGGTTCATGCTCTACAACATTCGCAGAGTACGACCCTGCCTCACGCAGGAAGCGGCGCAGGTCCTAATCCAGGCACTTGTCATCTCCCGTCTGGATTACTGCAACTCGCTGTTGGCTGGGCTCCCTGCCTGTGCCATTAAACCCCTACAACTCATCCAGAACGCCGCAGCCCGTCTGGTGTTCAACTTTCCCAAGTTCTCTCACGTCACCCCGCTCCTCCGCTCTCTCCACTGGCTTCCAGTTGAAGCTCGCATCCGCTACAAGACCATGGTGCTTGCCTACGGAGCTGTGAGGGGAACGGCACCTCCGTACCTTCAGGCTCTGATCAGGCCCTACACCCAAACAAGGGCACTGCGTTCATCCACCTCTGGCCTGCTCGCCTCCCTACCTCTGAGGAAGTACAGTTCCCGCTCAGCCCAGTCAAAACTGTTCGCTGCTCTGGCACCCCAATGGTGGAACAAACTCCCTCACGACGCCAGGTCAGCGGAGTCAATCACCACCTTCCGGAGACACCTGAAACCCCACCTCTTTAAGGAATACCTAGGATAGGATAAAGTAATCCTTCTAACCCCCCCCCCCCTTAAAAGAGTTAGATGCACTATTGTAAAGTGGTTGTTCCACTGGATATCATAAGGTGAATGCACCAATTTGTAAGTCGCTCTGGATAAGAGCGTCTGCTAAATGACTTAAATGTAAATGTAAATGTAATGTAGCGTAACTGACGTTAGTGTTACCAAACATCTAATTTAAGGAATTAACAAAAACAGTTTAGGAAGAAACAGCTTAACCTTCAGGTATAACTAGTTACATCAGTTAAGACCTGCATCAACCGAGACAAAGCTGGAGATTAAAATTAGATTGGCAGAAAAATAGCATTTTTAGAAAGAACATTATCTAACATGTTAGCTAGCTAGATGTACGCTATAGAACTAGTCAAGGCATGTGACGCATGTTGTTAACTAAGCTAGCTACTTCGACCTCTATTTTAAAATATATTTCAACTAGATACTCTAAGAGAAACAAATACATAACTAGATAATCAATGCCAAATGTACTTATAGCAACTAGCTAACGTTAGCCTAGGTTCGTTGTCAAAACAAGCTTGCAAGGAATTCACATTTAACGAGTTTACGACCTAAACAGGGACACATGGTTTAATTTATCAGCCATCAAATGTAGCTAGCTATACAGGTTATTTTACCTTCTTGTGGTAGGCGGCTTGGACCGTATATTCCGGGGAAGTAATCCTTCTCATCACAACAAGCGGGGTGATACACTTCTTTGCAACTAGACCCGCCATGTTCGCTGTTTGTCTGAAATGACGCAGTCTGGAAGAGGGCGAGCGAATACCCTTATCATGCGCATGACAGTGTGGGAGGAGGAGCTTTTGGACTGATTCCATTGAATGACAGAAAAGTGCATGGATTTTCATATAATATTCAAATATATCACATTTTTAGTGTAGCAATATTCAGCAAATATATCTAAAGGTTAGGCATGAGCCCTAAAGGCAAACACAGGGTAGTAGCTAATTAACCATAAGGAATGATATTGTGTAGAAAAACAAAAAACGTTGTATGTGTTATGTGTATATGAGTTATGTGACAGTGGAGAGTTCATGTTCGTGGTAGGAGACCGTTACCTTTCATATCAGCAAATCTAAAAATACACACAAAACAAACTAACCTTGCAGGTGTATTTCATTTCCTGAGGTTAACACAGGAGAGCGATATTGGTCAAGTTTTAATTATAGCTCCCCAGCTGTCTGAAAATAAAGCGATATAATATTAGTAGTGCTCTCCATGGTGCTGAACACTCAAAGCGTGTGATGTGGAAGCCCACATCTAGGATCCCCTTCCCCATTCCTTGATGCAGTTGTGACAAATAAATAAATAAAGGAAAAGTGAGCTATTGGTCAAGAGGCAAGGGTGTAAACTGAGGGAACACTCTCAGTAGGCTGTTATAGATGCTGTCACTTCACACTAACACAGAAGGTGAGTCTTTTACTTTTCATGTTTTTATGTAAAAGTGCTTAAGGTAAACTCTCACGTTTGACAAAGACAAATATTGAGAGGCTATTTGAGCACAGGTCTAGCTGTAATGTTATACTTTCAATGTGTTGTCTGATCATTTGTATGTACAGTGCATTCGGAAAGTATTCAGACCCCTTGACTTTTTCCACATTTTGTAAAGTAACAGCCTTAATCTAAAAGGTATTAAATAGTTTTTTTTCTCTCATCAATCTACACATTATACCCCATTTGGGGAGTTTCTCCTATTCTTCTCTGCCGATCCTCTCAAACTCTGTCAGGTTGGATGGGGAGCATCGCTGCACAGCTATTTTCAGGTCTCTCCAGAGATGTTTGATTGAGTTCAAGTCCGGGCTCTGGCTGGGCCACTCAAGGACATTCAGAGACTTGTCCTGAAGTCACTCCTGCGTTGTCCTGGCTGTGTGCTTAGGGTCATTTTTCTGTTTGAAGGTCAACCTTTGCCTCAGTCTGATGTCCTGAGCGCTCTGGAGCAGGTTTTCATCAATGATCTCTCTGTACTTTGCTCTGTTCATCTTTCACTTGATCCTGAATAGTCTCCCGGTCCTTGCCGCTAAAAAACATCCCCACAGCATGATGCTGCCAACACCATGCTTCACAGTAGGGATGGTGCCATGTTTCTTCCAGACATGACGCTTGGCATTCAGGCCAGAGAGTTCAATCTTGGTTTCATCAGACCAGCAAATCTTATTTCTCATGGTATGAGAGTCCTTTAGGTGCCTTTTGGCAAACTCCAAGCGGGCTGTCATGTGCTTTTTACTGAGGAGTGGCTTCCGTCTGGCCACACTACCATAAAGGCCTGATTGGTCCTTCTAGAAGGTTCTCCCATCTCCACAGAGGAGATGGGAGGAACTCTGGAGCTTTGTCAGAGTGACCACCTCCCTGACCAAGGCCCTTCTTCCCTGATTGCTCAGTTTGACTGGGCGCCCAGCTCTAGGAAGAGTCTTGGTGGTTCCAAACTTCTTCCATTTAAGAGTGGAGGGCACCGTGTTCTTTGGGACCTTCAAATGGTGCAGAATTTTTTCAGTACCCTTCCCCAGATCTCTGCCTCGACACAATCCTGTCTCTGAGCTCTATGGACAATTACTTTGACCTCATGGCTTGGTTTTTGCTCTGAGGTGCACTGTCAACTGTGGGACCTTATATAGACCGTTGTGTGCCTTTCCAAATCATGTCCAATCAATTGCGTTTACCAAAGGTGGACTCCAATCAAGTTGTAGAAACATCTCAAGGATGATCAATGGAAACAGGATGCACCTGAGCTCAATTTCGAGTCTCATAGCAAAGGGTCTGAATACTTATGTAAATAAGGTATTTATATTTTATATTTTAAATATATTTGCAAAAATGTCATGATGGGGTATTGTGTGTCGATTGATGAGGAAATTGTTTTATTTCATCAATTTTAGAATAAGGCTTTAACATAACAAAATGTGGAAAAGGGAAGGAGTCTGAACACTTCCTGAATGCACTGTATTAGATGACAATCCTGTTATTCTATTTTGGGATTTCAAAAAAGCATTTGATACTGTTAGTCATGAGTTGATTTTTGATACATTGTACTATTTAAAATGTGGTCTTTTTTTATCAACACAATTAAAACTATTTATAATGGTGGTAATAGTTATGTTAAACTTTCCCGTGGATCCTCACCTAGATTTGATATTCCTTAAGGGATTCGTCTGTGCTGTCCAGCATCACCATTTTTATTCCTATTAGAATCACAAATTATTTGTTCAATGGTCACCAAAAGTCATTTTGAAGGAATTATTGTGTGTGATAATGAGGTGAAGATTTCCCAGTTAGCTGACAATACAACCCTGTTTTTTATAAATTAAAAGTAGGCCTACAAACAGTAGAGCTTTTCTCTGAAGTGTCAGGTTTGGTATTGAATATTGCAAAATGTACATTTTTGCACTTAAAGATGAAGTGAGTCCTAGAATATGTGAGATTTCTGTCAACGGTGTTGTAACCTACTTAGGTGTCAAAATGACCCGAAATACTAATGAAATGAAATAAATGTATGTAAATCCCTTAATTGAATCTATATAAAAAAATGTTATTCATGGTTGGCAAGATATTTATCTCTTCAGGATAGAGTCTGTCAAAGGCAAAGGGTTTATCTCGAGAGAATCTTATCTTTTTACATTTTTAGAGATTCACAGTCTACATGTACCACTCTCCACAAATGATTATTCAATTTCATTTGGAAAAAGAAGCCACACAAGATCAGGTAGGATATCGTCCTTGTTATACAAGCACAACTTCTCTCCACACAAATGTTTTATTTGGAAAAATGGTGATATTAGATATAGAAATAAAACCATATTTTTCCATAATTGGTTTGCCAATAACATCTTCGTGGTTAAAACTTCTTGTCAATATGGGGGCGCTGTTTTCACTTTGTAAAAAATCGTGCCCAAATTAAACTGCCTCGTACTCTATTCTAGATCGTACAATATGCATATTATTATTACTATTGGATAGAAAACACTCTCAAGTTTCTAAAACCGTTTGAATTATATCTGTGAGTAAAACAGAACTCATTTTGCAGCAAACTTCCTGACAGGAAGTGAAAAATCTGAAATCGAGGCTCTGTTCCAGGGCCTTCCTATTCATTTGCTTGAAATCTATGGATATACATGCACTTCATACGCCTTCCACTAGATGTCAACAGGCAGTGGGAGGTGGAATGGGGTGTCTAGCTTGATCTGAGGTCGAACAAGAGCTCTTGGAATGACGTGACCACTATTTCCTTTGTCTACCAAGGCGCGGGAAGAACATCAGCATTGGCTTCTGAAAAGCGTTCGGTATAGACGGCTAATATCTCCGGATTTTATTTTATTTGATACATGTGATAATATCATCGTAAAGTATGTTTTTTCAATATAGTTTTATCAGATTATTCAACGTTTATCGGGAGTTTTCCGTTCTCTGCGTTAGGTGAAGATGGACATCTTCGCGCCACTTGGCTAGCTAAGGTTGCTAATTCGACAGGAGAAGAGGACATTCTAAAACAAACAACGATTTATTCTGGACAAAGGACTCCTTGTACAAGATTCTGATGGAAGCTCAGCAAAAGTAAGAACCATTTCTGATGTTATTTCGTATTTCTGTGGAAAATGTTTAGTCGTATTTTCCTTCCTTTTTGCGGGCGCTGTCTCGCTATAACGTAAGCTGTTTGTTATTTTTAAATCTAACACGGCGATTGCATTAAGAACTAGTGTATCTTTAATTTGCTGTCCAACATGTATTTTTTAGTAAAGTTTATGATGAGTTCTTTGATTAGATTAGGTGACTGTCCAAAATTTCTCCGGAGATTCTGGTGAATCGATGCTACATATTCACAATGTATAACCACGGTTTGCAGCTCAAAATATGCACATTTTCGAACAAAACATAAGTGTATTGTATAACCTGATGTTATAGGACTGTCATCTGATGAAGTTGGTCAAGGTTAGTGATTAATTCTATATCTTTTGCTGTTTTTTTGCGATCGCTACCTTTGCGGTGAATGAATGCGGTTGTGTGTTTGGCTATTGTGGTAAGCTAATATAATGCTATATTGTGTTTTCGCTGTAAAACACTTAAAAAATTGGAAATATTGGCTGGATTCACAAGATGTTTATCTTTCATTTGCTGTACACCATGTATTTTTCATAAATGTTTTATGATGAGTATTTAGGTATTTCACGTTGCTCTCTGTAATTATTCTTGCTGCTTCGGTGCTATTTGTGATTGTAGCTGCAATGTAAAACTATGATTTATACCTCAAATATGCACATTTTCGAACAAAACATAGATTTATTGTATAACATGTTATAAGACTGTCATCTGATGAAGTTGTTTCTTGGTTAGTGACTAATTATATCTCTATTTGGTCGGTTTTGTGATAGCTACCTATGCGGTAAAAAAATTGTGAAAATATGCGGTTGAGTCTTTTGCTATTGTGGTTAGCTAATAGAAATGCATATTGTGTTTTCGCTGTAAAACATTTTAAAAATCGGAAATGATGGCTGGATTCACAAGATGTGTATCTTTCATTTGCTGTATTGGACTTGTGATTTCATGATATTTATATGCTAGTATTTACTTGTGGCGCTATGCTAGGCTATGCTAGTCAGCTTTTTTACTGATGAGGATGCTCCCGGATCAGGGATGGTGATGAAGTAGAGGTTTTTAATCAACTTATAAATGATAATGGTAGTCCTTATAATTACAATGAATTATTAGCCAAATATAACTTTGTTATGTTGTGTAAGGAATAATATATTTTAATGAAAGCTAATCCCAATGAAATCCTTACTTTACTGAAGGACCGATCAAGCGTTTCATTACATGCACTAAATTACAGTGATAGTGTAGAAATGCATCAATACATTACATCAGAAATTGAACAACAATTTAGTCTGAGAAATTATTAACAGTTAGTTTACCACTGCTGCTATTTTTCAATGGGAATCTTGATGTGAAATGGCAATGTGAGTGGACTAATCCACATAAATATTTGATAACTGATAAAGTAAGAGAAGTCTCTTACAAGATCCTTCACAGATGTTGTCCTTGTAATAGTCTTATTTCGAAATATTTAATTAATGTTGAAGAGGAATGTGGCTTTTGTGAATTGGAAAATGAGACTATATAGCATTTATTTTGTGATTGTTTGCATAGTGAAATATTTTGGACAGTGTTATGATTTTTATGAATAATGACTAAATGATGTATACATTTAACGTAGAACTATAACTAACTGAATTCTACCCTGTTTTTCTATATTGATAAATAATGTTAGTTCATAAGAAAGAGGTTATGTAGCATGTACCTAGGAAGAGAGGGATGTATGTGTGTGCCTAAAGAAAACAAAGTGAATCATTAAACTATGTTTGAACCGACCCGGCTATAACTCTGGGGAGATAAGATAGGACAGGGAGAGCTAGAGATACAGGAAATCTGGAGGGGACTGGAACTGTCAGCTGTGTGGTAATAAACTTTGGTGAGACTCCAGGAGAAAAAGAGAGAATCCAAAGTTAGTGTGTATGTATGTGCGTAGGTTAAGAGAATTGTATAAAAGGAACATTTTTGTATATGCACAGCAGAGCTCTCGTAAATAAACTTTGCTGACTATTGTAGACTGGCCTCTGTCTGTTTCATTTCAATAAGAACCTTACAAATTCTTAGCGCCGACCGAGATGGCCGCCTCGCTTCGCGTTCCTTGGAAAATATGCAGTATTTTGTTTTTTTATGTGTTATTTCTTACATCGGTACCCCAGGTAATCTTCGGTTTCATTACATACAGTCGGGAGGAACTACTGAATATACGATTAACGTCAACTCACCATCGTTATAACCAGGAATATGACTTTCCCGAAACGGATCCAGTGTTTTGCCTTCCACCCAATACAATGGATCTGATCCCAGCCGGGGACCCTATGCGACGCCGTAAAAGGGGCAAACGTAGCGGTCTCCTGGTCAGGCTTCGGAGACGGGCACATCGCGCTCCACTCCCTAGCATACTACTCGCCAATGTCCAGTCTCTTGACAATAAGGTTGATGAAATCCGAGCACGGGTAACATTCCAGAGAGACATCAGGGATTGCAACGTGCTCTGCTTCACGGAAACATGGCTAACTCAAGAGACGCTAACGGAGTCGGTGCAGCCAGCTGGTTTCTTCACGCATCGCGCCGACAGAAACATACATCTTTCTGGTAAGAAGAGGGGTGGGGGGGTATGCCTTATGATTAACGAGACGTGGTGTGATCATCATAACAACACACAGGAACTCAAGTCATTCTGTTCACCTGATCTAGAACTCCTCACAATCAAATGTCGACCGCATTATCTACCAAGGGAATTCTCTTCGATCATAATCACAGCCGTATATATTCCCCCCCAAGCAGACACATCGATGGCCCTGAACGAACTTTATCTGACTCTTTGTAAACTGGAAACCACACACCCTGAGGCTGCATTCATCGTAGCTGGGGATTTTAACAAGGCTAATCTAAAAACAAAACTCCCTAAATTCTATCAGCATATCGATTGTGCTACCAGGGCTGGTAAAACCCTGGATCATTGTTATACTAACTTCCGCGACGCATATAAGGCCCTCCCCCGCCCTCCTTTCGGAAAAGCTGACCACGACTCCATTTTGTTGATTCCAGCCTACAAACAGAAACTAAAACAACAAGCTCCCGCGCTCAGGTCTGTTCAACGCTGGTCCGACCAATCTGATTCCACGCTTCAAGACTGCTTCGATCACGCGGATTGGAATATGTTCCGCATTGCGTCCAACAACAACATGGACGAATATGCTGATTCGGTGAGCGAGTTCATTAGGAAGTGCATTGACGATGTCGTACCCACAGCAACGATTAAAACATTCCCAAACCAGAAACCGTGGATTGACGGCAGCATTCGCGTGAAACTGAAAGCGCGAACCACTGCTTTTAACTAGGGCAAGGTGACCGGAAACATGACCGAATACAAACAGTGTAGCTATTCTCTCCGCAAGGCAATCAAACAGGCTAAGTCCCAGTACAGAGACAAAATAGAGTCGCAATTCAACAGCTCAGACACAAGAGGTATGTGGCAGGGTCTACAGTCTATCACGGATTACAAAAAGAAAACCAGCCCCGTCGCGGACCAGGATGTCTTGCTCCCAGACAGGCTAAATAACTTTTTTGCCCGCTTTGAGGACAATACAGTGCCACTGACACGGCCCGCTACCAAAACCTGCGGGCTCTCCTTCACTGCAGCCGAGGTGAGTAAAACATTTAAACGTGTTAACCCTCGCAAGGCTGCAGGCCCAGACGGCATTCCCAGCCGCGTCCTCAGAGCATGCGCAGACCAGCTGGCTGGTGTGTTTACGGACATATTCAATCAATCCTTATCCCAGTCTGCTGTTCCCACATGCTTCAAGAGGGCCACCATTGTTCCTGTTCCCAAGAAAGCTAAGGTAACTGAGCTAAACGACTACCGCCCCGTAGCACTCACTTCCGTCATCATGAAGTGCTTTGAGAGACTAGTCAAGGACCATATCACCTCCACCCTACCGGACACCCTAGACCCACTCCAATTTGCTTACCGACCCAATAGGTCCACAGACGACGCAATCGCAACCACACTGCACACTGCCCTAACCCATCTGGACAAGAGGAATACCTATGTGAGAATGCTGTTCATCGATTACAGCTCAGCATTTAACACCATAGTACCCTCCAAACTCGTCATCAAGCTCGAGACCCTGGGTCTCGACCCCGCCCTGTGCAACTGGGTCCTGGACTTCCTGACGGGCCGCCCCCAGGTGGTGAGGGTAGGTAACAACATCTCCACCCCGCTGATCCTCAACACTGGGGCCCCACAAGGGTGCGTTCTGAGCCCTCTCCTGTACTCCCTGTTCACCCACGACTGCGTGGCCATGCACGCCTCCAACTCAATCATCAAGTTTGCGGATGACACTACAGTGGTAGGCTTGATTACCAACAACGACGAGACGGCCTACAGGGAGGAGGTGAGGGCCCTCGGAGTGTGGTGTCAGGAAAATAACCTCACACTCAACGTCAACAAAACAAAGGAGATGATTGTGGACTTCAGGAAACAGCAGAGGGAGCACCCCCCTATCCACATCGACGGGTCAGTAGTGGAGAAGGTGGAAAGTTTTAAGTTCCTCGGTGTACACATCACGGACAAACTGAATTGGTCCACCCACACAGACAGCGTTGTGAAGAAGGCGCAGCAGCGCCTCTTCAACCTCAGGAGGCTGAAGAAATTCAGCTTGTCACCAAAAGCACTCACAAACTTCTACAGATGCACAATCGAGAGCATCCTGTCGGGCTGTATCACCGCCTGGTACGGCAACTGCTCCGCCCACAACCGTAAGGCTCTCCAGAGGGTAGTGAGGTCTGCAGAACGCATCACCGGGGGCAAACTACCTGCCCTCCAGGACACCTACACCACCCGATGTCACAGGAAGGCCATAAAGATCATCAAGGACAACAACCACCCAAGCCACTGCCTGTTCACCCCGCTATCATCCAGAAGGCGAGGTCAGTACAGGTGCATCAAAGCAGGGACCGAGAGACTGAAAAACAGCTTCTATCTCAAGGCCATCAGACTGTTAAACAGCCACCACTAACATTTAGCGGCCGCTGCCAACATACTGACTCAACTCCAGCCACTTTAAAAATGGGAATTGATGGAAATTATGTAAAAATGTACCACTAGCCACTTTAAACAATGCCACTTAATATAATGTTTACATACCCTACATTACCCATCTCATATGTATATGTATATACTGTACTCTATATCATCTACTGCATCTTGCCATCTTTATGTAATACATGTACCACTAGCCACTTTAAACTATGCCACTTTATGTTTACATACCCTACAGTACTCATCTCATATGTATATACCGTACTCTATACCATCTACTGCATCTTGCCTATGCCGTTCTGTACCATCACTCATTCATATATCTTTATGTACATATTCTTTATCCCTTTACACTTGTGTGTATAAGGTAGTAGTTGTGGAATTGTTAGGTTAGATTACTTGTTGTTATTACTGCATTGTCGGAACTAGAAGCACAAGCATTTCGCTACACTCGCATTAACATCTGCTAACCATGTGTATGTGACTAATAAAATTTGATTTAACAGACAGAATAGTTTAATTGAAGTTCAGTTTATGAACATTGAGAACAAAATTCTCTTAACAGACAGATAAGAAATGATTACAATGATTCTCTACACTATACTTGCTTTTGTCACAAACTAAAATTAGGCAAACTATTACAATTTCAGCAACCAGGAAATGGCAGAGCAATTTCTGTAATGTGCACAGTTCAAAAGTAGATGTAGCAACTCAGTAATGACCCATTAAGGGACAACCGTTGCTCTGCTGCAGACCCAGATCCTGTGAAAGAACTTGGGAAAGCACCAAACATAGCAGTCTACTCTACTCGTACTGTGCCTTTACAATGCAGGCTGGTTAGTCGTGTGTATGTGTAGTGTGGTTGAAAACATGACCAGACACACACCAAAAATGGTTGTAGAGGTGCTGCTTTCTTTATTTTTCAGTGTTCTTTGGTTGAATATGGTAGAAATTGTGGAGACAGTAGAGATTCTAAAATGTGTTGTGTTTGGTATTTGATAAAAGCATAACCATTATCTGCATTTATGGATGAAGTCAGAATGTATTTACATGGCTCAGGATAAAGTATGCCAATGATGCCATCTAGTGGAGAATACAAGCATTGCTCTAATTTCTGGTAGTCTGCACACTGCTGAGAAATACTAGACAATACCTCAAAGCGGATTATAGAGACCTTGCATGACAAAAAAAATAAGACATAACATACTACGTACACACCTTACTTTATTAATTTGCATTACAACCAGGAAGTCTGAAATGTGACAAAAGAATCCAAATAGATACCTTAACAGTTTGCTGTCATTTCACATCTCCCGCACTGCATTTCCTCATTGCCTTCAACACATGTGCGCTACATGGGTGTTGATGGGATACCGTTAGAAGTCTTATTCAATACTTCACCACAGCATCCATAATCATTTCCCAATTGAAAATACCCCCAAACCATGACAAAATCCTGACAAAATAAAGCGAATAAAGACAAAGCAAACTTGTCTCGGCTCACTTTGCATTTCTCACTCCTGAAAATAAGGCTTACTTTGTACCAATCACCCGATCAGTGCCTTTAAATTGTGCGTTAACGTGACAGGCTACAGAGTAAAGACTGGGAAACCACAGAATGCCACAGGGGCCTGGTGTGTATACTGTGTTGTCTATGTACGTTGTATGGGTGGACATAACCTGGACTCATTTAGGATGCCCCATGTATAGAAGGGTGGAGGAGTGGGGAGCCAGGACTACATTTGAGTGTCTCCTTGGTAGTAGGGTGCAGGACAAGGGTGTCCAGGACTACATGAGAGTCCTCCCTTAGTTGCTGGCTTTGACAGTCTCAATCTTGCCATCCTGCTGTTTGAGACGGTAGTCATTCAGGGCAGCTTTGATGGCATCCTCTGCCAGCACTGGAGAAAGGGGCAAACATTTCACATGGTTGTAAAATAGATTAAAAAGGCACGTATGGTTTAGAAATTCAGCTTGTTAGACAGGGCAGAACAGTATTATATATCAGACTGAAATAAGAGCTTACTGGAGCAGTGAAGTTTAACAGGTGGAAGACTGAGCTCTTTGGCAATGTCAGTGTTCTTTATTGTCATTGCTTCGTTAATCTGAAAGCCAAAAAGAGGGCAACATTTCACCAACCAAGAAATAAACTTGATCTAACCACGATATGTAATGAAAGGAAAAAACAGTGTGGTGGAAATGACTTGATTTGAGAAATTGAAAACAGGGCAACAGAACAGTAACACAGGAAGCAGAGGAAGTGTCATGGATGCAGAATGTTCACTCACGGATTTGCCCTTCACCCACTCTGTTACCAGGGAGCTGGAGGCAATGGCTGAGCCGCAGCCAAACGTCTTGAACCTGGCATCCACAATCTTCCCCTGATCGTCCACCTCAATCTGTAGATTAGTCACTTTATGCAACTGTCTTTTGTCCACATAATTGAATAAACAATTATGTAACATTACTAAATACATACACTTTGTAACTAAATAAATAGAGCATGCTGCTTCTTGTTAAGTCCTATCTGTGTTGTTATCTGCTTCTTTGGAACACAACCAAGACATAGTGACCTCATTCAAAATCCAAGGCCATCTGAGGTTGCCATGGTGAGACAGGAAGTAATGAGGACAGGGGACCAACGTACCTGAAGCTTCATCACATCTCCACAAGCTGGGGCTCCCACCAAGCCCGTCCCCACATTCTTGGAGGTCTTGTCCAGGGATCCAACATTCCTTGGGTTCTCATAGTGGTCCACTACCTAAACATAGCAACAAGGAGACAAAACCATTTTATTACTTAACTCAAGTTTATAAATGAACCCATCTTGGTAATATTCCCTGCTGCATAGCTACAAACATTCACATAATATCATCCTTAAATTAATTCCAACTGTCTCTCAAAAAAGCAGGCTCAAGGCTGGGAGGACTCTTGCACTCCTGTTATGCAATGGGTAGTTTCAACATTATGTAAGGGAAAATAAAATAAACAGATTAGGGCAGGACTCCACTGTCCACAACAGTAGTACTTCCTGCTGCAACCTCCCTCCCCCCAGACGTAATCGCCATGATGCAGGTCATTCTCTGCATTATTGAAAAATGCTGTGTGTCTGAAGAGCCTAAATATTTGGTGAGTTTGTTAGTTGCCAGTTGGTACTGATAACGGTTGTTTTATTGACTAGCCTAAATCTCATAACTGTGGGAGCGGCCTTAAATTACCAAACTCATGTTCCTTTTGGCCAAAGATGGTTTACAAGACATTCATACATGTTCAGAATGAGTGATGAAATGTTAGCCTAAATCCAAATGGACAATTCCACCAAATAGATGGCATAATTAATAGGTTATGGCGTTCTCTTACACATGTATATAACAGGTTCAACAGAAACCGAGAGTTACTGTGGAAATGTGATCTTATTTCACACGTTCTGTAGAAAAATCCAGAATCAATGAAACTGCGTATTGCCAGGGCAGGTAGTACACTGGTGCTACCGCTATGCTGCTTCAGAGATTTGACGGACACATGTAGCGTAACTGACGTTAGTGTTACCAAACATCTAATTTAAGGAATTAACAAAAACAGTTTAGGAAGAAACAGCTTAACCTTCAGGTATAACTAGCTACATCAGTTAAGACCTGCATCAACCGAGACAAAGCTGGAGATTAAAATTAGATTGGCAGAAAAATAGCATTTTTAGAAAGAACATTATCTAACATGTTAGCTAGCTAGATGTACGCTATAGAACTAGTCAAGGCATGTGACGCATGTTGTTAACTAAGCTAGCTACTTCGACCTCTATTTTAAAATATATTTCAACTAGATACTCTAAGAGAAACAAATACATAACTAGATAATCAATGCCAAATGTACTTATAGCAACTAGCTAACGTTAGCCTAGGTTCGTTGTCAAAACAAGCTTGCAAGGAATTCACATTTAACGAGTTTACGACCTAAACAGGGACACATGGTTTAATTTATCAGCCATCAAATGTAGCTAGCTATACAGGTTATTTTACCTTCTTGTGGTAGGCGGCTTGGACCGTATATTCCGGGGAAGTAATCCTTCTCATCACAACAAGCGGGGTGATACACTTCTTTGCAACTAGACCCGCCATGTTCGCTGTTTGTCTGAAATGACGCAGTCTGGAAGAGGGCGAGCGAATACCCTTATCATGCGCATGACAGTGTGGGAGGAGGAGCTTTTGGACTGATTCCATTGAATGACAGAAAAGTGCATGGATTTTCATATAATATTCAAATATATCACATTTTTAGTGTTTATTTATTTTATTTTTATTTAACCTTTATTTAACCAGGTAGGCAAATTGAGAACACGTTCTCATTTACAATTGCGACCTGGCCAAGATAAAGCAAAGCAGTTCGACACATACAACAACACATAGTTACACATGGAGTAAAACAAACATATAGTCAATAATACAGTGAAAAAAAAAAATATATAAGTCTATATACAATGTGAGCAAGTGAGGTGAGATAAGGGAGGTGAAGGCAAACAAATATATGTATAAATAAATAAAAATATAAAAAGGCCATGGAGGCGAAGTGAGTACAACACAGCAAGTAAAATAAAAACTAAAAAAAACACTGGAATGGTTGGTTTGCAGTGGAAGAAAGTGCAAAGTAGAGACAGAAATAATGGGGTGCAAAGGAGCAAAATAAATTAATAAATAAATACAGTAGGTAAAGAGGTAGTTGTTTGGGCTAAATTGTAGATGGGTTATGTACAGGTGCAGTAATCTATGAGCTGCTCTGACAGCTGGTGCTTAAAGCTAGTGAGGGAGATAGGTGTTTCCAGTTTCAGAGATTTTTGTAGTTCGTTCCAGTCATTGGCAGCAGAGAACTGGAACTAGAGGCGTCCAAAGGAAGAATTGGTTTTGGGGGTGACTAGAGAGATATACCTGCTGGAGCGCGTGCTACAGGTAGGTGCTGCTATGGTGACCAGCGAGCTGAGATAAGGGGGGACTTTACCTAGCAGGGTCTTGTAGATGACCTGGAACCAGTGGGTTTGGCGACGAGTATGAAGCGAGGGCCAGCCAACGAGAGTGTACAGGTCGCAGTGGTGGGTAGTATATGGGGCTTTGGTGACAAAACGGATGGCACTGTGATAGACTGCATCCAATTTATTGAGTAGGGTTTTGGAGGCTATTTTGTAAATGACATCACCGAAGTCGAGGATTGGTAGGATGGTCAGTTTTACAAGGGTATGTTTGGCAGCATGAGTAAAGGATGCTTTGTTGCGGAATAGGAAGCCAATTCTAGATTTGACTTTGGATTGGAGATGTTTGATGTGGGTCTGGAAGGAGAGTTTACAGTCTAACCAGACACCTAGGTATTTGTAGTGGTCCACATATTCTAAGTCAGAGCCGTCCAAAGTAGTGATGTTGGACAGGCGGGCAGGAGCAGGCAGCGATCGGTTGAAGAGCATGCATTTGGTTTTACTTGTATTTAAGAGCAGTTAGAGGCCACGGAAGGAGAGTTGTATGGCATTGAAGCTCGCCTGGAGGGTTGTTAACACAGTGTCAAAAGAAGGGCCAGAAGTATACAGAATAGTGTCGTCTGCGTAGAGGTGGATCAGAGAATCACCAGCAGCAAGAGCGACATCATTGATGTAAACAGAGAAGAGAGTCGGTCCAAGAATTGAACCCTGTGGCACCCCCATAGAGACTGCCAGAGGCCCGGACAACAGACCCTCCGATTTGACACACTGAACTCGATCAGAGAAGTAGTTGGTGAACCAGGCGAGGCAATCATTAGAGAAGCCAAGGCTGTCGAGTCTGCCAATGAGCATGTGGTGATTGACAGAGTCAAAAGCCTTGGCCAGGTCAATGAATACGGCTGCACAGTATTGTTTCCTATCGATGGCGGTTACGATATCGTTTATGACCTTGAGCGTGGCTGAGGTGCACCCATGACCAGCTCTGAAACCAGATTGCATAGCGGAGAAGGTGTGGTGTGATTCGAAATGGTCGGTAATCTGTTTGTTGACTTGGCTTTCGAAGACCTTAGAAAGGCAGGGTAGGATAGATATAGGTCTGTAGCAGTTAGTGTAGCAATATTCAGCAAATATATCTAAAGGTTAGGCATGAGCCCTAAAGGCAAACACAGGGTAGTAGCTAATTAACCATAAGGAATGATATTGTGTAGAAAAACAAAAAACGTTGTATGTGTTATGTGTATATGAGTTATGTGACAGTGGAGAGTTCATGTTCGTGGTAGGAGACCGTTACCTTTCATATCAGCAAATCTAAAAATACACACAAAACAAACTAACCTTGCAGGTGTATTTCATTTCCTGAGGTTAACACAGGAGAGCGATATTGGTCAAGTTTTAATTATAGCTCCCCAGCTGTCTGAAAATAAAGCGATATAATATTAGTAGTGCTCTCCATGGTGCTGAACACTCAAAGCGTGTGATGTGGAAGCCCACATCTAGGATCCCCTTCCCCATTCCTTGATGCAGTTGTGACAAATAAATAAATAAAGGAAAAGTGAGCTATTGGTCAAGAGGCAAGGGTGTAAACTGAGGGAACACTCTCAGTAGGCTGTTATAGATGCTGTCACTTCACACTAACACAGAAGGTGAGTCTTTTACTTTTCATGTTTTTATGTAAAAGTGCTTAAGGTAAACTCTCACGTTTGACAAAGACAAATATTGAGAGGCTATTTGAGCACAGGTCTAGCTGTAATGTTATACTTTCAATGTGTTGTCTGATCATTTGTATGTACAGTGCATTCGGAAAGTATTCAGACCCCTTGACTTTTTCCACATTTTGTAAAGTAACAGCCTTAATCTAAAAGGTATTAAATAGTTTTTTTTCTCTCATCAATCTACACATTATACCCCATTTGGGGAGTTTCTCCTATTCTTCTCTGCCGATCCTCTCAAACTCTGTCAGGTTGGATGGGGAGCATCGCTGCACAGCTATTTTCAGGTCTCTCCAGAGATGTTTGATTGAGTTCAAGTCCGGGCTCTGGCTGGGCCACTCAAGGACATTCAGAGACTTGTCCTGAAGTCACTCCTGCGTTGTCCTGGCTGTGTGCTTAGGGTCATTTTTCTGTTTGAAGGTCAACCTTTGCCTCAGTCTGATGTCCTGAGCGCTCTGGAGCAGGTTTTCATCAATGATCTCTCTGTACTTTGCTCTGTTCATCTTTCACTTGATCCTGAATAGTCTCCCAGTCCTTGCCGCTAAAAAACATCCCCACAGCATGATGCTGCCAACACCATGCTTCACAGTAGGGATGGTGCCATGTTTCTTCCAGACATGACGCTTGGCATTCAGGCCAGAGAGTTCAATCTTGGTTTCATCAGACCAGCAAATCTTATTTCTCATGGTATGAGAGTCCTTTAGGTGCCTTTTGGCAAACTCCAAGCGGGCTGTCATGTGCTTTTTACTGAGGAGTGGCTTCCGTCTGGCCACACTACCATAAAGGCCTGATTGGTCCTTCTAGAAGGTTCTCCCATCTCCACAGAGGAGATGGGAGGAACTCTGGAGCTTTGTCAGAGTGACCACCTCCCTGACCAAGGCCCTTCTTCCCTGATTGCTCAGTTTGACTGGGCGCCCAGCTCTAGGAAGAGTCTTGGTGGTTCCAAACTTCTTCCATTTAAGAGTGGAGGGCACCGTGTTCTTTGGGACCTTCAAATGGTGCAGAATTTTTTCAGTACCCTTCCCCAGATCTCTGCCTCGACACAATCCTGTCTCTGAGCTCTATGGACAATTACTTTGACCTCATGGCTTGGTTTTTGCTCTGAGGTGCACTGTCAACTGTGGGACCTTATATAGACCGTTGTGTGCCTTTCCAAATCATGTCCAATCAATTGCGTTTACCAAAGGTGGACTCCAATCAAGTTGTAGAAACATCTCAAGGATGATCAATGGAAACAGGATGCACCTGAGCTCAATTTCGAGTCTCATAGCAAAGGGTCTGAATACTTATGTAAATAAGGTATTTATATTTTATATTTTAAATATATTTGCAAAAATGTCATGATGGGGTATTGTGTGTCGATTGATGAGGAAATTGTTTTATTTCATCAATTTTAGAATAAGGCTTTAACATAACAAAATGTGGAAAAGGGAAGGAGTCTGAACACTTCCTGAATGCACTGTATTAGATGACAATCCTGTTATTCTATTTTGGGATTTCAAAAAAGCATTTGATACTGTTAGTCATGAGTTGATTTTTGATACATTGTACTATTTAAAATGTGGTCTTTTTTTATCAACACAATTAAAACTATTTATAATGGTGGTAATAGTTATGTTAAACTTTCCCGTGGATCCTCACCTAGATTTGATATTCCTTAAGGGATTCGTCTGTGCTGTCCAGCATCACCATTTTTATTCCTATTAGAATCACAAATTATTTGTTCAATGGTCACCAAAAGTCATTTTGAAGGAATTATTGTGTGTGATAATGAGGTGAAGATTTCCCAGTTAGCTGACAATACAACCCTGTTTTTTATAAATTAAAAGTAGGCCTACAAACAGTAGAGCTTTTCTCTGAAGTGTCAGGTTTGGTATTGAATATTGCAAAATGTACATTTTTGCACTTAAAGATGAAGTGAGTCCTAGAATATGTGAGATTTCTGTCAACGGTGTTGTAACCTACTTAGGTGTCAAAATGACCCGAAATACTAATGAAATGAAATAAATGTATGTAAATCCCTTAATTGAATCTATATAAAAAAAATGTTATTCATGGTTGGCAAGATATTTATCTCTTCAGGATAGAGTCTGTCAAAGGCAAAGGGTTTATCTCGAGAGAATCTTATCTTTTTACATTTTTAGAGATTCACAGTCTACATGTACCACTCTCCACAAATGATTATTCAATTTCATTTGGAAAAAGAAGCCACACAAGATCAGGTAGGATATCGTCCTTGTTATACAAGCACAACTTCTCTCCACACAAATGTTTTATTTGGAAAAATGGTGATATTAGATATAGAAATAAAACCATATTTTTCCATAATTGGTTTGCCAATAACATCTTCGTGGTTAAAACTTCTTGTCAATATGGGGGCGCTGTTTTCACTTTGTAGAAAATCGTGCCCAAATTAAACTGCCTCGTACTCTATTCTAGATCGTACAATATGCATATTATTATTACTATTGGATAGAAAACACTCTCAAGTTTCTAAAACCGTTTGAATTATATCTGTGAGTAAAACAGAACTCATTTTGCAGCAAACTTCCTGACAGGAAGTGAAAAATCTGAAATCGAGGCTCTGTTCCAGGGCCTTCCTATTCATTTGCTTGAAATCTATGGATATACATGCACTTCATACGCCTTCCACTAGATGTCAACAGGCAGTGGGAGGTGGAATGGGGTGTCTAGCTTGATCTGAGGTCGAACAAGAGCTCTTGGAATGACGTGACCACTATTTCCTTTGTCTACCAAGGCGCGGGAAGAACATCAGCATTGGCTTCTGAAAAGCGTTCGGTATAGACGGCTAATATCTCCGGATTTTATTTTATTTGATACATGTGATAATATCATCGTAAAGTATGTTTTTTCAATATAGTTTTATCAGATTATTCAACGTTTATCGGGAGTTTTCCGTTCTCTGCGTTAGGTGAAGATGGACATCTTCGCGCCACTTGGCTAGCTAAGGTTGCTAATTCGACAGGAGAAGAGGACATTCTAAAACAAACAACGATTTATTCTGGACAAAGGACTCCTTGTACAAGATTCTGATGGAAGCTCAGCAAAAGTAAGAACCATTTCTGATGTTATTTCGTATTTCTGTGGAAAATGTTTAGTCGTATTTTCCTTCCTTTTTGCGGGCGCTGTCTCGCTATAACGTAAGCTGTTTGTTATTTTTAAATCTAACACGGCGATTGCATTAAGAACTAGTGTATCTTTAATTTGCTGTCCAACATGTATTTTTTAGTAAAGTTTATGATGAGTTCTTTGATTAGATTAGGTGACTGTCCAAAATTTCTCCGGAGATTCTGGTGAATCGATGCTACATATTCACAATGTATAACCACGGTTTGCAGCTCAAAATATGCACATTTTCGAACAAAACATAAGTGTATTGTATAACCTGATGTTATAGGACTGTCATCTGATGAAGTTGGTCAAGGTTAGTGATTAATTCTATATCTTTTGCTGTTTTTTTGCGATCGCTACCTTTGCGGTGAATGAATGCGGTTGTGTGTTTGGCTATTGTGGTAAGCTAATATAATGCTATATTGTGTTTTCGCTGTAAAACACTTAAAAAATTGGAAATATTGGCTGGATTCACAAGATGTTTATCTTTCATTTGCTGTACACCATGTATTTTTCATAAATGTTTTATGATGAGTATTTAGGTATTTCACGTTGCTCTCTGTAATTATTCTTGCTGCTTCGGTGCTATTTGTGATTGTAGCTGCAATGTAAAACTATGATTTATACCTCAAATATGCACATTTTCGAACAAAACATAGATTTATTGTATAACATGTTATAAGACTGTCATCTGATGAAGTTGTTTCTTGGTTAGTGACTAATTATATCTCTATTTGGTCGGTTTTGTGATAGCTACCTATGCGGTAAAAAAATTGTTAAAATATGCGGTTGAGTCTTTTGCTATTGTGGTTAGCTAATAGAAATGCATATTGTGTTTTCGCTGTAAAACATTTTAAAAATCGGAAATGATGGCTGGATTCACAAGATGTGTATCTTTCATTTGCTGTATTGGACTTGTGATTTCATGATATTTATATGCTAGTATTTACTTGTGGCGCTATGCTAGGCTATGCTAGTCAGCTTTTTTACTGATGAGGATGCTCCCGGATCAGGGATGGTGATGAAGTAGAGGTTTTTAATCAACTTATAAATGATAATGGTAGTCCTTATAATTACAATGAATTATTAGCCAAATATAACTTTGTTATGTTGTGTAAGGAATAATATATTTTAATGAAAGCTAATCCCAATGGAATCCTTACTTTACTGAAGGACCGATCAAGCGTTTCATTACATGCACTAAATTACAGTGATAGTGTAGAAATGCATCAATACATTACATCAGAAATTGAACAACAATTTAGTCTGAGAAATTATTAACAGTTAGTTTACCACTGCTGCTATTTTTCAATGGGAATCTTGATGTGAAATGGCAATGTGAGTGGACTAATCCACATAAATATTTGATAACTGATAAAGTAAGAGAAGTCTCTTACAAGATCCTTCACAGATGTTGTCCTTGTAATAGTCTTATTTCGAAATATTTAATTAATGTTGAAGAGGAATGTGGCTTTTGTGAATTGGAAAATGAGACTATATAGCATTTATTTTGTGATTGTTTGCATAGTGAAATATTTTGGACAGTGTTATGATTTTTATGAATAATGACTAAATTATGTATACATTTAACGTAGAACTATAACTAACTGAATTCTACCCTGTTTTTCTATATTGATAAATAATGTTAGTTCATAAGAAAGAGGTTATGTAGCATGTACCTAGGAAGAGAGGGATGTATGTGTGTGCCTAAAGAAAACAAAGTGAATCATTAAACTATGTTTGAACCGACCCGGCTATAACTCTGGGGAGATAAGATAGGACAGGGAGAGCTAGAGATACAGGAAATCTGGAGGGGACTGGAACTGTCAGCTGTGTGGTAATAAACTTTGGTGAGACTCCAGGAGAAAAAGAGAGAATCCAAAGTTAGTGTGTATGTATGTGCGTAGGTTAAGAGAATTGTATAAAAGGAACATTTTTGTATATGCACAGCAGAGCTCTCGTAAATAAACTTTGCTGACTATTGTAGACTGGCCTCTGTCTGTTTCATTTCAATAAGAACCTTACAAATTCTTAGTAACAGACAGAATAGTTTAATTGAAGTTCAGTTTATGAACATTGAGAACAAAATTCTCTTAACAGACAGATAAGAAAATAATATTAGTGATAAGATCGGTTAACTCGCTTCATACTCGTCGCCAAACCCACTGGCTCCAGATCATCTACAAGTCTCTGCTAGGTAAAGCCCCGCCTTATCTCAGCTCACTGGTCACCATAGCAACACCCACCTGTAACACGCTCCAGCAGGTATATCTCACTGGTCACCCCCAAAGCCAATTCTTCCTTTGGCCGCCTCTCCTTCCAGTTCTCTGCTGCCAATGACTGGAACGAACTTCAAAAATCTCTGAAGCTGGAGACTCTTACCTCCCTCACTAGCTTTAAGCACCAGCTGTCAGAGCAGCTCACAGATCACTGCACCTGTACATAGCTCATCTGTAAATAGCCCATCCAATCTACCTCATCCCCATACTGTATTTTTATTTTATTTATCTTGCTCCTTTGCACCCCAGTATCTCTACTTGCACATTCATCTTCTGCACACCCTACCATTCCAGTGTTTAATTGCTATATTGTAATTACTTCGCCACCATGGCCTATTTATTGCCTTACCTCTCTTATACTACCTCATTTGCACATGCTGTATATAGATTTTTCTACTGTATTATTGATTGTATGTTTGTTTATTCCATGTGTAACTCTGTGTTGTTGTATGTGTTGAACTGCTTTGCTTTATCTTGGCCAGGCTGCAGTTGTAAATTAGTTGTTCTCAACTAGCCTACCTGGTTAAATAAAGGTGAAATAAAACAAATAAAATAAACCTATGACCATTACCAAATGTGATATTTTAAAACATTTCCTAATTGATTTACAATGTTATATAACACAACTAAAATATATAAATACCAAAGTATTAAAGAAGTGGCTACAGTATGTCAAAATGTAACTTATCTATAGCATAATATACTTTTTTGTGTCTCTCTGCATTTATTTATTATTTGTATTGTTTTTGTTATGTGTGATATCTGTACATTGTTTTGTACAATGTTTGTGTAATGCATTAAAAAAATTAATACAAAACTCCCCCAAAAACAACGGGCAGACATCTTGGATGCAGTCTCCAGTTCTTAATATACCTCGGTTGTTCGAGAGGATCAAAACCACAATGTATCAAGGGTAAAATGTGACTGACTGATCTACCAATAATAATTAGTCATTATTTATGATGCAAGGTGATTTGTAGATTAGTCCGTTGGCAGCCTCTCTGCAGTCATTTTGATGCTCTCGTACACAGCCACCTTTGGGACTTTTGGGTCGCCTTGGTAACGGCCAAAAGCACAGTTTAGGACGAGATTTACCATTGAACTACCTGCTTTATGTATCTTTTTGGGGATCTGACAAAATTCACATGGAAATGTGAGTTATAAATCTGTCACTCTCATTGAAAGCAAGTCTGAACGATAGATCTGTGTTTCCTGTTTTTACGTTTTGCTCTTGTATATTTTACTTTCGGTTTTGTTCACCAGCTTCAAACAGCTGAAAATATAATATTTGGGATTATGGAAAAGATAATTCACAGCGGTTTAGATGGTACAAGTATTCTCTACACTATACTTGCTTGTTTTGTCACATAAACTGAAATTAGACGAACTATTCGAATTTTAGCAACTAGGAAATGCCGGAGCGATTTCTGCATTGGTCAGCTTTAATCATAGTTATCCTATCATGTAATCGCTTTTGCCACATTCCAATGGAGGCGGGAAATAAACTACAATGTAGGAAATTCATATTATTTGTAAATCAGTCAGTCACAATTTACCCATGATACATTGCGGTTTTGAGCCTCTCGAACACGGCCATTGGTAACCAATCGGCGTAGCAGCAGATACACAAGTAATCACCAAACAACTTCTGGACGCTAACTATAGTGATGATATCCGCTGAAACTTGAATTTAACTTGGTAACGTGAACGAATAGGTGGCTTTCTATCTAGATATCTGTACCCACGACACCGAAGATTTGTTTGAAAACGCAAGGAGGTAGTCAATTATGTGATTTGATGTTACGCCGATGACAGCTATGTAGCTCGCTAAACTAGTAGCAACATTTATTCTACCTAACGTGCAACGTTAGCATAAACGTTTTGTTTATCTTGTTAACGTTAGCAAGCTAAATTAGCCACACTGGATCTAGCTGCTACGTTAGTTCATGTGATAACTTTTCTAACGCCACTGGAGCATTGTTAAGCAACATTTATTGTAAATCATAACGCAAGTTTGACTTTGGTATATCTCGATTCTCATCTGTTTGGATTCATTTACACATACTAATCTACAGGCAAGGGGGGCGGCTAGATACATCACCCCACTCTACCTCCTGATCTGTGGAAACAATGGCTAGTGCTGCCCCTCCACCATCCGCTGTCTCGACCGCCACTGAGAACCCCAGCAGCTCGACTGCTGCTGGGGAGGGTGGCAATCAGGACAGCGCCTTCGAATGCAACATCTGCCTGGACACCTCCAAGGATGCGGTGATCAGTCTGTGTGGGCATCTCTTTTGGTAAACACCCTCTTGTCTTGAGACTGTTCTGTATTTGTGATTGATTGAGGGACATTCTTCCTTATCTGGTACTCAGGAGAGGGTTGTGCACATAATTCAATATAGTAATTTAATATCTGGTCTATCTCCCATCCTTTACATTCCCTGTATCATCTAGTTGGCCCTGTTTACATCAGGTAAGTCAATTGATACGTCATTTATTTTACACAACCACTGTCATCAGCTGCCACCTGACCCTGATGTTTTACTGCTACTCTGAATGTATCATGCAATCTTAACCCCCCTATGTTTATGCAGTGGTTAGAGACCAGACCTAACAGACAAGTGTGTCCAGTGTGCAAGGCAGGCATCAGTCGAGACAAAGTCATCCCACTATATGGCAGGGGGAGCACAAGCCAGCAGGACCCACGGTGGGTTGATGTACTCAACATGAAAGCAGGGAGCTCAGTTTGCATACAATCCTCAGTTATTTACTCTGAATTCCACATCCCAAACTACTGTTGTCAACAACCTGTCTCTCATTGTTAGGGAGCGAACTCCTCCTCGACCACAAGGACAGAGGCCAGAGCCTGAAAATCGTGTAAGTATTGTGTAATACAACCACTATCACCAAGCCATTACTCTCACTTTTCAGACTGTCCACAATTATTTAGCAAGGATGTTATTAGCAAAGCTCAATACAGATGGTTCTACTGTGTACCACCTGTGTTTGCAATGTTGGCTGCTGTATTGCACTACCCATTCATGATGAAACTATGACACGGGATGCTGTAGTGAACCTGCCCATAGCTGAATTCATTAGCAGAATTAACTGTCTCACTGGGACCTATTAAGCACTGCCTGAAGAGCTATATTTGACCCCTTGAGAAGGACGAAACTTATAGCACTAGTGATTGCGTCACATCATCTCTCCCTCGATACACCTGTTAAAGTCAAGTTTTTTGTACATATGGAATAGTCATGTTATAACCCTGGGTTGGTGCAATGTTATTGTACGGTTCTCTTTCTTCCCATCACAGGGATTTCAGAGGTTCGGCTTTGGAGATGGAGGATTCCAGATGTCTTTTGGCATTGGTGCCTTTCCATTTGGCATTTTCTCTACAGCTTTTAACATCAATGATGGAAGACCACACCCAGGTACTTTAGCTGTGCAGGTTGAGCATTGTGTATTGTAACAATGTTTCATCAAAAATGTATTGTGAATGGCCCCCTCTAGCTTGAAAAGCGTTGATTCATTCTCCACTGGTTACCCCACACAGCTGCCCCTGGGACCCCCCAGCACATGGATGAACAGTTCTTGTCCCAACTCTTTCTATTTGTGGCTCTGGTGATTGTGTTTTGGCTACTAATCGCATAAATGTCTGGCTGGCCAGGACTACGGCTCAAGTTGGACAGTTCTTAATAGTCTGTTTCCAGATACTTGTTTGATTTTGTACTTTTAAACTGTTTGATTACATCTGTACTATGAATCCTACAGAAGTCTTAAAATGGCCCTACCTCTTCATTTCCATCAATGTTGTGTTTTTTAATAGACATTAAGTTTCCTTGGTTGGCAATATAGAACCAGATTTTAAAAGAAAAAATGGCAAATCAGTAAATGTAAGGTATCGGATCTACCCTCTGTGTTTGTATGGATGTAGATTAGGAGCAGTATGTCCTGTTTCTGAACTGAATCTATCAATTCAGGAATAGATGTATCATTGGCGATAGACTTTTAAATTGTTGACACAATTGCCTTTTGAGTACCATTACCAGTATGCAGCCATATTAACAATACAGTAAGTAGTACATTGTGTGGTGTCAGCAAGGGAATAGTCCAAAAGAGCAGTATTGATATGGGTTTAGTTATTGAATGACATTAACTGGTATGTCCTCAGTTGCCATAGGAGTTATTTTGTTAAGACTATTTCTCATGTTTCAGAAAATTAGGTTACAATTTAAAGGAGCTATTTTTGGTTCAATGATACTGTCATTATCTGCCACTAGTAAGACTATTTTAGTACAAATGGAAATGTAGAATTCTAATGCATATGCTTATAAAATAAAGAACTTGGGGGGATGTGCAAAAGGTATAAAAGATTGATTTCTTCAACCTGACAACTATCAAGATGAATGTCATGAGTAACAAAAGCTGTTATTTTTGATAGTGTTCTCCCTCACTAATTGATTTTGTTTACTTCAACTTTCTCACTAAAAAAATGTATAATAAATGTATTATTAAAATAGCATAAGCATCTGTAATAGACTGCTTCATATCCTACTGAGAACTTTAAACAAACACCTTCATATGGGTAGTCAATGTTTTTCTAATCAGGCTGCAACCACTTAATGCCATTCAAAGAAACATTCAACATTAGAAACAGAATAACAGCCCATTGTATTTTCAATTTGGTTAACTTGGATTCATAAAAGCAAATGTTTTAAGATAATCTAGTAAAATAATTGATTTGGTTGTTAATCAACTATTCTGAAAAATATAAAAGTATACCTCTCAATATGACACCACCAAAAATGTGATTATTCTAAAAACATGATGAATAACTTGGCTCTTCATGTTTTAGGAGAGAGAAAAATATATTTTACAAAAAATACTTTCAGTCCAAAGAACAATATAACTTCCACTGAGAACAACCCCTGTAGACCCTACAAAAATGAATGAGTTATGTCTCTGGCTCTTGTGACTCTTGGTCTTCTTGAGGCACGGGCTCTAGCAGTTCATTGGACACTGTCACCAGTGGGTCTTTGACAGTCAATGGCTGAGCTACACTAAACTCTGCCTCATACATTATCTGTTGGATCTTAATTTTGGTCTCACATCTTTTTTGTGGAGCTAGCCTCTTCAAGGCAGGAACAAAGCTGAGAAGAAACATCTCATCCTCGTCACACTGTCGGTTAGGGATCATGGAATCTGATCTGTGATCTTTCTCTTTGGCCAGCAGCCTCCTGTTCTTTGTGGAGAGCTTGGCAGGAGTACTTGAGGAACATGGTGAAGCAGGGGACTCTTGTCGTGTCTGAGGCCTCTTCCTGGTTGTGTATGTTGATAGCTGGGGAGCTGAGGATGGCTGGGGCGCTGGGGATATCTGGGCACCTGGTGGTAGCTTGGCCAGGAAAGCCAGCTGGGCCATCTGGGTGCCTTGTTGCGCTGGGGACAGCTGGGTCACAAAGGCTAGCTGCGACATGGTCCCAACCTGGGTTGTAGGGGTTTTCATGTTGTTTACCAGGGCTGTATTGAGTGTTTTGATCTCACTCTGTGTGCTTTTATTGATTGTATCAGGGCTCTCCTGGTTGTCATGGTCTGCATTGCCATTTCTAGGTTTAATGAATGGTTGAAGAAAGTTCAGAAGTTGTCTGTATTTCCATCGACTGGTGGTGCGCTCCCCTGTCTCTTCCTTACTCCTTTTCTCCTGTCGTACTTCCTTGAAGTATCGGTCTCTTAGATTCTTCCATTTCCTTTTGCACTCTTCAGCTAAAGGGATAAATCAATGATATCGATTATGCAATATGGATTCATCATACTCAAGACTTAATTTGATGTATTTCATATTGAACAAGCTAAACATGGAGAATATTTGACTAAATGGAAGGAAACAAATATTTATAAGTAGCTAGAATGATTAACAATGTATTTTTGGCCATTGAGTCAGAAAAAAATGGGAGCATTCAAATTTTAGAGGTGATTGAACACATCTCTCCATCCCAATGAGGGGGTTCGATTAATCTCACCGGGGAGCCAGGGCTGCCTCCCGGGCTTGAGGTACGTGCCTCGCTCTGTCCGACCGCAAAGTCGGCAAAAAAATGGACGTGAGTAATTAGTAGGATTGTGTTTTCCCGTGCAAAAGTTATTGCTTTGGATAAAAACGCTTTATCTGCCTAAGTAACGAAAACGAGTTAATCATTTTATGGAAAATATGTTTCTGGACGATGTAACATATACTGCCCTGTTGAAAACATGACCAAGCCGACCCCGCTTTCGCACGATGATGTGACCGGCCATTGACCGGTCCAACCCCGGCCAACGTATAATAAATAACTCCCTAATTGATGGAACCTAATCAGGTTCCTACTTATAAACTGTAAATGTGAGGCTCTACCATTGAGTTGATCGGCAAAAAAGTGTGCAGTGCTCTCCATTTGATGGCATTTGTTAGTTAATTTCATTAATGCGTGGAAGATGTGATGCCAAGCTACTCGTGGCTCATTGCGCGGGTGGGGAACGGAACATTTTTTTCCCCTCGTGCCGCGGTGTCTGCAGTCTGCGCTGCGCTCACGAATTCGTCTGCCTCCCCATTGACGTAAATATGTTTCACGCGGTTCTTGCGGCGAGGTGCTATTAAAACTCACCGTATACAGATGCTATTCACGTGATAAAAAAAATACAACAAACGCCATAATTTCTAAACTTGCCCCATTTCGACAAACAAGTCAGATTGCTTACAACTAGCTAGCTCGCTAAGATTAGCTCAAACATTTGTATCAACGCAACTTGATGATTTGTAGAAATACCATAGCTTACCTGGAAGAGCTGTCAATGCG
This sequence comes from Salvelinus alpinus, assembly GCF_045679555.1. Taxonomy (NCBI): domain Eukaryota; kingdom Metazoa; phylum Chordata; class Actinopteri; order Salmoniformes; family Salmonidae; genus Salvelinus; species Salvelinus alpinus. The sequence goes on along the minus strand of NC_092086.1, from coordinate 98,595,906 downwards.
CTGATTCTCCGCCAAGCAAGGGATCTTGTCTCACCATTGCGGTAATCTGGCAAAGTTGTATTATACAGCTCAGGAAAATTAAAAACGGACAATATCAACTTTTCGTCCATCTTGACTTGAGAATGCAGTCGGTCGCGCGCGGAAGCGACGGTTCCCCGCCTTTCCGCGTGGTTACGTCAAAGCGGTATGTACAGACTATCGCGAGCCGATCCGCTACCGCATGCGTGTCCGTGCGCTGCCCGTCCTACTTATTCTGTCATATCCCTACTCATCACAAGAGGGCAGTACAATCCCGTGTTCTGAATAACCATCTCTGGAACACCTGTTCTGAAGGAGTGCTCATCAGGAACAACCTAACTCATAAATATATATAATATATACCAGACATTAGGCTATAGCTAAGCAAATGGGGATTATACATTAAGTGCAAACAAACTATGGAAAAAATCTGTGCAAATGCTGTGTCTCATTTCAAGTAGTACTGTTATTTGAATTTTCTAAATATCTGATTGTGTGACATGACAACTGGCATATCAGCCCAGACATTAGCGGAGCTACTGGAAAATTATATAAAATATAATGCGATGGGATGTTTAATTGATTAAGAAAGTATAGTTTTGTCAAAATCACAGGCACAAAAAGTAACAGTTGACCTAATATTGTAGGCCTCTACTAGCATTTATTCAACATATAGTAATAGCTATACCGCTGAAGAACCATAATTACACTCTGCGTAGATACATCTTCCATTGCTCCTACAACTCTTCATTGTGTGTAGTCAGTCCACTGCTGTCCTGAGACCTTTTCTGTACCATTCCCATTATTTGAGTCTCCACACATGGCATTTTAGTTTTTACATGCTGTGTTCAAAAACAGCATTTGAAAATGAAAGAGAAAGGGCATCATTCCACAAGACATCTATTTGTCCTGCTCCTCTCACACCTCTGGGGTACCTGCCAGGTCCATTAGGGGGTCCACACCCAACCTCCCTGTCCCCCTCCCCTTTCTTCTGCACCCTGTCCTCCTCTTCAGCAGGTGTCTGTTGGACACCACCGTATTCTCATCCATTATTTCACATGCCTGGTTGGAGAAACCAGAGAGAGGTAGGCAACTTTCGCTCACTTGCTTCTTGTTCCTGCTGCCTCTTGAGCTTCTGGTCCTTGGGTATAAAGACACAAGTCAGGCCGCTGTTTAATATCCATTCACATAATTGTTGAATAGATCATCTCAATTTGCTTAATTTGGCTCCAAACTGATGTTCACTGCCAATCCCTCTCTGAACTAATTGAATGATAACAACTGAATCCTTGTATATGAAATGCTGAACTACTAAACTTTGATGACCTAAGATCATAAACATGCAAACGGCTAATCAGATTGGCTGGCTAAATATAGATCTCCATGAACCGTGCAGTGATATCTTATAGCATAAAAATGTGCACTGGGACCGCCTCTATACCTGCTCAGTCGCAGTCATTTGTATCTCTGATTCCTTCCTTGTTCCTCTCCATTGCTATGCATGTGGAATGTCTGAGAAATTAATTTCCTGCCTTCTGCTGACCTCTTATAGAAGTAACCGGCTATTATGCCTGATCCCAGCTGTACGATGATTGCCATTAGGATGTTTGCTAAGACAACCTGGAATTTTGAGATACACATACACTAAATATCACGGTGAAAGACATTATCACTAAGACATATCTTACCAAGACTATGATCTATTCTAATATTAGATGTTGAAAGTGTATTTCTGTGCATTTTGACCAAGGAGAGTGATTGAGTGCTGCATCAGATGACCTGGCCTCCCCAATCACCTGACGTCAACCCAACTGAGATGGTTTAGGATGAGTTGGACCGCAGAGTGAAGGAAAAGCAGCCACTAGTGCTCAGAATATGTGGGAACTCCTTCAAGACTGTTGGAAAAGCATTCCAGGTGAAGCTAGTTGAGAGAATGCCAAGAGTGCGCAAAGCTGTCAAGGCAAAAGGTGACTACTTTGAAGAATCTAAAATATATTTTGATTTGTTTAACACTTTTTTTGTTACTACATGATTCCATACAGTTGTTGTCGGAAGTTTACATACACTTAGGTTGGAGTAATTGAAACTCATTTTTCAACCACTCCACAAATTCCTTCTTAACAAACTATAGTTTTGGCAAGTCGCTTAGGACATCTACTTTGTGCATGACAAGTCGTTTTCACGACAATTGTTTACAGACAGATTATTTCACTTATAATTCACTGTATCACAATTCCAGTGGGTCAGAAGTTTACATACACTAATTTGACTGTGCTTTTAAACAGCTTGGAAAATTCCAGAAAATGATGTCATGGCTTTAGAAGCTTCTGATAGGCTAATTGACATCATTTGAGTCAATTGGAGGTGTACCTGTGGATGTATTTCAAGGCATACAGTGAGGGAAAAAAGTATTTGATCCCCTGCTGATTTTGTACGTTTGCCCACTGACAAAGAAATTATCAGTCTATAATTTTAATGGAAGGTTTATTTGAACAGTGAGAGACAGAATAACAACAAAAAAATCCAGAAAAACGCATGTCAAAAATGTTATACATTTATTTGCATTTTAATGAGGGAAATAAGTATTTGACCCCCTCTCAATCAGAAAGATTTCTGTCTCCCAGGTGTCTTTTATACAGGTAACGAGCTGATTTTAGGAGCACACTCTTAAAGGGAGTGCTCCTAATCTCAGCTTGTTACCTGTATAAAAGACACCTGTCCACAGAAGCAATCAATCAATCAGATTCTAAACTCTCCACCATGGCCAAGACCAAAGAGCTCTCCAAGGATATCAGGGACAAGATTGTAGACCTACACAGGGCTGGAATGGGCTACAAGACCATCGCCAAGCAGCTTGGTGAGAAGGTGACAACAGTTGGTGCGATTATTCGCAAATGGAAGAATCACAAAAGAACTGTCAATCTCCCTCTGCCTGGGGCTCCATGCAAGAGCTCACCTCGTGGAGTTGCAATGGTCATGATTTTTTTGTTGTTATTCTGTCTCTCACTGTTCAAATAAACCTACCATTAAAATTATAGAATGATCATTTCTTTGTCAGTGGGCAAACGTACAAAATCAGCAGGGGATCAAATACTTTTTTCCCCTCACTGTACCTTCAAACTCAGTGCCTCTTTGCTTGACATCATGGGAAAATCTAAAGAAATCAGCAAAGACCTCCGGGAAAAAATTGTAGACCTCCACAAGTCTGGTTCATCCTTGGGAGCAATTTCCAAACGCCTGAAGGTACCACGTTCATCTGTACAAACAATAGTACGCAAGTATAAACACCATGGGATCACACAGCTATCATACCGCTTAGGAAGGAGACGCGTTCTGACTCCTGGAGATGAATGTACTTTGGTGGAAAAGTGCAAATCAATCACAGAACAGCAGCAAAGGACCTTGTGAAGATGCTGAAGGAAACAGGTACAAAAGTATCTATATCCACAGTAAAACAAGTCCTATATCGACATAACTTGAAAGGCTGCTCAGCAAGGAATAAGCCACTGCTCCAAAACCACCATTAAAAAAGCCAGACTATGGTTTGCAACTGCACAGGGGGACAAAGATCGTACTTTTTGGAGAAATGTCCTCTGGTCTGATAAAACAAAAATAGAACTGTTTGGCCATAATGACCATCGTTATGCTTGGAGGAAAAAGGGGGAGGCTTGCAAGCCCGAAGAACACCATGCCAACCGTGAAACACGGGGGTGGCAGCATAATGTTGTGGGGGTGCTTTACTGCAAGAGGGACTGGTGCACTTCACAAAATAGATGGCATCATGAGGCAGGGAAATTATATGGATATATTGAAGCAACATCTCAAGACATCAGTCAGGAAGTTAAAGCTTGGTCACAAATGGGTCTTCCAAATGGACAATGACCCCAAGCTTACTTCCAAAGTTGTGACAAAATGGCTTAAGGACAACAAAGTCAAGGTATTGGAGTGGCCATCACAAAGCCCTGACCTCGTACCTGTAGAAAATTTGTGGGCAGAACTGAAAAAGCGTGTGTGAGCAAGGAGGCCTACAAACCTGACTCAGTTACACCAGCTCTGTCACGAGGAATGGGCCAAAATTCACCCAACTTATTGTGAGAAGCTTGTGGAAGGCTACCCGAAACGTTTGACCCAAGTTAAACAATTTAAAGGCAATGCTACCAAGTACTAATTGAGTGTATGTAAACTCTGACCCACTGGGAATGTGATGAAAGAAATAAAAGCTGAAATAAATAATTCTCTCTACTATTATTCTGACATTTCACATTCTTAAAATAAAGTGGTGATCCAACTGACCTAAGACGGAATTTTTACTAGGATTAAATATCAGGAATTGTGAAAAACTGAGTTTAAATGTATTTGGCTAAGGTGTATGTAAACTTCAGACTTCAACTGTATGTGTTATTTCATAGTTTTGATGTCTTCACTATTATTCTACAATGTAGAAAATAGTAAAAATAAAGAAAAAATAGGTGTCCAAACTTTTGACTGGTACTGTAAGTTAATTTGTCCCAGTACATTTGCTACCCTAAAATGGGGGAACTATGTACACAAAGTGTTGTAATTTCTAAACAGTTCATCCGATATGGATGAAAATACCCTCAAATTAAAGCTGACCGCCTGCACCTTAACCTCATAGTCATTGTTTGATTTAGAGCCAAAAGAAGAAAAAATGCTTCACCGTCTCAATAATTACGGAGGGAACTGTACAACAGACATGACAGTTATTAGCTTATTTTTTTATTTTTTTTATTTAACCTTTATTTAACCAGGTAGGCAAATTGAGAACACGTTCTCATTTACAATTGCGACCTGGCCAAGATAAAGCAAAGCAGTTCGACACATACAACAACACATAGTTACACATGGAGTAAAACAAACATATAGTCAATGATACAGTGAAAAAAAATAAGTCTATATACAATGTGAGCAAGTGAGGTGAGATAAGGGAGGTGAAGGCAAACAAATATATGTATAAATAAATAAAAATATAAAAAGGCCATGGTGGCGAAGTAAATACAACACAGCAAGTAAAATAAAAACTAAAAAACACTGGAATGGTTGGTTTGCAGTGGAAGAAAGCGCAAAGTAGAGACAGAAATAATGGGGTGCAAAGGAGCAAAATAAATAAATAAATACAGTAGGTAAAGAGGTAGTTGTTTGGGCTAAATTATAGATGGGCTATGTACAGGTGCAGTAATCTATGAGCTGCTCTGAGAGCTGGTGCTTAAAGCTAGTGAGGGAGATAAGTGTTTCCAGTTTCAGAGATTTTTGTAGTTCGTTCCAGTCATTGGCAGCAGAGAACTGGAAGGAGAGGCGGCCAAAGGAAGAATTGGTTTTGGGGGTGACCAGAGAGATATACCTGCTGGAGCGCGTGCTACAGGTAGGTGTTGCTATGGTGACCAGCGAGCTGAGATAAGGGGGGACTTTACCTAGCAGGGTCTTGTAGATGACCTGGAACCAGTGGGTTTGGCGACGAGTATGAAGCGAGGGCCAGCCAACGAGAGTGTACAGGTCGCAGTGGTGGGTAGTATATGGGGCTTTGGTGACAAAACGGATGGCACTGTGATAGACTGCATCCAATTTATTGAGTAGGGTTTTGGAGGCTATTTTGTAAATGACATCACCGAAGTCGAGGATTGGTAGGATGGTCAGTTTTACAAGGGTATGTTTGGCAGCATGAGTGAAGGATGCTTTGTTGCGGAATAGGAAGCCAATTCTAGATTTAACTTTGGATTGGAGATGTTTGATGTGAGTCTGGAAGGAGAGTTTACAGTCTAACCAGACACCTAGGTATTTGTAGTTGTCCACATATTCTAAGTCAGAGCCGTCCAGAGTAGTGATGTTGGACAGGCGGGCAGGTGCAGGCAGCGATCGGTTGAAGAGCATGCATTTAGTTTTACTTGTATTTAAGAGCAATTGGAGGCCACGGAAGGAGAGTTGTATGGAATTGAAGCTCGCCTGGAGGGTTGTTAACACAGTGTCAAAAGAAGGGCCAGAAGTATACAGAATAGTGTCGTCTGCGTAGAGGTGGATCAGAGAATCACCAGCAGCAAGAGCGACATCATTGATGTATACAGAGAAGAGAGTCGGTCCAAGAATTGAACCCTGTGGCACCCCCATGGAGACTGCCAGAGGCCCTGACAACAGACCCTCCGATTTGACACACTGAACTCGATCAGAGAAGTAGTTGGTGAACCAGGCGAGGCAATCATTAGAGAAACCAAGGCTGTCGAGTCTGCCGATGAGGATGTGGTGATTGACAGAGTCAAAAGCCTTGGCCAGGTCAATGAATACGGCTGCACAGTATTGTTTCCTATCGATGGCGGTTAAGATATCGTTTATGACCTTGAGCGTGGCTGAGGTGCACCCATGACCAGCTCTGAAACCAGATTGCATAGCGGAGAAGGTATGGTGGGATTCGAAATGGTCGGTAATCTGTTTGTTGACTTGGCTTTCGAAGACCTTAGAAAGGCAGGGTAGGATAGATATAGGTCTGTAGCTGTTAGGGTCAAGAGTGTCCCCCCCTTTGAAGAGGGGGATAACCGCAGCTGCTTTCCAATCTTTGGGAATCTCAGACGACACGAAAGAGAGGTTGAAAAGGCTAGTAATAGGGGTGGCAACAATCTCAGCAGATAGTTTTAGAAAGAAAGGGTCCAGATTATCTAGCCCGGCTGATTTGTAAGGGTCCAGATTTTGCAGCTCTTTTAGAACATCAGCTGACTGTATTTGGGAGAAAGAGAAATGGGGAAGGCTTGGGCGAGTAGCAGAGGGGAGGGCAGTGCTGTTGTCTGGGGTAGGGGTAGCCAGGTGGAAAGCATGGCCAGCCGTAGAAAAATGCTTATTGAAATTCTCAATTATAGTGGATTTGTCGGTGGTGACAGTGTTTCCTATCTTCAGAGCAGTTGGAAGCTGGGAGGAGGTGTTCTTATTCTCCATGGACTTTACAGTGTCCCAGAACTTTTTTGAATTTGTGTTGCAGGAAGCAAATTTCTGCTTGAAAAAGCTAGCCTTGGCTTTTCTAACTGCCTGTGTATATTGGTTTCTAGCTTCCCTGAAAAGTTGCATATCACGGGGGCTGTTCGATGCTAATGCGGTGGCCCGTTCCTGTAGGTTCATGCTCTACAACATCCGCAGAGTACGACCCTGCCTCACACAGGAAGCGGCGCAGGTCCTAATCCAGGCACTTGTCATCTCCCGTCTGGATTACTGCAACTCGCTGTTGGCTGGGCTCCCTGCCTGTGCCATTAAACCCCTACAACTCATCCAGAACGCCGCAGCCCGTCTGGTGTTCAACCTTCCCAAGTTCTCTCACGTCACCCCGCTCCTCCGCTCTCTCCACTGGCTTCCAGTTGAAGCTCGCATCCGCTACAAGACCATGGTGCTTGCCTACGGAGCTGTGAGGGGAACGGCACCTCAGTACCTTCAGGCTCTGATCAGGCCCTACACCCAAACAAGGGCACTGCGTTCATCCACCTCTGGCCTGCTCGCCTCCCTACCACTGAGGAAGTACAGTTCCCGCTCAGCCCAGTCAAAACTGTTCGCTGCTCTGGCACCCCAATGGTGGAACAAACTCCCTCACGACGCCAGGACAGCGGAGTCAATCACCACCTTCCGGAGACACCTGAAACCCCACCTCTTCAAGGAATACCTAGGATAGGATAAAGTAATCCTTCTGACCCCCCCCCCCCCCCTTAAAAGATTTTGATGCACTATTGTAAAGTGGTTGTTCCACTGGATGTCATAAGGTGAATGCACCAATTTGTAAGTCGCTCTGGATAAGAGCGTCTGCTAAATGACTTAAATGTAAATGTAAATGTAATGCAGAACGCCATAGGATGTTTTTCTGTTGGTTAAGGGCAGTCAGGTCAGGAGAGAACCAAGGGCTATATCTGTTCCTGGTTCTAAATTTCTTGAATGGGGCATGCTTATTCAAGATGGTGAGGAAGGCATTTTAAAAAAATGTCCAGGCATCCTCTACTGACGGGATGAGATCAATATCCTTCCAGGATACCTCGGCCAGGTCGATTAGAAAGGCCTGCTCGCTGAAGTGTTTCAGGGAGCGTTTGACAGTGATGAGTGGAGGTCGTTTGACCGCTGACCCATTACGGATGCAGGCAATGAGGCAGTGATCGCTGAGATCTTGGTTGAAAACAGCAGAGGTGTATTTGGAGGGCAAGTTTGTTAGGATGATATCTATGAGGGTACCCGTGTTTACGGAATTGGGGTGGTACCTGGTAGGTTCATTGATAATTTGTGTGAGATTGAGGGCATCAAGCTTAGATTGTAGGGTGGCTGGGGTGTTAAGCATGTTCAAATTTAGGTCGCCTAGCAGCACGAGCTCTGAAGATAGATGGGGGGCAATCAGTTCACATATAGTGTCCAGAGCACAGCTGGGGGCAGAGGGTGGTCTATAGCAGGCGGCAACGGTGAGAGACTTGTTTTTAGAGAGGTGGATTTTTAAAAGTAGAAGTTCAAATTGTTTGGGAACAGACCTGGATAGTAAAACAGAACTCTGCAGGCAATCTTTGCAGTAGATTGCAACACCGCCCCCTTTGGCCGTTCTATCTTGTCTGAAAATCTTGTAGTTGGGGATGAAAATGTCAGAATTTTTGGTGGTCTTTCTAAGCCAGGATTCAGACACGGCTAAAACATCCGGGTTGGCAGAGTGTGCTAAAGCAGTGAACAAAACAAACTTAGGGAGGAGGCTTCTAATGTTAACATGCATGAAGCCAAGGCTATTACGGTTACAGAAGTCATCAAAAGAGAGCGCCTGGGGAATAGGAGTGGAGCTAGGTACTGCAGGGCCTGGATTCACCTCTACATCACCAGAGGAACAGAGGAGGAGTAGGATAAGGGTACGGCTAAAAGCTATGAGAATTGGTCGTCTAGAACTTCTAGAGCAGAGAGTAAAAGGAAGTTTCTGGGGGCGATAAAATAGCTTAAAGGAATAATGTACAGACAAAGGTATGGTAGGATGTGAATACAGTGGAGGTAAACCTAGGTATTGAGTGATGATGAGAGAGATATTGTCTCTAGAAACATCATTGAAACCAGGTGATGTCATCGCATATGTGGGTGGTGGAACTGAGAGGTTGGATATGGTATAGTGAGCAGGGCTAGAGGCTCTACAGTGAAATAAGCCAATAAACACTAACCAGAACAGCAATGGACAAGGCATATTTACATTAAGGAGAGGCATGCTTAATCGAGTGATCAATAAGGGTCCAGTGAGTAGAGGTTGGTTGGGGTCACGGCGATCCAGACAGCTGGCCGGGTAGATGGCTATCGGTAGCAAGATAGCATAGGATGGAGGTCTATTTGTAGATACCTCGTGCGTTTCCGTCGGTAGGTTAGTGGGGTTCCGTGTGGTAGAGGGGATCAAATCAAATTGGCAAAATAGATATAGTGACCCAAGAAAAAATAAAATAAATAAATAATAATGATAATTGTCCGATATACTTATTCAGATAGCAGCCGATAAGACAGCTAACGATTAGCGGGCCCCAGATGAGCGTTCAGGTAAAGTCGGGACGGAGGTGCCAGTTGGATAACTCCCTCGGGCAGATAACGTCGGCAGTCAGTCGTGAAGGCCCGGTGGGGCTCCGTATCTGCGGCAACAACAAAAAAAAAACGGGTCCGGATAGGTGACTGTAGCCCAGGAATGGCTGATGGAACTCCTCAGCTGGCTAGCTCCGGAATGATTTGAGTTTGCTCCGGGATCGACGTAAGCCAATAGTCACACGGTTTGCAGCTAGCTGGTGCTATCAAGGTGCAAATGTCCAGAGCCTGCAGCTGAAATCCGGGGAAACTGAGAGAAAAAAAGTCCCGGAATGCTCCGGTCCGAGTCGCGTTGCACAAAAGTGCCGGTAGATTATCGAGCTAAAGGAATAGCTGATGACCACAAAAGGTGGGCAGCTGAAACACCAACGCTAGCCAGCAAACCGGCTAATTTCTGGGCAGCTACAGATTAGCTTCTGGCTAGCTATCGGATAGCTTCTGGTTAGCTTTCTGGCTAGCTTCTGAATTAGCCCCTGGCTAGCTTCCACGGTGGATTTTCAGATTTGAGGTAAATAATACTTTTTTGTAATTGGTGAAGCGGGTTGCAGGAAAGCTTTTGCAGGAAAGCTTTTGTAGTTGAGTTCTTGGATAATAAAATATATAAAAGATATGCGAAGAAAGGTGTAAATATATATATATACAGGACACGACAATACGAAACAGAAATGACGTCTGAACTGCTAAGCCATCTTGGTGCCTTATGGGCATACAATTGACAAAACATAAGATTACAGTGTTACATTTACTGAAATAAATGTAATAATCCATATCACATTTAATGCCCACCTACAGTATATTTACAAAATATGAATTAGGTATTTTAAGTATCTTTATAGCCATAAATAAATGTATAGCCATAAATAATATAAACCAGGTCAAAACAGTTAAAATCTGAATGTGCTCATCAACGACAGATGATAAACACAACCATAATGGATTCAGAATAAATTATATTGCTATTCAATTTTGATTATGTAAATTACTTGTTGTCAAAATGTTTTATCTTTTTATCTTTTTTTATCTTGAGACAGTGCACCACCTGCTGGTGCAGCGATCATTAAAATAAAATGCTTCCAGACAGACATTTTCCAATAAGATGGAAATTCCACTGGGAAATGAACTAATAAACTATCTATGGTACATAAAATAGAGCTGTATGTTCACAAGTGTTTGTTTAAAAAAAATCATGAGCTCATTTTATTTCTAACAAACTCTCCAACTTCTCTGGTAAACAGCTCCTTTGCTATCTACTGTATGTTATCCTGTCTTCAAGGTCCTCTTGCTATAATGATTTGGTACTAAGAATTACTACTCCAGGCCGGTCTCCAGGCTAATGCCAGTTATCGGGTTAGAGTCCGGGCTCTGGCTGGGCCACTCAAGGACATTCAGAGAGTTGTCCCAAAGCCACTCCTGCATTGTCTTGGCTGTGTGCTTAGGGTCGTTGTCCTGTTGGAAGGTGAACCTTCGCCCCAATATGAGGTCCTGAGCGCTTTGGAGCAGGTTTTCATTAAGGATCTCTCTGTACTTTGCTCTGTTCATCTTTCCCTTGATCCTGACTAGTCTCCCAGTCCCTGCCGCTGAAAAACATCTCCACAGCATGATGCTGCCACCATCATTCTTCACCGTAGGGATGATATTGGCCAGGTGGCCAGGTGATGAGTGGTGCCTGGTTTCCTCTAGATGCTGCACTTGATGCATTTATCAAACTACTTATTCCAGTTACTAATAAGCACGCAACCATTAAGAAAATTAATGTAAAACTGTTTAATCCCCTTGGATTGATGAGGAATTGAAAAATTGTATGGTTGAGAGGGATGAGGCAAAATGTATGGCAATTAAGAAATCATGTGACTAAATAAAAAGAAACTACACTATGAAACAAAGATAAATTATATAAAGAATGACAGTAAAAAGCTTTGGGGCACCTTAAATGACATTTTGGGAAAAAAAGCCAACTCGGCTCCTTCATTCATTGAATCAGATGGCTCATTCATCACAAAGCCCACTAATATTGCAAACTACTTTAATTACTTTTTCATTGGCAAGATAAGCAAACTTAGGGAGTACATGCCAGCAACAAACGCTGACACTACACATGTCTAGGAGCCTTACTCTGAGCGCACACCGAACAGGAGGATACATAAAACCTCACGTCCTTAGCTAAAGTGGGCCACCAGTACTTCCTCCTAAGACCTCGCACCGTCCTCTCAATACCCGGATGACCCGAGGAGAGTAGCGTGTGGGCCCACCGGATCAATTTGTCACGAACACCAAGCGGCACGTACTTACGGCCCTCTGGACACTGTGGTGGCGTGGGTTCTAACCGTGATGCCTGCTCGATGTCCGCGTCCACCTCCCATACCACCGGTGCCACCAGACATGAGGCCGGGAGTATGGGAGTAGGATCGATGGACCGCTCCTCGGTATCATAAAGACGGGACAGTGCGTCGGCCTTAGTGTTACAGGAACCTGGTCTATAAGAGATGGTAAAACGAAATCTAGTGAAAAACATGGCCCACCTTGCCTGGCGAGGATTCAGTCTCCTCGCTGCCCGGATGTACTCCAGATTACGGTGGTCAGTCCAGATGAGAAAAGGGTGTTTAGCCCCCTCAAGCCAATGTCTCCACACCTTCAAAGCTTTAACCACAGACAGCAACTCCCGGTCCCCCACGTCATAGTTTCGCTCCGCCGGACTGAGCTTCCTTGAAAAGAAAGCGCAGGGGCGAAGCTTCGGTGGCGTACCCGAGCGCTGAGATAGCACGGCTCCAACCCCAGCCTCGGACGCGTCCACCTCCACCATGAATGCCAAACAAGGGTCCGGATGAGCCAATACGGGAGCATCGGTAAACAGCGCCTTCAGACGACTAAACGCTCTGTTCGTCTCCGCTGACCACCGCAAACGCATCGACCCCCCCCCTTCAGCAGTGAGGTAATGGGAGCAGCCACCTGACCAAAACCGCTGATAAACCTCCGGTAGTAATTGGCAAACACTAAAAACCGCTGCACCTCCTTTACCGTGGTCGGAGTCGGCCAATTACGCACGGCTGTAACGCGGTCACACTCCATCACCACCCCAGATGTGGAAATGCGATACCCCAGGAAAGAGACGGCTTGCTTGGAGAACACACATTTCTCAGCCTTGACGTACAGGTCATGCTCCAACAGTCGCCCAAGTACCTTGCGCACCAGAGACACATGCGCGGCGCGTGTGGCAGAATAGATCAGTATGTCATCGATGTAAACCACCACACCCTGCCCGTGCAGGTCCCTGAGAATCTCGTCTACAAAGGATTGAAAGACGGCTGGGGCATTCTTCAACCCATACGGCATGACGAAGTATTCATAATGGCCAGATGTGGTACTAAACGCGGTCTTCCACCCATCTCCCCCCCGGATACGCACCAAGTTATACGCGCTCCTGAGATCCAGTTTTGTGAAAAAGCGTGCTCCGTGAAATGATTCCACCGCCGTAGCGATGAGCGGTAGCGGGTAACTAAACCCTACTGTGATGGAATTTAGACCTCGATAATCAATGCACGGACGCAGACCTCCCTCCTTCTTTTTCACAAAAAATAAACCCGAGGAGACGGGTGACGTGGAGGGCCGAATGTACCCCTGTCCCAGAGATTCAGTGACATATGTCTCCATAGCCACCGTTTCCTCCTGTGACAGCGGGTACACGTGACTCCTGGGAAGTGCTGCGTTTACCTGGAGGTTTATCGCACAATCCCCTCGTCGATGAGGTGGTAATTGGGTCGCCCTATTTTTACAGAAAGCGATAGCCAAATCTGCATATTCTGAGGGAATGCGCACAGTGGAAACTTGTTCTGGACTCTCCACCGTCGTTGCACTGATGGAAACTCCTATACACCTACCTGAACACTCCTCTGACCACCCCTCTAGAGCCCCCTGTTTCCATGAAATCTTGGGGTTGTGAATAGCCAACCAGGGAATCCCCAGCACCACTGGAAACGCAGGAGAATCAATGAGGAAGAGACTAATCCGCTCCTTATGACCCCCCTGCGTTACCATGTCCAGTGGAACCGTGGCCTCCCTGACCAGCCCTGACCCTAACGGTCGACTATCTAGGGAGTGCACGGGGAAGGGTTGGCCTATCTGCACCAACGGAATCCCTAACCTATGCGCTAAACCGTGGTCCATAAAACTCCCAGCTGCACCTGAATCGACTAGCGCCTTATGCTGGGAAGAGGGGGAAAACTCAGGAAAAGAGATTAGAACATATGACCAACAGGGGGCTCTGGGTGAGTCTGGTGCTGACTCACCTGGGGTGTCCGAGCAGTGTTCTGCCTGCCCTCTCGACTCCCAGACGAGCTCCTACAGCACCGGTCAGCAGTGTGCCCTCTCCGACCACGAAGAGCGCTGGGTCCGGACGCCGCCGGAGAAGTAGATAGCGCAGGCTGAGGAGGAGCTGGAGACGAAGTAGGGAGGCCGCTCCTTTCCCATCTCTCCATTCTCTCCATCATCTGATCCATCGACGTCCCAATCTGGTGTAAGATGGCTGTGTGATGGAGGACACGCTCTTCCATGGAGGGAAGGGGGGGGCGCGGCTGCTCCTGCTGACTCCATATAGTGGTGCGGGCTTCTGTCACGTATTTCTAGGAGTGGTGGGTGTAGAGTCAACGCAGAGAGCAAACTTCCAAAGAAATGCATTTTATTTCACGTAGTCTAGCCAAACAAACAGGCAATGCCCACTGAACACGTATGTCTCCAAAACAGGGAAGAACATAATACGCAGGCGAAAAAAACAACAGCACCACTGACAGTAAAGATAAGCCCGCACAACAGCAAGCGAGCACTAGAAGTTTAAATAGACAAACTAATGAACCAAAATGAGCAACAGGTGAAAACAATCAGACAAAACCAACAGAAAGGAAAAAGGGATCGGTGGCAGCTAGTAGACCGGTGACGACGACCGCCGAGCACCGCCCGAACAGGGAGAGGAGCCACCTTCGGTGGATGTCGTGACAGTGTGCCCTCAGGCCTGGAGGGAAGCTAAAGTAATTCCGCTACCCAAGAATTGTAAAGCCTCCTTCAGCCTGTTACCAACCCTTAATAAACTTCTGGAAAAAATTGTGTTTGACCAGATAATGCTATTTCACAGTAAACAAATTGACAACAGAATTTCAGCATGCTTATAGGGAAGGACACTCAACAAGCACAGCACTTACACAAATGACTGATGATTGGCTGAGAGAAATTGATGATACAATTATTGTGGGGGCTGTCTTGTTAGACTTCAGTGCAGCTTTTGACATTATCGATCATAGTCTGCAGCTGGAAAACGTATATGTTATGGCTTTACACCCCCTGCTATTATATGGATAAAGAGTTACTTGTCTAACAGAAACAGAGGGTGTTCTTTAATGGAAGCCTCTCAAATATAATCCAGTTAGAATCAGGAATTCCCCAGGGTAGCTGTTTAGGCCCCTTGCTTTTTTCCGTTTTGACAAACAACATGCCACTGACTTTGAGTAAAGCCAGAGTGTCTATGTATGCGGATGACTCAACACGTCAGCTACAACAGCGACTGAAATGACTGCAACACTCAACAAAGAGCTGCAGTTAGTTTCAGAGTGGGTGGCAAGGAATAACTTATCCCTAAATATTTCTAAAACTAAAAGCACTGTATTTGGAACAAACCACTCACTAAACCCTAAACCTCAACTAAATCTTGTAATAAATAATGTGGAAATTGAGCAAGTTGAGATTACTAAACTGCTTGGAGTAACCCTAGATTGTAAGCTGTCATGGTTAAAACATATTGATGCAGTAGTAGCTAAGACGGGGAGAAGTCTGTCTATAATAAAGTGATGATATGCCTTCTTAACAACACTATCAACAAGGCAGGTCCTACAGGCCCTAGTTTTGTCGCACCTTGACTACTGTTCAGTCGTGTGGTCAGGTGCCACAAAAAAGGACTTAGGAAAATTGCATTTGGCTCAGAACAGGGCAGCACGGCTGGCCTTTGGATGCACACAGAGAGCTAATATTAATAATATGCATGTCAGTCTCTCCTGGCTGAAAGTGGAGAGATTGACTTCATCACTACTTTTATTTCTGAGAGGTATGGACATGTTGAATGCACTGAGCTGTTTGTCTAAACTACTGGCACAGCTATGACACCCATGCATACCCCACAAGACATGCCACAAGAGGTCTCTTCACAGTCCCCAAGTCTATGGTACTAAATAGAGCCATGACAACATGGAACTCTATTCCACATCAAGTAACTGACGCAAGCAGTAAAATTTGATTAAAAAAACGGATTAAAAAAACACTTTATGGAACAGCGGGGACTGTGAAGCAACACAAACATTGGCACAGACACATGCATACACACACACACACACACACACACACACACACACACACACACACACACACACACACACACACACACACACACACACACACACACACACACACACACACACACACACACACACACACACACACACACACACACACACACACACACACACACACACTATACATACACATGGATTTAGTACTGTAGATATGTCGTAGTGGTGGAGTAGGGGCCTGAGGGCACACAGTGTGCTGTGAAATCTGTGAATGTATTGTAATGTTTTTAAAATTGTATAAACTGCCTTAATTTTGCTGGACCCGAGGAAGAGTAGTTGCTGCCTTGGCAGCAGCTAATGGGGATACATAATAAATACAAATACAAATATGACGCTTGGGATTTAGGCCGAAGAGTTCAATCTTGGTTTCATCACACCAGAGAATCTTGTTTCTCATGGTCTGAGAGTCCTTTAGGTGCCTTTTGGCAAACTCCAAGCGGGCTGTCAAATGCCTTTTACTGAGGAGTGGCTTCCGTCTGGCCACTCTACCATAAAGGCCTGACTGGTCGAGTGCTGCAGAGATGGTTGTCCTTCTGGAAGGTTCTCCCATCTCCACAGAGGAACTCTGGTGCTCTGTCAGAGTGACCATCGGGTTCTTGGTCACCTCCCTGACCAAGGTCCTTCTCCCCCGATTGCTCTGTTTGGCCGGGCGGCCAGCTCTAGGAAGAGTCTTGGTGGTTCCAAACTTTTTCCATTTAAGAGTGGAGCCAACTGTGTTCTTGGGGAACTTAAATGCTGCAGAAATTATTTGGTACCTTCCCCAGATCTCTGGCTTGACACAATCCTGTCTCAGAGCTCTACGGACAATTCCTTCGACTTCATGGCTTGGTTTTTGCTCTGACATGCACTGTCAACTGTAGGACCTTCTATAGACAGGCGTGTGCCTTTCCAAATCATGTCTAATCAATTGCTTTTACCACAGGTGGACGCCAATCAAGTTGTAGAAACATCTCAAGGTGGCTCAATGGAAACAGGATGCACTTGAACTCAATTTCGAGTCTCATAGCAAAGGGTCTGAATACACATGTAAATAATCTGTTTTTTATTTCTAATAAATTTACAAACATTTCTAAAAAACTGTTTTCACTTTCTCATTATGGGGTATTGTGTGTAGATTGATGAGGAAAAAAACGAATTGAATCCATTTTAGAATAAGGCTGTAACGTAACAAAATGTGGAAAAAATCAAGGGATCTGAATACTTTCCGAAGATATATATATATATACAGTATATATATATATACACACACAGTAGCAGTCAATTGTTTGGACACACCTACTCATTCAAGGATTTTTCTTTATTTGTACTATTTTCTACATTGTAGAATAATAGTTAAGACATTACAACTATGAAATAACAAATATGGAATCATGTAGTAACCAAAAAAGTGTTAAACAAATCAAAATATATTTTATATTTGAGATTCTTCAAAGTAGCTACCATTTGACTTGATGACAGCTTTGCACACTCTTGACATTCTCTCAACTAGCTTCATGAGGAATGCTTTTCCAACTGTCTTGAAGGACTTCCCGCATATGCTGAGCACTTGTTGGCTGCTTTTCTTTCACTCTGCGGTCCAACTCATCCCAAACCATCTCAATTGGGTTGAGGTCAGGTGATTGTGGAGGCCATGTCATCTGACGCAGCACTCCATCAGTCTCCTTGGTCAAATAACCCTTACTCAGCCTGGAGCTGTGTTTTTGGGTCATTGTCCTTTTGAAAAACAAATGATAGTTCCACTAAGCGCATCCAGATGGGATGGATTATCGCTGCAGAATGCTGTGGTAGCCATGCTGGTTAAGTGTGCCTTGAATTCTAAATAAATCGCAGTGTCACCAGCAAAGCACCCCCACACCATCACACCTCCTCCTCCATGCTTCACCTACTATGCGTCTCACAAAGAAACGGCGGTTGGAACAGAAAATCTCAAATTTGGACTCATCAGACCAATGCTCGTGTTTCTTGGTCCAAGCAAGTCTATTCTTATTATTGGTGTCCTTTAGTAGTGGTTTCTTTGCAGGATTCAACCATTTTTATTTATTTATTTCATTTATTTTTTATTTATCCTTTATTTAATTAAGGATCTACAGGATCGGTGTTCCACCAACGGGACGGTTGAGCTAACGTGCGCTAATGTGATTAGCATGACGTTGTAAGTAACAAGAACATTTCCCAGGACATAGACATATCTTATATGGGCAGAAAGCTTAAATTCTTGTTAATCTAACTGCACTGTCCAATTTAGAGTAGCTATTACAGTGAAAACATACCATGCTATTGTTTGAGGAGAGTGCACAGTTATGTACTTGAAAATGTATAAATTGACCAATTAGGCACATTTAGGCAGACTTGATACAACATTTTGAACAGAAATACAATGGTTCATTGGATCAGTTTAAAACGTTGCACGTACACTGTTGCCATCTAGTGGCCAAAATCTAAATTGTGATAGAGTCCGAAGTCAGATAATGGCCTTTCTCTTGCATTTCATAGATGATGGAACAAACAAAACATGTTTTTGTCTTTGTATTATCTTTTACCAGATCTAATGTGTTATTCTCCTACATTAATTTCACATTTCCACAAACTTCAAAGTGTTTTCTTTCAAATGGTATCAAGACTATGCATATCCTTGCTTCAGGTCCTGAGCTACAGGCAGTTAGATTTGGGTATGTCATTTTAGATTTTTTTTTTTTAAAGAGTCAGATCCTTAAGAGGTTTTAACTAGGCAAGTCAGTTAACAACAAAGGCCAGCATTCCGGAGTCGCCTCTTCAATGTTGACGTTGAGACTGGTGTTTTGTGGGTACTATTTAATGAAGCTGCCAGTTGTGGACTTGTGAGGCGTCTGTTTCTCAATCTAGACACACTAATGTACTTGTCCTCTTGCTCAGTTGTCCTCTTTCTATTCTGGTTAGAGGCAGTTTGTGCTGTTTTGTGAAGGGAGTAGTACACAGCGTTGTACGAGATCTTCAGTTCCTTGGCAATTTCTCACATGGAAAAGCCTTCATTTCTCAGAACAAGAATAGACTGACGAGTTTCATTAGAAAGTACTTAGTTTCTGGCCATTTTGAGCCTGTAATCGAACCCACAAATGCTAATGCTCCAGATACTCACCTAGTCTAAAGAAGGCCAGTTGTATTGCTTCTTTAATCAGCACAACAGTTTTCAGCTGTGCTAACATAATTGCAAAAGGGTTTTATAACGATCAATTCTACTTTTAAAATTATAAACTTGGATTAGCTAACACAATGTACCGTTGGAACACAGGAGTGATGGTTGCTGATAATGGGCCTCTGTACACCTACAGTGGGGAGAACAAGTATTTGATACACTGCCGATTTTGCAGGTTTTCCTACTTACAAAGCATGTAGAGGTCTGTAATTTTTATCATAGGTACACTTCAACTATGAGAGACGGAATCTAAAACAAAAATCCAGAAAATCACATTGTATGATTTTTAAGTAATTAATTTGCATTTTATTGCATGACATAAGTATTTGATACATCAGAAAAGCAGAACTTAATATTTGGTACAGAAACCTTTGTTTTCAATTACAGAGATCATACGTTTCCTGTAGTTCTTGACTAGGTTTGCACACACTGCAGCAGGGATTTTGGCCCACTCCTCCCTACAGATCTTCTCCAGATCCTTCAGGTTTCGGGGCTGTCGCTGGGCAATACGGACTTTCAGCTCCCTCCAAAGATTTTCTATTGGGTTCAGGTCTGGAGACTGGCTAGGCCACTCCAGGACCTTGAGATGCTTCTTACGGAGCCACTCCTTAGTTGCCATGGCTGTGTGCTTCGTGTCGTTGTCATGCTGGAAGACCCAGCCACGACCCATCTTCAATGCTCTTACTGAGGGAAGGAGGTTGTTGGCCAAGATCTCGCGATACATGGCCCCATCCATCCTCCCCTCAATACGGTGCAGTCGTCCTGTCCCCTTTGCAGAAAAGCATCCCCAAAGAATGATGTTTCCACCTCCATGCTTCACGGTTGGGATGGTGTTCTTGGGGTTGTACTCATACTTCTTCTTCCTCCAAACACGGCGAGTGGAGTTAGACCAAAAAGCTCTATTTTTGTCTCATCAGATCACATGACCTTCTCCCATTCCTCCTCTGGATCATCCAGATGGTCATTGGCAAACTTCAGACGGGCCTGGACATGCACTGGCTTAAGCAGGGGGACCTTGCGTGCGCTGCAGGATTTTAATCCATGACGGCGTAGTGTGTTACTAATGGTTTTCTTTGAGACTGTGGTCCCAGCTCTCTTCAGGTCATTGACCAGGTCCTGCCGTGTAGTTCTGGGCTGATCCCTCACCTTCCTCATGATCATTGATGCCCCACGAGGTGAAATCTTGCATGGAGCCCCAGACCGAGGGTGATTGACCGTCATCTTGAACTTCTTCCATTTTCTAATAATTGCGCCAACAGTTGTTTCCTTCTCACCAAGCTGCTTGCCTATTGTCCTGAAGCCCATCCCAGCCTTGTGCAGGTCTACAATTTTATCCCTGATGTCCTTACACAGCTCTCTGGTCTTGGCCATTGTGGAGAGGTTGGAATCTGTTTGATTGAGTGTGTTGACAGGTGTCTTTTATACAGGTAACGAGTTCAAACAGGTGCAGTTAATACAGGTAATGAGTGGAGAACAGGAGGGCTTCTTAAAGAAAAACTAACAGGTCTGTGAGAGCCGGAATTCTTACTGGTTGGTAGGTGATCAAATACTTATGTCATGCAATAAAATGCAAATTAATTATTTAAAAATCATACAATGTGATTTTCTGGATTTTTGTTTTAGATTCCGTCTCTCACAGTTGAAGTGTACCTATGATAAAAATTACAGACCTCTACATGCTTTGTAAGTAGGAAAACCTGCAAAATCGGCAGTGTATCAAATACTTGTTCTCCCCACTGTATGTAGATATTCCATAAAATAATCTGCCGTTTCCAACTACAATAGTCATTTACAACATTAACAATGTCTACACTGTATTTCTGATCAATTTGATGTTATTTTAATGGACAAAAAATGTGCTTTTGTTACATAAACAAGGACATTTCTAAGTGACCCCAAACTTTTGAACGGCAGTGAAAATATATTTTTACTCAGACGGAGTCTCAAATTACTATTGAGAGTAAGATGAGTAGAATACACCAGCTGAAATTTCAAAATTTGGTTGTGGATCAGCAGTTTCTCTTGTTATGTCAGTCACTCAATTAGTCATGTCAGCTAACAATATTTTGATTTGTAGTTAGTCTAGCCTTTCCAAACTTGTAGTAGTTATGGCTGAATACCGACTGGGCACGCAGGGAACATCCCCAGGGGCCCTGACCTCCAGGGGAAACCTATTGATTAGTTTAGTCATTCTCTCTCAGATATTGTATTAACATGGCATAGGTAATTACAAAATGGGTAGAATTGCAGGGACTTTGCTGTAAAACTGCAAAAATAATCTCTCATTTTTTGGTATGTTTTCCGGATTCTATGTTTTTACACACCAATAATGCCTTTGACAACAACAATATAATGGGCTTTTATCATACTAATCCCTGGTAATGAACTTAACACCCTTGAACCAATGTGGATGTGATACAATGTCTTCCTTTGAAAAATCACAAAGACCAAAGATAGCTATCTCAACAGCTCAAAAAACTATACATCAACAATCTGCTGGCCATTAAACCCCCAGTGAAAGGGATGTGGTGGTGTTTATTGTTATCTGTTTTCAAACGCCCCTTATCTGAGGAGCTTAGGACAGATTCTGAAAATCCATTAATTCCTTGATAAAAAGGTGTGTTGCCTTATATAAAATCAAAGGATTTGTTGGAGAATAAATACAACCTGTAATAGATTCACCTCAGCAGTGCACATTGTCAGAGAAGTCAGACTGAATGACTGCACTTCATAGATAAGGCCCAGTACTCATGCTGTGAATACTAACAGAGAGATTGTCAGAAGCCTTGGCTATCCATACCTGTACATTTTGACTGATGTTTCATCTCTGAATATGCTCCCTTTGTGAATGGCTGTTATGCTGAAAAATGCAGAATGCTGGCTGCTCTGCAGCTGACCCTGTGCTATTCCCAGCCTGTCTTGTGTTTTGTGTGGTGAGATGGGTGCTGTGACAACAAATATGACCAAATTCAATTGTCTCTATATAAAGGATCAATAAGTCGTAGACCTTTGTATTGGAACTGTATGATTCAGAATGATTGAAATCTAGGGATATAAACTCTGCTGTTGTGTTTTTTATTTAAATGGTGAATCCCTCTAAATGTTTAGAAAATAAATAGAACTGTGTGAATTTTGTTGGTGAACTCAAACAAACGAGGACTGCAAGTGTTGTGAAGAAAGGAATTCAGGGGCAAATCCCAAATAGGTCCTTGGTCACACCAAAAGGTTCATCTATAAGTCCAGGTTTCTAATACCAAGCAATCTCTTTCTATAAAACCACAACAATAAGGATCATAGCTCTGTACCCCTAATTTAATACAGTGAAATCTGATTTATTTTTCAGAAAGCAAAGCAATGGGGCCAGATTAGCTGAATCTCCCATCCCCCCTAACACCCTCACCAAACTGCCCAGATTAGTTGGGAATTAAGTTTCAACCATTTTATATGTGTCTGGTCTATAGGCGGATTATGTTTTTTGCTTTCTCTTTTTCTTTGTTAAATTTCTCTTATAAAATGAGAACGAGTGTGTCTGTCATTGAGCACAGTGGAGAAGGGAGAGGATTACTGTATGGCATATGCTTTACCCAGAAGCATTAACTGGATGCCTTGGCTGGTACTTTAAACACTAGTTTGAATTTCAAGTGAATTCTTTGGGCAGAAAGCTTGTCATGGAGGGGTCAAGTAGGATGGAGAGACAGAAGTTTCCATTCACCATTGACAGTATACTGAACAGATTTCCAAGTAACAGTGTGGAGAGTAGGCAGTCTGGTGCCACCCACAACCCTGTACCAAGTGAGGATGGAGCAAGATCAGAGAGTATTACTGCTGGGAGCCACATAGAACATCCACAGCACACCTGTTCATGCTGCTGCTACTGCTCCCACTGTGGAGAGGTGTTCCAGGCTGACTATCCTCCTGAAAGTAAGATTTAAACCTATGACAATTTTGACACTATGATCACGCTTCATTTTTCTCTCGCAATATATGTTTGTTTAATGATGATGTTTAAAGCAGTTCAGTTGTTTTTCCCATTAGCCATGAAGGCCTATATGTTCATGCTTTGACCTGAAATCAATGTTCTTAAATCAATGTGCCTAAAACACTTAAATGTAAAGTTGTAAGTTGTTGTTCGTATGTGTATGTTTGTTGTGGGAAAAAATATAATTCAAAAATAAAAACACTTACATGTAAAGTTATTTTAATTCAGCATGCCAATATGCATGGTCCAGAAGAATGTGTCCGGAGCCATGCAGGTCAGGAGGAAATACCCACAGAGAGGAGCAGTCCTTCAGTCAGGTCCAGAGGCGCACCCGGCGACACCGCACCATATTCACCGAGGACCAGCTGGACGCTCTGGAAGAGCTGTTTCTTCAGAACCAGTATCCAGATGTGAAGACGCGGGAAAAACTAGCACTGAGTACTCATTTACACGAAGAGCGAGTAGAGGTAGGCAGCTACGTGTTTCTTTTTGTCCGCTTTTAAATCAGTTTGTTTTATTACGTTTATAACGTGTAGTCAATGTAGCTTAATTTTATTTTATTTCGATAGGTGTGGTTTAAAAACCGAAGAGCGAAGTGGAGGCGACAAAAAAGGACAGCATTTAGTGTGCGAAACCTGGAAAACTAGAAGATTATGCCGGATATGCCCATCTGAAGACATTTTTGGATAATTTGCATCCAATGCAATAATGAGGCTAGATTCATTCTAAAAACGTCACTGCCAGACATTTCTGGTGACGTCACCCGTGTACATTCTTCCAATGACGTTCCTTGATTAGCAAAACGTCATCTAAGAACTATTGATATAACTACGTGAATTAAATTAAGGTATTCATACGCTTCTATTTTCAGAGGCTCTTTTTAGTTTATAACGGGATTATTTACATTCAGCAAGGTTTTGTTTGGCTTGCTAGCTAGCTAACAGAGAAGTCAAGGCCACCAGAGACCATTTCGCTAACTTCTTCTAGCGACCGACAATGGAAGGATTTGGAAAGGCGCTGATGTTTGGAACCCTCCCAATTAATCCTGTCACAACAGTTGTTCTTCGACAGCCACCCGAGGAAACAAAGAAAACAAACCGAAAGGTTCTCGATGAAGAAAACTACATAGAGGTAACGTTAACGTTGTGGAACAGACAGCTAAGCTAGCTAGTTAGCCAGTGATCATTTTAGCCTACCTGCAGCTGTCTAATGATACAATAGGTTTACAGTGTTGCTGCAAATCTAAGTGTTAAGGTCAATACAGATAAATGTGATTTAACAAACATAGTGGTGATGTTATACATACAACCGCGTTGTTTAGTATGTGCTGTGTGTGTTGGGGCTAGGCCGTGTTGATAGTTGCCAATGTCTTCCTAACTTGTCTGTTTTGTATGACTTTCAACAGAGTTTAGAGAAGATCATCCAGAGGGACTTTTTCCCAGATGTGACCAAGTTACATGCACAGAAGGACTACCTCGAAGCTGAGGAAAATGGGGATCTTGGGAAGATGCGGGAAATATCCATTAAGTATGGGTCATCTTTAGCCAAGTCCACACCACGCTCCACTGCCCCATGTGAGTAAGGTGATAAGTAAACTGTGTCAAGGAAACTCTTTTCCACATAATGTACTGGTTGTCTATGAATGCAGCAGTGGTGCCATAATAATATGCCACCCACTGGTTTGTTTAGATGTTACTCCAGCTTCCTTTGAGACACCAGAGGGTCGTCCTGGATCTCCCTCTTCTGTACTGGGCAAAAACAAGAAAGGAACAGACGTGGGTAAGTTCCTGTTCACCAGGGTGACTGAGAATGGCACTACTCTGTCTAAAGTTTGCCATACATTTCACAATTTTCAATTGGGATTTTGCAATGATTTGCGATCCACAACTAATTTCTGGGATCACAGGTAAATCCTAAAAGTCGTAGGCTCCGACCAAGACGTTGTAGGTTGCATAATGTGAGCGAGTGAAAGATGTGCGATTTGGGTTCTTGCGCTTTCCTGATAAGCATATTAGGTCCTGTTTCATTTAATTTTTTTAAATACATTTTTTAATTTAAAAAATCTTAATAATTCTGACATACCAGACATTTTTGGTCGTATCTTGTGTAGTGAAGGGGTGCGCTGACCAGCTGTCAAGTCTCTATACTGATGTTTTCAACCTCTCCCAGACCCAGTCTGTAATACCTACATGTTTCAAGCAGACCACCATAGACTTTGTGCCCAAGAATGCCGAAGTAACCCATCTAAATTATCGCCCCGGAGTATGAAATTCTTTAAAAGGCTGGTCATGGCTCACATCAACACCATCATCCCAGACACTCTGGACCCACTCCAATTCCCATACCACCCCAACAGATCCACAGGTGACGCAATCTCTATTGCACGCCACACTGCCCTTTCCCACCTGGAAAAGAGGTACACCTACGTGAGAATTCTGTTATTTGACTACAGCTCAGGGTTCAACACCATAATGCCATTCAAGCTCATCACTAAGCTAAGGACCCTGGGACCAAAAAACCTCCTTCTGTAACTGGATCCTGGACTTCCTGACGGGCCGCCACCAGGTGGTGAGGGTAGGCAAGAACACATCCGCCACGCTGACCCTCAACACGGGGGCAACTTAGGGGTGCATGCTTAGACCCCTCCTGTAGTCCCTGTTCACCCACAACTGCGTGAACGTACGACTCCAACATCATCATTAAGTTTGCTGACGACACAACGGTGGTAGGCCTAATCACCGACGACGATGAGACCGCCTATAGGAAGTCAGAGACCTGGTATTGTGGTGCCAAGACAGCAACCTCTCCCTCCAATGTCAGCAAGACCAAGGAGCTGACCATGGACTATAGGAGAAAGAGGACAGAGCACGCCCCCATCCACATCGACGGGGCTGTAGTGGAGCGGGTCGAAAACTTAAAGTTCCTCTGTGTCCACATCACTAAGGATCTATCATGGTCCACACACACCAACGCAGTCGTGAAGAGAGCACGACAACACCTTTTCCCCCTCAGGAGGCTGAAAAGATTTGGCATGGATCCTCAAAAGGTTGTACAGCTACACCATTGAGAGCATCTTGACTGGCAGCATCACCGCTTGGTATGGCAACTGCAAGGCGCTACAGAGGGTAGTGTGTACGGCCCAGTACATCACTGAGCTACCTTCCATCCAGGACCTCTATACCAGGCGGTGTCAGAGGAAGCCCCTAAAAATTGTCACCGCACGGCAAGCGGTACCGATGCACCAAGGCTGGAACCAACAGGACAGCTTGTACTCCCAAGCCATCCCATAAGACTGCTAAATAGTTAGTTCGGGTAGCTATTTGGTTAACTATTTAACTTTCTGCATTAACCCTTTTAGCACTAACTTTTTTGATTCCTCACATATGCTGCTGCTACTTAATTATCTGCCACTTATTCCTAGTTATATGTACATATCTACCTCATTTACCTCGTACCCCAGCACATCGACTTGGTACTGGTACCCCTTGTATATAGCCAAGTTATCATTACTCGCTGTGTATTTATTGTTACTATTACGTGTTTTACTTTTCTATTATTTCTCTATTTTCTTTCTCTCTGCATTGTTGGAAAACGCCCGTAAGTAAGCAAACTCGTGTAATGATTTTTAACACCAATTGCAGACTTTAGGATTACAGGATTATGCAGAGAGTTCGCATAATGTAACTGCTCCCCCAATGTTAAGATTTTTGTTGTCGTATAATGCATGCTTAGCTTAAGGACACCGAACTTTACAATGGCTCTCAAGACTATTTAAAATATAGGTCTTCCAGCTGTTATGATCTAGTGGTAATTGGTCGTTGATTTCTTATATAGTGCTATGTAAAGAACTCAATTACAGCAGTAAGATGTATTCCCTGTGTTTGTTGTGTGTTTGTAGTGAACAAGGAAGGAGACGAGGAAGAGAAAGAGCTGCCCTGTCTTGATCGCTTCTTGGCTAAGAACACAAGCGAGGATAATGCATCCTTTGAGCAGATCATGGTTCTAGCAGAAGACAAGGAAAAGTTGAGGCATGCGTGGCTGTATGAGGCAGAGGCTGAATTTAAACAGGTACACTTGCCATAATCTCTCATTTGATCACATGTGAATTGCACACTACTCAAATGCTGTAGTATGTAATGCTCCTAGAGTGTTATTTCATGAGTTGAAAACAATTATATTTTCTCCTTCAATTAACAGATATGTTATAACAGCATGTTTCTGATTTTTAGCGGCATGAAGAAAACCTTGCACTTCCGTCATCTGAGAAGCAGGCCCTTGAGTGTGTAAAGGCAGGACTGGAGACCTGGGAGTACAAAGCAAAGAATGCCCTTATGTACTATCCAGAGGGTGAGGATGAGCCAAACAATTATTTTCCTGCATGATAAACGTGCCTGTTATCTTGCTTGATTATAATGTGGTTTGAATAGGGTGCATAAAGCCACACATACAAACACTATACTATAGACCAGGGTTCCTCAACTGGCGGCCCATGGGCCAAATTTGGCCCTGTGGGTGGTTTTATTTGGTCCCCCAAGTTTTCTGAGCAAAAAAAAACGATTGTGTTTTTTTGTTGGACGTAATAGATTCAGAACAACATAATCATAATCTGTGATTTTAATTCATGAAATCTGTTCCCAAGTATTCCCTCACATAAAAAAGACCGTATACAAATGTAAGCAAGGTTTGAAATTGATATCTGTTTCGGCTTCTTGTGGTCAATTTACCGTCGACAAATTATTTGTAATTATGTTCCGGCCCCCCGACCGTCCGCCCAAGAAAAATGTATTTAAAATGAAATACAGAAATATCTCATTTACATACACTACCGTTCAAAAGTTTAGGGTCACTTAGAGATGTCCTGGTTTTTGAAAGAAAAGCAAAAAAAAATGTGTCCATTTAAAATAACATCAAATTGATCAGAAATACAGTGTAGACATTGTTAATGTTGTAAATTACTATTGTAGCTGGAAACGTCAGATTTTTAATGGAATATCTAAATAGGTGTACAGAGGCCCATTATCAGCAACCATCACTCCTGTCTTCCAATGGCACGTTGTGTTAGCTAATCCAAGTTTATAATTTTAAAATTGATCATTTAGAAAACCCTTTTGCAATTATGTTAGCACAGCTGAAAACTGTTGTGCTGATTTAAGGAAGCAATAAAACTGGCTTTTTTTTTTTAGACTAGTTGAGTATCTGGAACATCAACATTTGTGGGTTCGATTACAGGCTCAAAATGGCCAGAAACCAAGTATTTTCTTCTGAAACTCGTCAGTCTATTCTTGTTCTGAGAAATTAAGGCTATTCCATGCGAGAAATTGCCAAGAAACTGAAAATCTCATACAACGCTGTGTACTACTCCCTTCACAGAACAGCGCAAACTGGCTCTGACCAGAATAGAAAGAGGAGTGGGAGGCCCCGGTGCAAAACTGAGCAAGAGGACAAGTACATTAGTGTCTAGGTTGAGAAACAGACGCCTCACAAGTCCTCAACTGGCAGCTTCATTAAATAGTACAAAATGTACAAAATATACAATGCCGTACCATGAAACACAACAGTGCAAGCAAAAAAAGCTAGAAGTAAAATCTACTGGATTAGAGGTGCTAGTGTCTGAGTTCAACCAAAAGGTTTTGTCTCACTCAGTTGTTGCTTGACCAGTACAAATAAAAACATAGCTTCAAAGAGAACTATCAGGACAATTCAAGTTGTTTTAGCAATAAAATACCACAGTAGGAGTCATAATACCTATAAAACCTAGCGGTCAAACAGGGAAATGGTTCCAATTGTTTTTTCACCATTCATTTTTCCCATAGGGGATTTTAAGAAACACTTAAAATAAGGGCTGTGTTTTGTTTAGGCTAACCCCGGCGTGACGTTTTGATAACCGTGTAAATCTCTCTAAGACAAGGTGACTTTTCAATATATTCGCCTGTATTTACATCCCAAAAATGAAATGATAATTAGCTGCTACTGTGGCTATCATAAAGAACTACAAATGCCATGACGAGCTGGGCGAGACTGCCGAATCAAGGCAAAGGGAATAATCTCTTGATTAACTATCTAATGTTAGTTAAAAGTAGTAATGATTCAATTGGCTACATTTCTTTAAATGGATAATTCTGTTAAGAGGATCAGACCCATTTTTCCCAATTTTCACCTAAAATGACCCAAATCTAACTGCCTGTAGCTCAGGCCCTGAAGCAAGGATATGCATTTTCTTGGTACCATTTGAAAGGAAACACTTTGAAGTTTGTGGAAATGTGAATGTAGGAGAATATAACACACTAGATCTGGTAAAAGATAATACAAAGGAAAAAAACAAATGTATTTTTTTTTGTATTTTTTTTTTGTACCATCTTTGAAATGCAAGAGAGGGCATTAATGTATTATTCCAGCCCAGGTGCAATTTAGATTTTGGCCATTAGATGGCAGCAGTGTGTGTGCAACGTTTAAGCCTGATCCAATGAACCATTGCATTTCTGTTCAAAATGTATCAAGACTACCCAAATGTGCCTAATTTGTTTATTATTAACTTTTCATGTTCAAAACTGTGCATTCTATTCAAACAATAGCATGGTATTCTTTCACTGTAATAGCTACTGTAAATTGGACAGTGCAGTTAGAGTAACAAGAATTTAAGCTTTATGCCAATATCAGATATGTCTATGTCCTGGGAAACGTTCAACCTCATGCTAATTGCATTAGCCTACATTAGCTCAACCGTCCCACAGGGGACCCACCAATCCTGGAGAAGTTTTAACTGTCTTGTGCACTTTTAAAAAATTGACACAATACCTGTTAGCAAAGGTGTCAGCAAGAGATGACGTGCAGAGATGTGTAGTTTTGCATGGTGTTTACTCTGATGCTAATTAGCAGTTTCGAATCTGAGAGTAAATAAAGTCGAATATATTGGTAAAACGATTGGAAACATTTCCGTGTTTGACCACTAGATTTTATGGGTATTATGACACATGCACTGTGGGGCTCTATGGCAAATATACTTCAAATGAATAGGCAACACTCACCAATAAGCCATCCATCCTCTATCGCTCCCTCCTGTAGGTGTATAGGCCAACATTGCTGTTTTGCAGAATGAACGAGTCGTGCGTTCCACCTGGCCACATTGCCACAACATGTGAATGTGGTGGCAATGTTATGTTCAAGTATAGATCACCTGCACATTAAGAGTGAAAGCCTTTTCTGTTCACATAGCCTAGTTGAAGTCGTTTTGGGATGGTGCTTTTATGGCGATGTGGGTGCCGTCTATTGCGCTGTTGGTATTTGGGAACCCATTTATGGCAAAGAAACCCCTCTTGACTTCAACCTCTTTTGCGATGGTGTATGGAAATTGTATGTTACAATTTGTCTGATTATTGCATCCATCGAGGGATGTGAGATGCAGATTGGCAAGCTCCCACTGAAAAGTGCCCATTGTCAAAAACCAGAGGGTGGATAACACTTTAATGTGCAGCGCAATGGCATGTGTTTGCTTTTCTAAAGTAGGTCTTAAATCCTCGCAAAGATCCTATAAGATTGGTTTTGGGAAACGATATCTGATGAGCAAAATCAGTACTTTCTGAAGAAAAAAAACGTCCCACTTGTCTCTAAAAACGCGCTCTTTGAAATGCAGTGTGTGCCAAATCTTCCAACAGTGCAAGATCAGCCATCTCTCATTCAGTTTCCTATTATCTCAGTCTTTTATAGTATTTCAACAATGGTTTCACTTTCACACATACCTTTAATTTAACAAATTACTGTACTTGAATTAGTATTTGGAGCATGTGACAAATACAATTTCATGACTTTATATGGATTATCATAACAAATGCATGAGTTCACAATGGTAATACAATTAAATCAAAACATTTTAAATTATTACTTTCACACATTTTCAACGTGTGTTTTCCCAATTGTACACTTGAAAATCAGTTCCCTTGTTCCACCACATGACACTGTGCGTACGCCTGGTCATGGCAGTGCGTAAATGTATGCATACTCAAAAAAAACGTTCATATTGATAAATCTCACACTTTGTGTGGAAATGATTGCACGGTTTGCGCACAGATTTATACCTACACATGATTGATAAATGAGGCCCCAGGATTATACGATATTTGCACAGTCTTTTTAAAATTCTTCAAGCTTTGAAGTTGGTTGTTGATCATTGCTAGACATTTCAAGTCTTGCCACAGATTTTCAAGCTAATTTAAGTCAAAACTCTAACTACTACTGTAGGCCACTCAGGAACATTTAGTGTCATCTTGGTAAGCAACTCGTGTATATTGTGCCTTCTGTTTTAGATTATTGTCCTGCTGGAAGGTGAATTTTTGTCTCCCGGTGTCTTTCGGAAAGCAGACAGAACCAGGTTATCCTCTAGGATTTTGCCTGTGCTTAGCTCTATTCCTTTGTATCAACAAAAAAAACTCCCTAGTCCTTGCTGATGATAAACATATCCAGAACATGATGCAGCCACCACCATACTTGAAAATATGAAGAGGGGTACTCGGTGATGTTGAGTTGGATCTTCCCTAAACAGAACGCTTTGTATTCAGGACATAAAGTTAATTTCTTTGCCACATTTTTTGCAGTTTAATTCAGTGCCTTAAGGCAAACAGGATGCATGTTTTGGAATGTGTTTTATTCTTTACAGGCTTCCTTCTTTTAACTTTGTCAATTAAGTTAGTATTGTGGAGTAACTACTATGTTGTTGATTCATCCTCAGTTTTCTCCTTTACAGGCTTCCTTCTTTTAACTTTGTCAATTAAGTTAGTATTGTGGAGTAACTACTATGTTGTTGATTCATCCTCAGTTTTCTCCTATCACAGCCACTAAACTCTTAACTGTTTTAAAGGCTCTGGCAACTACATTAGGAAGGACGCCTGT
The DNA here is from genome assembly GCF_045679555.1 of Salvelinus alpinus. NCBI lineage: Eukaryota > Metazoa > Chordata > Actinopteri > Salmoniformes > Salmonidae > Salvelinus > Salvelinus alpinus. The sequence continues at coordinate 98,563,910 of NC_092086.1, read as the reverse complement.
ATCCTTGTAGTGACTGGGTGTATTGATACACCCTCCAAAGTGTAATTAATAACTTCACCTTGCTCAAAGGGATATTCATTGTCTGTTTATTTACATTTTACCCATCTACCAATAGGTGCCCTTCTTTGCGAGGCATTGGAAAACGTCCCTGGTCTTCGTGGTTGAATCTGTGTTTGAAATTCACTGCTCGACTGAGGGACCTTACATATAATTGTAATTGTGTGGGGTACAGAGATGAGGTAGTCATTCAAAAATAATGTTAAACACTATTATTGCAAATTTTTACTCCTGAACTTATTTAAGCTTGCCATAACAAAGGGGTTGAATACTTGTTGACTCAAGACATTTAAACTTTTCATTTTAAATTAATTTGTAGAAATGTCTAAAAGCATAATTCCACGTTGACATTATGGGGTATTGTGTGTAGGCCAGTGATGGCAAATCTCAATTTAATTATTTTAAAATTCAGGCTGCACAACAAAATGTGGAAAAAGTCAAGGGCTGTGAATACTTTCTGAAGGCACTGTACATGATGAATTGTTTGATGTTGTATAAGTTGAGTTGAACACCTTCATGATCTTATTTAATAAGGTGTCCAGGATGATGACACACTCTTCAAGAAACCCAGGGAGGTGATTCACAAGAACACTCGCTTTGTGGGAGACCCCTTCAGCAAAGCCCTTAACAAATGCCAGCTTCAACAGGCTGCAGCCCTCAATGCACAGGTAAAGTGCTTTCCTGACAAATTATTGGTTTTAAGTAAATGGTTGTATCCTATTTTTAGTCAAGGGATTTTAAAGTAGAGGAAGGTCAAGGTATCTAAAGATCAAATTAAATGGATTGATCCTGAATGATTTATCTGACAGAGTGTTTATCTCCAGTTCAAACAGGGTAAAGTAGGCCCAGATGGCAAAGAACTTAATGCCCAGGATTCCCCTAACGTGAATGGATATGGGTTTGAAGGAACTCCCTGCCCTTCCCCAGGTAAGTAGTTATATTCAAGTATAGATCACTTTCAATATTCTCAACTAAATAACTATCAGAAATACTTAGTTATTGGGTAAGAATAGATGTTTTTCCAACATTTGGTGCTGTTAGAGAGGCTTCCATAAAACTTTCCCAACTGCATAAAAACTAAACTCCCCTAACCTGATATTGTCCTACCAGGTATGGCTGAGTCCCCCCTGATGACCTGGGGTGAGATAGAGAGCACCCCCTTTCGCCTGGATGGGTCTGACTCACCGTTTCAAGAGAGGAACATCGGCCCATCATTTAAGGTACAAGCCAATGGCTGGCAGCCGCCCCCAAAAAAACATGTTTTTTTCAGAGTAGTTTCTTAACCTGAGATAATCTGACACACAGATTCCAGAACCAGGAAGAAGAGAGAGGTTGGGTTTGAAAATGGCCAATGAGGCTGCCGCCAAAAACCGGGCAAAGAAGCAAGAAGCATTGCGAAAGGTCACAGAAAACCTGGCAAGGTAAAAACTGATTGACGATTTATTTAACTAAATATGCCCTAGATCTTTCTTTTTGCAAAACCGCATGTTTTTTCATAGCTCAATTCTATGACCTCTTGTTATACAAAATTCTTAGTCCTTTAAAAATGCTTTTTATTATTTTGAACCTAATTTCTGTCTTTCAGTCTCACCCCAAAAGGCCTGAGCCCAGCATTGACCCCTGCCCTTCAGAGGCTTGTAAACCGCACCTCCAGCAAATACACAGACAAAGCTCTAAGGGCAAGCTACACACCATCACCCACACACAGAGGAGCAGGCTCCAAGACCCCCCTGGGTGGTCCAGCCACTCCCTCAGGCACTCCGACACCAAGCAAAGCTAGGACCCCCGCCTCCCAGGACCCAGCATCCATCACAGACGACTTACTGCAGCTTCCCAAGAGGAGGAAAGCATCTGACTTCTTCTGACTGGAGTAAAGCAAAACTGAGAAAGAACGGTTATCTTGAGGAAGTGAACTCTTACATGTTTAAAGCAAGTTGTCATCAAGCAAATTACCGGCCATGTTTCTCTCTACCCCACCTCATGCCCTCCCCCTGGATTTTATGGACTTGCCTTTTATGGCTGGAACAGTCTGTGCACAATGAAGGGCAGAGTCAAAATACCAACTCTGAATTCAAGGATAGTTGGAAAACTCAGGTCATTACTGTTTTTAGGGTGTTGGACAGAAATGCATAGTATGTACTGTGTTAGAAACCTTCCAAGACTGGATAACTTACAATATGTGGGTTCCAAAGAGATTCTATAATTGTACATAGCCTAGGCTGATGTTATTTTAATCTTGGTGAATGTTACGAGGCTTTGTTGATTTTTTTGTTTTGTTAATATGTTCAAATGTAAGCCTCTATTGTATGCCTTTTTTTGCAATCTAAACTTTCAGTCCTCAACCTAAAAATTGCCTTGTTGTAAATCCCAAATGTTGACACTCACCTTTGTCATAGCAGACTCGATTTCTAAAAATGTAACGAAGGCTATATGGTTCATCTTGACAAATATGTATGTTCCATTTATTATGAACTATTCAGGTGGAATAAATCCAGGACTTCAACATCAGGAATCAGCAGGGATGTTGTTCATTGCATCAGGGAATTATTTTTTCTTGGTGTGCTTAGATGTTCCAGCTGCCTCTTTGCTCTACACTGAAGGTTTTGGATCTGATTTGGCCTCAGCCTCTGCTTTCACCCCTTTCTTGTTCTCATTGCCATGAGGATTCTTACTACTTTCACCCTTCCTTTCCTTTTTGGAGCAAGCTGCTTCCGATGTGGAAGGCCCATCTTCCCGTCTCATACTACCATGTGATTTGGACTGCACCCATACATGCTCAAGGATATTGTCAATCTCTACCCTCTGGGCCACATCGGGGTTATGTATGTGATATATCAAGTCTTTGTACTCTGTCAGGACAGCTTTGCTGCGTGGGAAATCAATGTGATGCTCCTTCTGAATCTTCAGCATCTTCTTGATATTGGAGTCATCATAGGGCATAGACCCACAGGGCATAATGAATTGAATGACCCCCCCATACTCCAAACGTCATACACTTTGGGGTTGTATGGGACCCCCTGTAATACCTCTGGTGATGCATAGGCTGCAGAGCCACAGAACGTTTTGCTGAGAATCATTTGTCCATCCTCATCATATTTGATCCACCTGGCGAAACCAAAGTCTGACACTTTGAGGTTAAAGTTTTGGTCCAATAGCAGGTTTTCACATTTCAAGTCTCTATGAACAACATCTAGGGCGTGTGCGAATTTTATTGCAAGTGACAGCTGTTTGAACAGTGTTCTGGTGAAATCTTCGGGCAAGGCACCCCTGAATTTGATGAACTCCAGTAGGTCCCTTTGCACACCAAGCTCCATAATGTACTCCTTGCCTTCTGAAGTCTCGAAGATTTCGAATGTCTTGACGATGTTGCGGTGGTTTAGGGATGCAAGAATGTCCAGTTCCCGGGGCAAGAACTTCTCCAAAAAATCCGGCGGCGCCCTTTTTCTGTTAATAATTTTGATTGCCACATTGGTCTTCAGACGCTCGGAATAAGCGGATTTTACTTTGGCGTATGACCCCTCGCCTAAACTGATGCCCAATGTATAGCCCCGTTTCTTAAGCACCAGTGAGTCATCCATGGCTAAATAGGACGACCCGAACTATTTTGGTGAATGTTATAATTCACTATTATTGACACCATGTTGAACTCAGTTCACAGTTGGATATCAAAGATAGTAACAAATACCCTATGTGTGACTAACATTCTATAATTTATCACTAACTTGGGAAATGACGTGAAGTTTATTTCTATTACATGTTAATTTGCGTAATAATGGAATGTTTAATTCCTCAATAGCAGTCATTGACGTATGCCATTAGGCACATGGCTCATTTCCCAGTCATAGCATGTTATCTAAAAGGATGTTATAACATGAGTGAATTGTACATGATGCCTACATGTATACATTAAGAAGAAAACGATTATAATTAATGTGTGAATTGATAAAAAATTACTTGCATTACATTTCATGAAACGTTTCAATACCCATGCTTAAGATTTTTAGAACATTATTTAAAAAAAGCTGTTGTCCATGAAGTTCTGTTGAAATTCAAGTATAGCCTAATTTGCAATCAATCAAAACCAACCAATTAATCAAAAATGAATGCTTTTTCACTCCGGACACAATTCTGTTAGCTACTATAACACATGTATACAATAACCTTAACTCCGCCCAAACTCCCAATCTGAACGGCTGTGTGGCGTGTTTTGGATTGTTGTGACTGGAGAATGGAGCCATCTTGTTTTATTTCTGTCCTGGAATACATTGGGCAGGCCGAACGAAAAACAGGGCTTTCGAATAATGATGTAGCTAGTTAGCGCGCTTGCTAACATTATTGCATATATTTGTATGGTTAGTGCTTCCACCACCTTGAATGACTAGGTACTGTCTTTGGCGTTTATAGGGTCGAAGCAAACGCGTTGGTTCAGGTGTCAGTTTATTTTATTTCTGAGTAGAGGAGTTACTATGAATGGAGGATAAATGTTGCCAAAGGCTGACAGCAGCAGTTACGTTCTCCTCTCTCTTCTCTTCGTCCTCACATTAACAGACCCACCACTGGCAGGTAAGAGTGGTGAAATGCAATTGGTTGTAATTTGTCACAATGTCGATCTTAGTATACGTATTATACCTATACTTAGTATATGGTAGGCCTATTTGCACGGGAATTTAGTTAGTGTAGGTGGCGTTTGTAAGCTTATCACGGGTCTCAATTTATGCTGCTGGCTAGCCACTTACTGCGGAGCTAACAAACGTTAACGTAAATTATTTTAGCAAAAAAATGTATTATATGGGGATATAGTTCAATATTGAGCTGTAAGTTAGCTACATTTTGCAGTTCCAGCGTCGGTGTGGCTCGAAAGATACGTTGTAGCTAGCCTGCTGAAGGTTTTTAGTATTGTGCAGCTTTAGCTAGCTAACATTACTAGTTACGTGAAATTGGGATGCTCCACGTTATTTATAGAACCCAGTACTACTAATGTTAGTTACTAGCTAGTTCACCAGTAATTTAGCCGATTAAACTCAACTCCAGGATGCGATGGAGTTGAGCGGCGACTAGTGTTGGCGGACTGGAGCTCCAACGTTACATACAATTACGTTTTTATCCAAAACGACTGATTTCAGCATCCGAAGAATAGCCCACAATTACACACGACATTGATCGGTAGTGCATGTGACCATTAGTGGGGGTTACTCGACAAGCCCTTTTGGGCCTTTCCCCCCTACACCTTTTTTTTTACTGTTACAAACTGTCATACTATTTGTGCAACTAAACAGTCAACTGCATTGCAGTTAAAAACGACTGACTACCACCACCGATTTCTGTATACCACTAGTTTAATACGCCTATTGACGGTAGTATCTTCTGACCAGGAAGGAGTGTTTTGTTAAGAGCCCTGACTCTTGCGCTAAACATTAACACGCATTGCTTGCGGTGCGGTTTTGTAAACATAAGGAACGTATCCTTTATATAAGCGAGAATTTGGAGGGGGGGGGTTACATTACTACACCTTGTTTAGGTTTCCCACATGGCCTTATTTCCACGTTTACAGCGCTTGTTAATGGAAGACAGAGTGGACTACCTTTGCTAATGAGCTATCTGCTTCTCCGAACACCTGTGTGTAAACGTAAGACGGACACCACAAACGGGTTGTCACTGAAAAATACTTGTCTGTAACCTTTAAATCTCGTTAAAACGGTGTACGGTGAGTGCGTATTTTGCATTTGTGAAATTATATCGATGTGATATGAAAGTAGAGGGATTTATGTTTTTAGAACCGTACCACAATAGAGTCGATTCATGTTTAGATGGTTGTTTGGCTGTTTTTTTACGTTAGGAGCCAATTCGCCTTTAAACAGAACATGTTAGCAAGCTGCATTTCAGCTAGAAAACAGATGGGTTAGTTGACAACGTCATAACGTTGTGAGCGCTTCCATTGGGCAGACGTCAGCATGTTGTGATTCTGTATGGCGGATTGCTAGCAAAAAATGACAAACTACCACGTGGGGAATCGTAAGTGGCTAGTTTCATAATGTTATTGAAACCATGTCTTGAGGTTTTTTTGACTGATTTCATGTCAATGCTAATATTGCTAAAATTCGCTAGCTAACCAGCAAATCAAATTGTACTAGTCACATGCGCCGAATACAACAGGAGTAGTAGACCTTAGTGAAATGCTTACTTACGAGCCCTTAACCAACAATGCAGTTAAAAAATATACAGATAAGAATAAGAGAAAAGTAACAGGTAATTAAATAGCAGCAGTGAAATAGCAATGTCTTTGAGACAAGTGGTCATTGTGCAAATTATTTTTTTCAATAAACATTGGAGACGAATTATTTTACACGTTGTCAACAATCTAAGCAAACCCTGTCTGTTTTGTCATAGTTGCGTGCGTGTCGGTTTTGTTGCTAAACAACCAATCGATCTACATGCACGAAGTTTCACCAGAGAGCTAGGTAGCCAGCTAACGTTAACTTGCTACGTCGCAGGAGCAACAAAAGACTGGGCCAAATGTTGTTTTATGTTAGATATAGCTATCTAATGTTGTGGCGTTAGTTAGTTAGTTAATCGGATTTTAAATCTACCTGAAATACGAAGAAGCATTGTATTAGCTGCTACGTCAACTTGCTATTCAATTTGCATTGACCTTAAGTTTGCATCAACCTTCCGGTTACTGTCCCAGCGCTCTAACCACAAGGCTACTGCTCCTCCAAGCTGTGTTGTCTCCCTGAACCTATGCACTGATTTGGGGTATTATTGCCTTTTGCACACCTGATCATGATCCTCATGAAATGCCTAGTTTGTGTAGTTGAATAAAAGCAATGGGACAAATGGTTTAACTTTTGAGTATTGTTGGCCCAGAGTGCATCTATGGTCATTGACTGGAGATTAGCCTCCTCTGTCAGAATAACACGTGTTCAGATGGCAATGGGTCCGCCCTGTGTGGGGTTTAACCTCTAAAAGCCGGGTGGTTCTACTAAGCTAACATGGAATTGTTTTAGGATGGTCATACCATGCATCATTTAGCTATTTGATTTGGAATTTTAGGACCCCTTTTAAGTATAAAAGAAAATGTCAATATTTTTGGATAAAATATTGAATTTGGCATTTACTACTATAGCCCATAGAAATGCATTGAATAACACATTCATGCATTTTCTGTACTGTATTTATCTTTACTGTACTGTCTAAACTTGTGAACCCAATTGTGGTTTGTGACTACTGTGATTTCCCATTGCAGAAATGCTGCTACAGATTTTGAATCCCTTAAAAATACTTAATAAACAAAGGTGATGTCATTAAAGACACTAACTAATTGTCTTCACCTTAGGAGGTAGAGGATTTATAAAATACCTTAAAGATACAGTGCATTTGGAAAATTTCCTTTTTCCTCATTTTTTTAACGTTACAGCCTTTTTCTAAAATTGATAAAATACATGTTTACCTTCAATCTACACCCAATACCCCATAATGACAAAGCAAAAACAGGTTTTAGACATTTTTGAGAATTTATAAAAAAATAACACATGCCTTATTTACATAAGTATTCAGACCCTTTGCTATGAGACTCAAAATTGAGCTCAGGTGCATCCTGTTTCCATTTATCCTCCTTGAGATGTTTCTACAACTTGATTGGAGTCCACCTGTGGTGAATTCAATTGATTGGACATGATTTGGAAAGGCACACACCTGTCTATATAAGGTCCAACAGTTGACAGTTCATGTCAGAGCAAAAACCAAGCTGTGAGGTCAAAGGAATTGGCTGTAGATCTCCAAGACAGGATTGTGTCGAGGCACAGATCTGGGGAAGGGTGCCAAAAAAATTCTGCAGTATTGAAGGTCTCCAAGAACACAGTGGCCTCCATCATTCTTAAATGGAAGAAGTTTGGAACCACCAAGACTCTTCTTAGAGCTGGCCGCCCGGCCCAACTGAACAATCAGGGGAGAAGAGCCTTGGTCAGAGAGGTAACCAAGAACCCAATGGTCACTCTGACAGAGCTCTAGAGTTCCTCTGTGGAGATGGGTGAACCTTCCAGAAGAACAACCATCTCTCAGCACTCCACCAATAAGGCCTTTATGGTAGAGTGGCCAGATGGAAGCCACTCCTCAGTAAAAGGTACATGACAGCCTGCTTGGAGTTTGCCAAAAGGCACCTAAAGGACTCTCAGACCATGAGAAACAAGATTCTCTGGTCTGATGAAACCAAGATTGAACTCTTTGGCATGAATGCCAAGTGTCATGTTTGGAGGAAACCTGGCATCATCCCTACGGTGAAGCATGGTGGTGGCAGCATCATGCTGTGGGGGTGTTTTTCAGCGGCAGGGACTGGGAGACTAGTCAGGATCGAGGGAGAGATAAACGGAGCAAAGTGCAGAGAGAGCCTTGATGAAAACCTGCTTCAGAGCGCTCAGGGCCTGAGACTGGGGCGACGGTTCACTTTCCAACAGGACAACGACCCTAAGCACACAGCCAAGACAACACAGGAGTGGTCTCTGAATGTCCTTGAGTGGCCCAGCTCAATCAAACATCTCTGGAGAGACCTGAAAATAGCTTTGCAGCGACGCTCCCCATCCAACCTGACAGAGTTTGAGAAGATTGGCAGAGAAGAATGGGAGAAACTCCCCAAATACAGGTGTGCTACGCTTGTAGTGTCATACCCAAGAAGACTCGATGCTGTAATCGCTGCCAAAGGTGCGTCAACAAAGTACTGAGTACTCATGTTAATGTGATATTTAAGTTTTTTTATATACATTTGCAAATGTAAAAAATAAAAGTTATTTGTCATTGGGTTTTGTGTGTTGATTGAGGATTTAAAAAACTAAACTATTTAATCCATTTTACAATAAGGCTGTGTAACAATAAAATGTGGAAAAAGTCAAGGGTTCTGAATACTTTTCGAATGCACTGTATATGCCTTAATTAAAAAGTAGACTCATCTTTCATTTCTCATGGGTCCTTTTACATGGAAATGATCATACATTTTTAAATTGAAAAATCTGCATCTCAGTGTAATTCTGTTTATGTAGACTTGCCCTGTAGCGTAAAGTTGCACTGGTCAGGCTTTTGGCCAATGTACTTTTTTGTTGTTGTCATATGTGGAGATGAGCTCAGCTATATCTTTTGCAAAGTGTTTTTTTGATTGGGTTATAAAATAAATCACCAAGTAGCCTAAAGATGACTTAGGTTACCTTTTGTTGCCTTGAAACATTATTTTCTTTTCAACCACATAAATCATCACCTGTTTAATTTGCAAGTGGTGTAAGAAGCTATTCTTTACTTACAAAACCTCAATGTTTTCATTCAGGAGCTGGGTGAGAGAAGGGTGGTATTGGCTGACTTTCTTAGTTGTGAATAGCCTACATCCCAACCCAGGCTACATTCTATGCTTGCATTTAAACTGGCTGTTTTTGCAAACGGACAAAAAAAAAAGTTATACTTTTTTTAAAGCAAACATTATTGGAACGGTGGGTGGTCCCAAATTGTCCTGGTTCCATTTCTGTCAACTCAAACATATTTTTTTAGAAAAGATGGTTGAATACCCAGAATTTCCCATGGGCTGGTACCATTGTTCATTGCTGAGCAAAGACAACTGTTTCTAGTGAGATGTGTGACTCCTTTTCATTTTATAAAGCTCCTAATGCTAGCAGTATCTCGTGCGAACTTTGGTCATTTTCACACTTCAAAACCGCAATAGCCACTACAATGTGAAAACATGATTTTGTCATGAGTTCAGTTCCATTTGCTTGATTTTGCAGACCCACAACTGGATCACCTTTAGCTAGCTAACATTAGCATGCTAGCGACGTTAGCTAGCTAGCCAATGGAAACCGATGCAACCCTTCTGGCTATGTGACTAGCTGGATGTTCTGTGCTGATAATGAGGTCCATTTTTAAGATTCAATGCTCTAGTAAGTGCCATCGTGCAGAAATGGCAAAGAAAATACTTTGATGAGCTAGCTAAGTTAGCTAGCAAGGTATACCAGTTATCAAAGCTGATACTAGCTAGCTTTGTGTTGTCAACATTACAACCAGGACAGACTGTCATGGGACGCAAAACGCAGGCACCTACAGATGCAGCTCTCATGCAATGAAATTATCTTTTATTAGCTGTAGTTAATAAGTCAGTACACAAATTCACTTAGCTACTGTATGAGCAAACAGTTTACAACATGCAAAGTAGCTAGCTAGATGTCATCTCTGTAATATTCATATGTGTAAACATACTGAATTATAATTGGATGCATTTTACCGCCATATCATACTGTGCTATGATTGGTTAAGACCACCCAAATGGTTAGGTCATGGTCAGTTTGATCCTGGTTGGCGATACGTGAACATGCCAGTTATAGCTAGCTAATAAAGAGCTACGTTAAGAAATATCCTGTAGTACTGCATTTTATTATTTTGTACAAAGCGTGCAAAACAAGACAATCTCCATTAGCTATACATCTTTCTTTCGCATTTAAAAATGCATATGACAAAATATCTCTCAGTACATTGCATATTAGTCCACAACTTCTCTGGCATTTGGCTTGTAGGTCTTGCACAGGAAAGAAGTGGAGACAGTTTTCAGGGGCCTCCCAGAGCACGAAAAAAGAGTGAACAGTGAGGGGGAGAGAAGTTAAGGATAGGGAGAAATCAACCATATGACCACTAGGTGTCATCGTATACCCAAAGTACTTGATAGAGTCCACTAGCTTGCTGCACTGGTGTAAAAGTTCACTATTGCATATGATTTGTATATTAACATACCTGTGACATTTTGGAGGACACTTATGGATCTCTAAGACGCATAAATACATGCGTACATGTATTTTCTCTGTAAACTGATTTGCATTTTGGGGTTGAGGTGGGCCTAATTAAATGAGAAATGGAAATACAGCATACTTGGTGATATCTAATGCCTTCTTACACTTTAAGATGGGGGTGCAACCAAGCTCACATGAAACCATTCATGGAGACAAATCATCTGAAGTATGTAGGCCCTACCTGCTGAGTATAAGAAACCATTGATGAATATAGGTATCCCAAAATAGCTTGAATGGGCTTGTCATTCACAAAGTACTGATGAAAAGTCAAGTACATTTGATCGAAATATGGGTATACGAGGACATCTAGTGGTTACCTTGTTATCCATCCTCTGTCACTAGCTATCATAGATGTGTATACCCCTTCACAAGATTGATGTTGGGTGAGTCCCCTTTCCTATGCAAACAAACACAATTAGAGATGTTATGCACTAGCATGCAATGTCAATGAGATATATTTGATGCAACATGTATTGTCATTGACTAGAAAAAAATGTTTGTACCCTTATACTAGCTAGCTGGGAGGAGTCCAGTCCCAGAGGCAGTCTGTTCTGCATGCCTTCTTGACTTAGATACAATGTGTTGTCATGCATTTGTGCATGCACACTAGTTACTGTCACAGTTACCTTGCTAGCGAAATTAGCTAGCTCATCAACCAGAATTTACTTTGCGATTTCCACACAATGGCACTAATTAAGCCTTGAATCTCAGTGACCTCCCTGTCACCATTGGTCATCTAGCTAGCCGTTAGCCATCTTAGTTGCATCGGTTTCCATTGGACTAGAGCTTGCTAGCTAGTTATCATGTAGGTGCCTATGCTGATTAGCGTCGCTAGCATGCTAACGTTAGCAAGCTGGCTAATGTCAATACACCTAGTCGTGGGTCTGCAAAATCAAGGCAAATGGTACTGAACTCATGACATGTTTCGACATTGTAGTGGCTATTGATGTTTTGGCTCATCCTTTATAACTACTGCTGTATACCTTTTTTTAATAATATACTGTCCATACTGTCTTAACACCATTTATATAGTGTACCAGTCAAAAGTTTGGACACCTGCTCATTCCAGAGTTTTTCTTTATTCTTACTATTTTCTACATTGTAGAATAATACTGAAGACATCAAAACTATGAAATAACACACAGAATCATGTACAGTCGTGGCCAAAAGTTGAGAATGACAAAAATATAAATTTTCAAAGTCTGCTGCCTCAGTGTCTTTTAGATATTTTTGTCAGATGTTACTATGGAATACTGAAGTCTAATTACAAGCATTTCATAAGTGTCAAAGGCTTTTATTGACAGTTACATGAAGTTGATGCAAAGAGTCAATATTTTTCAAGACCTCTGCAATCTTCCCTGGCATGCTGTCAATTAACTTCTGGGCCACATCCTGACTGATGGCAGCCCATTCTTGCATAATCAATGCTTGGAGTTTGTCAGAATTTGTGGGGTTTTGTTTGTCCACCCGCCTCTTGAGGATTGACCACAAGTTCTCAATGGGATTAAGGTCTGGGGAGTTTCCTGGCCATGGACCCAAAATATCGATGTTTTGTTCCCCGAGCCACTTAGTTATCACTTTTGCCTTATGGCAAGGTGCTCCATCATGCTGGAAAATACATTGTTCGTCTCCAAACTGTTCCTGGATGGTTGGGAGAAGTTGCTCTCGGAGGATGTGTTGGTACCATTCTTTATTCATGGCTGTGTTCTTAGGCAAAATTGTGAGTGAGCTCACTCCCCTGGCTGAGAAGCAACCCCACACATGAATGGTCTCAGGATGCTTTACTGTTGGCATGACACAGGACTGATGGTAGCGCTCACCTTGTCTTCTCCAGACAAGCTTTTTTCCGGATGCCCCAAACAATCGGAAAGGGGATTCATCAGAGAAAATTACTTTAACCCAGTCCTCAGCAGTCCAATCCCTGTACCTTTTGCAGAATATCAGTCTGTCCCTGATGTTTTTCCTGGAGAGAAGTGGCTTCTTTGCTGCCCTTCTTGACACCAGGCCATCCTCCAAAAGTCTTCACCTCACTGTGCGTGCAGATGCACTCACACCTGCCTGCTGCCATTCCTGAGCAAGCTCTGTACTGGTGGTGCCCCGATCCCGCAGCTGAATCAACTTTAGGAGACGGTCCTGGCGCTTTCTGGATTTTCTTGGGCGCCCTGAAGCCTTCTTCACAACAATTGAACCGCTCGCCTTGAAGTTCTTGATGATCTGATAAATGGTTGATTTTAGGTGCAATCTTACTGGCAGCAATATCCTTGCCTGTGAAGCCCTTTTTGTGCAAAGCAATGATGACGGCACGTGTTTCCTTGCAGGTAACCGTGGATGACAGAGGAAGAACAATGATTCCAAGCACCACCCTCCTTTTTGAAGCTTCCAGTATGTTATTTGAACTCAATCAGCATGACAGAGTGATCTCCAACCTTGTCCTCATCAACACTCGCACCTGTGTTAACGAGAGAATCACTGACATGATGTCAGCTGGTCCTTTTGTGGCAGGGCTGAAATGCAGTGGAAATGTTTTTTGGGGATTCAGTGCATTTGCATGGCAAAGAGGGAATTTGCAATTAATTGCAATTCATCTGATCACTCTTCATAACATTCTGGAGTATATGCAAATTGCCATCATACAAACTGAGGCAGCAGTCTTTGAAAATGAATATTTGTCATTCTCAACTTTTGGCCACGACTGTAGTAACCAAAAAAAGTGTTAAATCAAAATATATTTTAGATTCTTCAAAGTAGCCACCCTTTGCCTTGATGACAGCTTTGTACACTCTTGGCATTCACTCAACCAGCTTCATGAGATAGTCCACCTGGAATGCATTTTAATTTAAAGGTGTGCCTTGTTAATTTGTGGAATTTCTTTACTGAATGCATTTGAGCCAATCAGTTGTTGTGACAAGGTAGGGGTGGTATACAGAAGATAGCCCTATTTGGTAAATCATGGCAAGAACAGCTCAAATAATCAAAGAGAAATGACAGTCCATTACTTTAAGACATTAAGGTCAGTCAATCTGGAAAATTTCAAGAACTTTGAAGGTTTCTTCAAGTGCAGTCGAAAAACCATCAAGCGCTATGATGAAACTGGCTCTCATGAGGACCCAGAGTTACCTCTGCTGCAGAGGATGAGCTCATTAGTTACTAGCCTCAGAAATTGCAGCCCAAATAAATGCTTCACGGAGTTCAAGTAACAGATACATCTCAACAACTGTTCATAGCAGACTGTGTGAATCAGGCCTTCAAGGTCAAATTGCTGCAATGAAACCACTACTAAAGGACACCAATAAGGAGAAGAGACTTGCTTGGGCCAAGAAACATAAGCAATCGACATTAGACCAGTAATCTGTCCTTTGGACTCATGAGTCCAAATTTGAGATTTTTTGTTCCAACCGCTGTGTCTTTGTGAGACGCAGAGTAGGTGAACGGATGATCTCTGCATGTGTGGTTCCCACCGTGAAGCCTGGATGAGGCGTTGTGGGGGTGTGTTGCTTGTGACACTGTCTGTGATTTATTTAGAATTGAAGGCACACTTAACCAGCATGGCTACCACAGCATTCTGCAGCGATACGCCATCCCATCTGGTTTGGGCTTAGTCCCACTGTCATTTTGTTTTTCAACAGGACAATGACCCAACACACCTCCTGGCTGTGTAAGGGCTATTTGACCAAGAAGGAGAGTGATGGAGTTGTGCATCAGATGATCTGGTCTCCACAATCACCCGACCTCAACCCAATTGAGATGGTTTGGGATGAGTTGGACCGCAGAGTGAAGGAAAAGCAGCCAACAAGTGTTCACAATATGTGGGAACTCCTTCAAGACCTGTTGAATAGCATTCCAGGTGAAGCTGGTTGAGAGCATGCCAAGAGTGCAAAGCTGTCAAGGCCAAGGGTGGTTACTTTGAAGAATCTCAAATATAAAAAAAAACACATTTTGATTCAACACTTTCTTGGTTACTACATGATTTCATAGTTTTGATGTCTAACCCATTATTCTAGAATCTATGCCCTCACGAACCATCAAACAAGCAAAGCGTCAATAGAGGATTAAGATCGAATCCTACTGTACCGGCTTTGACGCATGTCAGATGTGGCAGGGCTTGAAAACTATTACGGACTACAAAGGGAAACCCAGACGCGAGCTGCCCTGCCCAGTAATGCGAGCCTACCAGACTTTTTATGCTCGCTTCGAGGCAAGCAACACTGAAGCAAGCATGAGCGCACCAGCTGTTCTGGATGACTGTGTGATAACACTCTCGGTAGCCGATGTGAGCAAAACCTTTTAAACAGGTCAACATTCACAAAGCCGCTGGGCCAGATGGATTACCAGTATGTGTACTCAAAGCATGCGCTGACCAACTGTCAAGTGTCTTCACTGACATTTTCAACCTCTCCCTGACCGAGTCTGTAATACATACATGTT
The DNA here is from genome assembly GCF_045679555.1 of Salvelinus alpinus. NCBI lineage: Eukaryota > Metazoa > Chordata > Actinopteri > Salmoniformes > Salmonidae > Salvelinus > Salvelinus alpinus. The sequence goes on along the minus strand of NC_092086.1, from coordinate 98,548,617 downwards.
TCAAGCAGACCACCATAGTGCCCAAGGAAGCGAAGGTAACCTGCCTAAATGATTACCGCCCCGTGGCACTCACGTCGGTAGCCATGAAGTGCTTTGAAAGGCTGGTCATGGCTCACAACAACAGCTTCCTCCCCTACACCCTAGACCCACTCCAATTCGCATACAGCCTCCACAGATGACGCAATCTCAATCACACTCCACACTGCCCTTTCTCACCTGGACAAAAGGAACACCTATGTGAGAATGCTGTTAATTGACGACAGCTCAGCGTTCAACACCATAGTGCCCACGAAGCTCCTAACTAAACACCTCCCTCTGCAACTGGATCCTGGGCTGCCCCCAGGTGGTAAGAGTAGGCAACAACACATCTGGCACGCTGATCCTTAACACTGGGGCCCCTCAGGGGTGTGTACTTCGTCCCCTCCTGTATTTCCTGTTCACCCACGACTGCGTGGCCACCCACAACTCCAATACCATCATTAAGTTTGCTGACGACACAACAGTGGATGCCTGATCAACGACGGCCTATAGGGAGGAGGTCAGTGAACTGGCAGTGTGGTGCCAGGATAACAACTTCTCCCTCAATGTGAGCAAGACAAAGGAGCTGATCGTGGACTACAGGAAAAGGTGGGCCGAACAGGCCACCATTAACATCGACGGGACTGTAGTGGAGCAGGTTGAGAGCTGCAAGTTCCTTGGCGTCCACATCACCAATGAACTATCATGGTTCAAACACACCAAGACAGTCGTGAATAGGGCACAACAAAACCTTTTCCCCCTTAGGAGACTGAAAAGATTTGTCATGGGTCCTCAGATCCTCAAAGTTATACAGCTGCACCATCGAGAGCATCCTGGACCGGTTGCATCACCACCTGGTATGGCAACTGCTCGGCATCTGACCGTAAGGCACTACAAAGGGTAGTCCATCTGGCCCATTACATCACTGGGGCCAAGCTTCCTGCCATCCAGGACCTATATAATAGGTGGTGTCAGAGGAAAGCCCATAAAATTGTCAGATACTCCAGACACCCAAGTTATAGACTGTTTTCTCTGCTACCGCACGGCAAGCGGTACCGATGCACCAAGTCTGGAACCAACAGGACCCTGAACAGCTTGTACTCCCAAGACATAAGACTGCTGAACAATTCATAAAATCGCCACTGGACAATTTACATTGACTCCCCTCTCCCTTTTGTACACTGCTGCTACTCGCTGTTTGTTTGTTTGTTACCTGTACATAGTCACTTCCGCCCCACTTACATGTACAGATTACCTCAACTAGCCTGTACCCCCGCACACTGACTGCCCCCTGTATATAGCCTTGTTATTATTATTGTGTTACGTTTATTACTTTTTATTTTAGTCTACTTGGTAAATAATTTATTCTTCTTGAACTGCACTGTTGGTTAAGGGCTTGTAAGTAAGCATTTCACGGTAAAGTCTACACTTGTTGTATTCGGCACATGTGGCACAAAGAAAAACCCTTAAATGAGTAGACGTATCCAAACTTTTGACTGGTACTGTATGTGTACACCCCTTCAAATTAGTGGATTCAGCTATTTCAGCCACGTCTGTTGCTGACGGGAGTTTTCTTTTCATGGTTCGGGCTAGGTGCCTTAGTTCCAGTGAAGGGAATTCTTAATTCTACTTCATACAATGACATGCTAGATGATTCTGTGCTTCCAACTTTAACAGTTTGAAGGACCTTTCCTGTTTCAGTGTGACAATGCACCCGTGCACATAGCAAGGTCCATACAGAAATGGTTTGTCTAGATCGATGTGGAATAACTTGACTGGCCTGCACAGAGCCCTGACCTCAACCCCATCGAACACCTTTGGGATGAATTGGAACACCAACTGCGAGCCAGACCTAATCGCCCAACATCAGTACCCGACCTTACTAATGCTCTTGTGGCTGAATGGAAGCAAGTCCCCGCGCAATATCCAACTTCTAGTGGAAAGCCTTCCCAGAAGAGTGGAGGCTGTTTATTGCAGCAAAGGGGGGACCAACTCCATATTAATGCCCATGATTTTGGAATGAGATGTTCGATGAGGTGTCCATACTTTTGTACATGTAGTGTATATGGACTCTGACATTGCTCGTTCTGATGTTTCTTTCTTTTGTATTTGTGTGTATTGTTTTGTATTACTGTAATGTTGGAGCTAGAAACATAAGCATTTCACCGCACCTGTGATAACATCTGCAAAATATGTGTACTCGACCAATACATTTTGATTTGTGGTCCTTTGTAGCTCAGTTGGTAGAGCATGGAGCTTTTAACGCCAATACCACCAATATGTAAAATGTATGCACCCGTGACTGTAAGTCGCTTTGCTAAATAGCTTAATATATTATGTGGTAGAACATTCCCAACTAGGAATGTGTTGAGATTTAAGGGGTTGGTTCATCAGAAATTGCTTTTTGTTTTGTTTCAGGTCCAAGGCTAGCTCTGGCAAGATTATTGTCAGGTAAGCAGCGTCTCCTCTGTTAGTGCAGTGTATCTGTAGGCCTGCCAGTCTCCAGCGATTTTGGGTTACTTTGTTCTATTCTCAGCTTGTGCCTATTTAATATTCCCATTCACAGCAGTGCTTTGTTTTTCCATTAACTTAGGTATTTTCTCAAACCAGTTTTTATGCAACTGCTCGTTCAACAATACCGAGCTACTTTCAAAGAATCCTGTTAGTCCAGTGTCTAGACTATCTGTTCAGTGCCATAGAGGGAAGAGTTTTTTTTTTCTGCGTTCTTAGACAGCTGGGCCTTATACTCCCTCCTCACTGGAGAAGCCCTGACAGGCAGTTCCTATGCTGTCTCATGTTAATCACACATGCCACAGAGACGCTGACCCACTTAATACTGCCCCTGTGTTGCTAATGGGTATAGGGGTAGACACTAAAGTAAAATAAGGTTAGGTCTTGTTTTATTCTGATATATGGCCCCTTTAGGCTGTTTTTGTTCTGGCCCTTTTAGGCTAACTGTTTTTGTTCTGGCCCCTTTAGGCTAACTGTTTTATTTTATGGAGGCCTTTTTTTAGATATTGGTTAGGCCCTAATGTATGTCCCTCATTTCTATTGTTTCTCAGGTTCTTGTGAGTCCGTTTAAGTTGTTTCTAAGCGCAGGTCTCAAAAACACTCAATGAATACCCCTGTTTGTTTCAGTGATAATGATATGAGTTGTTTTAGATGTAGCTAATCTGTTTTATTTTAAGCACCAGACCTGAATTGAACTAAGTCAAAACACCTGAGGTATTGCTGCATTCCCTTCCAGTTTTTCCCTTAATGCTTTATTTTATTCATTTGTTTCCTGGGAAGTTTTTATTCTAGAAAGCATCAGGTGCATTGTTAATGTAATGTGCATGATAAATGGTGAAAACCTTTTTTTCTTATTTGTCTGTCAGTGACATGTCTCTGTAATGATACTAAAAGCTGGAAATGCTAAATCTTTCATTGACTTGTCTTTCAGTTCTTTACAATTGGTAAGCAGGTATGGGAGAGAATAAAAGCTGTGTTGCAGTGACCATGTCATAACTACAGGGGGCACTGTGTGGTGTCTTTAGCTTTCCTCTGTGCTGTGTTTCAGAACTGCGCTGCAGCCCTGGACAGTTTGCCTGCCGCAGTGGGAAGATGCAATGCATCCCCATGTCCTGGCAGTGTGACGGCTGGGCGGCTTGTGAGGACAAGAGCGATGAGTTGGACTGCCCCCGTGAGTGAAACATCTTTTACCCAGACTCCAACCTGAACTCTGGTCCCCTTTCCAAACAATTAGGGCTGGGAATTGCCAGGGACCTCATGATACTTGGGTGCCAATACGATAAGTATTGCGATTCTCACGGTTCTATATTTATTGCGATTCGATACTGCAATTTGATGTTGCAAAAATATTACTTACTATACAGTGCCTTCAGAAAATATTCACACATCTTGACTTTTTCCACATTTTGTTGAGTTACAGATTGCCACAAAATCGAATCAATTTTAAATTATATGGCCTACATACAATACCCCATAATGTCAGTGGAATAGTTTTTTTATTATTCATTAAAAATTAAGTTAATAAATATTCAAACCCTTTGTTATGGCAACCCTAAATAAGTTCAGGAGAAAAAATTGTCTGAACATGTCATGTAATAAGTTGCATGGTCTAAATTATTATTATTTAAAACAAATACAAATTCGAGTCAAAGTATCAATACAGTATCTGCCCAAATAATATTGCGATATGTAACTATCGATTGATTTAGAAAACAACTTTCTAAATGTCAGGGGAAACACCAAACTCAATCTGAGTAAACATTTTCTCAACGCCTTTTATTGTGAGCTTCGTTTGTTGATCTCTCTTGCGGAGATGGTTTGATATTGCAGTAGTAAGCGGTTGAAGGAAATCTTATTGTTTCCATGACTTAATTCCTGAATGAGCGCTGGTCCCTTGATCTCTGGCTGCATAATAGGAATTATTACATTTACATTTTAGTCATTTAGCAGACGCTCTTATCCAGAGCGACTTACAGTAGAGTGCATACATTTTATTACTTTTTTTTTTTTTTTTTTTTTTTTTTTACATACTGAGACAAGGATATCCCTACCGGCCAAGAGCAGACGCTCTTATCCAGAGCGACTTACAGTAGAGTGCATACATTTTTATTACATTTTTACATACTGAGACAAGGATATCCCTACCGGCCAAACCCTCCCTAACCCGGACGACGCTATGCCAATTGTGCGTCGCCCCACGGATCTCCCGGTTGCGGCCGGCTGCGACAGAGCCTGGGCGCGAACCCAGCCCAGCCTGGGCGCGAACCCAGAGACTCTGGTTGCGCAGCTAGCACTGCGATGCAGTGCCCTAGACCACTGCGCCACCCGGGAGACTAATCTTTAATAATTATGGAAAGGATTGGGTTCACACACAGCATGTGACCTTCTATAACACGGCCATTTTATTTCAACTTGACTGTGTGCATATTACATTATTTGATAAATGGTGGCAAAAGCAGTCACCAAAGCAGTCAGAAATGGTTTTGTGTATTTATTGTCATGAGAAAGAACTAGATGTTTTTGCCATTGATGACCTGTGAATGGACTAAATAAACAGTTTTCTTCCCCTTAATGAGAAGTCCCTTGTCAACAAACAAAGCTGTCTTCAGGTTTGTTATGAACTGCAGCCAGTCACCACAGTACATTCCTTCTATTTAAATACGGCCTCTTCCTTCTCTCCCGTCCTCCCTTTCAGCCATGAAAGAGGAGACGTTTCACTTTACCAATGGGTTTGACCAAGTGGAAGATGTCATCGGTGTGGCCCAACCTGTGCGCTTTAACAGTAAGACCCACGTTTAACTCTCCCTCCAGCTTTGTTACTGGACATATTGTAGGAGCTCTAAAGCACCTTTCCCTTCCACAGAGAAGTGCCCTAGTGGGTGGCATCACTACGAGAAGACAGCCAGCTGTTACAAAGTGTACCTGAGGAATGAGAACTACTGGCAGGCTGTGGACACGTGTCAGAAAGTCAATGGCTCTTTGGCGACATTCGTCACCAACGAGGAACTGCAGTTCATCCTCAAGATTGAGGTGGATTTCGACGAGGAAGTGTGCGAGCGCAGAGACCAGTGCAAGTGAGTGTTTGCTAAGGATGTGTTACATGAAGTAATAATGTTGAAATGAATGCCTGAAGGCTGAAGCAGATTTTTTTTTTACTGTACAGACTAATTTATTATTATTTAATCCACTTTCTCTCTGTTTCAGGTTCTGGGTGGGTTACCAGTATGTCATTACCAATCAGAACCATTCACTGGAGGGCCATTGGGAAGTGTCATATAAAGGTGGGTGTGGACTTTGTTCATTTAATTAAAGTATATTGTGCTTGAATCCCACTGAAAATGAGCTAAAGGGAGCAGATGCAACTCATTGTCATGCTCAAACAGCTACGATCAGTCAAAGCATTAAACCTGTATTTGGCTTACGATTCATCTTGTTCCTTTCTCTCTCGGTTCCCTTACAGGGTCAATGCAGGTGTTCCTGCCGCCAGAGGGCCTGACTAACTTTGGAGAGGCATCTCCGACCCAGGACAACATCTTCTGTGCCCAGCTGCAGCGCTTTCAGATCAAGAGTATGAACGAGCGCGGCCTTCACAGCTGGCATGCCGAGAACTGCTACAAGAAGTTCCCCTTCCTGTGCAAGAGGAGTATGTCTGCTCTCATCAAAACCAAATGACCTATGCAGCTTCACAGGAGGTCAAAGTAGCTTGATTGTAACAAGTGTAGATGCTCAGCTGAAACCTGGTTGTTTGAGTCATAAGATTCATGTAATTCTGTATCTAAAGCCTTGTGTGCTGTAATGCATACCCAAGTCAGGGAAGTCCAGCATCCTTTGTTGTGTTAGTGTAGTTATTGGTTGGTTTTGGTCTTAAACCTTTGATTGTCTTTAACAGGGCAGACATGTGTGGACATAAAGGACCAGGTGGTGACTGAGGGGTACTACTTCACCCCTAAGGGGGAAGACCCGTGCCTGAGCTGCACATGTCACAACGGCGAGCCAGAGATGTGTGTGGCTGCGCTGTGTAATCGCCCGGAGGGCTGCAAGAACTTCGGCAAGGACCCCAAGGAGTGCTGCAAGTTCACCTGCCTGGACCGGGGTACTATCCAACTACTCACACAATTCCCTAAACAAAAACTATAAACTATGGGTGTTGTGAATGTTTCACAAGGTGGAGCTCGAAATGTTGATCTCTTGTCCTGTCATGTTGTTCAACAATATTTGGCACTGTAATTTCAGGAGAGAGAATTCAGAAACACTTGAAATGTATAAAAATGTGGACCCTGTCTGTCTTTTAGAAGGCAGCAGCTTGTTTGACTCTATGGCCAGTGGGATGCGTCTGATCGTCAGCTGTATCTCCTCCTTCCTCATCCTCTCTCTGCTGCTCTTCATGGTGCACAGGCTCCGGCAGCGCAGACGCCAGCGCATCCAAACACTCCTTGGAGGTAACCATACGCATCATATAATCACACTCATACAAACAACAGGTGGCACCAAGTTTGCTTTTTTTTAACCTTTCATTTAACCAGGCAAGTCAGTTAAGAACAAATTCTTATTTACAATGACGGCCTACACCAGCCAAACTCGGACGATGCTGGGCCAATTGTGCTCCGCCCTATGGGACTCCCAATCACGGCCGGCACCGCCATCCCTTCTGGAAAAGCCCTGTTTGGTCTTTAAACAAACACAGGGAACGGAACGCCTCTCCTAATCAGTCTGTACTTGCCTCTAGCCTGTCTCTGGTACTTCAGTGTATTCAAAAGTGTATGCATTTTAGTAGTAAAACTTAATCAACTGCATTGAATGATGATTGGTTGGTTTCAATTGGTCTCACTCAGCCTTTCTTTGCTCTCAGTTCACCATTTCAACCTTGGGCGGCGAGTCCCAGGCTTTGACTACGGCCCGGACGCTTTTGGCACTGGCCTCACTCCCCTGCACCTCTCTGATGATGGAGAGAGAGGCGCATTTCATTTCCAGGAACCTCCCCCTCCCTACGCTGCCTATAAATACCCTGACATCCAGCACCCAGATGACCCCCCTCCTCCCTACGAAGCCTCCATCAACCCCGACAGCGTCCTCTATGTGGACCTCGGTAGGACCACCCTGTGCTGTTAATGTTAACGTGTTTTCCTCACTTTCTGTGATATCAGTTGATTTTTTTTCTAGACTTACATACTAGGTTGAGTATCTAACTGTTTCTGAACCCTGTCATCACTGTTCTCGTTGTTCTCCACAGCACGCCATGCCGTTCAGATGATCCCTAGTCAGATGAGGGACGTGGTAGATGCCATGACAGACGCCCCAGCGCCACCTGTCCCTGTGCAAATGTCCTTCCAGGAGCGGGAAGACTCCATGGACAGCAGCACCCTACTGGTGGGGCCTGACACCCCCACAGACAGCCACGCCCCTGACTCCATGCCTGTAGACGGCAGCAACAGCTCCTCCCTCAGCACCGTGGTATAGGACTGGGGGAGGGGGCTGCTCCCGTCTGGACCCACGCCCCTGACTCCATGCCTGTAGACTGCAGCAACAGCTGCTCCCTCAGCACCGTGGTATAGGACTGGGGGAGGGGGCTGCTCCCGTCTGGACCCACGCCCCTGACTCCATGCCTGTAGACTGCAGCAACAGCTGCTCCCTCAGCACCGTGGTATAGGACTAAGGGGGGCGGGGAGCTGCTCCTATCTGGACCCACACTTTGAGAGAGGAAGGCAGTGGCAGACTGGTCTATCACATGGGGTCTGTTAGTTAGAAGAGACTGGGATGGGATGGAAAAAGACAGTGTAGAAACAGTATCAGGGTAGACTGAAGGACCAGTCCACTTCTTGAGGTGTGAGGAAAATCGGACTGGTGTGTTTCTTGAACAGGTGAACTGAAACCAAGTGGGTGTTTGTCAGAAACGTAACCTCTACAGTTTAACTTAAATGCAGTGGATCAGACCGCTTTCGTATAGGTGAACACAGATGGACGAGTAAGACAATCAAATGGATCTGGAAGACTGATTCTGTACAGAGAAGACAAACACTACACCAGGATGAGCTACTGCTTTTAGTTTTCATTGGACAAAGCTTTTGAATTATTTGGTTTGTTTGAGCTTCATGCTCAAGATTTCCCCCAATATAAACACTCCCTCAGGCCTTACACAAGGTACATTTACATTTAAGTCATTTAGCAGACGCTCTTATCCAGAGTGACAGGGGGAGGTAGATGGATCCACTTCAGCTTAAGTCCTTTGCACTTCTTAATTTGCATCCTACTGCTTATGTCCTGGAGGCCGAGGCAGAACTTGGATTTTCAGTTATTGACAATGACTCGCATGACTCTGCTTTCTCTCCCAAGTCTCCTCCATGAATTAAATACATCGTTTTCCTATCCCAAGCATCGCCTCTGAACTTGGATTTTTGCCCTCTAATCAATCTGATATACTAAGACGTCTTCGAGATTGATAGCACAATGGTAAATAGAACAATGAGAGGTTCTTCTACAAGAGGTTTTTCAACTTTGCAGAAATATTTAGGCATGGTTATTGTTAGCTCCAGCTAACACACTGCTGTGTGTTGATGATGAGGTAAATGTTACAACTTTTACAAGAATCTTGCTACAATATTGCATTTTGTTTATACATTTTTGTTGATGTCCATTGGTTGAGTATTGTCCTTTTCTTGGGTAAGAAATAGGCTGGGAATTGTTGGGACCTGAACATAGATGATGGGTCCCTCATGTTAGTCAATGAGTTCACCACAAGAAAGAGAATGTCACTGGTGAGTGTGAATTAAGGTTAGAGCTTCATGTGTAGCTTGTAGCAATGGTTACTTGCTGTTTTGTACCCAATGAAATGTGTAAAAGTAAACTTATTTAGATAGTGTTCTTTTCATTAAATCATATTAACGATTTAATACTAAATTCATTGGTAAAACAATCTGTTACTTGACTATGTGTGAGTGTATGTATGCACACGTATATAAAAACCAAACTTTGTTTTTTAACATTTTGCACATCACCTGTTTGCCAAGTAGCTCTGTGCATTTGCTTTCAATGTCATTAAGTATTTTAAAACTGAATATATTTTGCAAGCATAACTGATAATGTGGGGAAGTGTAACAAACATCAATTGTGTCATTTTTGGAAGCTGCCACTGGATCCACTGTAATATATTTTCTTGTCAATGTACATTGTCAGCTCAGTGTATTTTAGTTTGACTATAACAAAGGTGATATGACATTGGAGGTTTACCTGGTTAGGTTCTAACGGTAGCCTATATGGCATTGGGTGGCCAACCCCCTTTCTCATGTTTCATGATAATGACAGACAAAGAAAGTCTAATGTAGTAAACAAAAAAACTACTAGGAAAGCCACATAATTTGACCCCATTGTGACTCAAGGTGTAAAGACCTGTGAGAGCCCTGTTCAGTTCTTCTGTCGTGCTTGTTCACCTGTAGAGTTGAAAGGCCAAAGGAGATAGAAGGCTACGATGGCAGGCCTATGAAAGCACAAACACCCCTATGAGGGTTTTGGAACTACTTTGGTCTAAGCCCTTACCAGCCAGGATCTACAAAGCATGGTCATCTATTTGGCTGAAGTCTATCACCAGCAGCACTGAAATGGGGGGAAGATCCGCCTTGAGAATCACAGCTGTGTGTGTGTGTACACTGTGTTTATGTACAGATGTATGTAGCATTGCATCGTCATTTTTTAAAATGTTCTTCGGTAGGTCTCAAGTTTAGTATTTTTTTTTCAGCATAGACAATCCTTTTGTGGATTATCCAAGGAAATTATGCTATGATTTGTAAAAAAACAAATGTATTGTAAACTTGGTGTGCATGTATGGGGGATGGTGTTTGGGAATCAGATCTCCATCTTTGGACTCCCGAGTGACGCAGTGGTCTAAGGCACTGCATCTCAGTGCTTGAGGCATCACTACAGACACCCTGGTTCGATTCCAGGCTGTATCACAACCGGCCGTGATTGGGAGTCCCAAAGGGCGGCGCACAGTTGGCCCAACGTCGTCCGCGTTTGGCCGGTGTAGGCCGTCAGTAAAGAATAGATTCTTATTTACAATGACTTGCCTAGTTAAATTGAATAAATAATCATCTTTGGTGTGAGTGTGTTTTCAGCTTGTAGGACCTGCAGTGCATGTTTTAGTAGAGGCATGATGAGAGAACAGAATTCTAATTTTCATCTTGGCCCAGGTTTAGCTTACAGATGCTTGCCTACAGGTTGATGTAGATGAATGCATTGGAACCCCTGCTGCATTTACACAAGTTGATTTGCTATTGAAAGTCACAATGGTGGTGTGAAAAAAATAACTTTCAATGTGTTATAAAATGCAATAGCTGATATTTTAATTCATAGCTTTTAAATTGTAATTGTTTGCTTCTTTTGCAGGCGTCTGTGTGTTTTTCTGAGGTAGAGGTATATCTAATTAAATGCCAAATAAATTGTACCATGAAGGATAGCTGCCTGTTGTGTGTTAGGCCTGTAGTGGTAGCAGAGAACTTGAGACCATAGGATAAATAGGCCTAGGCAATACATGCTTCATCAGTCTTGGCATATGTCAAGGAAATCCCTCAGCCATTGTGACCAAATATCAGGGGATTAAGATGAGATGTGTGTTGCTGATGAAGAAGGGGAGCCCTGGAAGTTGTTAAGGAATTGAAATCTACATCTTGGCAGTGATGCTGAAACAAAAGATGTAAGATTTATTAGTCAGACCATATCAAGCATCAGTAGCCTATTACATCATACATCTGCATCTGAGAGCGACAGCAGGTGGATTTTAGGCCTATTCACATACTGTATACCTGTCTCTTCGACAGGTGCCCTTTTATAGGCAGACCACTTGACAAGGATATATAGTACAAAAATACATTGGAAAAATGAACAGTGCTAACGTTTCACTCAGATACTGTACATTTTAACTTGTTACTTGTTTTCTAAATAAAAGGATTGACCTTGCCATTTGAGGGCATTTGTGCTCAGCTGTGAGATGCCATGCTCTCCTCGCATCAATGTCCCGTTATGTGACATTCATCATTAAAGACCACTGGCAATGACACTCCACTGACCAAACAGAAGGGGAAAAAAGCTTGACATTCACTTTCCCAGTCCTTTTTAAGCTTGGCATTTGCACAGAACCCTAAGCCCTGCCTCTTAGATTTTTATTTTGACTTTAATTAGACCTATTGAGGTGCTGTGCTTGTTTATTGGAAAATTATTTCCTGTTTATTACAGGTTCTCACACTGGTGAGTAACAGGTTTGTTTTAAATGTCCTTTATATTTTACAAGGTACACTACCGTTCAAAAGTTTATACCACTTAGAAATGTCCTTGTTTTTGAAAGAAAAGCATTGTTAAACATTGTTAATGTCGTAAATTACTATTGTAGCTGGAAACAGAGGCCCATTATCAGCAACCATCACTCCTGTGTTCCAATGGCACGTTGTGTTAGCTAATATGAGTTTATCATCTTAAAAGGCTAATTGATCATTAGAAAACCCTTTTGCAATTATGTTAGCACAGCTGAAAACTGTTGTGCTGATTAAAGAAGCAATAAAACTGGCCAGTCTCAATGTCAACAGTAAAGAGGCAACTCTGTGATGCTGGCCTTCTAGGCAGAGTTCCTCTGTCCAGTGTCTGTGTTCTTTTGCCCAGTGTCTGTGTTCTTTTGCCCAGTGTCTGTGTTCTTTTGCCCATCTTAATCTTTTCGGACAGTCTGAGATATGGCTTTTTCTTTGCAACTCTGCCTAGAAGGCCAGCGTCCCGGAGTCGCCTCTTCACTGTTGATGTTGAGACTGGTGTTTTGCGGGTACTATTTAATGAAGTTGCCAGTTGAGGACTTGAGGCGTCTGTTTCTCAAACTAGACACTCTAATGTACTTGTCCTCTTGCTCAGTTGTGCACCGGGGCCTCCCACTCCTTTCTATTCTGGTTAAAGCCAGTTTGCTCTGTTCTGTGAAGGGAGTAGTACACAGCGTTGTACGAGAGCTTCAGTTTCTTGGCAATTTCTCGCATGGAATAGCCTTCATTTCTCAGAACAAGAATAGACTGACGAGTTTCATTAGAAAGTACTTAGTTTCTGGCCATTTTGAGCCTGTAATCGAACCCACAAATGCTGATGCTCCAGATACTCAACTAGTCTAAAGAAGGCCGGTTTTATTGCTTCTTTACTCAGAACAACAGTTTTCAGCTGTGCTAACATAATTGCAAAAGGGTTTTCTCATGATCAATTAGCCTTTTAAAATGATAAACTTATATTAGCTAACACGAAGTGCCATTGGAACACAGGAGTGATGGATGCTGATAATGGGCCTCTACGCCTATGTAGATATTCCATAAAAAATATTTTTCCAGCTACAATAGTAATTTACAACATTAACTGTCTACACTGTATTTCTGATCAATTTTATGTTATTTTAAATGGACAAAAAAAAAGCTTTTCCTTCAAAACAAGGACATTTCTAAGTGACTCCAAACTTTTGAACGGTAGTGTAGGTAAATGTGTATTATGTCATGGAAGATAAGAATGTACCCCTGCACCTTGACTCGGTACTGGTACTCCTTGTATATAGCCTCGTTTTTGTTTTACTATTTCCTTTTATTTAGCAAATATGTATTTTTAACTCAGCAATGTTGGTAAGTAAGCATTTCACTGTAAAGTCTACACCTGTTGTATTCGGTGCATGTGACCAATAAAATTTGATTTGTATTGATGTTCTTTACTGACCATACCATGATGCTATTGATAATATAAAGTGACTGATGTCATACTCAGTCGAAGTTCCTAGCATCCTGGTTGACACTGCCTGACTGCTTGAAATGGGGGAGAAATCACATAATTTGGTCCTGAACTAAACTGTAGCTGACACAGACACAGACAGAAGGCCATTGTTTATCCAAGGACAGTGTCTCCTCATTTCTGAATGTTGGTTTATTCATGTTGCTCATCATGGGTGAAGTTATACATGTTCTCCATTGAGGTTTCCAACATGAAGGAACCTGTATCCAACATCCTGTGTCAGTTTACTGTACATAAACTGGATCATCCAGTAATTGCTCTGTCCGAACACTGAAATGTAATGTATTCAATTTAGTTAAATTAACTCGTAATCGTTTGAAAAAAAATGCCTTTATTTCCCATTATTCTTTTTCATACATTTTTTGTGTAATAGACATGAGAAACAGGCTGATGATTCCACCCTATTCCTATGCCATTTCTGCACCATAATGTTTTTTCCCCTTCTCCACACTGCAAACAAGTTTTCATAGAATTTACAACAGAAAATAAAAATAAAGCTTGACACAAGCTGAAAATACTGCCACCAGCTCCACATTCACCAGCTCTGTCTGACACAGATCTCTCAGAGTTGTATTTCTGTAGCAAATCCCCAGGAACAAAAATATATATATATATATATTCACAGTTAAAGTATTTATATATTTTAAGATTACAAAAGAAATGGGCAGAGAAAATGAAGACGTTTCTACAAGAAACAATCTTTCAAAGGGAAGTGGAGATCTTTTTTTCTGTACAAGATGCACCTTTGCTTTAAATAAACAATTCAACCCTTGAAAAAAAATTTTTTATACGGATCCCTGAAAATACAACATTAAATACTCAGTCTTTTTTGTTTAAAAAAGAAAAGATGCATCATTACGTATTCTCCATGTGATGAAAAAAAAAAAACTTCAGATCCTCTATACAAGTGATCCTGTACAATATAAACATCACGGTTGTTAAACAAATGTATAAGCTATCCAACTGAATGAGAAGCAATGAATGACTTGGTCTTCAGAGTTCTGATTGGCTAGGAGGGCGTATGCAGAAGTGCAAGCCTCTAGTGCATTCACAAACATTAATGATTCATGAAACTGAATGACAAGAGACAATAACCACGTGACAAACATACACAAACAGAAGATTGGAGGTTGTTAGTGTGGTGATGATTTGATAGAGTGAGGTCTGATGAATTGTTTTAGATTAGAAACACTTCTGTATGGTGAGTAGAATACTGAGCTAACTGTACAGTGAGGGCTGATAAAGCACCATGAGGTGAGGACACCTAAACCTGTCATCAACACCACCAACCAGTGAGGGAAAACAACACACGTACACATTCATGTCACACAATACAAACACATTCACACGGGTGAAAATAGACAGCATTTCATAAGTGGATGCGCATTAACACAGTTGCAAGCGGCAGCTTTCAGAAACACTTTTGCCTTGTAGTCATGAACACCCCAGACGCGTACACATGGATATGGCACTTACAATAAACTTCAATTCATAAACTGACTTATTTTCTAGCCACATCCCATTCCAAGGCTTTTGTCAAAGTCTCTATAATGTAAATAATTCCTGTTAATTGCAGTCTGTGTGCTTTCATAGAGAACATTGGAGTTCCATTTAGATAGGTTTCACCTATATTTACAATTATTGTCATGTTGTCATCTTTATAGCGCATTGAGTAAATGCTTTTCTCAAGATATAACACTGGAAATGCAGTGGGGATCGGTTTGGTTTCCAGACAGCATTGGATGAGCTTCAGGAAGAAAAGTATGCAAACCTAAAAAGTACTCGAGTTTGAATCGCTATTCTGTACTGTACAGCTGTACTGATCTGAACCGTTTCCTAGGACAGGCAGTCTTTTAAGTGGTGAATCCGTTTTATAACCCTTCTACATGTGAACCTCAACAAGCAGTCTGGTCGTGGATGGATGTCATGTTGGAGATGTGAAGGCATCATAAAGTCAAAGCGTTTCAATAAAATCTGTATACTTCGATCAGCAGTCTCACTGTGCAGTGATAACTAAGTTTGTTATGGAAGGAATTATGTGCCCATGGTCGCTTTTGGAAACACTATACTACATGACAATACGGTGCAAAGGTTAAACTGTGTAAATACATTTCTACGGTACCCATCTTGCGTTCTTTTCCCCATTCCCTATTTCCACAATATGACCTACAGAGGGCAACATGTAGTGTTTTTGGGGAAGACAAGACGGTAAGAAGAGTGAAAACAGAAATTATGGAAAAACTACTTGGATAAACCTTAATACCATTTGTAAATCTCTGAAAGCATATTCCTTGATTTTGCATAAAGTAACAGACAGCAGCATACTCTATATTATTTGCTGGTATGAGCAGGTGTGGATTAATCTCCAGTGATATCCACGTTTGTGGATGACAGAATTAACCATTCTGTAGCTTAAATTATGTTTTTTGCATTTACTATAAAAACAAAGGGATGTTAAGCAAGTGAAGGCATCCACACAGGTTTCTCCTTGGGCAGCAAACCCATTTCTCAGGGCCCCAATCCTACTTCCTGTCTGTGCCACTATGACCACCACATGGTGAAAATAGTGTCATCTCCCATGGGGAGGCTGTGTCCCTCCCACAGCGACAAGTGTTTTCATTGTGCGTGTCAACAGTATCAATGAGCAGCTTAATGTAGGTGTGGGGGGGGGGGTTACATACCACGTGGTCTCCATAAAGCTTATGAAAAGAGTAGGTAAAACTGTACAAGCTAAGACCAGAAAGGGGAACCATGCTAAATGGAAGAGGGACAATTAAGAGTGCTGCACCAGGAAGCCAGATGGTACAGCGTTGTGAAAATTCAAGGGTCACTGGGAGACTATTAGAAAACCCATGTTTAGTTCTGTTTTAAAGAGCATCTGGAATCGTAAACAATCTTGAGTTAATATCTGTGCGTATAAAAAGAGTCCCAGACAGGTAGCTGCACCGTAGCCAGAAGATGGGTTGGTTTTCATCCCTGGTTCTTCCAACACTCCTCTTCTGTCCGTGTGTTTTTAGCATGGCGTCTCTGTGTGTGTGTCCAGGGAATGGGGACAACGTTTGTTGGGACAGTGCTTGTTGTTTTCTGGGAGGTTTGCCCCTTGGCCAGGGGCTAACGTTAGTTCAACGTTCCCCTACAGTTCTCTGCCCCACACAAGCAGGGGATCTTCTCGTCCTCGATGGGGAACTTGTAGTCGTAGGTGATCTCCTCGTTGACATTGATGGGTTGTCGGGAGTAGATGACAATCTTTTTCTGTGACTCCACTGTGATCACCTTAGCGTAGCAGTTGGGCTGAGAAGAACAACACAGTGGTGTTAGCATCCATGTGTTTGCTAGCCTAGCACTGTGAAACTGGGTTGATTCATTGACATTGACTTGATTACGATTTGCTCCAGCTCTTGAGAGGAGAAGAGACACTTACATTGCAGCTGTGGTTGATGAAGCGTGCGAAGTTGCCACACTTGGTAGCGTCTATGATGGTGTCATGGTCGACACGGAACATGTAGCTGCTCCCGATGCCCTCGTCCTCGTAACGCTTCTCCCTCATGTCAGCAATCACCTAGACACAGGATTGGATGGGTTTATACTCAGCCTGCTTAACACTCACCTGCATGGCATGATGTTTTGCAGCCGGCACAAAGTGCATGTTAGTGGTGTTGGATCATTCGTAGAATGCTTCCCATCTGTACATAACCTGTTCTACTCACCTGTCTGATGTTCTGCCCCACATACTCAATCACCATCTCATCAGCAGCAATTGGCTCCATTGCGAACAAGCCCCAGTCGTGGATGTGCGATTTACAGAACCGAATCTTCTTCTTACGGAACTGGGGAAGAGTGTTAAAAAGGACAAATTGAAGTGACACAGTATTGCATTGACACACGTACAGTGTAAAATAACAGTAGTTGTGTATGGGCTGTGTTTGGCCTTTGGTACCTTCAGCTGGTTGAACTTGAGCAGGTCGCTGTCACAGCTGAAAGAGGACAGCAGGCGGCGCTGTTCAGACCTCCGCTCAGAGCCAGCTCTGGTGGAGACTAGGGGCTGTGCGGGAATACTCATGCCCTGCAGAGAGAGATGGAGGAAGGGAGAGAAAGAGATGAGCTTCTACTTCACAAGCTCCTACTTCACCTTTAGACAAACACAGACCCATCAAGACACAAACAGATGAACAGAGACACCATTGATGATTTGAACTCAAGCCCACCAGCCCACCCTCTGCTAAAACCCACCCTCTGCTAAAACCCACCTGCATGTCTACAGGCCCCTCCTCCAGTAGGTGCTTGTTGCTGTTGAGATATTTGATCTTGTCCTTCTTGTCAATCTTGTAGTAGCCCTCGCTACGGGCACAGCCAGTCATGTGATCCCTCATGCCATCGTCCCTCCTCTTCCTCTTCACCGCCGGGATGTTGGTAGGTACAGGAAGAGTCAAGGGAATAAAAAGGCTTTTGGAGAAGGTAAGACCTTGTGTTGGTAAAACCATGTGCAAGCATTTCTAATTTACTACTTAAAAAAAAATGCATGATGACTGAGCAAAACAGACCAGTAACAAAGGGACACTAAGGGACAGCACTTAGTAATGCACTAGCAGTAACTGGCAGTAATATTAGTACCGGCCAGTAGTAAAGGATATGAGGGTGCTGGACCCACAGCGTGTCGTTGAGCCAGTCGTTGCCGTTGTCCTGCTGCAGCATCTTGTCGTAGGTGACCTGCAGGTGCCGGATGTCCTCCTCATCGATGCCGTCGTTCCAGATGTCGTACAGGATGGTCATCTCCTCAAACTCTGAGCGTGGAAAGTAGTGGGGCCACGGCGGCGTGGTCACGGGGGAGTGGCTGGCCAGCAGCAGCTCTTCCCACCCTCGCCGCACCTTACGGGCAGGCTTCTGCACACGCTCCTCTTCTTCATAGGGGAGGAACCGGTCGTCAGGGGGCAGAACCGTATGCAGCTTCGTCTCCCCTTCCCTGAAGTCCAGGCCCACCGTGGAGGAGTCTAGCCCAGCGCGGCTGGGGATGTCAGGAAGAGCGGCTGCAGCAGCCATGTCTGCAGAGAACTCTCTGAGCTGGGCATCATGAGGCAACGATCGGGGCATGGAGGTAGGAGTCACCAAGAGCTCCATAAACTCAGTCTGAGGAGAGGTCAGTCCTGCAGCCTTTTTACTCTTGGGTCGCCCAGGCTTCCTCTTAGGTGGGGTTGCGTCAGGGGGCACGGGGAGGTCTAAGACTGGGACAGCAGGCAGGTCTTTTGGCACGCTGGTTAAGGCCTCTCCCTGGAGGGAGTCGGGGGGCAGGGTCTGGTTGACCAGGGTGCTGAGTGGAGGCTCCTTGAAAAGTGGGCTTTCTGAAGAGGCTTTCCAGTGGATGGGCAGGCCAACAGCCAGGGCTGTGTGGTCTGGGAAGACAGGAGTGAAGGTCAGATCTCTGCCGGGGGTTCGGGGGATACCTGCACTCAGGACAGGAGACTGGGCAGGGTAGGAGAAGGGGCTGCCGGATATGCGGGGAGAGCTGAGGCTGGCCAGGCTGCTGCCAGTCAGAGGAGCATCACCGTCAGGTGTGACGGGCACGTTCTCTGTGCTGATCTGGGACTTATCCAGGCCTCTTGCCCGGACCATCAGGTCCCTGCCAGGGGTGCGGGGCACATCCTCGTCTGTGGACAGCCTGGCCCGAAATGGGAGGGGGAGGTCCGGCAGGGGGCCGGGAGGAGGCAGCAGGAGGGAGTGGCCCTCCATGGCTGGGGTAGGGGGAAGGTGCATAGATGGGACTACTAGGGATCTAGGGAGGGCTGTGTCGGGCTCCAGGGATGCAGGAGCCCCTCTACCTGGCGTACAGGGGAGATCCTCGTCCTCTGTGTGGGCCTTGGGTCGAGTGTCCTGGTCGCTGTCAGCCAGGGAGCCTGTTGGCGTGGGCGGCCGCAGGTTAGTAACATCGTCCTGGGGATCCATCTTAAATACAGGGATGGCGACTCCCAGGTCAATGTCTGGCTCCTCAGCTGAAAGACAACCAACATGTCAAGACAAACTGTCAGTTAAAAACAATATGCAGTGCAACATCTGAAATGGAAACGGAAACATGAAGCTTCTGTGGTTAGGTAATAGGAGAGGGTTAAGACCTGGGACTCCTTTGGGTGAAGGGGGCCGGAGGTCCTCCAGGCTGGTCCGGCCAGGCTCCGCTGCCTCCTCCCCCTCACTGAGGGCTCTGTGGTTGGGCTTGAGCTTCAGCCCCTCCCTAGGCCTCTGGTCCTCATCTAAACCAGCCAGCTCTGAGGGCTCATCCTCTGGGGGGGGAACTAGGGGCGTGCTGGGGGCCTTGGGCTCCACCTCCACCTCATGCTCAGATGAGGACGATGAAGAGGAGGAGGACGAAGAAGTCCGAACACGGTCCTCTTGTTTATCCGGTAGACTCTCCACATCTACCGCCGCCTCCTCCTCCTCTGCCTCCTCCTCTGAACTGGAATCATATTCGGAGGAGTCCCCAGTCGCAGACGAGTCAGAGTCGACTTTAGAGGATGCAGAACTGGCAAGTTCTGAAGGAGTGAGGAGGAGAAAGACACACAGAGATAGGACATTTACAGAGGCAGCGTTTACACATAGAGAACCAAATAACTAACTACGGTCATTGACATCAGCGTGTATTTACCCTCATCCGACGACTCAGATGATTCACCGTCACTGGATGAGGCTGCCTCATCTTCGTCCTCATCCTCTTCACTCTCCTGAAAGGTTCAATTCCAGAGGTTAAAAGCTCTTATAAAAAAATGGTTCTACAGTATGATGCCTCAGGTTGCCTTCTCCCAATGAGATGAAGCACCTGTTGAAGGTTGTAGTAGTCAACACTTCATCTCCCATTCTAGGCCATTTTTAGGTAATTTGACTGACAGCTCACCTTGGCCGACGACAACATGTCAGAGACCTCCGTCTCGTCAGGCTCCTCCTCCCTGTCGGAGAGGGACTCCTCCTTTCCAGAGGTCTCTACCTTCTCCTCCCCCTCACTGTCCAGCTCCAGTGGCCGGGCATGTCGTCTCCGAGAAGCTGCGCTGTCCTCGTCCACACTGGCCACATCTTCTGGGAGCTCTGCTATGTCCTCAAGCTCATCATCCACAGGCGTGGAGGGCCGCGCTCGCTTAGTGTCCCCAGTGGAGGCAGCATCAGGAGGGTCCTTCCTCTTCACCTGAACACACACAAACACATTAATAGTCTCTCCCACGGATGTGGCAAATGCACTTTGCCAAACATAAAATTATATAACTATTTTCCAAAGTAACAGAGACCTTTAGACATATTCTTAGTCAATCCTAAAAGTGTCTGGAGGTACCTTGAATGAGGGCAGGCGGATGGCTCCTCGGAGGCCGATGCCCAGGCCCATACCCTCGTAGCCAAGGCCCTCACCCTTGTTCCAGTTCTCCAGTAGACTGGAGCCCATGGTCTCTTTGGGCTTGGGCTTTTCCTTCTCCTCCTCCTTTCCCTCGCCAGCCTTCACCGGGGTCAGGGACGCCTGGAGGATGAACAACAACATGGACTCATATGAAAGACTGTTAGCTATCTGGCTCAATAATTCAATAATGCAGGAGAATCATTGGCTAGAATAGTCATGTCATTACAATTAAATTGTTAACAACTTAGCCAGTTAACACAGCATTGTCCTTTGCACTCAAATATTTTATCCATTTCAATTAACCAAACTCATTCAATTAACCAAACTCTAAATATATCGCTCTGATATGCCTACCTTGTTTTCACCAGTGTCCATCATTTCAACACATTCAAATAAATCTTCACTCATTATATAGCTAGTGTGCATTCAACTTCAAGGTTAAATTCAAGGTTAGCTGAGCTTTTCTTATTCAAAACATTCCAGGAGTTTTAAATGAGGCCTTCCTCCAAAACATTCTTCTGTATCCAAGCAACAATGGCCACATTCTACCATTAGAATAAAGTTTTAGGGAGATACAGTATATTTTAGGTAACCCAAAGTTTACAGGCCCATTGAGAGCATCCTGTTGGGCTGTATCACCGCCCGGTATGGCAAATGCACCGCCCGCAAACTTAGGGCTCTCCAGAGGGTGGTGCGGTCTGCCTAACGCATTACCGGGGACACACTGCCTGCCCTCTAGGATAACTACAGCACCCGATGTCACAGGAAGGCCAAAAAGATCATCTATATTATTGCACCCACACTGTTCGCGAGCATCTGCATTGCCAAGGGCTAAAATAGAAGTCAGTTCTATTTGTGGCGCAGATCGCGGTGCAAGTCCTGCCTCTCCCATCTCCTCATTGGTTTATAGAAGCAGATACCCACGTGCCATCTCCTCATTGGTTATACCCACGTGGTTGATTGAAAGACGAACTGTGTTGTCGGTCGTCGTAGTAATACTATGAAAGTTTAGATGCCAATCACCATATCAGTTCAAAGAAGAAAAAGTCTGGAAGGAGGGGAGATGACTAGAAACGATTCGGTTGACCGTTTTATGTGTGGATTCATTGTCGGAGAAGAGGACCTTGTTATTTTACCTGAAATGCACAACTCCAATGTTCATATCCCAGGACAAATTAGCTAGCAACAGCAAGCTAGCAAAATAGGACAAATTAGCTAGCAAGTGCAAGCTAGCTAGCTAAATTGCCATAAATGTTTAATACTTTTCGACCTGTCCCCAAATGAATACAATTGGTTCAGAGTTTGTTTTGATATTTTAACCTGTGTGTCATGATCGCGTTTGGTGTGGGGGGACAAAATAAATGTATGCACGATGGCGCATGCACACAGCCGGTTTGGGTTCCGTGTAATAGTGAAGACATCAAAACTATGAAATAACACATATGGAATCATGTAGTAACCGAAAAAGTTAAACAAATCAAAATGTATTTTATATTCTTCAAATAGCCACCCTTTGCCTTGATGACAGCTTTGCACACTCTTTGCATTCTGTCAACCAGCTTCATGAGATAGACACCAGGAATGCATTTCAATTAACAGGTGTTCCTTCTTAAAAGTTCATTTGTGGAATTTCTTTCCTTCTTACTGCGTTTTAGCCAATCAGTTATGTTGTGACAAGGTATGGGGATATACAGAAGATAGCCTTATTTGGTAAAAGACCAAGTCCATATTATGGCAAGAACAGCTCAAATAAGCAAAGAGAAATTACAGTCCATCATTACTTTAAGACATGAAGGTCAGTCAATACAGAACATTTCAAGAACTTTGAAAGTTTCTTCAAGTGCAGTCGAAAAGCCATCAAGCGCTGTGATGAAACTGGCTGTCATGAGGACCGCCACAGGAATGGAAGACCCAGAGTTACCTCTGCTGCAGAGGAGAAGTTCATTAGATTTACCAGCCTCAGAAATTGCAGCCCAAATAAATGCTTCAGAGTTCAAGTAACAGACACATCACAATATCAACTGTTCAGAGGAGACTGCGTGAACCAGGCCTTCATGGTTGATTTGCTGCAAAGAAACCACTACTAAAGGACACCAATAAAAAGAAGAGACTTGTTTTGGGCCAAGAAATACGAGCAATGGACATCAGACCGGTGGAAATTTGTACTTTGGTCTGGAGTCCAAATTGGAGATTTTTGGTTCCAACCATGTCTTTGTGTGACACGGTGTGGGTGAACAGAGAATCTCCACATGTGTATTTCCCACCGTAAAGCATGGAGGAGAAGGTGCTATTGTGTGGCGGTGCTTTGCTTGTGACCCTGTTTGTGATTTATTTACAATTCAAGGCACACTTAACCAGCATGGCTACCACAGCATTCTGCAGCGATATGCCATCCCATCTGGTTTGTGCTTAGTGGGACTATCATTTGTTTTTCAACAGGACAATGACCCAACACACCTCCAGGCTTTGTAAGGGCTATTTGACCAAGAGGGAGAGTGATGGAGTGCTGTATCAGATGACCTGTCCTCCACAATCCCCTGACCTCAACCAAATTGAGATGTTTTGAGATAAGTCGGGCCGTGAAGGAAAAGCAGCCAACAAGTGCTCAGCATATGTGGAAACTCCTTCAAGACGGTTGGAAAAGCATTCCAGATGAAGCTGGTTGAAAGACTGCCAAGAGTGTGCAAAGCTGTCATCAAGGCAAAGGGTGGCTATTTGAAGAACATAAAATATAAAATATATTTTGATTTGTTTAACACTTTTTTGGTTACTACATGATTCCATATGTTATTTCATAGTTGTGATGTCTTCACTATTATTCTACAATTCTACAAAAAATAAAGAAAAACCCTTGAATAAGTAGGTGTGTTCAAACTTTTGACTGGTACTGTGTATATATTTATACTCCGGACTCCAACATTGCTCATCCTAATATTTATATATTTCTTCATTACATTCTTGTGAGTATTGTTAGATATTACTACACTGTTGGAGCTAGGAACTTAAGCATTTCGCTACACCCATAATAACATCTGCTAAAAATGTTCATGCAATGAAAAAATTGGATTCGATTTGTGCTTCATGAAATATTCCACATAATCTCAGAATTGACAAACACGCTCACATGAGACTGTAGTGAGACTAGATAGGAGAATGACTCACCTTGGCTGAGTGTTCTTTCTTATCCCACCACTCGTCAAAGGCCCTAAAGGCCACCACCTCCACCATCTTACGGTTGAGGTCCCTCTTCATGATGGCCTTCAGCTCCTTGACGATGACCAGCAGCACCCCTTCCACGGTGGCCTTGTGAGGGTCTTCCTTAGCCTCGTAGCCCGGTGGAGGAACAGCAGGGTTGAACTTGGGGATGCTGGGGTGGGGCCAGGGTTGCTGCCTGTGGCCCCCTGCACTGGCAGCTGGGGTGCTACTCATTGACAAGGGTGGGTAGGGACCGCCAAACTGCATGGCTGCTGACCCGGCTGCAGCCGCCCCTCCTGCGGTCATGAAGTGTGGGTAGGGGTAGGGACCCCGGGTCTGGGCCATGCGACTCAGCATTTGGGTCTGCATCTGGAAGGACATGTGAACGCTGCCCCACTGAGGCAGGCAGCTCATCAGCTCCATCTGCATCATAGGCACCATGCCATGTGGGTAGAGGTGAGGCAGCATGGGGTGTGGAACTCCAGGTGCCAGGTGTGAGCCTGGGACAGCAGAGAGGTGGTGTGGAAGACCGAAGCCCGCTTGAGGAGGTAGAGGGGGGAAGCCGGGGGGTGGGAGGGGCATGGACTGCATGGGGGACACAGCAGAGTTGACCACAATTCCCTTGACACAGTCGCCACCGTGCGTGGGCGTGCCTGGCATGTCGTCCTCGTCCGAGATCTCCATGTCTTCCCCAGAGGACTGATGGCTCTGTGTGGGAGAGAGAGGACAAGGTGTCAGGACATCTCTCTACACTACATGACCTGATAGTCATATAGGAAGCATCCACATAATGAGCAAAGTTTCTAGCTTCTGTACAAATCCCTATAATATCATAATAAATAGCAAACTCTGCCAGCCCCTTCTTTAAATTCCAAACACAGGCTGTCTAACACTAACCTTGATATTAGTGTCTAAAAAGGCACTATTAGAATTTAGCAGCATGTGGTTATTTCCTAATCTTTCAAATCATGAACAGTTAATTACACCGACATACACCGGGTTTGGCCGATGTAGGCCGTCATTGTAAATAAGAATTTGTTCTTAATTGACCTGCTTAGTTAAATATAATTGTAAAAAAAAATAATAATTATTATTATTATTATTTGAAGGATGAGCCAAGTCTAAATGCTTTCAGCTCAAGTGTTAGCACAAGTTTAATCAAATATATACATGATTCTTGGCTACAAAAAACACAACTGTTGATTTAATGTCCTTGAATAGCTGTGTGAAACTAACAAAAAAAACTATATCGCAGACAACCAGGTTATGGTCATAGATTCAGTAACAACTTAGCTTTCATTGATAAATCATATCTGGGTGGCAATGAAATCAGGATTCATAAAACAATCAAAACCACAAAGACTGAAAAAGCCTGGGGAGCAGCCTGTGTGTGCCAAACTGCCCATATTATTGAAATGTTTGCTTTGTGATAACATAAAATATACAGGGATGTGTGCCAATCCGGATTGTCAGGCTCAACAGAACCAGGAAGTGGTGAGTTGAGTGTTGAATGGAGCTAACAGCCACCCTGGTAACTCCTCCCATGAGTGTTAGAAAGAGGAAGTGAAAGTGTTTTCTATTCCCCAACAGAAGAATGAGTCAGGTTTCCCAGTCACAGCCCTGGGTGTGGGCCTCCTATTACCAGGGCACAGGCTAGTTACAAACAGTGAGTAGTACCAAACATGAGGAAAATAACCATTTACACATCAACAGAAGAGTTACTTCCAAAAGTATGTTTTTTAATCAAATACTATCAAATATTATTTGAAACAACAGAGGTAGCCTATTATGCCCTAAAATTGTACTGCCACTTACTTTGCCTGTCAAATTGATCTGGGGTCAGGTTAAAACTTTGCTTGATGTTTCTCTGATGCATGTCCCCAGTTTGGAGATTTGGATGAAATTTGTTATTGTGCCAGGTAGAGAATTAACTAGCAACTACGAGCTTTGAATCTATTGCAAAATGATTAATACATGGCTTGCAAACACAAAGCCATTCAAACAAAAAGACCATGGAAACAGATTTCAAAGTACATGACGAGTGTATAAAGTGTATATCTTTATGAGGCAACTAGTTCTGATGGCAGGGGGAAAACACTATGTTCTGTGTCACTCACGGTATGTTGTTGATAACGTCACCATGTTTGGAACAGACCCATAACAACTGTCACTGTTTTGGTCACTGTTTGCTGTGAAACCAGAATAAACCATTTCCTCTTGTAGTATACAGACAGAAGAATGAAACAAAAGGGAAAGTGCAGGCTTACTATCAGACACTGAAGCCTGTTTACTTCCGGTGCCCCCTCTGTAGCTGCCAAATAGATCCGGCTGCAAGCAGACATCTCCACAGCAATACTACTAATGTGTCATGTATGGAATGGAGTATCTGTTCCCTGTTTCCATCTCCCACTTTTTAAACATAGCATCTACCCAAAGTAAGGATGATACTGTTGGTTCTTACCTCCATTTTGTCTGTGGGTGTGTGGTTTCCGAGGCGACCATCCTTCAAGTCACTGGCGTTCTTCCCATGGAGATGGTCTGGAGAGCTGACTCCCTTGAGGAGCGAGCCTGTTACAAGGATGGGCTCCTCATCATCGGAGTCAGGCAGGGGCGTAGGGCTGACGTCCTCCAGGCCCGTGCTAGAGGGTCGAGAGGTGTGGGTGCCCCCATAAGGAGGGATGGGGGACAGCTGAGAGGAAGAGGAGGAGATGGGGCTGCAGACCATACGCACATCAGTGTCTGATGAGTCGCCTCCAGGAAGGAAGGGAAGCTTTGTCCTTTTCTCCTTCAGAAGCATCTCAATACGGGAGTCCAGGCTATTTCGCTCTGACTCCAGGGTGGGGGTGCCAGGGGAGGGGGGGCAGTGCTTTGGTGTCAGGGCAGGGGGGGTGCTGGGGTGGGCCTTGGGTTCAGGTGGGGGTTCTGGAATGGGTGGAGTAGCTGGCTTGTTCTTGACTGGCTTGAAGTCAGTGGCAGGGGCCATGGTGTGCCTCCGGTACTCTGCCTCCCGCTGGACAGGCTGGTGGAACAGAGATTCTGAGGGGGGGAACGCAAGGGGCATTGAGGCCTGCTGGTAGGGGGAAAAGGCAGACTTAAAGCTGGCACTGCTAGGGGGAGGTGGTGTGTGGGCAAAGGATGAGGCAGAGGGAGGGGGTTCAGGTGGGGCAGGTTGGTGCTGCTTGAAGGCAGACTGTTCAGAGTTGCCTCGGTAGGAGGAGGATCCTGATCCCCCAGTGCCATGGACATAACGTCTCTCCGGTCTCCGGTTATAGGCATCCTGGAACTTGCTCTCGTGTCTGCGAGACTTGTAGCCTCCAGAGCCTTCGGCCCGGCTAGACTGGTAGGCTGGGGTGGCCTGCCTGCTGGAATAGTTGGAGTCCTGAGAGAAGGGTGTACTGGTCTGGCGCGGGGTGTGAGGGGTGCCCTGGGACTGCGGAGTGTCTTGCCTTAGGCTAGAGTAGGCCGTATCCTGGGACAGAGGGGTGGTGTTGGAGGCGGTGCTGCTGGGGGTCACTATGCCTCCCACTGCAGCAGACGAGCTGCTTTCAGAGAGCCAGCGCAGGGGCTCACAGGCCTGGGGAGGGACACACCAAACTCTGCTTAGGAAACACACTCATAGAAGGCACTTCATACATTCAACTGCTGAAACCTATATAACATCCATCAGCATGGCTACATTGCCCATTTAATGTCACAATCAAGTTCAGGTTTTAAAATGAAAATAATGCAACCTCATGCATCTTGAGCACACAGCAACTGTTATGATTTAACTTAATTAACAGGCCAATAATTATATCTAAAAATGTAGGGTCAGATTTTAGTTTTTGCGACACTTCCCAATATGCATGAATTCAAACCGCTGAAGACAGCCGAGTATTGCTTGCAGGAGAAGCTGTGCAGTAAGGCTATGGCTCAAAGGCAGGCTTACAACAGCTCTGCCCCTTTCCTCTGCAGGCAGGCAGAGGTTCTAGACAACATTCCTTCCTGGGCCCCATTTTACCACCTGCTGCACTAATAAACTGGATTAGAGATAAGGGTGTCAGCTTATATTGGCTGGGGGTCACAGAGACTCACTGGAGTACAGCGCAGTAACAATGATTCAGGAATGGGGCAACATTTTTCACCAAACAAACCTTTGAAGCTGGAAAAACTACTAACTTAACTATGTCTTCATCTGAAATACCTTTCTGATGACATACAATAAACTCATAATGGCTGGTCTGCAGTTGACTATGGGACACTTTTCATTTTCAATAATGCAAAGCTCCTTAAAGCCGAGAGAACCAGGCTTATGCGCAGAACTTTACAATCTGTTCAAGGGACTAGGCCAGGGCCTTGACTATCAGTTGGCACTGCAGAAAGAGTAGTTATGCAAACATGAAAAGGTAAATCAAATAGAATGTTCAGACAAATTAAACACGCTTACCTTTCCTGTGAGCCTGTTTTGGAACACTTGCAAATTGTCTCAAATACAACATAACATAGTGCTACTAAACATCCAACATAAAAGTGGTGGTCTTACCAGAAGAGCCTCTGCAAGGCTACGAGGGGACACTTGTCTGGCCTCCTCTCCTCCCACCGGAAGTGTCCGAGGGGTGAAGGTGCCATTCAACAGTAGCTGGAAGTACCTAAGGCGATTCTCACCTGGATGGATAAGGTTAAGATATGGTTCAATAAGTGAAATATATAATAACTAGACTCATAGTAAATGCAAATCCGGGGCACTAAAATTTGTATGATATGGTTGTGTGAAATTTGTGGATGTCCATCATCTATTTCGTATGATACTGTATGTTAAGAACATAGAGAATGATAGAGGTCTCTAGTGGCCAAAAGGCAGTATTTGCATGGGCAGCGTAATGGAGGGCTTCCACCATTTTAATGTAGTCAATTGGGTGAGACTCCCAAACTCATTGGCTGGTCCCTCTTGGTGACCATGTTGGATTCATGTCCAACCGGGTCATCAGGCAGGATCAGCCAATTGTGAAGAAGAAAATGTACTACTTCAAAATGGAGATTGCCTCAATGGCACTGCCCATGCTGTCACAGAAGCAATAATGAATTATAATTCATATGATATGTTACAAATTACAATTTGTATTATGTTACAAATGCAATTCGTACAATATGTTACGAATTTGCAATATGTATGGTATGTTACAAATTCCAACTTGTTGTGGCTAACGTTAGCTAGGTTGCTAACATGCTAAGTAGGTGCAAAGTTGCTAATTAGCTAAAATACTAATGTTGTCGGTGATGAGGTTCAAACACGCAACCTTTGGATTGCTAGACCTTCGCATTTTACGCCCAACCAACCACCCTCCTTTCGTTTTTGCCTTAAGTAACCTCCTGTCTTATGTAACCATACCAAAAGTAACATATTATACTAATTTGAGTGTCCTGGATTTTCATTTACTGTGTTATGTCTAGTCTATGAGGCCAGGCTGACCTTAGAGGTGTGTAAGAACATCATTCACAGCAATAAATACACAATAATGTGTGGTATATTATTAAATATAAAATAAAACTGCATGTGGAGTTTTCCACAAGGCAAATGTTCTAGTGACATTTAATTTAAGTTGTACATTTAAAATCTGCATATGGTAAATCAATGTCACCGATATATGCGTACTATTGCAGGCAGGTGAAATTATAATGATAAATTGGTACTCAGTAGGCCTTAGATTTTCTGCTTGATCTCCAGCCTCTCATTATATAGGCTACCAGTTTAAATGAAATGCGGCACTGAGCACTTTCCCTATGCCCCTCTGCTGATGTAAGAGGAACCACTGTCTATTTAAGAGATTAAGAGAATAGTGGTGCTTCCAAGACAATTAGGAACTCATGAAGTCAGTGATCTTCAGGTCGGAAAGTCAGAGCTCTAGAAAGATGACCATTCAAATATATTAACATGGTAAATATTAACATGGTAAAATGCAGCCAATGTCAACAAGTAAAATATTGTTTAATGATAGGCTGAAATCAAGAAAAAATATATTTCGGATATAAAGTTGCTATAGAATTATAAAAAAAAATCCTAAGTAATTCAAGCATAATTCTATTATAGGCGTTTATTACAGGCACATAAATAATTAAACAGCTATAACTAATTCAATGATGACTGCCATAATTGGATATAAATCAAATAAACCAAACCAAACCGCGTTTT
The DNA here is from genome assembly GCF_045679555.1 of Salvelinus alpinus. NCBI lineage: Eukaryota > Metazoa > Chordata > Actinopteri > Salmoniformes > Salmonidae > Salvelinus > Salvelinus alpinus. The sequence goes on along the minus strand of NC_092086.1, from coordinate 98,518,573 downwards.
ATCCTTATTCATGTCGGGAAAACCCCGTTCTGCAGTTTGCACACGCTATTGATGCTTGTGGGCTCGTGGGTAAATCGCACTTACATTCAGATGAAAGTGCTCTGGTTACCAAGCAACCACCGTAAACGTAGGCTATACACGTGACTAAATGTTGTCCTCCAAAAATGAAATCAGGGACGTTTTATAAATAAAAGATCAAGTTTTCAAGTATGCATAAATGTTGTTTCTACAACTGAGAATGAATTGCACATTATTTATAAATACTCACACATATATATATATATATATAGCCCATGTAAAGATGTATTACCTTTAGGATCCAGCTCCAGGTGGATGATGTTGCCCATAACTGACGTGTTGTGAAGAGTCTGGACAGCATCCTTGGCTGCTTTTACAGTTCCAAAAACAACTTTGGCTATTCCCAAATGCTTTTTGTTCTTCGGATTGTATAGAATTTCCACCTCTTCTATGTCCCCAAATTTCTTGCACATGTCAGTCAAAAAACCTTCTCTGATGTTATCGTTCAGCCTCGCAAACGTCACCTCCTTGGGAGGCACGCGGCCGATGTAACATTCATCAATCTGGAGAAAGAAAATAGTTACATTAAATGATGAATGTTACATGTATTTAGACTACATCACATTTATCCAGAAGCCGTTGAAACCTGAATTCCAGGCTGCAATGTGACCAACAAAAATGTTTTTACGTAGCCTATGCCCGATTAAATATAATATTTTTGGACATCTGCAGTTTACATTTTGAGAAACCAAATAACCACGATAGAATAGTCTTGACATACAACATCCAAACTGTGTTCATGCTGTAAGGGATAATAGCTTAGCATGTGTTGCCTGTCTGGAGAACTACATCCTAAATAAAAAGCATGACACTCCATCAACAATGTCGAGGGGGTGTGTCAGGCTACTTAAAACTTCGGAACCTTAGAAAAGGCTATAACCCCAAAACATAAAAAGCATGGCACATTTTGTTAAGATCTGAGAGGGGGTGTGACTGATTACCCTACCTTAAACTTCGGAACTGGGAGATCCGTCTCCTTGTACTTCGTCCATAGACGACCGATTCTCGGGTCTCGGACGATATCCACTGGTGGCATCCCAGGGTTCTGTAGAACGATAAAATGTAACTATTCCAGAAGTTCTGACAAGCAGGAAGAATATGACGCCCCGAATGCCGATCAAGACGGGGTTTACACCAGACACCAACCACTACATTCATGAAAAAGGTTCGTTTTGGGAATTGTTTGGATAAACCTTTGACTGCGTTTAACGACGGGATAGTGACACTTCTGATGCACTGTGTCATGTGCAGAAAGTAACGTATCAATCGTTGAGGCAAACACTGCAACAATGTAGCTAAGTGTTTCTCTTTTCGAATACGGATGTAACACTTACCGGCATGTTAAAAGTCGTTCCATCATAGCGATACAATTTGTGCGATCCCTTTTTCAACGCTGGGTCAATAATCAACTTGTAACTTCTACAATGGTGACTTCGTTTCTCCCCCGAACTGCAAACGGGATGGTGGTTGTCCATGCCGTTTGCCAAACCTGTGTAGAAATGTCAAGAAGATGAGAGCAACACAGACTTGCGCACAAACACTCGTTAGGTTACATTGTAGCGATAGCTTTGCAAATACTATGAGGAGGAAAACGGGGATTACAAGCGTATCCCAGTTACAGAAACAGACATTACAGAGGAATGAAAAAAAGAGCAAGCTTACTTGAACTCTGCTTTCTGCCATGGTCTTCGTTTAGTCTGTTTCTTTCCCCTGGCTTGGACATGTTTTGTCCGATCGAACTTTATTTTAATAATCAAACGGCGAGATAATTTATCTTACTGATTACATTACATGATTCAAAGAATACTGCCTCCCTTTTTGCGAGCCAACACATATTGTGCCTCCAGTCTGGGGTTTCTGTCTCTCTCACAATAGTATTGAGCTTCGCTACCCCTCATACCATTCGCACTTTCGATTTGAGGTTCTTTACATATGCGTACATTTTGTAATATTATTGGACCATTTTAAACACACAACACATTAATAAATCAAGATATGTATTGCATTTAAATGTAAATATTTGAAGTTGTTGTATAGTGGCTTTTTAGCTCGCACATTGGGCATGAAATAAGTGTTGAATCTACCGCTTACTTTTACTCAAAGAGCAAACAAGATGGACATAGGTCGACGCAAGTTCTGTCTAAGCACAGATCTAGGGTCATTATAACGTTTTAATTCCTGATTGAAAACGTTAGCCTTAGGATATTAAACCTGACCCTAGAGCTGTGCTTATGGGAAATTCTCAGGAAATATGTTGGGTCTGTTTACAATATATTACATAAATAAAACATAAATTAAATACATTTTGAGACTATAGACTAGGCCTACATTATAACTTATACACACATTGTCTGTAATACCCGTATAATATTCAACGGCCAAATATGGGTACATTTTAAAGTAACTGTTTATTTTAACCGACATGTTTTGCATTATTAATCGGTTTCATTGTCTTTTTGATATTTTGTGTTATGTTGGCTGAGGAGATGTGCCATCCATTGCTTGATATATTTTGCAGTGCTTGGGTAATTGGCTGGTTAACGTTAGCAGTTCCACCGGCCAATCAGAGCGAAGCACCATTTTAGCTTCTGCTATTAGAGGCACGGCTGAGGAATCTTTCAACAGAGAGCAGAGAGAGGGGGCTGGGCGCGCTCTCAGCAGCCATTTTCATGAAATGGGACTCAATGGCCAATATGGGTTTCCTTTGTTTCAAAGGGATCTTATACTTTATTTCCTCATCTCTTTCTGGACTATGATAAATAACAATGATTCCCCATTGACAGGATGGAGAAGAAGGAAGATAAAATACTGGATGTTATCCCTTTGACATTTTTAACCTTTTTCCTCCTCTGCTTGGAATCCATCTTTGTCCTAACTAGGTCATGGCACACCCATATAAAATTATTTTGTATTCTAAAGTAAAAAGAAAAACGTATAGTGAATAAACAGCTTGTAGTTTGAAGTTGTTATGAAGAAAAGCACAGTAAATGTATAATGAAATTGTGTAATGGCATTTTGTTGACATTGCACTGTAAATGGCCATGTATGATTTATAGCATGTATAAGTTAAATTGTGTTACCTTTTGTATATGTAGGAAATGTGAACTTATTGTTATTAAAGTATCACTATTCTGTTATTTTTATTGACTTGATCATTTTGGAGTAATGGTGTCAGTAGAATTGCCAACTCTTTTCAATACATTAATTTGCATTACTGTTTTAACTATATCCATCAGAGGCTAAGTATATTTGCTCATCTAATGTCAGCACATAAAGCAGGCCAGAGAGCAAATGGCCTTTAGCAAAACTGCTGAATCATTTATAACTGGAAATTGGCTGTTGGTACTCAACTAACCCCCTTCACTTGTTCTACATTAAAGAGTGGTTGCTTCTCATCTTTCACATGGTACACCATCTAGTTACACAACAGAGACGTTTAATACCATGAAGGTCAGTAAGTATTCTTCTTTCAAATGATGGCTCGTGCACTAAATGTGTCAAATTATGCATGTTTTGTAATAGCTCATAGTAAGCAGTAGGCTATACATTTGGACAATAGACAGAACAAATGTGAGGGTATAATGTACCTGATGTTGTTTCATGGACATATTTAAATTTCTGTAGAATTCCAGAAACAATCCTACACTTATTGGTATCCTCAAAGGCTCACTACATAGACATTGAATCCAACTGGAAGAAGATGAAAAATGAAACTCTAATGAAAATATTTACCTTAATATTGTGAGGAAATACATTTATCAGGCCTAAATGCAGGGGGAAATTGAACATTCTTATTCCCATCTTCGGATCCTCTTATAGTGGTTTAAAGGATGAGTGGGGATGCAACTCCTAAAAAGGAAGAAAACAATTAGCCCAAAACCATGTCTATTGAAGGCTTTTGATTTAGTCTTGACTGCTATTTGACCAACGAATAACAAATGCTGAAAATCTTCAAGCAGCATCAGTAAGTGCATTATGCAAACCAGCTCCCCTTTCTCTTCCTGATGACAGGATTGCAGTCAAATCCCTCACCCTCGAATTTAAGATATCAAAAATAAACCTAAACGACATAACCTACTGCCATGGAAATCTTGTCATTTTAAAGGTAATGGATTTTGATCTGTCTCAATGTATTAGTTCTACACAACAGTAATGTTACATTTGATTGTTTTAGGACAGGTTCACCAAAGAGGGATTTGCCTAAATTGATCTCATTAACAACTATTATATTGTAACATTAAATTGTGACATGTTGTTGGAATTAGATGCTAATAATAAACTTACAGTTAATTAAAACATGTAATCCAAGAGAAAGATGTCTTATAGGGAACAAATGCTTTTAGGGGTAAAATTTATCTGGTAGACCTCTCATTGCTCCCCCTTGTCCAAAAACGACCTTTCATATGTACTTTCGTTTAATGGCTTCTGTCTGCTGTTGTTCTCAATTTCAAAATGGCTTCTTCACAGACAAAGGAGATCACTGTGTGTTGGTTAAGTTGCTTCGCCATTGCTGGGCGAGGTAGTCATTCGCAAGAAAGAGCTGCAGTTTCCCACACACAGGTCTCTGTTTACACACTGGAAATGTATCAATGGTGCGCAAGAAATATGACTTCAACTGGTGTGTTTGTAAAAGTGTAGGCTACAGCAAAATTGAAACGACAGAGCGAAGAAACATGGCACATTCAGTCCAGTCGTCTAGTTGCAGGGCTACAGTTGATAGACTTTAAACGGGTTGGCAAACATCAGTAATCTGAGGATCTGGCCAGTTGCCAAATGTATGAGAGAACTGCACCCACACAGCCATATAAGGTCAGAAGAAACGATTTCGAACAGTGCTGTATTTCTTTCAGGATACTCAAAGGGGATTTCAGACTTCTTCGTACTCTGTCTCCCCTTCAAGATAATGATTCGATGTTGTATTTCGAAGTGTTGATCAGCTACACACGAAGATTTTAGGAGATGTCATACAAGCAAGATGTAATCCATCCTATAGGTAAAGGAGAAAAATAGGAACAAACCTGTCTCTGTGTGTACACTGTATGTATGTTTTCCTGCGTATTAAAGTGTCTCGAGTTGAACTCTTCTGGTTACAGTTGCAATGAATATGCCATGGATTATGTTGATCAATTTTAATCGCATGATCAACACAGCGGCTAAACAGCCTCATTTATGTTTCAGAAACAGAGAAATAGTCTACATGTCGGAAATGTTTTAGTTAACTGTAGAGGAGCTTGTATTTCCAGGCAGGGCTCAATTCCTATTGCACAATTGCTGCGTAAATGGCCAAGGGTAAAAGGAGTGTCGAACCATAAGGTCACGAGGCTCCATGCAACGCCGTGAACCATGCATCCAACAAACTGTTGTTTACACCCTCTGAAAACAAAATAGACGCGTTGGGCAAGCCAGATACCGGCAATCGATGGGCCTTTCTTGTAGAGAATAGAACATGCAGGCCATTCCATCCGCTCCCTCAGTGCTCAAATTATTGAAGACCATGTTTTTGCTATTATTGAAGCAGCTAGAGCGGAAGTAATGTGAAAATAAAAAAGTGTTATCCAAATGTCTTATTCTATGACCGACAGAGCACTGTTAAATCCGACTGAATCATAGTATAAAGGCTTGTTGTATGGCAAAGCCGACCAGCTGTTATTACGCAAGCAGAGAAGGAACACATTAAAGCACACCCAGAAAAAAGGGAATGGGCCTCTTGTGTAGAAGACCGACTGCTCGCAGCACAGTAGGGTATATTTATTTGTCTATACTCTCGGACCATTGTATGTCAAGCTGTTATATTTAGGCAAGCTATTTAGGCCTTAAAAAAGTTAATAGTTCAAATGATTAGTGTTTTCAATGACAGCATAACTAAATTCGTTGGTTTTCAGTTAATCGATACTGCTGTTTTCGATGGGTTTTTTGTCAGGATGTTTGAAAGCGTACTCCAAATCCCATTTTGAGTATTTAATTTAGAATAATGAATTCAAACCTTATTCAACCAACAATTAAAGCCTATAACCTATAGACAAAATTAAACGTACCTACAAATAAATCGACCCGGTGTAATTGAGATAATCTCATGTTTTTTAAAGCACTGTTAAATGTTACACAATCTATTGTCCAACAAACATTTAAATCGGCAATAATTTAAACACGTCTTTTTATAATCGCATGCTTTTTGTACTTTCGAATCTGGTTTTCAGTTCCATAGAAATATAAAATATTATATGGAGGGTTTTTCATTTATCAAAATAGTAGGAGTCCTGTTGATTTATGTTGGATGCACGACGACATTTTAGCTCATGAATTGTAATTAAGTATGTTACAGGAAAATAAAGATCAAATTTTAAGAGTTACATTTTGTTGCATAAACAATTGATTTCCATCTCCAACACTATCCAAATCACAATGATGCATGGAATTAATGTTGTAATCGTTCTGTGGAGGCTGTCAACATGTCCACTGTTACAGCGTGACCAATCACACACAGTCCAAAATGGACAGGAGAGAGAGGCCATAGTGGCCTATTAGGATTTTAAACATTATTTTACTCCAATTTATTGTGAATATTGAAGGTTTATTGACGCAATAACAGAAAAGCCAACGCTATTATTCATATAGGCTAACATTCCACTTCACATAAATCCCATTCGTTGTTCCATGATTCGTTGATCTGTTATTTAGATTAGAAAAATATGCTGATATAAATGTACATACAGTATATAGATAGACCTATTGTGTGTATTTTGCTTTTATTTTCTCTGGGTTTGTATTTATTTTTCCATGAACTGTATATGCTATCTAAACTAAATAGATGTTTTATTGGGTTTTTCTCTTTGTATTGCTTTTCACACACATTTGCATGTCGGGAAGCCTACATGACAGACATACTTGAAATAGTTATTTTGATGGCATTTCTGTAGGTGACAATGACGCAATAGTTTGATTGTTACATACAATTATACATTTTTTAAACATTTACATAAAAAACAACCCAATGGTAGGCTATTTCTCTTATTAAATGTGAATCAAAATATCATTGTTATCCTGCTACCATTTTAAAGAAATTGTGTTTCAAATGTACTTGCTCCTTCGAAATGTTAATTGAAATATAATTTTGAACGGCAAATAAATATAAATTAATCAGATGTCTGTTATGTTTTCTTTTGAGTTTTTGACATTGATGGTTTTGATATCTGAGACAATTAAGAAGACTCAGAGATTATGATTTTAAAATACATTGTAGCTTTACTCTAAGAAAAATATGATGCCAATTTACTATTGGTCTAGTGGTCACATTTTCAGTATAATTTCAAGGGGCTCAGTGGAACCACAGTCTGTGTAGCAGTCTGTTTAGCTATAATTCTCTCCTTGCCACTCCTGTCATGCTAAACTTTGGCATGTAACATGGAATACAATTCATGGAATGTCAGCAAAACTAACTGGGACCCAGACTAGAACCACACAGGGTGATATACTGTATGAATCAACACAAAGAAGAGCCTTTTCTTCCATGGTGGTAAATTACAAAAAAAAAATATATATATAAACACAACATGTAAAGTGTAGGTTTCATTAGCTGAATAAAATATCCCAGAAATGTTCCATGCGCACAAAAAGTTTATTTCTCTAAAATTTTGTGCACTAATTAGTTTACATCGCTATTAGTGAGCATTTCTCCTTTGCCAAGATAATCCATCCACCTGACAGGTGTGGCATATAAAGAAGCTTATTAAACAGCATGATCATTACACAGGTGTACCTTGTGCTGGGGACAAAAGGCCACACTAAAATGTGCAGTTTTGTCACACAACACAATGCCACAGATGTCTCAAGTTTTGAGGGAGCATGCAATTGGCATGCTGACTAGGAATGTCCACCAGAGCTGTTGCCAGAGAATTTAGTGTTCACTTTTCTACCATAAGCCACTTCAGTCGTTTTAGAGAATTTGGAGTACGTCCAACTGGCCTCACAACCGCAGACCACGTGTAAACTCGCCAGCCCAGGACCTCCACATCTGGCTTCTTCACCTGCGGGATCGTCTGAGACCAGCCACCCGGACAGCTGATGAAACTGTGGGTTTGCACAGCCAAAGAACTTCTGCACAAACTGTCAGAAACCGTCTCAGGGAAGCTCATCTGCGTGTTTGTTGTCCTCACCAGGGTCTTGACCGGACTGCAGTTCGGCGTCATAACCGACTTCAGTGGGCAAATGCTCAACTTCGATGGCCACTGGCGCGCTGGAGAAGTGTGCCCTTCACGGATTGTGTACAGAGTGCCCCATGGTAGAGGTGGGGTTATGGTACGGGCAGGCATAAACTACGGACAACGAACAGAATTGCATTTTATTGACGTCAATTTGAATGCACAGAGATACCGTGACGAGATCATGGGACCCATTGTTGTGCCATTCATTCACCGCCATCACCTCATGTTTCAGCATGATAATGTACGGCCCAATGTCACAAGGATCTGTGACCAACAGATGCATATCTGCATTCCCAGTCATGTGAAATCCATAGATTAGGGTCTAATTCATTTATTTTGACTGATTTCCTTATATGAACTGTAACTCAGTAAACTCTTTGAAATTGTTGCATGTTGCATTTATATTTTTGTTCAGTAGAAAATAAGAGCGCTCTTAAGGTATAGGCACAGGTTACTAGGTCAAGTCAAATGTTACTAGGCCTGTGTGTGATCCTAACCCCCCAGAGTCCACTCAGTTATAGCTCTCTATATCACAGAGCACAAATACTTCAGATACCACTGATCATTATTGGCTCCCGAGTGGCACAGTGGTCTAAGGCACTGCATCTCAGTGCTAGAGGCTATATCACAACCGGCCGTGATTGGGAGTCGCATAGGGCAGCGCACAATTGGCCCAGCGCTGTCCGGGTTAGGGGAGGGTTTGGCCGGGGTAGACCGTCATTGTAAAATAAGAATTTGTTCTTAACTGACTTTCCTAGTTAAATAAAAGTAAAAAAATAAAAATACATTGCTTTCTGCTCTGAGAGGGAAGGGGAGGGCACAGAGCAGAGTGAACTACTCAGAACTCTTCTACAGCACACTCAACACACCTTTCTAAATAGAGGAAGTGCCTCAGTGTGATCCTCAGCCCCACCCAGTGATGTGACGGGACAGGCCAGATGACTACAGAGCGGTAGAGAGAGAGCGAGCAGCTGTAGACTGACTCTATTGCGTGACTGAGCTTTTACCACAGAGACGCTTCCAGTGAACAAATTGATTAGGAAGAGAAGGGTGTTCAGGGTCACTAGGAAATAACTGAAGTTGGAAAGGACCATTAAGTGGTGAACAGAGCAGAGTGAGACACCTGTTCAAGATGAGACTGAGCTTGGTTTGTTCCTCTTGTTGACACTCATTCTTCCCACTTAGCCAGGTTCTCTTTATAAATTCATTGGGTAGAACTGACATGTGTTCAGACTCAGTTGGGAGGGACTGACTTTATCGTGACTTCTGTCTGACTGCGACCTGTTGGACTCTAGATATGACACAGAATGGTACTGTGACTAGCAATGGCAACGCTAAGAAGGGAGAAGAACTAAAAATTGTTATTGTGGGTGATGGGGGATGTGGGAAAACATCCCTTCTAATGGTGTATGCCAAAGGAGACTTTCCAGAGGTAAGGATAACATGGCATCTAGTGGCATCTTTTGAGATGTTTGCATATTAGAGTAAGGAAGTAAATGTGTTCATGAACATAATTGTTTTAGATTAATGTAATCACTCTTTAACATTTTTGATTTATTTATGGAGTCATTATTAATTTGTGCCCTTTTGAGGGTGACATCACCAAGCCATACTCAGAGTTTTGTTCCTGTCAGGAAAGTAGCCTCATGATTATCTCCACTATATCATGAAATGAATGTAAAAGTATATTGTTTATATCACTAATCTTACTAACTTATTTCTTAATACAAATAAAACAAGTTATTTTCTTGCCATCTCCATTATTGGTCAGCAGATTTATGCTTAGTTCATTATTCAAGTTAAGACTAATACCAACCCTGTCAGTTCCAGCATAAACAACCTTTTGAATAAACAGTTTAGACTATGCAAATATATTCATTTTTCACTAAATTAACTCTCCCAAAAAAAGTAATGGTAAGTTAGCACAAATAAGTAACACTATTCTAAATATAGGCTTCCTTCTCCAAAGATAATGATTTGTTACATAATTAAGGAATTCTCCTAGACAGAGCATTACATGTATTCAAGATCTATGGCACTGTATCCAGTTTTGGTTGAATTACATTGTCTCAATTATGTGCATTTACAGTATCCCGTGGATGAAATGCAAAATGATTGAAATACTGAATTTCTTTCTCCCTTTGTCATTTCTGTTTAACAGAAGTATGCTCCGTCTGTGTTTGAGAAATATGTCTCCACTGTCACGTATGGAGGGAAAGAGATTCGGCTCAACCTCTATGACACAGCTGGTAAGGTCCCCTATGCAACATAATCATTATTAAGAATCTATAGATCAAGAAGAGGGTTCTGTTCCTGCACAATGGGCAGGTATGTAGGGTGTGGATCGTTGTTCTGTGGGTGTGGAGTCATCTTGCCTGTAATGCTGGAGCAGATATATTCTGATAGCATATCTTTGATCAGCTAGGTGGAACATAAAGCTAGATAGAAGGATAGAATTGTGTCAGGTCAGTGCAATCCAAGCATTGGGTTCAGAACAGAGATTCTGAAATGCTTTCAATTATTGACTAATATAGCCATCAGTTAAAAATATTGTTATCCTATATTATTATCCTCTTGTTTTCTGGAGAATAAACAGTAAAAACAAACATGGGACTAGTTTGCTGGAGGATGAGAACTGAAAATGTGTCTTATGACTTTCTCTATAACTGGAAACTTTTTCTCCAAGCAATGTGTTTCGTTGAAATGTCATAATGGAGTATTGTAGATTTACTGTCTGACTGTAGTAGATTACATTGTTTTTGTAAACGATGAGTATGACGCGACATCTCACTGAGTATTACACCTTGCCCTCTCACAGCACTGATGCAATGACAAGCAGCAGTGTTGCAGAAAGCTGCTGTGACAGAGGATGTGGTGGAGGCTCATCTATAGAAATAATGTTTGTAACTGTATTTGCATCTGAGTGGTCCTTTGATACTTTAAACTAGACATTGCCAGTGAAACCTCAGATTATCAGCTCAAATGGCTAGATATTGAATTGAAAATCTTAATAGCTTCTAAATAATAACTTTATTCTGTTGAATTGTTTACTATTTGATTAAGATCATGTCAAACTTGATTTTCTAGTTTTTCAGCTCGTTGTTATGGATATTGTAAATCACAAATAGAGTACCACAGTATGAGTCATATTACCCATAAAACCTAGCGGTCAAAAAAGGAAATGGTTCCAATCGTTTTTCCACCATAAATGTTTCCCATAGGGGATTTTAGAAACACTTTTAGAAACACCTTCTTTAACCTGTCTCCTCCCCTTCATACACACTGATTGAAGTGGATTTAGCAGGTGACTTCAGTAAGAGATCACAAAACACAGCCATTATTTTAAGTGTTTCTAAAATCCCCTATGGGAAAAATGAATGGTAGAAAAATTATTGGAACCATTTCCCTGTTTTGACCGCCAGGTTTTATGGGTATTTTGACACCTCCACTATGTGGCTCTATACCAGCATACACTGAGTGCACAAAACATTAGGAACACCTGACTTTCCATGACATAGACTGACCAGGTGAAAGCTGTGATCCCTTACTGATGTCACCTGTTAAATCCACTTCAATCAGGGTAAATGAAGGGGAAGAGACCGGTTAAAGAAGGATTTTTAAGTCTTGAGACAATTGAGACATGTCTTGTGTATGTGTGCCATTCAGAGGGTGAATGGGCAAGACAAAAGATTTAAGTCTCTTTGAATGGGGAATGGTAGTAGGTGCCAGGCTCACCGGTTTGAGTGTGTCAAGAACTGCAACACTGCTGGGTTTTTCACACTCAACAGTTTCCCGTGTATATCAAGAATGGTCCACCACCCAAAGGACATCCAGCCAACTTGACACAACTGTGAGAAGCATTGGAGTCAACATGGGCCAGCATCCCTGTGGAAGGCTTTCGACACCTTGCAGAGTCCATGCCTCAACGAATTGAGGCTGCTCTGAGGACAAAAGGGGGTGTAACACAATATTAGGAAGGTGTTCCTAATGTTTTGTACACTGTGTATTTTATGGTTTTATCAAGACTTGTGGAATAGTTGGCTTCCTGAGAAGTTAGTTTCAGAAATTACTTTATACTTGTTCTCTATCAATACTGGATATTGCAAACCACTCCCCTCTAGAAATGTAAGTTACACATATTGACTAATAACAGTGGCAGAATGATCTACTTACTATGTTGGGGGCTGATTTTGGTGTTTCCAAGGACAACCTTTCACGTGTCCTAGTGCAGTGTCTCCACTGTGAGTCACCGGCTTATCTTAGCCTAACTGCCGCAACAGCCACTTTATTTGACAGGAAAAGGAAGTTAAAGCCAGGATGTGGTTTTATAACTGGTTATAACATGGTTCAGTATCAACTCATTCCATTACTAGAGGTTGTTAGGGGGGGTGTAATATTGTCTCTTTTTTCCTTCTATAAGTTCACCAAACACTTTACATTGAGTGCATTTGTGTCTCCATTTTTTTCAGGCCAAGATGATTACGATCGTTTGAGGCCACTCTCCTACCAGAATGCCAACCTGGTGTTAGTTTGTTATGATGTGACCAACCCCACCAGTTTTGAAAATGTCTTAATCAAGGTAAGCTCATTGATCATGATTCATCTACGATATTACATTATCCAGTGACAGCCAATGACATTCATATTCTTCCCAACAACAGCCAACGCTAAATAAGCAGCTAACCACAGTGAATTTAAGGGCCTGCATGTTTTGCTAGGATCCCGGTACAGTGCATAATAGATCTAGTGAGTATTGTCTGTACAAATAAACAAGCACAACATTAGTCACCATAGAGTGGTGGGAAAGGGATTGCGAGTTCACCACTTATAAGTGGTTAGACATCACATCTAGGCAGGAATTTGATGAATGATTATTGGAGATTGACTTTGATGTGACTGTGTACATTCTTTTGACTTTGCTCGCTATTTGTGACTCAACCAGAGCACATGAACTTTGACCCCAGTGGCTTGGCCTGAAAAACAAACAGGACTGTGCTGGAAGCCTCCCTCAATGAGCAGGGAAATGTCAATAAAGAGCCATGAATGCATACCATGTGATAAAGTCAAGGGGAATGCAGTCAGAGTGAGACTTTGTAAGCACAAAACATTACAGCAAGGGAGGGGGTAAACACGCCTACTTGTAGAACCGATACCTGGGTGGACGTAGAGCCAAACCAAACAACCTGTCAATGTAGTATTTTTGTAGGCTATTTTATAAGTATCTGTTTCCTCTGTTGGGTCATTGATGAAACTTATTGCTAATTGTTTATGGGTCCAGTCAATGAAAATATGAAAACAGCGCACACACACAGTATGCAAACACCATGATCCCGAGTGTAATCCCAATGTGACAGTTTGAGCTCCTTCCTACCTTGACCTCTTACCTCTACATTCACTATTGTGTTCTGCTGTCTCACGCAGTGGTACCCGGAAGTGAACCACTTCTGTCGCGATGTTCCTGTCATTCTGATTGGCTGTAAGACTGACCTGAGGAAGGATAAGGAGCGTACCAGGAGACTCAAAGCCATGGATCAGGCTCCCATCACTTACACACAGGTGAGGATCAACCTGTCCTCCTGATGACAGGGTTTATACACATAACTTGAGGTGTGGTGCTTTGACTTTAACCATTTAATTTGAATTATGGATAATGGCCTTCAAATGCTTGATCCTAGAAAACCTTCTCTGATTTGCCCTGTTTACCAGTCTCCAATTCTGGTCCAGTACTCCCTGTCATCCAGTGACTGCTCATTGTTTGGTTCCACAGGGTGAGGAGACCAGGCGGCATATGAGTGCTGAGCTTTATCTAGAGTGTTCAGCCAAATACCGGGAGAACGTAGAGGACATTTTCAGAGATGCCACCAAAAAAGCCCTGGCATCAAGCCGCAGAGCAAGACACCGTACGAAGAAGAGGCATTGTGTCATCCTGTGACCTCGTTCTAGTGAAAGGACAGAGGCTTGAAGTCCATTGACACAACGGGACACTCTGTCCTCTGGTCTTACATGCCAAAGCTACCCAATCTGCTGCTTGTCTATTATAAACAACTGCTTGCCACATCCTGGGTCATCTTAATTCAATTTCAAGAAGAGCCTGTTCCATCCCCAACCAATTCATGCCTTTGGGATCTGGACAATGATATTGAACACTGAACTAATATCTGCTAAGATCTGCTAGGATAGAGATGGAATTCCTGCTAGTTCTATGGGCGCAAGGTCTATCCTGGGATTCTAGAGTGGTTTTGTTATTGACTAGCTACGTTAGACCAGGGTGTAAATTGGCATATAAAATCAAATCAAATGTATTTATATAGCCCTTCTTACATTAGCTGATATCTCAAAGTGCTGTACAGAAACCCAGCCTAAAACCCCAAACAGCAAGTAATGCAGGTGTAAAAGCAGATTGAGATTGTGCTTCATATACTTTTTTCAAATATCCTGTTATTACTGAATTATACTGAATTTCTATTTTTACTTTTATAAAGAACTTGTTATGCCTATTGCTGGCCTTTTGTGGTGTTGATTTTTTAACATTTCTCACGATCATTGAGTGGTTGATTTGTAAAACATTTTTTGTAGCAGTTCCATTTCTAGGGCGAGGCACTGACCTACTTAATGTACTGTGTTACCTTGAATAACTCTTCCTTGATACAATCACAGCTCTGGTCCACTGATCACCTGGCAAGATTTGTTTCAGGAAGTTGTCTGTTAATGGATACCTACTCAGGGCAAATATCCCTATTACATATGTTCATGTAAGTGGCTTACCCTTTCTGCAGAGGATGATAAGTACTAATCAGTGACCGTGCTTACTAAGCATGTTGGTAAACAGTGCACCATCTTCTGAATACAATGTGATGCTGCACCTTTTATATTGTCAGGGCAATTTACTACTGTGGTTGAAAGCTGTTAGAAATGAGCTCCTTTCAAAGCTGGAGTCTGGACCAATATTTATTGCAGGTCACTAAGTTAAATGACAGTGCCCACTAGTGGTGGTTGCTATGAAAAAACAGACAAGGCAGTGTTTCCTACTTAGATAACTGAATAATATGGACATGCTGATTGATAAATGTATGTTTAGATAAGAAACACATCACATGATTTTCTAGTTGTAAAATGACATTACACAGATCCATGTATGTAAATAAATGGCTCTGACATAAGTATGTTCCCCCAAGAGGGAACAGCTACCATCATGCAAAGCTGATTCAACATTAACATAAGTCATATGTTGAAAATAAATCAGCCCAATCAATTAATCAAATGCCACAACTAAACATGAAAAGACATTACACAATCTTTGAATCAGATGTTTTATTTCTTTTACAGCCATGTATAGTGTGAAAAAGCAGTAAGAGACAGCATAAATTAAATGATTTTGTCCAGTGTCTCGTTGTTACAGGTGTACGTTCAGGCACAAGTTAGTCTTATGACAGGACAATCCATGACATGAACATTAAACCAAACTAACAATACATGAGGAAATAGGATCTGTTGTGTACTGCATTGTAGCAGATTTGACAGACTGACCATTAGACCAAAATGTTAAATTCAATAACATGCTTTAGCTTTTTCCCACAAGTGTAATAAAAATAGTGGTTCCCTTCGAGAGTACAATAGATTTTTTTTAAATGAAAACAAGACAAAGTCCAAGACCTTACATTTTCCCCAATAACAACACTTCATTCCAAATGGAACAAAAACATACATCACGCAATTGTGACAGGCTACAGTGAGAGATAAGGCATTTAGAAAGCCCTGTCACTAAGTAATAAAGTTGTTGAGACCAATCCCTTTGTTCAAATGCACATCTAATAACAGTAAAAAATTAAATAATGCTGAAAATGGGTACAAATGCTCTTGAGATCTGTACATAATTCAGAGTGGACAAATTACTATACATACCATGTATGTCAGCAGAGTTATATACACTTGATCACTCCCGCACATTTGTGCTCAAGACATTATTGCCAATCATTTGTTCACAGTACCAGTGCTCATAGCAGCAATTGTTTGTTGTGGACCTTAACAGCATATTGTGATCAAGGTGAACTCAAACAACCAGCATCTTCTTGCACAACCTGAATTGGACAAGTCTCTCAAATAATAATTAATTGAAAGGGTTATCATTTTGAACCAGATTACAGGATTTAAAAAATATGGACTTTTGTCTATGCCGAATCCACTGTGTCTGAAATGATACAACACCAGGCACTCAGATAAGCAAGGTGCAGACCATTACAGAAAAGAAACCCTTGTATACTCAAACTTGGTCAGTATCATTAGTATATGCATCATTTAAAAATTGAACGCCTGTGTCATTTATGGTTGCCAAATCAACCCAAACAATGGTAGTAAACTGCTGCTGTTAAAATGTGTAAATGTCTATGATCAGTTAAGTCCAGGCTGAAAGAAGAAGCAGGCTTTAGTTTATATAATATAGACATGTTACTATCCAGAAATAAGCAAATGGGTTTACTTTCAACAGCACACCGGGGAGAAATATATAGTTCAATGCATCTTTACTGAAAAACATCAAAACGACAGACACTTGTAGTTACAAATAACAGTGAAAAAATGGCTGTGCCTTGGACGTATTCGAATATGCCATACCGATAACAGTTATGTGAAGTAGTGACATGACCACACAGTACATATACTTTGTAGGTAAACTCACCTTTTCTCATGACCTAATGCAGGGTTTCTCAAACTCAGTCCTGGGCCCCCCCCAGGTACACATTTGCTTTTTACCCTAGCACTACACAGCTGACTCAAATACCCAACTAATCCTCATCAAGCTTTGATTATTTGATTCAGCTGTGTAATGCTAGGGCAAACACTCAAACGTGCACCTAGGGGGGCCCAAGACCGAGTTTGGGAAACCCTGACCTAATGCTACTTGTCTTTGTTGAGTTGCATATAGTTTGAAGAGTGGCTCTCTGTACATGTAGTTCATGCTCCGACCTAAAAACATCAACACCATAATTAATCAGTCTGTCCACTCACTAAATCTATAAGGCTCAAGCCTCAAACGGTCCAGGATCGCAGTAGTTCATCTGCCAGACGAAAGCTGCTCTGTGTTGTGATTGCATGTGTAGTAAGGACAATGACAGGTTATCGGAAACAAAAGCACACTCAGCCAAGATTATTGGTTAATGTTGCAGCTGTCATCACGGTCCGAGACACATTGGTCTCTCTGCTCTGTCTTTTCCTGGCACAAACCCTCTGCCGTCCATCTTTCCATCGGCTGTGCGTGTCAAAGTGCCCTTTTGCTTAATGGTTACTGGCCACTTGGAGGTCTGAGCTGTAGTCAGACTCGTTCACTCCTGCTTTTGCACCTTTTCTGGGTTTTCCTGGATCTTTTGGTGAACAACTTTTAATGTGGTGAGAAAATTACCCAGGAATAGGACAAGAAATGTCAGTGCCAACATAAATACCTGAAAAGATACAAACAAAGGCATTAGGAATGACATGTATTCATGACATTTAGTATAATGACATCACATCATGACATCATTTAGTATAATGACATCCCAAGGTTAAACTTCAGGCGTCTTGTAACGAGCATAGGCTACAAGAAAATTCTAGACGAGCTTGCACAAGACGGGCTGGGAGTAGAGACATGTTGTACTGTATTGTATTTGAAAACAAGGGACTTAGAGATTGTAGGGTAGTATTTCTGTCCTTACCTGCCACTCTTTACAGTCTTCATGTCCTGCCAACCGAAACAGAGTCATAGCATTGTACAGCTGCCAGAACTGTGAAGGGGATTGGAGAGAGAGAGAGAGAGAGAGAGAGAGAGAGAAAAGCTCAGTCCAAGAACTGCAACCTTACTCAAGCACACAAGCATGGAAGCTTACCCTGGAGTGTGTACATGTAAATGTATAAACAGCAGAAATAACCATCTTATTCACTGGAATAAGTAACACAATTAAAGCCTTGCAATCATGTTGGGCAAGACTTTATTTACAATAGTGACAGATTTTGCAATAACATCTTTTTACTTCCAGTTGACCGTCTCCCCACCCCACTCTCATCCCAGTCTGTGTGAAACACACTGGCACACACCCAGACTAACCTGACCTCATCCCTGGATGACCATTCAATACAATTGTGTTTAAGTTCCTCACTGTTGAGAAAAGATATTAAGCCTGATATGTCAATGTCTTGAGTTGAAAGTAGTAGAAAGGTGGAATAAATGTTAAACAACCTCTGAACTAAACCCATATTTAGGAGCTGTGTGGTGGTCTGGTGTTTGACTTACATGGCCAAAAAAGAGAAATGGCAAGAGGAAGGTGAGCCCTCTCCACATCCATGACTGAAACCCCTCTGAAAAACAGATATGCATACATTACTAATGGTGGAAAATTAACATTCACTAAGGCACAAACTACAGAAAGTTTACATCCAGTTTAAAAAGCTTTGTCAAGGGTACAGGTTAATCATTAGACACATTATGGTAAGGAGAATACAGTAAGCTATATCAAAAACAGAGCTAAACATTCTGTATGTCAGAACCAATACTCTGTTCAAGGGGCAGCTGCAGACTGATTGTGAGATGTTATCCATCAGCTCACTATTGTCAGCAAGATAGAAATACACTAGAAGAATTTATATCATAATTTCAATTTTGGGCAGTAGAAAGGAAAACTTGAGATTCAAAGAGTGTGATGTTCTGCAAGGTATTCCGACAATTGGGATTTCACTCAACATGGAAGAGAAACAACTTGCTTAAGGGTAAAACCCCACCTTCGTCCCATTTTTGCAGTCACGGGGTTGCTTGTGGCCCACTTCATTGTAACAACTATTGACACACACAAATGTCTTGTAAATGGTTCAAAAGCCCACAGGGGGTTTCCCAAGTCATAACCAATAAGCAAGCCTTAGACACTTTCCTAACTGAAAAGGAGCTCATCTTACCCACTGTGAGGTCCAACTGATTTCTCTCCCCCAAAGCTCGTAACCGGTATAAGCAGCCACTTTGGTAGTAATATTGAAGAAAATGCACAAAGCCTGAAAACCAAAAGGATGGATAAAAAAATAATATGTGTCAAACACCTTTACAACCAATAATGTATGAGCAATGACATGCACTTACATTTCAGTAATTTAGGCTATATTGTGCAGCTTGTGATTTTTTTTCTCATCCCCTTAACACAATATCTACTTAACAAAACTATTAAACGCAACACACAAAAATGTCAACTATTTTATTGAGTTACAGTTCATATAAGGAAATCAGTCAATTGAAATAAATTCAGCAGGTCCTAATCAATGGATTTCACATGACTGGGCAGGGGCCCACCCAATCAGGAATAGTTTCTCTCCACAAAAGTTCATTTTTACAGACAGAAATACTCCTCAGTTTTATTATCTGGTCGGGTGACTGGTCTCAGACGATCCCGCAGGTGAAGAAGCCGGATGTGGAGGTCCTGGGCTGACGTGGTTACACGTGGTCTGCGGTTGGTCGTACTGCCAAATTCTCTAAAATTATGTTGGAGGTGGCTTATTGTAGAGAAAGGACTATTAAATTCTCTGGCAACAGATCTGGTGGACATTCCTACAGTCAGCATGCCAATTGCGCGCTCCCTCAAAACTTGAGACATCTGTGGCATTGTGTTGTGACAAAACTGCACATTTTAGAGTGGCCTTTTATTGTCCCCAGCACAAGGTGCACATGTGTAATGATCATGAGGTATAATTCTTGATATGCCACACCTGTCAGCTGGATGGATTATCTTGGCAAAGGAGAAATGATCCCTAATAGGGATGTAAACAAATTTGTGGAAAATAAGCTTTTTGTGCATATGGAATATTTCTAGGATATTTTATTTCAGCTCATGAAACATAGGACCAACACTTTACATGTTGCGTTTATATTTTTGTTCAGTATAAATAGAAAAAGTAGATGCTTACTCTGGTAAATGGAGAATGCAAGGAATTGACTTCTAAACATCTGATACATGGACCCCTCTGGCCTTTGAGAAGAAGCAAACAGAGGAACCAATCAATACAAGTAATGGGATAACGTTTCACAAACTGCTTGTCAGAAAACCTTTGAGGGCAACTGCCAACAGATGTTTTGCTTTTGACCAACAGCAATTCAAAGAAAGTGTTCAAAGTTAAAAATAAATAAAGCACTTACCAGGTAAGCATTACACCTGATAGGAAGGTAGAGACATAATGATGGGAGACCCACCACCCTTTGATCCTGAAAAGACACATGGAGTGGAATTAAAATAAAGAAGCATAACTTGGTAGGCACACTGGTAAAGTATTTTGATCTCACTGAGTTAATAATCACATAAAAAGCTTAGTAGCTCACCGGGACCCATTGCTCATGAGGATGCTTTCCCTTATGGTCAAAGTGCAGTAGTACCAAACCAGCAAGAAGTTGAAGATTTCATCTGTGACACTGCAACAACAAAACACAGACATTTACAACTACTTTGCTTTGATGAAACATTAAAAGATGCTACAAGGAAACATCAAATGCATAACATAACCAACTCACCGGTAATTGAGCAAAAAGAGACAGGTTATGGCCCCAAACATCAAGATTATTGTCATAAAAAGCTTGAACTTCTCATATTCATCTTTATAGGCAAATCTGCTCCAGAG
This sequence comes from Salvelinus alpinus, assembly GCF_045679555.1. Taxonomy (NCBI): domain Eukaryota; kingdom Metazoa; phylum Chordata; class Actinopteri; order Salmoniformes; family Salmonidae; genus Salvelinus; species Salvelinus alpinus. The sequence continues at coordinate 98,497,676 of NC_092086.1, read as the reverse complement.
AATAGAACAAACAGGGGGTCATAAGCAGAAACCATGCGGATGTGACTGAATACAGATATTTTGTTAAAGCACACTTACTTTGCCTGGTTGCTGAGAAGTGTTACATTCACATTGCCAAGCACCAAATTTAAGTACAATCTGAAAAGAGACAAACATTTTACAATATGCTTTGACACCCTCATATGGTAACATCTGTAACCAAAATATGTAATAAGCATGTCCTCAAATACACTGACCCATTCTTCTTTGGCAAATAGGCTTCCATATCAAAGAAGAAATTCTCTTTGTCTTTAATTTGCATTTGGATGTCTTTGATCAGTTCCATTTCTTTCTCACCACTTGTTTTTGTGCACCTGTAGAAGAAAATGAAACCTTTAAATGCTCAGGTCCTACTTATGGGGACCTTTGGAACAGGAAAATAAGACTGAACCATTCCGTGTCAACTGACAGCACTAAGAGTAGGCTACTTACTTGCACAGACTGTGCCCGAGGTCTTTTAGACCCTTCCGCTGTTTACTAATGGCACTGCTGCATGTTGCCTGGAGGTTGGTGAGCTCATCGAGCTTCTGTCTGTACACTTTGTGAGTTTCCTATAAATAAAATGTAAATAAATAAGCGAAGGATGTTTCATCTGTACTCAAATATGTTGATAGTAGAGACTGTCAAATCGGCAATTATTTTCACCAAAGAGAGTTTAGGCATGCAGTCTAGGACAGATCCCTCCCTTTAATTTCTAAGGAGTTTGAGGCTGATCCCTGATCTGGCAGAATATAACAGGTGGATGGAAGACAGCATTGCATTTGCAGTATCATTGAACTTATCCTGTCCTTTCAAGTGGTGTCAAGAAGGAAATGAGAGGGAAAGAAGCCACTGCACCCTGGTTAAAGTGACCCTTATTTGCTACATACCTGCATTGGTTGACTGATTTGGGGGATTTCACTATAAAAAAAAAACAACTAGCTAGGTACTAATCATTGTTATCAAACTGAGCTAGCTAGTTTGCTTGCTGGTTATAATGACTTCAACAGGCTATTATTGCTAGTTAACGAGCTAACATTTGCCATTCACTGGCCAAATTTCCATATATTAAATCTAGCTAGCTGCACCAATTCAAGTAAACCTGACTCGCATACCCCAGGTCACTATACTGAACAAAAATATAAAATGCAACAATTGCAAAGATTTTACTGAGTTACAGTTCATAAGGAAATCAGTAATTTGAAATAAATTCATTAGGCACTTAAGGATTGGAAATACAGATATGCATCTGTTGATCACAGATAACTTTTATTTTATTTTTTTAAGTAGGGGCATGGATCAGAAAACCAGTGTTTTCTGACCACCATTTGTCTCATGCAGCGAGACATCTCCGTCGCATAGAGTTGATCAGGCTGTTGATTGTCTCCAATGGCTGTACGGAGTTGATGGATAATGGCGGGAACTGGAACACACTGTCTAACACGTCGATCCAGAGCATCCCAAACGTACTCAATGGGTGACATGTCTGGTGAGTATGCAGGCCATGGAAGAACTGCGACATTTTCAGCCGTCAGGAATTGTGTACAGATCTTGGGGCCGTGCACTTTCAGGCTGAAGGATGAGGTGATGGCGGCGGATGAATGGCACAACAATGGGCATCAGAATCTCAACACATATCTCTGTGCATTCAAATTGCCATCGATAAAATGCAATTGTGTTCAGTGTCCATAGCTTATGCCTGCCCATACCATAAACCCACCGCCCCATGGGGCACTGGGGGTTATGGTTCACAACGTTAACTTCAACAAACCGCTTGCCCACACAAAACCAGACACATGGCCTGCGGTGGAGAGGCCGGTTGGATGTACTGCAAATTCTCTAAAACGACAGAGGTGGCTTATGGTATAGAAAGGAATATTAAATTCTCTGGTAACAGCTCTGGTGGACATTCCCGCAGTCAGCATGCCAATTGTACGCTCCCTCAAAACTTGAGACATCTGTAGCATTGTGTTGTGTGACAAAACTGCACATTTTAGAGTGGCCTTTTATTGTCCCCAGCACAAGGTGCACATGTGTAATGATCATGCTATATAATTTTTGATATGCCACATTGTCTTGGCAAAGGAAAAATGCTCACTAATAGGGATGTAAACAAATTTGTAGACAATGAGAGAAATAAGCTTTTTGTGCACATGTAAGATTTCTGGGATCTTTCATTTCAGCTCATGAAACGAACACTTTACATGTTGCGTTTATATTTTTGTTCAGCATAATTATATTGGAAAGCTCCTGAATACAAAATATTGTGTACAATTATAACGTTACCCGATAACCTTTTGTAAAATTAGTATACTGGGTTAACTAAGCTATCTAGCAAACTAACTAACAGGCTAGCTAGCAATCTACCAAACTGAGTTGACAATCGTAGCTATATCATCCTCCTCTCTTGCCGAACTGACGGTAATACACGTCACGCTACGCACTAACGTTAGCTAGCTGTCAAACAGGCTTCACATAGGCCTACCTGTAATTGTTGATATTCTTGGTCAATTTCTTCCCAATCAGTTTGACACCTTTGCAGGGACATTGTGCCAGTTAGCGGCACGAGCTAGCTATTTCGCTTCCTCCGACTCCCTGTACAGAACCTCCAGATGGCTACAATACAGCCGCAGACAGTTACTAGTATTTTTTGGTAGCAACCACTGAGGTATAATAAGAATGGTAGCTACAGCTGTTCAAGATTATTTTTCCATGTCACGCTGTGCGCATGCGTCAGACCGCCCACTCCTGTCAAATGTATCTATGTGACGTCACAGTTCTAAAAGTGCTGAAATATTAATACTCGACAGGAACGCCTACTACAATAACAGCTTCACATTACTGTTTGAGAAAAATGTTTTGGATAATGATTTGAAGAGCAATATAATACATTTACAAGAACTGAAAAATGTTTCTGACTCAGCGCAAACGCTGACAGGAAAATGTGTACGTCTATGCAAATTGGTTGCTATGGGGATATAACGTTTCGTCACTGACTGTAGCCACAGTTCATTATAGACAGGTTGGTTGTTTAGCAACTTAATCGACGAGTGCACAACAGACGGGGTTAGTGTAAATCGGGAATATGCAACCCTGGTCCTGGAGTAACCGAACTGGAAGACTAGGTGTGTTGAATTTAGGCAATCATTGAAATGATCAATTAGCTCAGTTGGTCCGGTGCGGTGCCTAGTTGGAACAAAATCCTGCAGTATCTGCAGCACTCCAGGAAGAAGCAGACAGGAACTTTCTGGGGGAGGCGTAAACTTGGACGCGCAAGGTTCGACTTCAAACAAGGAAGCGAAATACACTGCTCAAAAAAATAAAGGGAACACTAAAATAACACATCCTAGATCTGAATGAATGAAATATTCTTATTAAATACTTTTTTTTTTTACATAGTTGAATGTGCTGACAACAAAATCACACAAAAATTATCAATGGAAATCAAATTTATCAACCCATGGAGGTCTGGATTTGGAGTCACACTCAAAATTAAAGTGGAAAACCACACTACAGGCTGATCCAACTTTGATGTAATGTCCTTAAAACAAGTCAAAATGAGGCTCAGTAGTGTGTGTGGCCTCCACGTGCCTGTATGACCTCCCTACAACGCCTGGGCATGCTCCTGATGAGGTGGCGGATGGTCTCCTGAGGGATCTCCTCCCAGACCTGGACTAAAGCATCCGCCAACTCCTGGACAGTCTGTGGTGCAACGTGGCGTTGGTGGATGGAGCGAGACATGATGTCCCAGATGTGCTCAATTGGATTCAGGTCTGGGGAACGGGTGGGCCAGTCCATAGCATCAATGCCTTCCTCTTGCAGGAACTGCTGACACTCCAGCCACATGAGGTCTAGCATTGTCTTGCATTAGGAGGAACCCAGGGCCAACCGCACCAGCATATGGTCTCACAAGGGGTCTGAGGATCTCATCTCGGTACCTAATGGCAGTCAGGCTACCTCTGGCGAGCACACGGAGGGCTGTGCAGCCCCCCAAAGAAATGCCACCCCACACCATGACTGACCCACTGCCAAACCGGTCATGCTGGAGGATGTTGCAGGCAGCAGAACGTTCTCCACGGCGTCTCCAGACTCTGTCACGGCACATGTCACATGTGCGTGTGAACCTGCTTTCATCTGTGAAGAGCACAGGGCGCCAGTGGCGAATTTGCCAATCTTGGTGTTCTCTGGCAAATGCCAAACGTCCTGCACGGTGTTGGGCTGTAAGCACAACCCCCACCTGTGGACGTCGGGCCCTCATACCACCCTCATGGAGTCTGTTTCTGACCGTTTGAGCAGACACATGCACATTTGTGGCCTGCTGGAGGTCATTTTGCAGGGCTCTGGCAGTGCTCCCCCTGCTCCTCCTTGCACAAAGGCGGAGGTAGCGGTCCTGCTGCTGGGTTGTTGCCCTCCTACGGCCTCCTCCACGTCTCCTGGTGTACTGGCCTGTCTCCTGGTAGCGCCTCCATGCTCTGGACACTACGCTGACAGACACAGCAAACCTTCTTGCCACAGCTCGCATTGATGTGCCATCCTGGATGAGCTGCACTACCTGAGCCACTTGTGTGGGTTGTAGACTCCGTCTCATGCTACCACTAGAGTGAAAGCACCGCCAGCATTCAAAAGTGACCAAAACATCAGCCAGGAAGCATAGGAACTGAGAAGTGGTCTGTGGTCACCACCTGCAGAACCACTCCTTTATTGGGGGTGTCTTGCTAATTGCCTATAATTTCCACCTTTTGTCTATTCCATTTGCACAACAGCATGTGAAATTTATTGTCAATCAGTGTTGCTTCCTAAGTGGACAGTTTGATTTCACAGAAGTGTGATTGACTTAGAGTTACATTGTGTTGTTTAAGTGTTCCCTTTATTTTTTTGAGCAGTGTAGTATCTATAGTTCTATATTCTGGTAGGCGGTTTTAGTAACAGCTGTGCAGGACGTGGATGATAGTTCTGATGGTATGGGTGGGGATGATGAAAGTCCTGGACGGTCTGTGGTGAAAAGTAAAATAAAAAAAGAATGGCCCCGCTATAAGAGCTGCTGACAGCAGTGACAGTTCTAGTGTTGAGACCGTGAAGAGGGTGAAGGTAGTGAAAAACAAAACAAATGATGTCTCGGGAATCAGTGGCGATTTTAGCATGTAAATCTTGGTTGGTGGGATGTGGATGCATGCCAACAAAGCCACTAAACAATACATTAATTGCACTATAACGGTGACAAACGGTGCTCACAAACTGTTATGGTTACATAAAGATGTCCCAACGGCAATCCCAACATTTTACCACTGTTACACCTGGCTATCAGCAGAACCTTGTCTGGCAGCAAAACCGTTAATTCAGCCTCATTTACTGCCTTAAAAAAAACATAGCTGATATGGCTAACTTGCTTAAATAAATGTGGTTTCTAATGACAATTGAGATGTACAAACTATGGCATAAGGGGACGACAAGCGGATAAGAGGCAATCCGTAATTTCGATTAAGACATTGAGTGAACTAGAACAGACGTCGTCAGTATTACTATTAGTTTAGCGCTTTTGAAATGTACAGCGACAGAATCAGGAGCACGGGCTGTTCTTACAGTGCTCTCCCTGTACACCAAGTCAGAACGGTAGGATAAATAAAGGGGGCATATAAACAGACAATGAAAGCTCTTACAATATTCAATGATTACATTTCTCTAAAATAGGTTATAGGCTACATGTGCACCACCAAGTCAGAACAGTAGATGAATTTAAGAGGGGTAAATAGACTAAATTATTAGGGTGAGGCACATGGGCTACTAACATCTTAATACACAACATACACTTAGTATTACTTTCTTAGCTACAGTTTACATATCTCCCTGGCATATTACATCATTTATTTTTTATTTTTTATTATTTATTTATTTCACCTTTATTTAACCAGGTAGGTAAGTTGAGAACAAGTTCTCATTTACAACTGCGACCTGGCCAAGATAAAGCAAAGCAGTTCGACACATATAACAACACAGAGTTAGTTACACATGGAGTAAAACAAACATACAGTCAATAATACAGTAGAAAAATACGTCTATATACAATGTGAGAAAATAAGGTGAGATAAGGGAGGTAAAGGCAATAAATAGGCCACGGTGGCAAAGTAAATACAATATAGCAATTAAAACACTGGAATGGTAGATTTAACAGTAGATGAGTGTGCAAAGTAGAAATACTGGGGTGCAAAGGAGCAAAATAAAGAAATACCGTAGGGGAAGAGGTAGTTGTTTGGGCTATTTATAGATGGGCTATGTACAGGTGCCCGTGATCTGTGAGCTGCTCTGACAGCTGGTGCTTAAAGCTAGTGAGGGAGATAAGTGTTTCCAGTTTCAGAGATTTTTGTAGTTCGTTCCAGTCATTGGCAGCAGAGAACTGGAAGGAGAGGCGGCAATAAGGAGGAATTGGCTTTGGGGGTGACAAGTGAGATATACCTGCTGGAACGCGTGCTACGGGTGGGTGCAGCTATGGTGACCAGCGAGCAGAGATAAGGCGGGACTTTACCTAGCAGGGTCTTGTAGATGACCTGGAGCCAGTGGGTTTGGCGACGAGTATGAAGCGAGGGCCAGCCAACGAGAGCGTACAGGTCGCAGTGGTGGGTAGTATATGGGGCTTTGGTGACAAAACGGATGGCACTGTGATAGACTGCATCCAATTTGTTGAGTAGGGTGTTGGAGGCTATTTTGTAAATGACCACCGAAGTCGAGGATCGGTAAGATGGTCAGTTTTACGAGGGTATGTTTGGCAGCATGAGTGAAGGATGCTTTGTTGCGAAATAGGAAGCCAATTCTAGATTTAACTTTGGATTGGAGATGTTTTATGTGAGTCTGGAAGGAGAGTTTACAGTCTAGCCAGACACCTAGGTATTTGTAGTTGTCCACATATTCTAAGTCAGAACCGTCCAGAGTAGTGATGCTGGACGGGCGGGCATGTGCAGGCAGCGATTGGTTGAAGAGCATGCATTTAGTTTTGCTTGTATTTAAGAGCAGTTGGAGGCCACGGAAGGAGAGTTGTATGGCATTGAAGCTCATCTGGAGGGTTGTTAATACAGTGTCCAAAGAAGGGCCAGAAGTATACAGAATGGTGTCGTCTGCGTAGAGGTGGATCAGAGACTCACCAGCAGCAAGAGCGACATCATTGATATATACAGAGAAGAGAGTCGGCCCAAGAATTGAACCCTGTGGCACCCCCATAGAGACTGCCAGAGGCCCGGACAACAGGCCCTCAGATTTGACACACTGAACTCTGTCGGAGAAGTAGTTGGTAAACCAGGCGAGGCAATCATTTGAGAAACCAAGGTTGTTTAGTCTGCCGATGAGGATGTGGTGATTGACAGAGTTGAACGCCTTGGCCAGGTCAATTGAATACGGCTGCACAGTATTGTTTCTTATCGATGGCGGTTAAGATATCATTTAGGCCCTTGAGCGTGGCTGAGGTGCACCCATGACCAGCTCTGAAACCAGATTGCATAGCGGAGAAGGTATGGTGGGATTCGAAATATTCGGTGATCTGTTTGTTAACTTGGCTTTCGAAGACCATAGAAAGGCAGGGTAGGATAGATATAGGTCTGTAGCAGTTTGGGTCAAGAGTGTCCCCCCCTTTGAAGAGGGGGATGACCGCAGCTGCTCTCCAATCTTTGGGAATCTCAGACGACACGAAAGAGAGGTTGAACAGGCTAGTAATAGGGGTTGCAAAAATTTCAGCAGATAATTTTAGAAAGAAAGGGTCCAGATTGTCTAGCCCGGCTGATTTGTGGGGGTCCAGATTTTGCAGCTCTTTCAGAACATCAGCTGACTGGATTTGGAAGAAGGAGAAATGGGGGAGGCTTGGGCGAGTTGCTGTGGGGGGTGCAGTGCTGTTGACCGGGGTAGGGGTGGCCAGGTGGAAAGCATGGCCAGCCGTAGAAAAAGGCTTATTGAAATTCTCAATTATAGTGGATTTATCGGTGGTGACAGAGTTTCCTATCCTCAGTGCAGTGGGCAGCTGGGAAGAGGTGCTCTTATTCTCCATGGACTTTACAATGTCGCAGAACTTTTTTGAGTTTGTGTTGCAGGAAGCAAATTTCTGCTTGAAAAAGCTAGCTTTTCTAACTGCCTGTGTATATTGGTTTCTAACTTCCCTGAAAAGTTGCATTTCACGGGGGCTGTTCGATGCTAATGCAGAACGCCACAGGATGTTTTTGTGTTGGTTAAGGGCAGTCAGGTCTGGAGAGAACCAAGGGCTATATCTGTTCCTGGTTCTAAATTTCTTGAATGGGGCATGCTTATTTAAGATGGTGAGGAAGGCATTTAAAAAAAAATCCCGGGCATCCTCTACTGACGGGATGAGGTCAATATCCTTCCAGGATACCCGGGCCAGGTCGATTAGAAAGGCCTGCTCGCTGAAGTGTTTCAGGGAGCGTTTGATAGTGATGAGTGAGGTCGTTTGACCGCTGACCCATTACGGATGCAGGTAATGAGGCAGTGATCGCTGAGATCTTGGTTGAAAACAGCAGAGGTGTATTTAGAGGGTAAGTTGGTTAGGATGATATCTATTAGGGTGCCTGTCTTTACGGCTTTGGGGTTGTACCTGGCAGGTTCATTGATCATTTGTGTGAGATTGAGGGCATCAAGCTTAAATTGTAGGATGGCCGGGGTGTTAAGCATGTCACAGTTTAGGTCACCTAGCAGCACGAGCTCTGAAGATAGATGGGGGGCAATCAGTTCACATATGGTATCCAGAGCACAGCTGGGGGCAGAGGGTGGTATATAGCAGGCGGCAACAGTGAGAGACTTGTTTTTAGAGAGGTGGATTTTTAAAAGTAGAAGTTCAAATTGTTTGGGTACATACCTGGATAGTAGAACAGAACTCTGCAGGCTATCTCTGCAGTAGATTGCAACACCGCCCCCTTTGGCCGTTCTATCTTGTCCGAAAATGTTGTAGTTAGGGATGGAGATTTCAGAGTTATTGGTGGTCTTCCTAAGCTAGGATTCAGACACGGCTAAGACATCTAGGTTGGCAGAGTGTGCTAAAGCAGTGATTAAAACAAACTTAGGGAGGAGGCTTCTAATGTGAACATGCATGAAACCAAGGCTTTTACGGTTACAGAAGTCATCAAAAGAGAGCCCCTGGGGAATAGGAGTGGAGCTAGGGCCTGGGCCTGGGTTCACCTCTACATCGGCAGAGGAACAGAGGAGGAGTAGGATAAGGGTACGGCTAAAAGCTATGAGAATTGGACGTCTAGGACGTCCGGAACAGAGAGTAAAAGGAGCAGGTTTCTGGGGGCGATAAAATAGATTCAAGGTATAGTGTACAGACAAAGGTATGGTAGGATGTGAATACAGTGGAGGTAAACCTAGGCATTGAGTGATGATGAAAGAGATATTGTCTCGAGAAACATAATTGAAACCAGGTGTTGTCATCGCATTTGTGGGTGGTGGAACTGAAGGGTTGGATAAGGTATAATGAGCAGGGCTAGATGCTCTACAGTGAAATAAGCCAATAAACACTAACCAGAACAGCAATGGACAAGGCATATTGACATTAAGGAGAGGCATGCTTAGCCGAGTGATCATAAGGGTCCAGTGAGTAGTGAGGTCGGTTGGGGTCACAGCGATTCAGACAGCTATCTATGCAGCAGCATACAATACATTTTTGGACTCCCCTTGTTGTGCTCACTCAAGAAAGTGTTGCGGCGGTCGTCTGTGGGACAATTTTGTCATCAAAGTCTGGCATTCTCTGGATTTATGGTGCTTTCAAAGCAACTGGTAACTCGGGAAAAAACAATGTTGAATCATGATGACGTCATTGATCTTCAGGTTGTAGCTCTAGAAAGAGGCCGGATTTACAATTCAGAATTGGATGACCATTTAAAACGTATTTTCTCAGTCGGAGCTTGTTTACTCCTGACTTCTCAGTTGTTTTGAACTCACTGAAGTCAAGTTTTTGCAGTTCCGAGTTAAGTTGTTTTGTGCGCGGCACAAATCATGCTTCATTGACAGCATGGCCAATGTTGAAGGTTTATCATTTTAAACTTGGAAAAGAGCCCCTTAATCCCAGATTTGGGACCACACAGCCACTCCACTGAATAGCAGGCTAGTGATTGCTTTGCAATGCTTGCAATTAGCCACTGTCACTGATTCCTTCCAAACCACTCATTGTTGAATTTCCGATTTCCAACTTGTGTAATGTTTATATCCAATGGCCAATGAGCAGCAATACGTATTATCTATCATTTCTCTTCATAATTTGTCTTCATATGACAAGGATTTAAAATGATTTGCCAGTAGATTGTCGACTTGATTCATGATGATAACTGCTAGCTAAGATTTTGAAAGTATGATGTTGACATGATCAGTCCAATCAAAGCTACTGTACATATAATGTGATTTGACATCATTTTATCTGTGGCCAATGACCTTGAGCCTTCTTGGATGGGCACTTCTAATGTAACTCTATGGCAGCACACAAGGGGCTTGAATTTTCTAGCTCTACCCTTAGACTTGGCGATGACGTAGTGTCCCCATGAGTGACAGAACACTGAGCCAATCACTTATCAACGTGTTGGTGGCGCAGAAAGCACTGAGCTAGGCTGAAACGCCTGCATTTTGGAGCTTCCTTACTCAAGAAAACAAAAAAGAGACCGGTTTTGTATGTGGATTTATTAACTCAATTATATGTATTTTTACATTGTTTGCAAACTATGTGACATGTATTAATGCCAAAATAACATGCAAAACAGGCAAGTCCCAAGAAATTTAAAATGAATAAGGGGCCCCACTGCTTGGAATGGAAAGTTGTAATTGTGTTTCATCTACACCCTATTCAATTAACCAATGCTGTTAAGAAAGAGATAAGGGAAGTCATATTAGCCCGGTTCATTGGTAATGGTAGACTGTTAATATTCTGTGCTGACCATGTTCAGCAAGGGAAGATACTGAAAATGAAAACTCTCATGGGGAAGAAAATCGCAAGTCATTTCCCTGGAGCTTTGGCTATGCTGAGGGGGGCCATTTCTGGACTTCCACTATCTATGTCCCTAGATTATATAAAATAAAATGTAGAGGGTGGGCATAATGGTTGAAACCAAAAGGCTGTTCAGTAAGAAAGGGAGGCGAAGAAGTGAAAGCCTGTCAGTATTATTCATGTTTTAGAAGGTTGTACCTAAGAAAGTACAGATGAGCGTCCTGGCTTTTACTGTTAGAGTTTGTCCCACATCCATTAAGGTGTTTTAAATGCCAAAGAATGGGACATGTAGTGGCTCTGTGCAAAGGAAAGAAAAGATGTGCCAAGTGTGGAGGGGAACATGATTAGGGTGAATGTGGGAACAATGTCAAGGTTAAATGTTGTAAGAGGCTTGAGAGGCCCAAAGATATAAAATCACTCATGTCTCTTATGCAGAGGCTGCAAGCCAGATTGGTGGAACTATTATGCAGAATGATGGAGATAATAAGGTTACTCCTGGAATAAGTAGACCTACTGTTGCTTTTGTTGGTCGACACAAATACCAGCTCAGAAATCTTGCTTTCACAAATGTATTGTTTCAAAGGACACCTCAATAGTTACTTAGATTAACTTTCATTGGAAAGGTTATCAACCTGACTGCGTTTGTGGAAAGAAGAACTGCCAAGTTGAAGATCATTGTGGAAGCAGCAACAGAGTTTTTAGGAGTAACAGATGTTACTGTTGCCATGATTGTTGATATGTTGACTCCTAATAATACTGGATGGATGGAATGTCTCAGTATGATGATAATTAGAGTTATGGCTTTTGTCATCCTTCAGTGGAATGCCAGAAGATCTGTTGCTAACGGTCAGGAGTTTAAGAAATATGTAATAGATTTAGAGATCAAACTTGATGTGATATGTGTTCAAGAAACATGGCTTAGACCACATCTTGATTTTATTATTCCTGGTTATTGTTCAATCAGATCTGATAGATCAATTGGACAGGGTGGTGGTTGTGCTACATTCATAAGAGAAGGTCTTGTATATGGTAATATAACTATCCCATCTGAACGTGTGATGGTGGAAATCTACACTGTAGGTAGTAATATTAAGTTCCACATTTTTTACAACCCTTGTCATCAAATATCTGTAGCGATGTTTGATGAAATATCAGGAGAATTGGGCTCTAGAGAGATATGCTGAGGCGACTTTAATGCACGTAATAGTTTATGGGGAAGCACACAGATGCTAGTGGTACTATTGTGGAAGATACGATGGAAACGAGCATTAGTATGTCTTAACGATGAATGTGGTTGTACAAGAGTTGATGTTGTTAGAGGGGTTACATCCAGCCTGGACCTCACAATCTACAATCACAATCTAACTCATGCATCTACAGTTGAAGTGGGAAGTTTACATACACCTTAGCCAAATACATTTAAACTCAGTTTTTCACAATTCCTGACATTTAATCCTAGTAAAAATCAGTTAGGATCACCACTTTATTTTAAGAATGTGAAATGTCTGTCAGCGATTGTGTGCAGATATGTAGCGGAGTCAGGCGCAGGACACAGGTGTTGAGTAAAACAACGGAGTTTACTCAAAATACACGCAACATTCCACATAGGAATAATAACAAACACACATGCACCTACAGCAACCACTAACGACACAAACAATCACAGACAGAACAGAAATGTATGCCAGAGGGTTAAATAGGGAACATGATAGGGGAATTGAAACCAGGTGTGTAATACAGACAAAACAAAACGAAACTGAAACATGGATCGGTGGTGACTAGAAAGCCGGTGACGTCGACCGCCGAACACCACCCGAACAAGGAGAAGGGCCGACTTCGGCGGAAGTCGTGACAATGTCAGAATAATAGTAATAATAGTACTAATTGAGTGTATGTAAACTTCTGACCCACTGGGAATGCGATGAAAGAAATAAAAGTAAAGTAAATGAAGTAAATAATTTTCTCTGCTATTATTTTGACATTTCACATTCTTAGAATAAAGTGGTGATCCTAACTGACCTAAGACAGCGATTTTTTACTAGGATTAAAAGTCAGGAATTGTGAAAAACTGAGTTTAAATGTATTTGGCTAAGGTGTATGTAAACTTCCGACTTCAACTGTACATAGACTTGAAATCACTGGCCACTTTAAAAATTGAACATTAGACACTTTAATAATGTTTACATATTTTGCATTACTCATCTCATATGTATATACTGTATCCTATTCTACTGTATCATAGTCTATGCCGCTCTGATATTGCTCGTCCAAATATTTATATTTTCTTAATTCCATTCCTTTACCTTAGATTGTGTGTATTGTTAAATATTACTTGGTAGATATTACTGCACTGCTGGAGCTAGAAACACAAGCATTTCGCTACACCCGCAATAACATCTGCTAAACACGTGTATGTGACAAATAAAATTTGATTTGATAAGCAAAACAGGTGTGACATTTTAAATGCTCATGTTAATGTGTATAAGAAAATGAATACTGTTAACTCTTCTTTGGATCCTGATTTGACCATACATGAGATGTGTTCAGCCTTAATAGGCTGTGGATATACAGCCCCGGGTCATGATCAGTTGTGCTATGTAATGTTTAAGCATCTACCTGATGAGGTCATACATGTTCTCCTGGGATTATTTCATACGATTTGGAGTGAGGGGGTTATACCTTTTGGTTGGAAACCTTTTGTAAAGCCTGGTAAGGACCTTTCATGTGCTGATAGTTATAGACCAGTAGCACTGACCTCTAACTTGTGTAAAGATGATAGTTGAAAGATTGTCATATTTCCTGGAACATGGAGGTTTGAGTCAAAGTGTATTCTGAAAAGGTAGATCTACTTTGGATGCATTAATAAAGGTGAGCAATGAAGTTGAAAAAACTCTGGTCATGAATGAAGTAATGTCTACTGTCTTTTTTTTACATTATGACTCTATGTGGAGAGAATGGAAAGACTTGGTTTTGGTGGGAGATTATATAACTGGGTTTTGGCCTTATTTAATCGCTTCTTCCGGGTTAAAATAAGATACATTTTATCTGAAGCCTATGGAGTTGACAATGGTATTCCTCAAGGCAGTGCTATCAGTCCTATTTTGTTCAATATTATGATTAACAATGTGTTTTCGAATGTAGGTGGGGTATTGGGGCTTCCCTATATGCTGATGATGGAGCTATTTGGAAGAGGGGAAAGAATGTCTCTCGGGATCAAATCTATTCAACAAGCTATAGTGGATGTTGAAAGATGGTCGATTGATTTGGGTTTTAAATTGTCAGTGGCAAAGTCTTGCTGTATGTTCTTCTCGAAGAAGAAAGTTGCTGATAATATACAGTTGTTTCTGTATGGACAGCCTATGGGGAGGGTTTCTAAGTACAAATATTTAGGTCTATGGTTCAATGAGCGGTATACATGGAAAGATCATCCTAAATGTTGAAACAAAGTGTAAGAAGGTGGTGAATCTTATGCGCTCGGTCTCTGGTTGGCAATAGGGTGCTGAAAGACAATCGATTACGGATATTTTTAGGGCTCTGATCAGGACAGCAATTGATTACGTGTGTATAGTTTATGGAACAGCGGCGAATACTTGGCTTCAGAAACTGGACAGAAACCAGTATATAGCTTTAAGTATATGTATTGGTGCATTTAAATCAACATATGTATGTGCCTTACTAGTGGAGGCAGGTGAGATGCCTTTTGATATATGGTGTAAAAAATGGTCATTCGCTTATTGAAAAGTTGTTGAAAAGCTGTGAGGTTGAGCATCCCACTGCTACTGTTCTAGATGACTGTTGGGAATATACTAGTAGACAAGGCAGTGGTTTAAGTTGGACAGTTGGAAAGCTTGCTGATGAGAGTGGTTTGAGGGAGTTAGAGGTTGGTCCTTCTGTGATGATAGGGGATGTTCCTCCATGGTTACTCCCAGATCCTGTTGTTGATATAACCTTGGTAGAGAAAAGGAAAGATTGGTTAGAAGTCGGTGATATCGGGAAACTGGTTGACAATTACATTGGTAGAAATGTTTATCCTTTTTTACCGCTTTTCACAGATGGATCCAAGGAACCAGATAGTGGGCTTACAGGAGCAGGCGTTTCCGTTTCTGAATTTGATGTGCAGATATGTAGAACACTAACAATGAACTGTTAGTATACTCAGTTGAACCGTTGGCGATAATAGTTGCCCTCCAGTGGGTGGAGGACGTACAACCTGTTAGAATTATAGTATGCTCAGATTCTCTGTCTGTATTGAATAGTTTATAATCTTGTAAATCTAATAGGAGTGACCTACTATTGGAGGTATATGTTATTTTGGGGAATTGAGAGAATGGGTGTAATAGTGAGATTCTGTTGGGTCCCAGCACATTCGGGTGTGGAAGGGAATGAAATTGTAGACCAGTTAGCCAAAAGAGCTTTGAAACAATATATAATTGATATTAATGTTCCACTGGGTAGAGGTGAGGCACATTTTGATAGATGTGTAGCAGAAGAGATGGGACTCTGAGCATATTTACAGTGGCAAGAAAAAGTATGTGTACTCTTTGGAATTACCTGGATTTCTGTATAAATTGGTCATCAAATTTGATCTGATCTACGTCACAACAATAGACAAACATAGTGTGCTTAAACTAATAACACACCAATTATTGTATTTTTCTTGTCTATATTGAATACATAATTTAAACATTCACAGTGTAGGTTGGAAAAAGTATGTGAACCCCTAGGCTAATGACTTCTCCAAACGCTAATTGGAGTCAGGAGTCGGCTAACATTGAGTCCAATCAATGAGACGATATTGGTTAGAGCTGCCTTGCTCTATAAAAAACACTCACAAAATTTGAGTTTGCTATTCACAAGAAGCATTGCCTGATGTGAATCATGCCTCGAACAAAAGAGATCTCAGAAGACCTAAGATTAAGAATTGTTGACTTGCAGAAAGCTGGAAAGGGTTATAAAAGTATCTCTAAAAGCCTTGGTGTTCATTTATTTATTTATTTTTAACCTTCATTCAACTAGGCAAGTCAGTTAAGAACAAATTATTATTTACAATGACGGCCTACCAAAAGGCATAAGGCCTCCTGTGGGGACACGGGCCTGGGATAAAAAAAAATACAAATAAATACTATATAAATATAGGACAAAACACACATCACAACAAGAGAGACACAACACTACATAAAGAGAGACCTAAGACAACAACATAACAGCAAAACATGACAACACAGCATGGTAGCAACACAACATGACAACAACATGGTAGCAACACAACATGACAACATGGTAGCAACACATGGTAGCAGCACAGAAACATGGTACAAACATTATTGGGCAAAGTCAACAGCACAAAGGTCAAGAAGGTAGAGACAACAATACATCATACAAAGCAGCCATAACTGTCAGCAAGAGTGTCCATGATTGAGTCTTTGAATGAAGAGATTGAGATAAAACCGTCCAGTCTGAGTGTTTGTTGCAGCTCGTTCCAGTCACTAGCTGCACCGAACTGAAAAGAGGAGCGACCCAGGGATGTATGTGGAGAATGAGGGCTGCAGTAGATATTTCAGATAAGGGGGAGTGAGGCCTAAGAGAGTTTTATAAATAAGCATCAACCAGTGGGTCTTGCGACAGGTATACAGAGATGACCAGTTTACAGAAGAGTATAGAGTGCAGTGATATGTCCTATAAGGAGCTTTGGTGGCAAATCTGATGGCCGAATGGTAAAGAACATCTAGCCGCTCGAGAGCAGCCTTACCTGCTGATCTATAAATTATTTCTCCGTAATCTAGCATGGGTAGGATGGTCATCTGAATCAGGGTTAGTTTGGCAGCTGGGGTGAAAGAGGAGCGATTACGATAGAGTAAACCAAGTCTAGATTTAACTTTAGCCTGCAGCTTTGATTTCTGCTGAGAGAAGGACAGTGCACCTTCTAGCCATACTCCCAAGTACTTGTATGAGGTGACTACCTTAAGCTCTAAACCCTCAGAGGTAGTAATCACACCTGTGGGAAGAGGGGAATTCTTCTTACCAAACCATATGACCTTTGTTTTGGAGGTGTTCAGAACAAGGTTAAGGGTAGAGAAAGCTTGTTGGACACTAAGAAAGCTTTGTTGTAGAGCATTTAACACAAAATCCGGGGAGGGATATAAGACTATCATCTGCATATAAATGGATGAGAGAGCTTCCTACTGCCTGAGCTATGATGTTGATGTAAATTGAGAATAGCCTGGGGCCTAGGATCGAACCTTGGGGTACGCCGTTAGTGACAGGCAGTGGCTGAGACAGCTGATGTTCTGACTTTATACACTGCACTCTTTGAGTTAGGTAGTTAGCAAACCAGGCCAAAGACCCCTCAGAGACACCAATACTCCTTAGCCGGCCTATAAGAATGGAATGGTCTACCGTATCAAAAGCTTTGGACAAGTCAATAAAAATAGCAGCACAATATTGCGTAGAATCAAGAATCAATGGCGATGGTGACATCATTGAGGATCAGTCCACGGGAAGACAAATTGTCTATAAATTGAGAAAGTTCAGCACTGTTGCTACTTTCCCTAGGAGTGGCCGTCCTGCAAAGATGACTGCAAGAGCACAGGGCAGAATGCTCAATGAGGTTAAGAAGAATCCTAGTGTCAGCTAAAGACTTACAGATATCTCTGGAACATGCTAATATCTCTGTTGATTAGTCTACGATACATAAAACACTAAAAACGAATGGTGTTCATGGCAGGACACCATGGAAGAAGCCACTGCTGTCCAAAAAACCCCATTGCTGCACGTCTAAAGTTTGCAAAAGTGCACCTGGATGTTCCACAGTGCTACTGGCAAAATATTCTGTGGACAGATGAAACTACAGCTGAGTTGTTTGGAAGGAACACACAACACTATGTGTGGAGAAAAAAAGTCACAGCACACCAACATCAAAACCTCATCCCAACTGTAAAGTATGGTGGAGGGAGCATCATGGTTTGGGGCTGCTTTGCTGCCTCAGGGCCTGGACATTGACAGAAAAGTGAATTCCCAAGTTTATCAAGACATTTTGGCAGGAGAATGTTAGGCTATCTGTCCGCCAATAGAAGCTCAACAGAAGTTGGGTGATGCAACAGGACAACGACCCAAAACACAGAGGTAAATCTACAACAGAATGGCTTCAACAGCAAAAAATACGCCTGAGTCCTGAGTCCTGACCTCAACCCGATTGAGATGTTGTGGCATGACCTCAAGAGAGCGGTTCACACCAAACATCCCAATAATATTGGTTAACTGGAACAGTTTTGTAAAGAGGAATGGTCCAAAATTCCTCCTGACCATTGTGCAGGTCTGATCTGCAACTACAGAAAACATTTGGTTGAGGTTATTGCTGCCAAAGGAGGGTCAACCAGTTATTAAATCCAAGGGTTCACATACTTTTTCCACCCTGCACTGTGAATGTTTACACGGTATTAATAAAGACATGAAAATGTATAATTGTTTGTGTGTTATTAGTTTAAGCAGACTATGTTTGTCTATTGTTGTGACCTAGATGAAGATCAGATCAAATTTTATGACCAATTTATGCAGAAATTCAGATATTTACAAAGGGTTCACATACTTTTTCTTGCCACTGTATGCCCTCCAAAGAAAGTTTGGTGGACCAGGATTCAAAGATCAGATTAGGAAAGAAGAGGTGATGTTTGTTCGATTGCGTTTAGGACATTGTACATTGAACTCGTCATTACATCTGGTTGGCAAGCATGAAGGGTTTGTGTCTGGAGTGTATGGTCGATGAAACGGTGGAGCATGTGTTATATTGTTGAAGTATGTTGAAGAGAGGGCAAGATTGACGTGTAGGGTCATTGAGGTTGGTTGGGGGGGGATTTGGGGGATGGTGAGGGACTATTAGAAGTTAGTAGGGGACTTTTTTATTTTCTCAGAAGTACTGAGTTAGGTAGGAGGATTTAGAAATGTTGTAAACCGTGATTGACCACACGCTCCAGCACAGTAGGTGGCGGCATGCACCTTTAACGTTGGTTTGTGGACTGCCATTATATGGTAGATGAATAAGAAGCAGCAGCAGCAGCACTACTCCAGGAACAGTGTTACCTACCCCTGGCTTAGGTTGTTGACAACATGTCAACTATATTTCATCTAAAATGTTTATTGAAAACATAAATACATTTACACAATGAGCACTTGCTATCTCTCTCATCTCTCAAAATACTGTTGTTGGTAAGCTAGCTAGCGGATTTCTGCCATATTACTATTAACATGAAATCAGTCAAAACGCCTCAAAACAAGTCATGGTATCAAGAATAAGATTAAACTAGCTGAAACTAGTCACTTGCTTACGATTCCTCACATGGCAGTTTCTTGTCATTGTTGGTAGCTATCTGGCCATCTAGAATCACAACAACACACGGACTTCTGCCCCATTTAAGCTTATGCATCGTTTTTGTGATGTCAGCTAATCCATCTATACCTCAGTGGTTGCCACTCATCATGATTCATGTCTATTTTTACCACCTAGCTAGCTATCTTGACCTAATGTCAAATTTGACTTTGCTTTGAAAGACAAACTAAAAGGAGCTGTTCACTTGGATACATGGTACAACTTGTGTTAATAAATGTTTTTTTAGCTGTAAAAGTAATGCGTAATATAAACAGGTCCTTATTTGTCACATGCACCAAATACAACAGGTGTAGACCTAACAGTGAAATGCTTACTTACAAGCCCTTAACCAACAATGCAGTTTTAAGAAAAATAAGTGTTAAGTAAAAAATACAAAATAAAAACGAATTAAAGAGCAGCAGTAAAATAACAGTAGCGAGGCTATATACAGGGGGTACCGGTACAGAGTCAGTGTGCGGGGACACAGGTTAGTCGAGGTAATATGTACATGTAGGTAGATTTAAAGTGACTATGCATAGATAATAAACAGAGTAGCAGCAGCGTAAAAGGGTACATCCAAATATTCTGGGTAGCAATTTGATTAGCTGTTCAGGAGTCTTATGGCTTGGGGGTAGAAGCTGTTAACAAGACTTTTGGACCTAGACTTGGCGCTCTGGTACTGCTTGCCGTGTGGTAGCAGAGAGAACAGTCTATGACTAGTGTGGCTGGAGTCTTTGACAATTTTTAGGGCCTTCCTCTGACACTGCATGGTATAGAGGTCCTGGATGGCAGGAAGATTGGCCCCAGTGATGTACTGGGCTGTACGCACTACCCTCTGTAGTGCCTTGCGGTCGGAGGCCGAGCAGTTGCCGTACCAGGCAGTGATGCAACCAGTCAGGATGCTCTCGATGGTGCAGCTGTAGAACTTTTTGAGGATCTGAGGACCCATGCCAAATCTTTTCAGTCTCCTGAGGGGGAATAGGCTTTGTCGTGCCCTCTTCACGACTGCCTTGGTGTGTTTGGACCATGATAGTTTGTTGGTGATGTGGACACCAAGGAACTTGAACTTCTTAACCTGCTCCACTACAGCCCCATCGATGAGAATGGGGGCGTGCTCGGCCCTCTTTTTCCTGTAGTCCACAATCATCTCCTTTGTCTTGATCACGTTGAGGGAGAGGTTGTTATCCTGGCACCACACGGCCAGTGTTCTGACCTCCTACCTATAGGCTGTCTCATTGTTGTCAGTGATCAGGCCTACCACTGTTGTGTCATTGGCAAACTTAATGATGGTGTTGGAGTCGTGCCTGGCCATGCAGTCATGAGTGAAAAGGGAGTACAGGAGGGAACTGAGCACGACCCCTGAGGGGCCCCCGTGTTGAAAATCAGCATGGCGGATGTGTTGTTACCTACCCTTACCACCTGGGGGTGGCCCGTCAGGAAGTCCAGGATCCAGCTGCAGAGGGAGGTGTTTAGTCACAGGGTCCTTAGCTTAGTGATGAGTTTGAGGGCACTATGGTGTTGAACACTGAGCCGTAGTCAATGAATAGCATTCACACATAAGTGTTCCTTTTGTCCAGGTGGGAAAGGGCATTGTGGAGTGCAATGGATATTGCATCATCTGTGGATCTGTTGGGGCGGTATGCAAATTGGAGTGGGTCTAGGGTTTCTTGGATATTGGTGTTGATGTGAGCCATGACCAGCCTTTCAAAGCAGTTCATGGCTACAGACGTGAGTGCTACGGGTCGGTCGGTAGTCATTTAGACAGGTTACCTTAGTGTTCTTGGGCAGAGGGACTATGCTGGTCTACTTGAAACATGTTGGTATTACAGACTCAGTCAGGGACAGGTTGAAAATGTCAGTGAAGACACTTGCCAGTTGGTCAGCGCATGCTCGGAGTACACGTCCTGGAAATCTGTCTGGCCCTGCGGCCTTGTGAATGTTGACCTTGTTTAAAGGTCTTACTCACATCGGCTTCGGAGAGCGTAATCACACAGTCACCCGGAACAGCTGATGCACTCATGCATGCTTCAGTGTTGCTTGCCTCGAAACGGGCATAGAAGAAAATGTAGCTCGTCTGGTAGGCTCGTGTCACTGGGCAGCTTGCGGCTGTGCTTCGCTTTGTAGTTTGTAATAGTTTGCAAGTCCTGCCACATCCGACGAGTGTCGGAGCCGGTGGAGTACGAGTCAATCTTAGTCATGTATTGACGCTTTGCCTGTTTGATGGTTCGTCGGAGGGCATAGTGGGATTTCTTAGCTTAGCATCTGCGTCATCTAACCACTTCTTTATTGACCGAGTCACTGGTGTTTCCTGCTTTAGTTTTTGCATGTAAGCAGGAACAAGGAGGATAGAATTATGGAGAGATTTGCCAAATGGAGGGCGAGGGAGAGCTTTGTATGCGTCTCTGTGTTTGGAGTAAAGGTGGTTTAGAGTGTTTTTTCCCCTCTGCTTGCACATTTAACATGCTGGTAGGAATTAGGTAAAACGTATTTAAGTTTCCCTGCATTAAAGTCCCCGGCCACTAGGAGCGCCGCCTCTGGATGAGCGTTTAACTGTTTTCTTATGGCCATATACAGCTCATTGAGTGCGGTCTTACTGCAAGCATCGGTTTGTAGTGGTAAATAGACAGCTACAAAGAATATAGATGAAAACTCTCTTGGTAAATATTGTGGTCGACAGCTTATCATGAGATACTCTACCTCAGGCGAGCAAAATGTTGAGACTTTTACTATTATTTTTCGTGCACCAGCTGTTTACAAATAAACACAGACTGCCACTCCTTGTCTTACCGGAGGCAGCTGTTCTATCTTGCCAATGCACCGAAAACTCAGCCAGCTGTATGTTATTCATGTCGTCGTTCAGCCAAGACTCGGTGAAACATAAGATATTACAGTTTTTAATGTCCCGTTGGTAGGATATACATGATCGTAGTTCATCTATTTTGTTATCCAATGATTGTAGGTTGGCTAATAGGACTGATGGTAAAGGCTGATTACCCACTCGCCGTCGGATCCTTACAAGGCAACCCGACCTACGTCCCCGATATCTCTGTCTCTTTCTCCTGCGATTGACGGGGATGAGGGCCTTGTCGGGGGTCTGAAGTAAATCCTTTGTGTCCGACTTGTTAAAGAAAAAATCTTCTTCCAGTACGAGATGAGTAATCGGTGTCCTGAAATCTAGAAGATCTTTTCGGTCATAAGAGTTGGTGGCAGAAACATTATGTACAAAATAAGTTACAAATAAAGCGAAAAATACACACAATAGCACAATTGG
Source organism: Salvelinus alpinus (assembly GCF_045679555.1). Taxonomy (NCBI): domain Eukaryota; kingdom Metazoa; phylum Chordata; class Actinopteri; order Salmoniformes; family Salmonidae; genus Salvelinus; species Salvelinus alpinus. The sequence continues at coordinate 98,475,065 of NC_092086.1, read as the reverse complement.
TTAAGAGACCGTAAAACGGCAGCCATCTCCTGTGCCATTGGAATACATGACTACCTCCAATTACCTCATACCCCTGAACATCGACTCGGTATTGGTACTCCCTGTATATAGTCATGTTATTTTTTAAACTTGTTATTCATTGTTTATTTGTATCATTTTATTCGGATCCCAATTAGCGTTTGCCAAAGCAGCAGCTATTCTTTCTGGGTTCCACAAAAAAACACAAAACATGACAAGTAACATAACACTGATAGACAAGGATAGTCACACAAATTTAAAATACAATGAGATACAAACAATACAACAACAAAAACAAAATGGTATGTTAGTGTGTCTGTGTGGCCTTGAATTTGTTTTGGACTTGAGGACTGTGTATAGACCCCTGATGGCATGTCTTGTGGGGTATGTATGGGTGTCTGAGCTGAATGTTATTTGATTATGCAGACACTCTGGAATTTTTATTACAGTAATATTTCTCATAACTAGAAGAGAAGCAGTTAATCTATCGTCAACCCTCAACCAGGATAGACTGGCATGCATGTTGATGTTAGCTCTGTATGCGCAGTTAAGGGCAAAGCCTGCTGTTCTGTTTTGAGCCAGCAGCAGCTTTGCTAGTTCTTTCTTTGCTGCACTTGACCATAATACCAGACAGTAATCAAAATTGTGTGTATTGACATTCATATTGCACTGTACAGCTTTACCTAAGGATTGGGGATCAATGAAATGGGCTATCAGTCTACTCAATACCCAATATATTTTTTCCTAACATCCTCCTCAGAGTTATCAGACTCCAAAACATCCACACAGTATTGTTTTTCTTCTGGAATAGTGTTCAATACACATAGGTTGACAATAAATGTGGCTCAATTCACAGTTGTTTCAGTCTCGCAATGAGCTATGATGCTAATGTTCTCTGGGTGTCACTGATAACCCAAATCATTGATCCACAATCCATAGAGGCTGCACAGTGAAATAAGAATGCCCCCAATGCAATTCTAAAGTCTAATACATCCAGTGTGATTTCAACAGATTTTTGTCAAATTAAACTTTTGTTGAATTTATATGAGAACATTTCAACCTCGTTTAGCATGATTTATTCCAGTATGGCATGATTCCACTATTTGTATTGTTTGCATTTGACATTCATTGAGAGACCTTTATGTTGAAGGCAAACAGCAAATTCCACTGTTTTGGCTAATCTTTATTGTGGTTAGCTTCACATAGGTGTGTCCGACCACCATTAATCAAATTAGATCCGTTTTATAAATTAGGGGTATTTTAGATGATGACATTTAGCTAGATAGTCAGCTAGCTAACTATAGCTACTGAAACAGATTGTCGTTTTGTTATGTTTTTGGGGAAGAACATTGTTTGCATCCATCAGCTAGCTAGCTTTTTTTACGACCAGCACTGTCTCTAGAGCTTGGGTAAGTGTGTCTGCACTCGTGCAGCAGCGGCACGGGCGCCAGACACAACTTTACCAGCATCATAGCATACATATTGGTGAATCGTTGTGACATATGAAATACGAGTGATAGTGTAATCAATGTGTAATAACTAAGTCAAAAATGAAATGTTAAATTATTATGTGACGTGCAGTCATATTCGGGTCCTGATTGGTCAACATGCTTATTTGACACGTCAAATAGTGTTATTATCTTTTTTGACACTCAAAGACCCAAACGGCGTTCCATACTATACAGTGTTTGTTTACATGTACAATGTTTACAAACATTGGAGAAAACCAAGCTTATATTTTGGGTTCTCATGGAGTGTGACAGTTTATAAGTTATATTATTTTATAAGTTAGCATTTATATGTTATATTCTTCAAGAATCAATTGATATATAATTTAGTCCAAACATTGATGTAGCAACTACAGATGGACCCTTTTAAGTCTATCAAAAGTGTGCGAGTTTGAGCATATGTCCATTAGGCCTATGGATTTATTTTAGCAGCATGAATTGGATTGAGCAATTAAAGCCCTACTTTTATTCCATAGGCTTGGATCCGCACTATGCAGCTGTTACAAGAGCGCATTTTTCACTGGCTGTCCACAGGTTTCAAAAACAATGATTGATAGGCAGCTTAAACTTCTTGAATTCAACCATTATGGGTTCAGCTACACATTTTAGATTTGTGAACAGCCATCCACAACAACCACAATCTGTAAGGCGCAAATAGCTAAATGAGAGAGCAGCAGTGTGATTCACATCAATGCGCTATGTAGATATCAATAATAAGTGATAACCGTATCACCGTAGACTACACCACTGCTGTCATCCTTACCTACAAGCGTTTATTCAAATTGGTTAATCTTTGGATGACGACAGCAGTCTCACTATTGGAAGACATAGCTTGGACTGTAGCCTACAAAATCCTATTCTTGCTCTTTTCCCGCGATTGATCAAACTAATTTGGTGTGTCATCATAGTGGTCTCTGATTTGTGGTCAGACTCGCTCAGGTGGAACAAACTTAAACGTTCGAATTTTTTCAATGCTGATTTCAATGTCATTGAGAAAACAGAAGTGTCCGATTTTTTTTCTCGCAAACATCCTTTCTGAATGTAAAAGTAATCCTTGAAGTAATCATCACATTTTTCAAAAGTATCCAATCTGATTACAATATTTTTGCTGATAATGTAAAATGCTGTTTATTCAGTCTATGGAGATGAATACACAGGGGATTAGTTGGAGAGCAAGAAGCATGGTACTACTGTTGCATGACATAGCCTAAATTTTGCACACATCATTTATTTTGAGGTATTAGGCCTAGGTTTAAAGGCGTTGCATGGTTAACCCTCCATCTGCATTGGCCGTGCAGCATTTAGGGTGATATGGCCTCTGTAGGGCATTCACACTTCTTGCGCTTCACGGAACAGTGCAGAGCTGTTGTGAAGGAAGTTGTCAAGGAAGTGAGTTTGTGTTTATACTAGACCTCCCGCCCCCACTTACCATCAACCAATCATGTCAATGCGGAGCCCTCTGCATTGTTAAAACATTTTCGTTATGCATGGCGATGCGGTACAGAGCTCAATTTGGCAACTGTATGTCTCAAAAGGCTCGGCAATGGCGTCACACCATCCATACCGCGCCTCCGACCACCTTTCGGATCAAGCATAAATTCTCTTTTACTGCGTCACCATTTAGACCCATGGGCCGTGACTGGTTCTCTCCATTTAAAAAAATAATCTTTCAACAGGTAATAAGGATGTAGCTATAGGACCTACACTTTTTTCCTTTCCCACTATACTGTATCTGAGGGAGAATGGCTGAAGACAAACATCACGGACAGGGCATGTTTCGTCTAGGTAGAGGAATATTACCTTACATGGAAGTCTCATGACTGTCACCACGGGTGCGTTCAAGACAAAGTTGATTTCCAGTGTGTAAATGGAGAGGTGAGGTAGATTAAGTAATTGTAGCCTACATTTGCATGCATCTTTATTAGTGTAGATGAGCTGTCCACAACTTTGACAATTTGTCTGTAATTCAATGAAACACTGAAATAACGAAATATTGCACACAAGTCTGTTACTACTGTGGAAACAGCGATTCGTTCATAAAAAAATTGATTTGGTGAAACAAAGTGAATGAATTCAGTTTGGATTTGTATGGATTTGGGTGTAAACTATAACAGTATGTCAGGTTTTGAGATTGGCTTCAACACAAATTAGTGAATCAAGGAAAAAAACGGTATGAAAGCAACTGGAAGTTATTTTACCTGGACAAAGGTCAGCTTTATGAGGGCTTCTGGGTGGACGCAGTGGCCAAAGCAGTGGCCAAATGTGGAACAGTGTCGGACTTTGGAAGAGAAGAGGCAACAACAACGACAATATACACAACTCCTAAGGTACATACTTTGTATTTTGAAGCATTTAAAAGTTTGTCTTTTACTTGGTGTTGCAGGTGTGGTGCTGAGCCCCCTAGCAGACCAGGGTTCAAATACTATTTCAAATATCTCAATTACTTTCACATACATTTCAAAGTATTCTGATATTTATTTGAAAAGACAAGTAGTTGAATATTGGAATGTATTTGGAAAGTATTGGCAGCTATTTGAAAATACTCAAATACACTTCCATGCATTTAACCCAGGTATTTGAAAATACTTTTAAATTACTTCCAAAATAATTGCTTCAGGCCACATTATTTGAAAAATAAAGAAAAAATCATAAAATACACATGTATTTGAACCCAGGTCTGGTGATGATCAATTCACTGTATGGTGAGGTGTCCCACTTTTCTCTGCTTAAGGTACATCTGTTGGATGTAAGATCAGTTTTAATGGAAACACAGTCAACGTACCAGTGAATAGGACATACCACAGAAGGACAACAGGAGGACCACCCTAAAGTGCTTCATCTCTGTTGATCTCTGGACACGTAGTAAAATGCCATAATTTAACAAATAAAGAGAGCACATCATGAGTAAGATCTTAGTAACTTTACTTCTCTGAAACAGGACCACTGAACATGATCAGACTTGTAATGAGGTCACAGCACCATCTGTCTATCATTCCCCAATGGCAATTTGAGGTATTAAAAAATGTATCCTAGAAGCAAAACAAAAAGCAAATGGTTACATGGTTTAAGGATGTTCTATATTTACCAAGACCTACCAACTTAGTGTGCAAACAAGTCAGAGGGTGCACGTTTGACAGGAAATTAAAGCAACATAACACCTTTTACAAAGCAAATTGTGTTGAGAAAATATGTGCAGTTCATTTCTGTATTCACTGTTTAAGCAGCAGTGAAAATAGCTTTATGTCACAAAAACATTGTTCAGACAACCATGGTACAAATTTTTTAATTGAATAACAAATAGTTTACATAATAGTAAACTGTTGTGAGTTTATGCAGTAACATTTGGACTACAAATAACTTAAGCAGGCCGATTACATTTAATATCAAACATTAACTCTAAAAAGTAAAAATCAGAACATTAGGTTGAATACGGAACATATTCACCTCTTACAGAAGTAATGCCACATTCAAGACAACTCGGAACTTACATTTCCTGCTTGGAAACTCGTTGTAGAAAGATGAGAAATGGGTTTCCCAGGAAGCTCTACGCAAATTTTAACTTGCGAGGTTCAGAGTTGTCTTAAACACAATAAGACCTTCAGTGGTGCTCATAACAATAAAGCAAGCCACCTTGTCACAATAGATTGTTAATGAGAGCCCTCTTCAGCCCCATGCATTATTACCTGCAAGGTAAATGGAATTTTAAAAAACTGTCCACAATACAAACGCTCCAAGTGCCAGTTAAGACAGTGTTTTTTTTCTGTTGAAAATGTGTACATGCGTTAAGTGGCATAGTTTTACAGTTATATGCAAGTAAAAAATCTAGAAATGTGAACATTTCAAACAGTGAATAGCACAACACTTTCATATAAATGATGCAGTGTTTTTAATAGAAATGTCAAACTAATGGCAAAAGTATTGTCGTGGTAGAGATATCTATCTTGTCAGAGTGGTCAGTCTTTAAGGGAATTGAGAGCTGGGGGATTGCATGAGGGACTCCCCTCTGCCGTCCAGCTCATTCTGCAGCCTGGTCAGGTTGGATAGCTCCTCCAGCTCCTGGAACTGTCTGTCTGTCTTGTGGCTGACAAGGGAACGGTAGAAATGTACAGCAAATACTATAAATATCAGGCCAAAAGGCACCATGATGGAGGTGGAGGTGATGGCAGCAGCCACACCTGCAGATATGGTCCCATTGTTGGGATTGTGGTTCTTAGGCCTAATGGGTAGAAATTTGACCCAGCAGAGGAGTACAACCTCAGCCAGGAAGAGCAGGGTGCCAATGACTGTAGAGAAGGCCCAGGCCAGCTCGATGTGGTGGTGCATTCTCTCATGTGGAGACTCCTTCACGGAGTTGAGGTTGTGAACGTTGCTGACTGCCTCAATGTTAGGCAGGATGCAGGTACTAACCATCAGGGCAAAAAGGTGAACAGCCACCAACACAGTGGTGCAGGCACTGAAGGCAATGAGGAGACCAGGTGGGTAAGGATAGGTTGTGTCCAACTGAACCTCCACCATTGCTACCTAGAGAGGAGAAAGGGATAGTAACAGTATGAAATGTATATCAGAGAAAATTAGCATTCATGACAGAACGTCTGGAACTAGAGATCTATAAAAGGGGGAAAAACGTGCTGTCAAAATTCCATCCAGACATGATCTTCCCAAATGAAGAAAAACTGCAATGCAAAACTAGGGGGTGCAAAGAATCTATACAACATGAGATGAATACACAAGGATTCTGCTTTTGGATTATGCCTAGCTGTCATCCTACTATGGACATCAAAGACTTGCCTTTGCTGCAATGCATCTTTGGGCGAGTATATTCCTTACCATAGCGAACCCAGATAGTAGAGCAGACGTTCGACTGGAAGCCTTCAGTTTTGCTCGACTCAAGTAAAGCTTCCTCCAAGACAGTGCTTGCAATGAATGCTCGTTCAGACTCATTGTGCCGCTGAAATTGAATAGACTGAACAGGCGTTGTTTGATTCGTATGTGGCTGTTTAATAAAAACGATAGGCGTTAGCTAGCCAGAGATAACATCCTCGGTGTCCAAATAAATTGATGTAGAAATTGGCAGCAGTTCAGATACTTTCAATCGACTTTCGCTAGCGCTATGTTGACATTAAATAATGGCAAAGTATTGTAAGCATAACGCTGTTTAAACTTCATACCGTCTACTTCCTCTGCAGCGCCTCTGAACCGAACATCTAGACCCTGCGGTTTCGCTCGAGCTGGCTGCACCCATAAGCCACTGCGGCGAAGCTTAATAAACTACGCACAATTCTGCCTATCCATAATAAGTATAATAAGTTAGTTGGATCATACAAACAAAAATACATTAAACTTTCACATGGTAACTAGTTACCCTGAAACGATATTTATAGTGCGTACAATAATTTGGTTACTGTCATTAGTCAGTCATGCAGGGCCACTCGTGGAAAATAGAACCTGGCTATCTGAAACGTATGCCGGTGAAGAATGCGAACCAAACAGTGTCAGTTATACTTGCAAATTATTTATAATAATTTGAACGACAGTGGATGATTATAATTTAGCCATTCGCATGACACGTTGATACAAATGTCTAGCTACTAACTAACAATTTGCAATAATCAATTGAATAATTTTAGACAATGTTCCCACGGCCCATTGTGCCCAAGAGCGTACATGCATGCAATATATCCATATTGAGGGATCTAAACTAGAGCTAGCATGCATGCGGACTCCAAGCAGCTTTTGTTGTGTATGCAATTGCAGGTCTATGACAGACCGCGAAATAGTCGGCGAAATAAATGTAATAGCATTTGTTTGTTATACATTCAGAACTATTTTCATAGTTGACGTGAAGAATAAGTAGTGTGGGAGGTGACGCATGACGTTGTCCAACAATGTTTTGATTCTGTCGGTGACGTTATCCAGCACAAAACAAATATGGTTACCACTTAGTTGAGTCGAAACGCAGTGATAATTAGTTTAAATGTGATTATTATCATTTTTAAATGAAGGGCTGAACAGATACACTAGGCAAGGGCTCAGATCATGGAAGCTGGTGCAGATTCTGGACGCAAGCTGGTGTGTAGCATTATTACCCTATTCTAGCATAGCTAGCCTCGCTTTTAACTGGACTAGCTAGCTAGGTTAGCTGAGATATCAGTGGTAGCCTAGCTTATCATAATTTCATTGACCCTCAGAACAGAAGATGTCATAGGTTGTTAAAATTTGACAAACGTCAGCTTTATGTAGTTACTTAGGCTATATTTTACTTGGTAAATTCTAGACGTCATTCACAATCCCACTCAGACTCTGCCTACCGTTGTTATTGTGCATCTTAGCACGTTATGTTAATGTTTGTCTTGGACATAACGAGTGAGGTTATTAACTAGCATTGTTTAATCATCTGTAAAGGTGTTTGCAGCTAAAGGCCCACCTACAACCACAAATACAGCATAGCCACGTGCACCACTGTTTTATTGTTATCTCTCTCGAGCCTACATAAGATAATGTACTGCCTGGCCTTTGCTTTTTCTAATTTGATACGACCGCCCTTATTCAAAGCTATACTTGCATGTTCATTATATACTCTAGTACTTTAAGAACATTATTGGTAAGACGTGATAAATATTGACTCATACTTTTATAACCTGTATTTTCATTCCTCTACTAGCGCTCCATCTGCCGGACAATGTACGACGAAAATGAGGACTTCTCTGACGTTGAAGAAATTGCAAATGTCAGGGGTTTTAATCTGGAGGAGAAACTTGTTAGTAATTCGTATAACAGACATTTCGTTCAATTGATGGACGGCAAAGGTAATTTAAAATAAAATGCTTAATTCGTAATTTTAGCCTACCACACGCACTGTCCCCTCACTGGTGGACATGCTTAAAGGCCAGTGCAGTCAAAAATGTAATTTTCTTGTATTTCATATATTTCCACACTGAGGTTGGAATAATACTGTGATACTGCCCATTTAGTGTAAGAGCTGTTTGAAAAGACTGCCTGAAATTTCAGCCTGTTTTGGTAGGATGGAGTTGTGGTGTGCCTTGTGACATCACCAAGTGGTAAATTAGTTAATACACCAATAAGAAAGAGCATTCCAAACCTCTGCCAATAACAGCTAGTTTTCCCATTTTCCCCTCCCCACTCAGACCACTCCCAGACAGTCTTAGGAAAATGATTGCTTGAGAAATTGGTCTTTGCTAAGAAGCTACTGTAGCTACTTTTTTTTGCATTTTAATTGAAAACAATCACAGCAAGGTACTTAATTGTTACCGAGAAATGATTTGATATCGAGATAAAAAATGTCTGCATTGGGCCTTTAAAATGTTCTTCCTTTTCATCCATTGCATTCACACACATTAGGGGAGAAGTTACATTTGGTTAATTTGTTTTTGTGCAGGATGTCCTCACACATCTATGGCAGTGTTTAGACAGGCAGCTGAATTCTGATATTTTTTCCACTAATTTGTCTTTTGACCAATCACAACAGATCTTTTCACATCAGATCTTTTTCAGAGCTGATCTGATTGGTCAAAAGACCAATTAGTGAAGAGAAAAAAAGACCAGAATTGGGCTGCCTGTCTAAACGCAGACATTGAGACGCACACAAATTGTACTCTACTGTACCATGTGCAGAGTGAAGTTATAATGAACACCTACACTTTTTTTATTCTCAGATTTCACTTATGAGTATGTTCAAAGAGAAGCACTTCAGACCCCTCTTATTTTCAAAGCCAAAGATGGACTGGGGCTCAGGTGAGAGATGAGTACAATATGAAGACATGTGAACAATAAAGTCCTATTTAGCCTATTAAATGTTCTTGTTTGCCTTGGTTAAATATTAGGTTTTGTGGAATGGTTTGAAGGTAATATGCTTATCTTGACTTTATTCTTGAAAAAATACAGAATGCCAGACCCGGAGTTCACCGTCAGTGAGATTAAGGGTTTGGTTGGTAAGTCTATCTTTTAAATATTAGGCATGGTACATATTCCTTTCACTGCATAAATCCTTCTCTTAGACTCATCATTTAGTTTGGACAGCAGTGCCCACACTGTACTCAACAATACCCTGCATTTGTTGATGAATGAAAAGCATGCTGCCGGAAAAGGTGTCAAGTCAAAAAGTGTGTGGGTGTTGATGGAAACTTTTTTTAAAGCCTGTAATGCAGGGTTAGATGACTCACTTTACCAAGATGCATTTCAGAAATTTCCAGTGCAGACACAACACACATAGGCCTATCCATCTATATTACAGAAAGTCAGACTGAAATCAGTTACAGTTAAATGCCACTTTTTATTTAGGCTTTTTACTTAATTACCTCTAATAGGATCTCTCATGTGACCTGGTAGTGTTCAGGTTTACGGTAAGACTGCTGTGTTTGTGTTTGCAGGTAGCCGTCGTGCCGTTGATGTGATGGACGTGAGCACTCAGAAAGGCTCTGAGATGAGCATGGCCCAGTTTGTCCGCTACTATGAGACGCCTGAGGAGGAGCGGGACAAACTCTTTAATGTTATCAGCCTGGAGTTCAGTCACACCAAACTGGAGAACCTCGTCAAGAGGCCCACTGTGGTAAGATGGCACCGGCAGTTTTTGATTCATTTATCCATTATGAACAAGGGCAAATTTGATAGTGAATGCCAACTGTCAACTCTCTCTTATAGGTGGATCTAGTGGACTGGGTGGACAACATGTGGCCCCTTAAACTGAAACAAAGACAAACTGAAGCCACTAATGTCATCTCAGAGATGAAGTACCCCAAAGTACAGAAGTAAGTAATTTGTCTTTTAGAAATTCAGTTAGTTATTGTGTGCAATGACAACGTTTCTTTTGATGTGTGGACCTGTTACAAAAATGCAGTTGATTGTACATAACAGGAAAACGCTGAAGCACAGGCCAAAGTTTATTTTAAAAAGCTGTGAGAAAATTGCTGCTTTGCTGGGAGGAAATATTAGCTTACTCCTCCTTTTTCCAAAGTCCCTTTGCCCTCTCTCTTTTAGCCCCCTGCTGTCATTCACTTCCTCTGATGGTTGCTAGGCAGCAGGGCTCCTTCATGGTAGAGGGCGGTTCTTCACAGGATGCCGAAGTGACTTCATGGCTCCTCTTCAGCCAATCAGCTACCAGCATTATGACATAGACATAATTCAAGAGCCAATTGTGCCCTCCCATTCGCCCTCACTCTTCCCCTCTCTCTTTCTAGCTCTCTTTCACTCTAATATTCTCTCTCCTACTCTCACTCCTCTCTATTTTTTACTTAATGGTGCAGGGCAGAAATAAAATCCGGAGCAGTTCTCTCCTGTCTGGTCGGTGACTAGCGGGTGGGGTGGGGGGTGGTCCTGAGCGAACTGGGTCAGAGAGAGGAATAGCTATCGGGTACGTCTGTCTTTTATTGGGAAAAGCTGTTCAGATCGAGAGATGTCGGGAGTACTCTATCATGTCATTTGATTTATTTACACTGTCTTTAATGGAGACGCTCAAGGGCTGGTGTGATTGATCGTGAGTGGTGTTTTGTAGTGGGATGTTGGGCTTCAATAGCCCAGGGTCTGCTCACTCTCTGTCCAGAGGAGAGCTGCAAACTGCTGTACAATAGGCTGGGGATCTGTGTGTGTGATTATGTGAGTGTCTCACAGGTTCAGCAGATGGGCCCTCAGTGAAGTCTGTAAGCCATACAGTATTATGCGTCTCAACATGTTCTGTTGAGTGTCGGTGATATGTGTCTATATGGATGAGGTGACCTTCTCCCTCTGAGTGGGAGCATTTATAATGTGCTTACACTGGCAGTTTCCACCATTACCTCAGTCAAGGTCATACTCCGGTCTCCAGCCCATGTGAACCCTCTCCTCCGGTGTCTCTGTGGGAAGGTGCAGATACACTGCTGTGGGATGGATGACAAGCCTGTATCTGTCTGACTGGCCTCATACAGTAAGAGTCAGCCGGGGCTGGAGAACTATAACTTAGCCATAGACTTATGTAACTAGACCAAATCAAATGATATGTATGGACAAAATGAGCCAGGGTTTATGTTGATCAGTGCCAGGTATATAATTAATATATGGTTTATTCATCACTAATTTTGGATGTCCCATGGCTTGAAGAGTGGAATTTCTACCCTACCATATCCACAGTAGAAGTATCACAGCCTTTTTACTAGGGCTGTGATGATACCAGTATCACCATTTTTTCAGACAAAAATGGAAACATGAAGCAGACCAAAACTCTAAAATATTGTGTGCTATAGCTTGGAATTATTATTTTTTTGACTCTGGAGGACAACATAATGATGTTTGTTTCCAACATTAGGGCTGTGATACTGGTATCGTCTCGTCCCAAACTTTTTATTTGGCCTTTAAAAAAAATCTATCACACACTCTGTGTGGTATGCACTTGTTATTAGCTGATTTCAATCTGATAAACCTTGAGCGTAGACTAACTGTGCTGGCTGCAAAATGATACCAGGAGAACAGATGCACCATTTTACAGTAACCTACATACAAATCAAACCACCTAACAAAAATCATGGCTGTGGCTCTAACAATAATGTGCCATGTAATGATAGTATGGCCGGGATGATACCAGTATCGTGATACTCATTAGTATCGTGGCAAGGAAACAAAACACGAAGTGTATTTAACAACTTTAGGAAAACAGCACTAATGTTGGGAGAAAAAAATAAAAATTTGGTCATTCAGTCACATTCATTTATTTTCCAAGCTGTAGCACATTAAGTTACATACAGATGGTTTTTAAAGGACCAAATAGTTTTGTCTGCTTCGTGTTTTCAGTTTTGTAATGGAAAAAATATTGCGATATTGGTATCGTCCCGGTCGTAAATGATAGTGTTCCATTTTCTCCACTGAAGCCCTGGAGTCATAGCCTCGCAAGCCGCCTGATTTCGCGAGCTTACATAGTTTTACTATAGCGCAGCGGTAATCATTCTGGTTTATATGAGGCTACTGGAGTCAGTGGTCGGGTCCCATTCTATTAATAGACCTGTTCTCATTCTTATCTTACTGAATGATTTATGTCCCACGGAGCCCTAATCATTCCACAATTAACTTCCAGAGGAGAGGCTGTTGTGAGTGATTCTCTTAGCTTATTTGTGGTTACTGATTTTTTGTTGTTGTTGGTGTTTGTTGGAATAGGGTACTGGCAGTTGTAGTACAGTAGAGCGTAGCGGATTTCAAACAGATATTGTGGTTGAGCTGCTTGTTTCTTAGAAATTAATCACTTAGAAATTAATCACAAAGACATTTTCATCCAAATAGCTTTCAAATTCAGTTGTACATTGCACAGCTGGAATGTTGAAATGGTACAATTACTGTATAGTTTCTGGGGTAAGAACAATTAACAAAAAATGAGCTCGCTTAACATTTCTAACACACTTTTTTGAAATAATTGGTGACTATACTTGGTGGCTGTACTGCACATCTTTTATTTCCCCCCTTTCGGTTTCTGATGTTCATTCAGCTCAGCCCCTAACCCATAGTCTTCTTAGTTACATTTTAGTCATTTAGCAGATGCTCTTATCCAGAGCGACTTACAGGAGCAATTAGGGTTAAGTGCCTTGCTCAAGGGCACATCAACATATTTTTCACCTAGTCGGCTCAGTGATTCCAGCCAGGGACCTTTTGGTTACTGGCCCAACGCTCTTAACGTCTAGGCTGTCAAACAAAGAAAATATGCTCCCCTAGGTGCGTCATAACTATTCAGATCCAGTGGGTCATCATTCACCCCTCTCATGTCCCTCTGTAGGTACTGTTTGATGAGCGTGAAGGGCTGCTATACTGACTTCCACATTGATTTCGGGGGCACGTCTGTGTGGTATCACGTTTTCAAGGGAGGAAAGGTAAGTTGTCATGTTTGTTTTCCAGATTGTATGTGGCAAAATAGTGCATCCTGAGGCTCTCTCGTATACCGTCCCCCAATCCTGGTACTGTACATGTATCCTATTTCTGTAGAGGCGCTACAAGTGAACCCGTTCCCTGTTTGTCTCAGCGATTGCTGCAGAGTCAGCAGACATCAGAGGATTGTTGCTAGGGTGTCCGTATGCACACCTTTGACGGATCACATTATACAAACTTGCAAAGGTCAAGCTAGGGCATGAAGAGGAAGCGAGGGGGAAGAACATTATGTGAAAGGATGAGCAAATCTCCGAAATGTGCTGACTTCTCTAATATAAGCTGTAACCTTGAGAAATATATCGCCCTTGTTTTTAGATGACAACCAAAGCCACATCCCCAACTTTTATCTCCCTGTCCTGTGCTCAGGTGTTCTGGCTGGTGCCTCCGACACCTCATAACCTTGCCCTGTATGAGGACTGGGTTCTGTCAGGCAAGCAGAGTGACGTCTTCCTGGGAGATCGTGCAGATGGCTGCCAGAGAGTTGAGCTAAAACAGGGCTACACCTTCTTCATCCCCTCCGGTGAGCTGCCTAGCATTTTGTTTTGATCTATTCCTATCATAATATCATTAATATCATTGTAACAAACCATACAGTACATGCACTGCTTTATTCAGGCATGTGTTTGAGAACATGTTTGGGCATACCATGTCTGTCTGCCTGAGCATGTTTTGAGTGGGTCAGCTGGTTCTCATGATGTTTGGCTGGCTGTCCCGTTTCAGGCTGGATTCATGCAGTCTACACCCCCGAGGACACACTGGTGTTCGGTGGCAACATTCTGCACAGCTTTAACATTCCCATGCAACTCTCAATCTATGAGATAGAGAACAGGACTAAGGTAGGCTGTCTCATACAGGTGTTCCAGTACTGACGCTTCACTCCACCTTTGACCTGCTCCATTAGTGAAACCATTAGACATTTACATTTACATTTAAGTCATTTAGCAGACGCTCTTATCCAGAGCGACTTACAAATTGGAAAGTTCATACATATTCATCCTGGTCCCCCCGTGGGGAATGAACCCACAACCCTGGCGTTGCAAGCGCCATGCTCTACCAACTGAGCCACACGGGACCACATTAGTGAAACTAAACTGTCTCTCTACAATGAAGATTGATGGGGAAAAAGCCTCACCTCATACAAACAAGTCTAGGTCACTTAGTTTGCTATGTCTGAGTATGAGAACTGAATAGTCCCTTCCTCAGCCCCTACCTCTGTTTTTTTACAAATCTGAACTGGATAGGTGAAATCCGAAATGTATATGAAAGAAGAAGTTGGGAAGCTAGGGATTGAAACAAGGCAGGAATGTGACACAAAGGCCCAGGTGCTGAAAATTCTGTCATTTGCATTACCATCCAATTGAGAAACAGACTGATGTGCTCATGATGGCGCGGATGAGGTCTGTGCCTGGAAGAAAATCCATCCATATTCATGTGGAAATAGTCTGTGACAGCGGTTCATGTAAAATCAGAATACAGCTCTAAAAGGGCAGAAATTAATCATGGAGCTTGTTGTGTCATATTGGCTTAATCTCTCGTGAAGAGATCCTGCGCGTAAACCGACGAATCTGACACTGATTATTTGGAAGTATAATTGGACAAAGGCGGTGCTTAAGCAATTTTAAACTCCAGGGGTGATCAACACAGGTTTAATTAGTGGAGGGGAGGGGGTTTTGGCTGAGAGTTTCTTTTTGCTAGGGTGGAGATTTCGCCAACCGAACCGTATGGACCCACGCAGCTGATCAAATTACGCAAGATTTAAATTCTGGGTTAACTGAGATTAAATACTGGCAGCCTGAGACTGAAATACTTAAAGGAAAGAGTGTTTCTCTCCTTTTCACATAAACTCCCTGGGGCTTCTTATGTTGATGAAATAAAGTGTATATGAGCCTATTGCTTTTGTGTGTATGCATGTGTTTGTATTGTAATAACCTAATTAGAGGAATGTCTAGAAATATTTCACTCTTTTTATTCCGGTATTCTTTCCAATAATAAGATCGGAGTAGTTGCTGTAATGATATGGATGCTTGTCCTGCAGGCTTTGAGGTTTATATGGATACTTGGCTAAATGTAGCTTTCTCAGTTATGATGGATAGCTGGTTGGAAGAGTCAGCTTTGCTGAAAGTACAGTACTATTTTTGTTTCTGCTGGAAAAGAGGCATGAGAGAAACAGAGACCGTTTCATATGCTCTCCAGGGCTTGGCACATTGCGTTCACTCTATTTTTACACCTCAACACAGAAATGGAGCTGGAGAAAGAAAGGATTATCACTGAAAAGTGTTGATCTGTATGAAATCATCTCAGCGAGATAAATATAGCTGTGTTTCTAAGAGGAGAGTGGGAATCAGATCATGCTGCTGTGTCTGAGAGGGCAAGCTCTCCCTGGAGAGATGGGAATGAATGGAAGAGCTTGGCCTTGAACAGGGCCTCTGGTTTGCCAGTGTGTGTTTAACTTAACCGTTGTCTCTATCAAATGCAGTTGAATTGTTCATCTAGTTTCTTACACGACATGATCAAAGTATGTGGACACCTGCTTGTCGAACATCTCATTCCAAAATCATGGCATCAATATGGAGGTAGTCTGTGGGGTGGGGAACTGTGGGGAACTGCTTCCATTCAGCCACAAGCATTAGTGAGGTCGGAAGCTGATGTTGGGCGATTAGGCCTGGCTCGTAGTAGGCTTTCCAATTCATCACAAAGGTGTTTTATGGGGTTGAGATCAGGGCTCTGTGTAGGCCAGTTAAGTTCTTACACACTGATCTCGACAAACCATTTCTTTATGGACCTCGCTTTGTGCACTGGGGAATTGTCATTCTGAAACAGGAAAGGGCCTTCCACCAAGTTGGAAGCACAGAATCGACTAGAATGTCATTGTATGCTGTAGTGTTAAGATTTCTCTTCACTGGAACTAAGGGGCCTAGCCCGAACCATGAAAAACCGCCACAGACCATTATTCCTCCTCCACCAAACTTTACAGTTGGCACTATGCATTAGGGCAGGTAGCGTTCTCCTGGCATCCACCAAACCCAGATTCGTCTGTCGGACTGCCAGATGGTGAAACCATTACAAGCCCTTAACCAACAATGCAGTTTTAGAAAAATATTTACTAAATAAACTAAAGTAAAAAATAAGAGCAACAATAAAATAACAATAACGAGGCTATATACAGGGGGTACCGGTACTGAGTCAATGTGTGGGGGTACAGATTAGTTGAGGTAATATGTACGTGTAGGTAGAGGTAAAGTGAAGATGTATAGATAATAAACAGCGAGTAGTAGCAGCAGCATCAAAAAAAGAAAGAAAGGGGTGGGGTCAGTGCAAATAGTCCGGGTAGCCATTTGATTAGATGTTCATCAGTCTTACGGCCTGGGGGTAGAAGCTGTTAAGAAGCCTTTTGGACCTAGACTTGGCACTCCGGTACTGCTTGCCGTGCGGTAGCAGAGAGAACAATCTATGACTAGGGCCTTCCTCTGACACCACCTGGTATAGAGGTCCTGGATGGCAGGAAGCTTGGCCCCAGTGATGTAATGTGCCGTACACACTACCCTCTGTAGTGCCTTGAGGTCGGTGGCCGAGCAGTTGCCATACCAGGCAGTTGCCATACCAGGCAGTGATGCAACCAGTCAGGATGCTCTCGATGGTGCAGCTGTAGAACCTTTTGAGGATCTGAGGACCCATGCCAAATCTTTTCAGTCTCCTGAGGGGGAATAGGTTTTGTTGTGCCCTCTTCACGACTGTCTTGGTGTGTTTAGACCATGATAGTTTGTTGGTGATGTGGTCACCAATGAACTTTAACCTCTCAACCTGCTCCACTACAGCCCCATCGACGAGAATGGGAGCGTCCTTGGCCCACCTTTTCCTGTAGCCCACGATCATCTCCTTTGTCTTGATCACGTTGAGGGAAAGGTTGTTGTCCTGGCACCACACTGTCAGTTCTCTGACCTCCCTATAGGCCAGGGGTGTCAAAGTCAAATGGACGGAGGGCCAAATAAAAAATTTAGCTACAAGCCGAGGGCCGGACTGTTCGAATGTTCATTGAAAAATTTTTAAATGACGCATATAGTCTAGTGAACCTAATTGAACCTACTGAAAACCTAACAAATATATTCCAATATGATCAGATAAATAAAGCAATATTTTCTTATGGCTCTGTCAGTAATCTTTAATTTTCAACAGACACAAAAGACAAATTTCCTTTATATAAAAATCCCCATAACATGAACATTAAATGAAAGAAACCGGTATTCAAGGCACCATCAGTAGCCTATATTTTCTATTTTAGCAAAAGTGGGCTAAATTTACTTCAAAGAAAAAAACAATAATAGCAATTTTCTATCATCCACTCAACTGAAATATTTTTAAAATATAATTGGATTGAAATACAATAAAATAAAGTGCAAAAATCTATTAATCAAAAACAACACTTTGTTTAAGGAGAAGTAACATGCAGTGAAAACAAATATTAAACTTTAACTTTTAAACTTGAACTGAGTAAAAACTCTAAATATGTGATTGCACAGTAATGTTCACTTGTTTGAGGTTGAGGGTGATACTTGGTGGTGTCCCATCTTTTCCACAAGTTCATCAATGTTCGGGGTAAGGCTCTGAGCTGAGGAAATCCTCAGAATTGAGTGGAGGTGTTCAGCAGTAAGTCGACTTCTGTGTGATGTTTTGTTCAGGTTCATCAAAGAAAACAGTTGTTCACACAGGTATGTGCTGCCAAACATAGACAACGTTTGAGCAGCCTGGATGCGCAGCTGGGGCATTGTGTCGGGGAGGAAACGGGCGAACTCCGCAGCACCCACTGCCGCATATTTTGCCCTCAGTGCATCATTGCATTGGAGGTCAATCAACTCCATTTGGAGGTTTGGTGGTGAGCTTTCCACGTCAACAGCAAATGGGTTACCGAGCAGTTCCAACCTGCTTTTTTGTGCTTCAAAGTCAGCAAATCGGCGTCGAAAGTCAGCGGCAAGCATACCTATTTTATCAGCCAACTGTGCGCTCGGGAACGCACTGGTAGAGAGCTTCTCTTTCATGGTCTGGCAGCTGGGAAAGTGGCTCAAATTTTCTTTCCGCATCTGCGTCTCCCACAGAGTCAGTTTGGTTTTAAATGCCTTCACTGTACTGTACATATCAGAGATGACATGATCCCGACCCTGCAGCTGCAAGTTCATTGCATTCAGATGACTCGTAATGTCACACAGAAAAGCCATTTCACACAGAAACATTTCGTCTCGGAGTTGTGTTGTGTCTTTCCCTTTGCTGTCCAAGAACAGACAAATCTCCTCACGAAGCTCGAAACATCTTTGAAGCACCTTTCCCTGGCTTAGCCATCGCACCTCTGTGTGATAAGGCAAATCACCATGCTCCGTTTCTAACTCCGTCAGAAATGCCTTGAACTGGCGGTGATTCAAACCTTTGGCTCTGATAAAGTTAACTGTGCGCGTGATGATGCTCATTACATGCTCCATTTTCAAGGCTTTACCGCACAACGCTTCCTGGTGTATGATACAATGATAAGCTGTCAGCTCACCTGTCGCGTTTTCCTCTTGCATCTTTTCCCGTATCTTCGCCACCAGTCCGCTCCTGTGTCCACACATCGCAGGTGCTCCGTCGGTTGTCAAACCCACGAGTTTTTCCCAAGGCAGCTCCATCTCATTTACACAGCAGCCTACTGCTCGGTGCGTCACCGTTGCATTGTGGGAAATGTAGTATTGGTGCGTGTAAAAGATCTGCGGGCTGCCGGCTTGCTGCGGTCTGCGGGCCGGTTCTAATAATAAATCAAGATCATCCCAGGGGCCGTAAAAAACCTTCTCGCGGGCCGGATGTGGCCCGCGGGCCTTGACTCTGACATATATGCTATAGGCTGTCTCATTGTTGCCGGTGATCAGGCCTACCACCGTTGGGTCGTCGGCAAACTTAATGATGGTATTGGAGTCGTGCTTGGCCGTGCAGTCCTGTCAAGAAGTCCAGGATCCAGTTGCAGAGGGGGGTGTTTAGTCCCAGGGTCCTTAACTTAGGGATGAGCTTTGAGGGCACTATGGTGTTGAATGCTGAGCTGTAGTCAATTAACAGCATTCTCACGTAGGTGTTCCTTTTGTCCAGGTGGGAAAGGGCAGTGTGGAGTGCAATAGAGATTGTGTCATCTGTGGATCTGTTGGGGTGGTATGCAAGTTGGAGTGGGTCTATGGTTTCTGGGATGATGGTGTTAATGTGAGCCATGACCAGCCTTTCAAAGCACTTCATGGCTACAGATGTGAGTGCTATGGGTCGGTAGTCATTTAGGCAGGTTACCTTGGTGTTCTAGGGCACAGGGACTATGGTGGTCTGCTTGAAACATGTAGGTATTATGGATTCGGCCAGGGACGGGTTGAAAATGTCAGTGAAGACACTTGCCAGTTGGTCAGGGCATGCTCGGAGGACACGTCCTGATAATCCGTCTGGCCTTGTGAATAGTGACCTGTTTAAAGGTCTTTCTCACGTCGGCTATGGCGAGCGTGATCACACAGTCGTCCGGAACAGCTGGTGCTCTCATGCATGCTTCACTGTTGCTTGCCTCGAAGCAAGCATAGAAGTAATTTAGCTCATCTGGTAGGCTTCATCACTCCAGAGAACGTGTTTGACCTGCTCCGGAGTTCAATGGTGGCGAGCTTGACACCACTCCAGCTGGCGCTTGACATTGCGCATGGTGATCTTAGGCTTGTGTGCGGCTGCTCTGCATTGGTAACCCATTTCATGAAGCTCCCGACGAATAGTTCTTGTGCAGACGGTACTTCCAGAGGCAGTTTGGAATACGGAGTGTTTCAACCGAGGACAGACGATTTTTACGTGCTTCAGCACTCTGTGGTCCTGTTGTGAGCTTGTGTGGCCTACCACTTTGCAGCTGAGCTGTTGTTGCTCCTAGACATTTCCACTTCACAATAACAGTACTTACAGTTGACCAGGGCAGAAATTGGACAAACTGACTTTTTTGAAAAGGTGGCATCCTATGACGGTGCCACGTTGAAAGTCACTGAGCTCTTCAGTAAGGCCATTCTACTGCCAATGTTTGTCTATGGAGATTGCATGGCTGTGTGCTTTAAAAAAAAAATTTTTTTTATACCCCTGTCACCAATGGGTGTGGCTGAAATAGCCGACTCTACAAATTTGAAAGTGTTTCCACATACTTTTGTATTATATAGTAGCAGTCAAAAGTTTGGACATGCTGTGGTAGCCATGCAGGTTAAGTGTGCCTTGAATTCTAAATAAATCACTGACCGTGTCACCAGCAAAACACACCATCACACCACCACCACCACCTCCTCCTCACGATGGGAACCACACATGCGGAGATCATCCGTTCACCTACTCTGCATCTTACGAAGACACGACGGTTGAAACCAAAAATCTCACATTTGGACAGATCAAAGGACAGATTTCCACTAGTCTAATGTCCATTGCTCGTGTTTCTTGGCTCAAGCAAGTCTCTTCTTCTTATTGGTGTCCTTTAGTAGTGGTTTCTTTGCAGCAATTCGACCATGAAGGCCTGATTTACACAGTTTCCTCTGAACAGTTGATGTTGAGGTGTGTCTGTTACTTGAACTCTGTGAAGCATTTATTTGGGCTGCAATTTCTGAGGCTTGTAACTCTGATTAACTTACCTTTGCAGCAGAAGTAATTCTGGGTCTTCCTTTCCTGTGGCGATCCTCATGTTTTAGCCTAGAGTAAATGATAACTGTCTAGTCCCAGACATTAGGCCTACTGCTTGAGTATTAATACAGAAGGAAGTAAATAAACCACCAGACCTACAGTGAAGATTAGGCGTTAACTCTTGTTAATCAGTACAAAATGGTAGCAGACTAAACATGGGAATGACTACCCTGATTGTCTTTTTAGAGACTTTTGTATAATCACATTTTCTCTCCAAACTCGTTTCAGGTTCATTCCAAGTTCCGCTACCCGTTCTACAATGAGATGTGCTGGTATGTCCTGGAGAGGTACGTGCACTGCCTGACCAAGCGCTCCTATCTTGCTCCGGAGTTTCACAGAGAGCCTCTGCTAATCGGTGAGTGAGCCCAACTAATGGAGCTGTTTAACCAATGACCCGGGTGTGTCCATGAATGCTGCTTAAATCTTTCTTCTATCCCGAGAGCTCCTGCCTTGCACTCTTGTTGTAATTACCACTCACAAGTGGGTAACTCTCTAATCCTTTGCTAAGAGCCAATGTTATAACACCTCTGACCTCTGTTTAATCAGTGAGACTGCGTTATCACAGAAATGATAGCTAGCATGATGAAAGTGACAGAAATTATAATCTGACCGGAATGGTTACACATGGAGCACATCAGACTGGTCCTTTAGTCTTCTCTCATCCTCCTCCTGCACTTCTTCAGATTTGGAGACGAAGCTGAGCACTGAGAGCCCCTCTGACTCGCCAAGTCAGGACATGGACGAGGAGGACTCCTGCGAGACGCAGCAGGAACGAGAAGAACGGAGTGACAGGTCAGCATTTGATGACCCCTGCTCTCCTGATAACAGGAAGGGTAAACCCAGCGCCCCTCAGCCTCTCAAAGCTGCCTTGGATGATAGCTGCATCCCCACCTCCATCCAGCCTCCAGAGTTCCCCAAAACCCCCTCTGGTTCGCCAGGCTCAGAGTCTCAGAGTAAATGGACTCATTTGACTGAGTTTGAACTGAAGGGCCTTAAGGCCCTGGTGGAGAAGTTGGAAGCACTCCCCGAAAATAAGAAATGTGTCCCAGATGGCATGGAGGACCCCCAGGCCCTGCTGGATGACATGAAGGTATGTGCCTCGTCCAGCTCAGCTCTAATGTATTTTCTGTCTCTGTGTAAATATCTGGACGTACCATTACAAAACACAGGAACTTACTCTTTTACCCGTTCCCCAGGTTGTCTTGAAGGAACATGAAGACGATGATCCCAAAATGGCTGCCACTGGTGTACCTGTGGTGTTCTGGCCCAAGAAGTCTGCCAAGGTGAGAATGCGGTGTTTGTAGCCTCAGTATTGTCATTCATTTGTCATCTGAAAGCCTGCCCATATTCATACTCTGTCTTGGCTTAGTAGAGCAGGGCGTATGTTGTGATTTTGGTACTCGTGTCTCTCTCTCAAACTAGATTATCTTCTTCCCTAGAGCAGTGGTTGTACTTATTTGCATAATGTTGATTTAGCGGGCTGCAGAATTGCCTAACGAGGGAGATAATGAGATTTTCTGTATTGTTTTGCTCCTCATCTCTTCCATGTCACAGCTGGGTCTCATCCACAGTGTCTGTCATTGTTGGATAATTAACACTGTTCTGCGTGATCTTGTTTACCAAGTGAGGGCTTTGAGTTTACTGATAAAAGGTTAACTAAAACTATGCTCCTTATGGGTGATCTATCTAGGCCTATTGATCAGCTTGACAAATAATTTGCAAATAAGTCTGATTTATTATTGTGTATCGAAGTCCAAAAATGCTTAATTGTCACTGCATCTCATTAGACATCACTTCTACTGTTGTATTGACTAAGACAGAATGGGGATTGAGGGGAGGAGTGGCGGCATGATAGAAAATGGTCTGTGTGAAGCCCCTTTTGATCTTTAACTTCCTTTACTGCATTAAAAGCTCCAACCAACCACCGTACAGCTGGGCATAAAGTAGAAGCCAGAGCAGAGCAATCAAAGCCAGATTCACTGATGCAGTGGGCAGGCAGGAAAGCAACAGACTAGATTAATCCCTCACAAAGAAGTGTGATGTGGACACAGTAGCACATAGCTGCATATGGGATGGATTTTGATCATAGAAATCTGTGGTCTGCTGCTCCCCCTACACGTCGTTGATCAATTTAAAGGCCAGATGCTGATTCTGTGGGCTCTTTTTGTGTTCCTTTTGGAATAAAACACCATCTGTCTCTCTATTGGCTGAATTTGTCTGGTCTTCCTTCCCAGTGATCCTGCTCATGTAGGAATATCCCCAAACTGGTTCTGCATTCTCCTTCCTGACTGGAAGAAGGTGGGGCTCCACTGCACATATTCAAATACCTTATCTGCATATGGTCTCCCCATTGGCTGCACTGTCTCCCTGTACTCCTTCCTCCCAGAGACCTAGCCATTCCCTATTCATGAGCTAGCCTGCTCTGCTCTGCTGTGTATATTGCCTTTGCTGGAAGATTGTGGAGCAGGAGGGAGGGCTGTGCGGTAGACGGCAGCAGCAGCTGGATGAGGAGGAGGCTCAGGCTGGGGCGGGCTGCAGCCATGTCAGTTTGCTGTGAGTTGGTCAGGGTATGAAAAGCAGCCATGGCCATGTCGCTGAGCACTGACGATGAGGATTACGACTCAGAGGCTGAGCAGGTTGGTTAGCGCACTGAACTCCTCGGGACATAGCAAAGGAGAGGAATGTGTCTGTCTGTGAGGCACAGTTAATTGAGCTGAGTGGTGATTGATTGTTGTAGGGAAAGGGAGCCACCTGAAGAGAAATGCTGCTTCTGTTTCTGTGTTAGCCTCCTTTCTTGTGTTCTTTATTTTCTTCCCTGTGGTTGTATGTTGATTTACAGGTTGTGTGTGTGCCTGAGAAATGCAGTAAGGAGGTGTGATGGCACAGACCGTTCAGACAGCAGCATCAGTCCTCAGGGAAACTACTGGTTGTTCCAGAACAGGGAAGAGAAACGAGATAAACAACAAGAATGTGTGTGAGAGATCAGGCAGAAAGATGCAGATTAGAGATGAATATTTAATAGGTTTGTATGTATGAACAGGGAAGAATACATCTGATACATTTAATATATTTATTGTGCCTGCAATTGTGTATGATAATGAGGGAATATAGTTGATGTGTACTGTATGAATTGGCTATGGCACGTAAATGAGCCAGGAGATTGTGTATGTAAACGCTGAGGAAGATTGTGTTTGTGTATAGACTCCTCTGCCACATAGTCATAGCACTGCATTCCACAGCCCCTTCCAATTATACACTGACTGTGAGTGTGTTTATCATTGGATACAGTTTAATTCTTTTCGATCCTGCCACAGATGAGATGGCGGAATATATTTTTTCCCTCCCTGTTGCTGTTGATATCAACACAGCATTTGTACGTGGTGTTCCTGTTCGATAGGGATGTGCATGTTTTTGGTGTTCAAAAAAAAATATATATATCACCTCCATCTCAACTGTCTGGTTGCAGATGATTATTATTCTCATGTGCTCAGTGCCTATGAGATGATAGATTGAGATAAATGCCTTTGAGTTGTTATATCAAGAGCAAATTCATTAGGCTTGTAAATCCCCCAGAAGCCCACAATAACAGTGTCAATGTTTGGACAACTGTTTTTTTGGGGGGGGGGGGTGGGCATTAGCAACAAACCTTTTTGATCGCCATACATACATTTTCACAAAGTAACCTCAAATAAATCACGATCTATATTTTTTGACAGTACCTCTGGGAGCTCAGTGCCTCAGTCTAAGAGAGCCTTGCATCTATTATTCCTCGCTTGCGTTTTTGAGGTTTACCAGCAGTGGTGTTTTATCTAAGATCACACATCGTGTTTGTTTGTGCTGTATGACTGATTGGGCGTGTGCCTGTGTGGATATGGGCTATTCAAATTGAGCAGGTCTTCCTGTGTTCCACTGTGACGCAGTAGGTTATTACACTGTGGCACATACTCCAACTCCTCTGCTGAACCTCAGCTTTGCTGAGCTAAGGAATAGCACGCTGGTTTGTAGAGGAATGTTCATCATCATACCTTAGATCTAGGGTCCTGTGTCTTGGTTAATCATGTCACATGACCTGGATTTTCACCATTATTTTAAGCCTTTACCAGAAATGAGAATTAGACCAAAAATGAAAGCAATTCTGGAAAGTTCTGGACCATCTGACATAAAAAGAAAATGGGACAGCTTTGATAAAAAAGCTTTAAAGGTTAAAATCCATGTCATGTGACATGATTAACCAAATCACAGGGCCCTACTAGCTAGCTACATAACATACCTACATGTGTGCTCTGGTAATGCATTACATAGTTTACAGATAACAAACTTTCTAAGCATGGAAGGCTTTGACGCTGATGAGATAGATAAGCTACATTTCTGTCATTGCATGTCCTTGCAAGGAGATATAATGCTCCCTGTACAGTCTCCATTTGGGATATGATGAGGAACATCTTATGTCACTCAATGACCTGAGCTTCCTGAGACTGACTGATGGGTCAGTTCAGGTTCTGTAAAGTTAGTTTCACTTCCTCTTTTTAGATGGAGATTTACACCCTTCTGTCACTGCTCTACAGGATTCCCAATCCTATTGTGTTTTTGTGTTGCTGGGAGACGAGGGGATTTTCAGGACAATGTGGAGGGCTGTCTGGAACATATTTTCTCATGTAAGGTCCGTGGTCCTTTGGGGTCAGGTCCGATCTGACAGCGTTAGATCTACTCCTTTGAGCCAGGTTAACTTGAAAATCACTAAATGCTGTCAGGTAACCTGTTGGGTTATGACTTTTGATATGGGCAAAATGGATCCTCTGTCATTGTCTATGGTTGCTTGTGACAGATATGTCAAGGAGGTGACCGGTGACAGGACAGATCATAGAACGCTGCATGTTAGGGCTGGGAATTGCCAGGGACCTCACGGTACAATATTATCACGATACTTAGGTGCCGATACGATATGTATTATGATTCTATATGTATTGCGATCCGATACTGCGATTTGATGTTTCAAACATATTGCTGACTGTACAGTGCATTCGGAAAGTATTCAGACCATTTTGACTTAACACATTTTGTTACGTTACAGCCTTATTCTAAAATTGATTAAATAAACATTTTTCCATCAATCTACACACAATACCCCATAATGACAAAGCAAAAATAGGTTTTTAGAAATGTTATCAAATTTATAAAATACAAAAAACGTACCTTATTTCCATAAATATTCAGACCCTTTGCAATGAGACTTGAAATTGAGCTCAGGTCCATCCTTTTGCTATTGATCATCCTTGAGATGTTTCTCCCAACTTGATTGGAGTCCACCTGTGGTAAATTAAATTGATTGGACATGATTTGGAAAGGCACACACTTGTCTGTATAAGGTCCTACAGTTGACGGTGCATGTCAGAGAATAAACCAAGCCATGAGGTCGAAGGAATTGTACGTAGAGCTCAGAGACAGGGTTGTCGAGGCACAGATCTGGGGAAGGGTACCAAAACATTTCTGCAGCATTGAAGGTCTCCAAGAACACGGTGGCCTCCATCATTCTTAAATGGAAGAAGTTTGGAACCACCAAGACTCTTCCTAGAGCTGGCCGCCCGGCCAAACTGAGCAATCGAGGGAGAAGGGCCTTGGTCAGGGAGGTGACCAAGAATCCAATGGCCACTCTGACAGAGCTCCAGAGTTCCTCTGTGGAGATGAGGGAACCTTCCAGAAGGACAACCATCTCTGCAGCACTCCACCAATCAGGCTTTTATGGTAGAGTGGCCAGACAAAAGCCACTCCTCAGTGGAAGGGACTGGGAGACTAGTCAGGATCGAAGGAAAGATGAATGGCGCAAAGTACAGAGAGATCAGGACCTGAGACTGGGGCGAAGGTTCATCTTCCAACAGGACAATGACCAAAGCCAAGACAATGCAGGACAAAGCCAAGACAATGCAGGAGGGGCTTTGGGACAAGTCTCTGAATGTCCTTGAATGGCCCAGCCAGAGCCCAGATTAGAACCCGATCGAACTTCTCTGGAGAGACCTGAAAATAGCTGTGCAGCAACACTCCCCGTCCAACCTGACAGAGCTTGAGAGGATCTGCAGAGAATAATGGGAGAAACTCCTCAAATACAGCTGTGCCAAGCTTGTAGCGTCATACTCGAAGACTCGAGGCTGTAATCGCTGTCAAAGGTGCATCAACAAAGTACTGAGTAAAGGGTCTGAATACTTATGTAAATGTGATATTTGGCATGGGTCCCCAGATCCTCAAAAGGTTCTACAGCTGCACCATCGAGAGCATCCTGACCGGTTGCATCACCGCCTGGTATGGCAACTGCTTGGCATCTGACCGCAAGGCGCTACAGAGGGTAGTGCGAACGGCCCAGTACATCAGCCAAGCTTCCTGCCATCCAGGACCTATATAATAGGCAGTGTCAGAGGAAAGCCCATAAAATTGTCAGAGACTCCAGTCAACCAAGTTATAGACTGTTTTTTCTCTGCTACCGCACGGCAAGAGGTACCTGAGCGCCAAGTCTCGGACCAAAAGGCTCCTCAACAGCTTCTACCCCCAAGCCATAAGACGACTGAACAATTCATAAAATCGGCAACGGACAATTTACATTGGACCCCTCCCCCCTCCCCTTTCGTACACTGCTGCTACTCACTGTTTGTTTGTTACCTATGCATAGTCACTTCGCCCCCACCTACATGTACAGATTACCTCAACTAGCCTGTACCCCCGCACACTGACTCGGTACCGGTGACCCCTGTATATAGCCTCGTTATTCTTATTGTGTTACTTTTAAATTGTTATTTATTATTTTAGTCTACTTGGTAAATATTTTCTTGAACTGCGCTGTTGGTTAAGGGCTTGTAAGTAAGCATTTCACGGTGAAGTCTACACTTGTCGTATTCGGCGCATGTGACAAAGTTTTCTTTATTATAATTTATTTTATTTTTAATACATTTTCAAAAATGTCAACCTGTTTTTGCTTTGTGATTATTGGGTATTGTGTGTAGACTGATTTAGGGAAAAAACTATTTAATCAATTTTAGAATAAGGCTGTAACGTAACAAAATGTGGAAAAAGT
This sequence comes from Salvelinus alpinus, assembly GCF_045679555.1. Taxonomy (NCBI): domain Eukaryota; kingdom Metazoa; phylum Chordata; class Actinopteri; order Salmoniformes; family Salmonidae; genus Salvelinus; species Salvelinus alpinus. The sequence goes on along the minus strand of NC_092086.1, from coordinate 98,446,898 downwards.
CAAGGGGTCTGAATACTTCCCGAATGCACTGTATGTCTGCTGCAGAGAGACAAGAGGGAGCATAAGAAAACGAGTCTTCTTTAGTTATCTGCACTTCCTCTCTGGCTCAGTCAGGCCCCGAGTCTGTAATCCAAACAGAGATCCTTGGATTCCACCACAGATTATAGATGCCCCCAATATCTAAAATAAAATATTATTTTGCCAAGATCTCTGATCACCCCAGCCTAGCCACTCTGCTTGGTGTACACTTGTTTTAGGATAAGTCTAGAACAAGGCAAGGTTTAGCCCCTGACCCTAATGTTCTTCGCTGATAGGTTATTTGCGTTTTCTCTGTCCAGTGGTAGCAGCACTTGGTTGGCTACCCAACTCTCTCTGCATGTCACAGGAATAATAGGATGTTTGTTGTTGCTATGCTGATCCTTGGAAAATGTGCACTGCTGATGTTGCTATAGAAATCTGATACACCTGATTGGCTGTGGCTGTTTTTTGTTCCATTCTTTGCTGTAATTGTGATCACTGATTTATCTCATCTCTTCCTACTGCTCTCACTAGGCTAGGTGGAGAATGTTATGATGACATAACCATTCTATTGAATTCAAACACCTCATTACATCATGCAAATTCTTCCAAAGCGGTTTGTGGTTTTATTCTTGCAAAACCTGTTAGTCCCGCTGGTTGGTCATTGAGTGAGGATAGGGAGGAGGTGGAGTGTGCACAGCTTAGTGATTTAGTATGAGGATCAAAGGGATTAGTGAATTAGCAATTTCAATGTTGTTATTATTCTGACTCACATATTGTGTTTTGCATAATGCTCTTCAGATAGAAATATAAAGCAGTACACACACCCAGTGTTGCTGGTGCAGCTCTGAGCAGTCAGTCAGCATTCACCTGCATTTCCTTAGTACATGCCATTACCAACTGTAAATCACAGGATGGGGGGAAAGTAACACATGTTCAGTACCGTGGGTTGCTGTGGAAACAAGTGCCTGTTGGATACCTGCCATTTGAATTCACAGTAACCACATTTCCTCTGGCATAGCTCGTGCCCAATCACCATGTACTGTACACAGCTAGGTTATACACTGAACAAAAATCTAAACGCAACATGTAAAGTGTTGGTCCCATGTTTCACGAGTTGAAATAATAGATAGAAAGTCAGTATGAGGGTTAGCTCAGGATAGAATGAAAGGTGGCTAGTGCGTGGGAGAGTATCTGTAGAGTTCAAAAAGTACTTGCACTCAACCATGAAGAGGAATAACCCAAAGAGGCCAAGATGCAAAAAATAATATCATTAATTTAATCCACACTCAAAATAATACAGAAAGTGCAAGGTGCTAATAAAACAAATTCAATAAACTGAGCATATGTTTTGGCCTCATGCCTTCATCAGTGCTGTACAAACAAATTAAGAAGACACGTACTTAAAACACCTGCTGTGCGTAACAGGCGCAACAGGTGCAAGCAGATAGTTCATTAGAGACTGGCAAATGGGCAGTCGATGCATATTAAAAAATTATATATAAAGTATCAAAAATTGACAATTTGTCAGGTATAATTGGAAAGAGACAATCTGGGCTACATAGCAATATCAGAAGCAATAGATATGAAATACTCGAGTAGGCTAAAAAGCTCAGCGATCCCATACACACAAAAAGCTTATTTCTCAAAAATTTTGTGCACACATTTGTTTACATCCCTGTTAGTGAGCAGTTCTCCTTTGCCAGGACAATCCATCCCCCTGACAGGTGTGGCATATCAAGAAGCTGATTAAACAGCATGATCATTACACAGGTGCACCTTGTGCTGGGGACAATAAAGGCTACTCTAAAATGTGCAGTTTTGTCAAACAACACAATGCCACAGATGTCTCAAGTTTTGAGGGGGCGTGCAATTGGCATGCTGACTGCAGGAGTGTCCACCAGAGATGTTTCCAGAGAATTTAATGTTCCTTTCTCTACCAAAAGCTGCATCCAACTTTAGTTTTAGAATTTGGCAGTACGTCCAACCAGCCTCACTGGTGTTGTGTGGGCGAGCGGTTTGCTGATGTGAACGGAGTGCCCCATGGTGGGGTTATGGGCAGGCATAAGCTACGGACAATGAACACAATTGCATTTTATAGATGGCAATTTGAATGCACAGAGATACCGTGATGAGACCCATTTTCGTGCCATTCATCCGCCGCCATCATCTCATGTTTGAGCATGATAATGCACGGGCCCATGTCACAAGGATCTGTACACAATTCCTGGAAGCTGAAAATGTCCCAGTTCTTCCATGGTCTGCATACTCACCAAACATGTCACCGATTTGAGTACGTTTGGAATGCTCTGGATCGACGTGTACGACAACATGTTCCAGTTCCCGCCAATGTCCAGCAACTTCGCACAGCCATTGAAGAGTGGGACAACATTCCACAATCAACAGTCAGATCAACTCTATGTGAAGATGTTGCACTGCATGAGGAAAATGGTCACACCAGATACTGGCTGGATTTCTGATCCACGCCTCTACCTTTAAAAAAAAAGAAGGTGTCTGTGATCAATAGATGCATATCTGTTTTCCCAGTCATGTGAAATTCCATAGATTAGGACCTAATTGACTGATTTCCTTAAATGAACTGTAACTCCAGTAAAACCTTTGAAATTGTTGCATGTTTTTTTTTTTAAATATTTTTGTTCAGTGTATATACAGTACAAAAGTACATGGACACCTGCTCGTCAAATATCTCTTTCCAAAATCATGGGCATTAATATGGAATTGATCCCTCCTTTGCTGCTATAACAGCCTCCACTCTTCTGGGAAGGCTTTCCATTAGACGTTGGAACATTGCTGCTGGGACTTGCTTCCATTCAGCCACGAGCATTAGTGAGGTCGGGCACTGATGTTTGGCGATTTGGCCTAGTCGCAGTCGGCGTTCCAATTCATCCCAAAGGTGTTCGATGGGGTTGAGGTCAGGGCTCTGTGCAGGCCAGTCAAGTTCTTCCACACCGATCTTGGCAAACCATTTCTGTATGGACCTCCCTTTGTGCACTGGGAAATTGTCATGCTGAAACAGGAACGGGCCTTCCCCAAACTGTTGCCACCAAGTTGGAAGCACAGAATGGTCTAGAATGTCATTGTTTGCTGTGCGTTAAGAATTCCCTTCACTGGAACTAAGGGGCCTAGCCCAAACCATGAAAAAACACCCCAGACCATTATTCATCCTCCACCAAACTTTACAGTTGGCACTATGGATACGGGCAGGTAGCGTTCTCCTGGCTTCCGCCAAACCCAGATTCATCCGTCAGACTGCCAGAAGGTGAAGTGTGATTCATTACTCTAGAGAACACGTTTCCACTGCTCCAGAGTCCAATGGCGGCAGCGAGCTTTACACCACTCCAGCCGACATTTGGCATTACGCATGGAGATCTTACACGCTACCCAAACTGCACGTGTCAAGTGTGCAAGCGTTGCAAAATAAATTTACACATACATGTTATTCAATCATTGCACCCACACTGCTCGCACGTGCCAACGAGCGTCTTCGTTGCCACTAAAATAGAAGGTGCTTCTATTTGTTATTCCGAACGCGATGCAAGTCCTGCCTCTCCCATCTCCTCATTGTCTTTTAGAAGCAAATACCCACGTGCCATCTCCTCATTGGTTATACACACGTGGGTGATTGAAAGATGAACTGAGGTCGGTCGGTAGTTGTAATACACCTTATTATGAAAGTTTGATGCCAATCGCCATATAAAGAAAAAGCCTGGAAGGAGGAGAGATGACTAGAAACGATTCGGTAACCGTTTTATGTGTGGATTAATTTTCAGAGTAGAGGACTTTGCATATCAGGTAAAATAACAACTCAACATTTTATATACCAGGACAAATTAGCTAGCAACTGCAAGCTAGCTAGCTAAATTGACATAAATGATTAATGCTTTTCGACCGGTCCCCAAATTAATATAATTGGTTGAGTTTGTTTTGATATTTCAACCTGCGTGTCGTGATTGCGTTCTGTCTGGGGGGACAAAATCAACTTGCGTACGCACCGTATCCGGTTTGGGCATGGTGTTAGGCTTGTGTGCGGCTTCGGCCATGGAAACCCATTTCATAAAGCTCCCGACAAACAGTTCTGAGGCTGACGTTGCTTCCAGAGGCAGTTTCGAACTCTGTAGTGAGTGTTGCAACCGAGGACAGGCGTTTTTTACGTGCTATGCACTTAACTTCTCGCGGCCCTGTTATGTGAGCTTGTGTGGCCTACCAATTCCCGGCTGATCTGTTGTTGCTTCTAGAAGTTTCCACTTCACAATAACAGTACTTACAGTTGACCGGGGCAGCTCTAGCATGGCAGAAATTTGACAAACTGACTTGTTGGAAAGGTAGTATTCTATGACGGTGCCACGTTGAAAGTCACTGAGATCTTCAGTACGGGCCATTCTACTGCCAATGTTTGTCTATGGAAATTGCATGGCTGTGTGCTCCATTTTTATACACCTGTCCGCAATGAGTGTGGCTGAAATAGCCAAATCCACTAATTTGAAGGGCTGCCCACATACTTTTGGTTATGTAGTGTATCTATGCCCATAACCATATATCAGTATGTGCCGCTTAGTGACGTACATTATAACCCTGTGGTCTATGGGTGAACGGTCGTGATGAGCGCAGTATCTCTTTGAAGCATACTGAACAAAAGTATAAACGCAACATGCAACAATTTCAACGATTTCACAGTTAAATAAGGAAATCAGTCAATTGAAGTTAATTCATTAGGCCCTAATCTATGGATTTCACATGACTGGGCAGGGGCGCAGCCAATTAGAATGAGTTTTTCCCCACAAAAAGGGCTTTATTACAAACAAATTCTCCTCAGTTTCATCAGCTGTCTGGGTGACTGGTCTCAGACGATCCCGCAGCTGAAGAAGCTTGATGTGAAGGTACTGGGATGGGCTGGTTACACATGGTCTGCGGTTGTGAGGCCAGATGGGTGTACTGCCAAATTCTCTAAAATGACATTGGAGGTGGCTTATGGTAGAAAAATTAACATTCAATTCTCTGCCAACAGTTCTGGTGGACATTCCTGCAGTCAGCATGCCAATTGCACACTCTCTCAACTTGAGACATCTGTGGCATTGTGTTGTGTGACAACTGCACATTTTAGAGTGGCTTTTTATTGTCCCCAGCGCAAGGTCCATCTGTGTACTGATCATGCTGTTTAATCAGCTTCTTGATATGCCACACCTTTCAGGTGGATGCGTTATCTTGGCAAAGGAGAAATACTCACTAACAGGGATGTAAACAAACGTGCACAAAATGTGGGAGAAATAATCTTTTTGTGAACATTTCTGGATCTTCAGCTCATGAAACATGGAACCAAGACTTTACATGTTGCTTTGTATTTTTGTTCAGTACAGAAACAAACCTCCAATAGTCTGCCTAATATAGATGAGTTCACAGTACCCTCGGGATGTTTCAAGTTTTATTTGTCACGTGCACAGGTACAGTGAAATGTGTAGACAATACTCTGCAGTATTCAATATCAAAATAGTATATATTTATATGAAAATCAGTGTGATTTTGAATATGATTTAAAATATGAGTTTGTTTACAGTAGCTAATATCCCCTGGGTCTTTTAAGTGACCAGGCATAGCCTGTATGTCCTTGTTGTTTGCGTACAGTACATCTATATAAGGGATTGTTCTGTATAGAAAATGCTTGGGTGTTCCACCTAGGTGTTTTCTGGTCCGCCTAAGTTGTAATTTTGAAATATGTAGAAAAGATAATGTACCTATATACAGTACCAGTCAAAAGTTAGGACTCACCTACTCATTTTGGGGTTTTTCTTTATTTTTACTATTTTTTACATAGAATAATAGTGAAGACATCAAAACTGAAATAACACACATGGAATCCTGTAGTAACCAAAACAGTGTTAAACAAATCAAAATATATTTGAGATTCTTCAAAATATCCACCCACCCATAACAGCTTTGCACACTCTTGGCATTCTCTCAACCAGCTTTTTATTTTATTTAACCTTTTTATTTAACTAGGCAAGTCGGTTAAGAACAAATTCTTATTTACAATGACGGCCTACACCGGCCAAACCCTCCCCTACCCCGGACGACGCTGGGCCAATTGTGCGCCGCCCTATGAGGAATGCTTTTCCAACAGTCTTGAAGGAGTTCCCAAATATGCTGAGCACTTGTTGGCTGCTTTTCCATCACTCTGCGGTCCAACTCATCCCAAACCATCTCAATTGGGTTGAGGTCGGGTGATTGTGAAGGCCAGGTCATCTGATGCAGCACTCCATCACTCTCCTTCTTGGTAAATTGCCCTTACTCAGCCTGGAGGTGTGTTGTGTCATTGTCCTGTTGAAAAACAAATGATAGTCCCACTAAGCACAAATCAGATGGGATGGCGTATCGCTGCAGAATGCTGCCTTTTTTAATTCTAAATAAATCATTGTCACCAACAAAGCACCTCCACACCATCACACCTCCTCCTCCATGCTTCATGGTGGGAACCACACATGTGGAGATCATCTGTTCACCTACTCTGCGTCTCACAAAGACTCAGCGGTTGGAACGAAAAATCTCAAATTTGGACTCAACAGACCAAAGGACAGATTTCCACCAGTCTAATGTCCATTACTTGTGTTTCTTGACCCAAGCAAGTCTCTTCTTCTTCTTATTGGTGTCCAATGCCTGATTTCACACGGTCCCCTCTGAACAGTTGATGTTGAGATGTGTCTGTTACTTGAACTCTGAAGCATTTATTTGGGCTGCAATCTGAGGTGCAGTTACCTCTGCTGCAGAGGATAAGTTCATTAGAGTTAACTCTGGGTCTTTCTTTCCTGTGGCGGTCCTCATGAGAGACAGTTTCTTCATTGCGCTTGCTGGTTTTTGCGACTGCACTTGAAGAATCTTGAAATCTTCCAGGTTTGACTGACCTTCATGTCTTATAGTAATAATGGACTGCTGTTTCTCTTTTCCTATTTGAGCTGTTCTTGCCATAATATGGACTTGGTCTTTTACCAAATAGGGCTTCTTCTGTATACCACCCTACCTTGTCACAACACAACTGATTGGCTCAAATGCATTAAGAAGGAAAGAAATTCCACAAATGTACTTTTAACAAGGCACACATGTTGATTGAAATGCATTGTAGGTAAATGTAGCCTTTTATTTAACTAGGCAAGTCAGTTAAGAACAAATTCTTATTTACAATGACGGCCTACCCCGGACAAACTTGGGCCAATTGTGCACCGCCCTATGGGACTCCCAGTCATGGCTGGATGTGATACAGCCTGGATTCGAACCAGGGACTGTAATAATGCCTCTTGCACTGAGATGCAGTGCCTTAGACCGCTGCGCCACTCGGGAGCCCAAGAGTGTGCAAAGCTGTCATCAAGGCAAAGGGTGGCTACTTTGAAAAATCTCAAATATGAAATATATTTTTATGTAATACTTTTTTGGTTGCTAGATGATTCCATATGTGTTATTTCATAGTTTTCATGTCTTCACTATTATTCTACAATGTAGAACAATAAAGAGAAACCCTTGAATGAGTAGGTGTGTCCAATCTTTTGACTGGTACTGTATACAGTGCCTTGCAAAAGTATTCATCACCTTTGGCGTTTTTCCTATTTTGTTGCGTTACAACCTGTAATTTAAATGGATTTTTATTTGGATTTCATTTAATGGACATACACCAAATAGTCCAAATTGGTGAAGTGAAATTAAAAAAATTGAATGTTTCAAAAAATAAAAAAATGAAAAAGTGGTGTGTGCATATGTATTCACCCCCTTTGCTCTGAAGCCCCTAAATAAGATCTGGTGCAACCAATTACCTTCAGAAGTCACACAATTAGTTAAATAAAGTCCACCTGTGTGCAATTGAAGTGTCACATGATCTGTCACATGATCTCAGTACTTATACACCTGTTCTGAAAGGCCCCAGAGTCTGCAACACCACTAAGCAAGGGGCTCCACCAAGCAAGCGGCACCATGAAGACCAAGGTGCTCTCCAAACAGGTCAGGTACAATGTTGTGAAGAACTACAGATCAGGGTTGGGTTATAAAAAAATATCAGAAACTTTGAACATCCCACAGAGCACCATTAAATCCATTATTACAATTTTTTAAGAATATTGCACCACAACAAACCTGCCAAGAGAGGGCCGCCCACCAAAACTCACAGACCTGGCAAGGAGGGCATTAATCAGAGAGGCAACAAAGCTGCAAAGCTCCACAGCGGAGATTGGAGTATCTGTCCATAGGACCACTTTAAGCCAAACACTCCACAGAGCTGGACTTTACGGAAGAGTGGCCAGAAAAAAGCCATTGCTTAAAGAAAAAAATAAGTAAACACGTTTGGTGTTCGCCAATAGGCATTTGGGAGACTCCCCAAACATATGGAAGAAGGTATTCTGGTCAGATGAGACTAAAATGTAGTTTTTTGTCCATCGAGGATAATGCTATGTCTGGCGCAAACCCAACACCTCTCATCACCCCGAGAACATCATCCCCACAGTGAAGCATGGTGGTGGCAGCATCATGTTATTATTTTCATTGGCAGGGATTGGAAAACTGGTCAGAATTGAAGGAATTATGGATGGTGCTAAATACAGGGAAATTCTTGAGGGTAACCTGTTTCAGTCTTTGAGATTGGAGACTGGGATGGAGGTTCACCTTCCAGCAGGACAATGACCCTAAGCATACTGCTAAAGCAACACTTGAGTGGTTTAAGGGGAAACATGTCTTGGAATGGCCTCGTCAAAGCCCAAACCTCAATCCAATTGAGAATCTGTGGTATGACTTAAAGATTGCTGTACACCAGCGGAACCCATCCAACTTGAAGGAGCTGGAGCAGTTTTGCCTTGAAGAATGGGCAACAATCCCAGTGGCTAGATGTGCCAAGCTTATAGAGGCATACCCGAAGAGACTTGCAGCTGTAATTGCTGCAAAAGGTGGCTCTACAAAGTATTGCCTTTGTGGCCACTGTATTTAAAAATATATATATAATCTTTGAGAACTAACTCACCAAAATAAAAGCTAGGGGGAAAAATGAATACATTCGGGATTATTGATTTTGTTTGAGCATATTACAGCATTAGCCATGGCAAAATGCATAGAATTGCACATTTTTCTCAGCTCCACGGCAGGATGTTAAATCGCAAGGAATTCGCTATAATATTGCAACATTTTCTCTCCGCTCCATGTGTAGAATTGCAGGTAATTGGCTTAAAATGCAAACATTACTCTACACCGCCAAGATTGGGGGCCTCAAATGTTCTTGCACATGAACCGGACCGAATTCGGCTGCGTCGATGGGCCGACCATGGCTATTGCCACACCCACCTTTTTTGATCCAGAAAAATATTTTAACGTGTGTGTGTGTGTTTTATGAGCAGCACTTACAACGTTGTCTCTGCGTTGGCTCAGGGCCAGAAATAAGAGGGGAAAATAAACACTCTCTCAGGAAGAAATAGACTCAATAATGGAAAATGCTCCACATCAAAGCAGCCCCTCTCCCCTCCCCTCCATCTCCCACTGCCTTCAATTTAATTTTACAGCATATATAAACTTGTGCCCTCTCGTTGTTACGTAAAAGTGTTAGTGTTTTGGCATACAATGTTGCTAGGGAAACATGGAAACACTTTCAAACCAAGCTTTTAAGATGTTGGAGTGCAGATGATTTGAGTTAGAAAAATTGCATGTTCTCACTTGAGTGAGGTCAGATGTTGATGACTTCAAATTGTATTAGTCACATGCGGCGAATTCAACAGGTGTAGACCTTACAGTGAAATGCTTACTTACGAGCCCCTAACCAACAATGCAGTAAAAAAAAATTAAATAAGAAATAAAAGTAATACGTAATTAAAGAGCAGCAGTAAAATAACAATAGCGAGACTATATACAGGGGCGTACCGGTACAGAGTCAATGTGTGGGAGCACCGGTTAGTCGAAGGTAATTGAGGTAATATGTACATGTAGGTAGAGTTATTAAAGTGACTATGCATAGATGATAACAACACTGAGTAGCAGCGGTGTAAAAGGGGGGGGGGGGGGGTGCAATGCAAATAGTCTGGGTAGCCATTTGATTAGATGTTCAGGAGTCTTATGGCTTGGGGGTAGAAGCTGTTTAGATGCATCTTGGACCTAGACTTGGCGCTCTGGTACCGCTTGCCGTGCGGTAGCAGAGAGAACAGTCTACGACTAGGGTGGCCGGAGTTTTTGGCAATTTTTAGGGCCTTCCTCTGACACCACCTGGTATAGAGGTCCTGGATGGCAGGAAGCTTTGCCTCAGTGATGTACTGGGCCATACGCACTACCCTCTGTATTGGTGGCCGAGCAGTTGCCATACCAGGCAGTGATGCAACCAGTCAGGTTGCTATCGATGGTGCAGCTGTAGAACCTTTTGAGGATCTGAGGACCCATGCCAAATCTTTTCAGTCTCCTGAGGGGGAATAGGTTTTGTCGTGCCCTCTTCACGACTGTCTTGGGGTGCTTCCTTGGACCATGTTAGTTTGTTGGTGATGTGGACACCAATGAACTTGAAGCTCTCAACCTGCTCCACTATCTCCTTTGTCTCCTTTGTCTTGATCACATTGAGGGAGAGGCTGTTGGCACCACACGACCAGGTCTCTGACCACCTCCCTATAGGGTGTCTCGTCGTTGTCATCAACAAACTTAATGATGGTGTTGGAGACGTGCCTGGCTGTGGAGTCATGAGTGAACAGGGAGAACAGGAGGGGACTGAGCATGCACCCCTGAGGGGCCCCTGTGTTGAGAATCAGTGTGGCGGATGTGTTGCGATCTACCCTTACCACCTGGGGGCGGCCCGTCAGGAAGTCCAGGATCCAGTTGCAGAGGGAGGTGTTTAGTCCCAGGGTCCTTAGCTTAGTGATGAGCTTTGAGGGCACTATGGTGTTGAACGCTGAGCTGTAGTCAATGAATAGCATTCTCACATAGGTGTTTCTTTTGTCCTGGTGCGAAAGGGCAGTGTGGAGTGCAGTAGAGATTGCATCATCTGTTAGGGTGGTATGCAAATTGGAGTGGGTCTAGGGTTTCTGAGATAATGGTGTTGCTGTGAGCCATGGCCAGCCTTTCAAAGCACTTCATGGCTACAGACGTGAGTGCTACGGGTCAGTAGCCATTTAGGCAGGTTTCCTTAGTGTTCCTGTGCACAGGGACGATGGTGGTCTGCTTGAAACATGTTGGTATTACAGACTCGGACAGGGAGAGGTTGAAAATGTCAGTGAAGACACTTACCAGTTGGTCAGTGCATGCTCGCAGTACATGTTCTGGTCATCTGTCTGGCCCTGTTGACCTGTTTTAAAGGTCTTACATCAGCTGCGGAGAGCGTGATCACACAGTCTTCCGGAACAGCTGGTGCTCTCATGCATGTTTCGGTGTTATTTGCCTCAAAGCGAGCATAGAAGTAGTTTAGCTCGTCTGGTAGGCTCGTGTCACTGGGAAGCTCTCGGGTGTGCTTCCCTTTGTAGTCTGTAATGGTTTGCAAGCCCTGCCATATCCGACAAGCGTCAGAGCCGGGTGTAGTATGAATTCGATCTTAGTCCTGTATTGACGCTTTGCCTGTTTGATGGTTCGTCGGGGGGCATAGCGGGATTTCTTATAAGCTTCCGGGTTAGATTCCAGCTCCTTGAAAGCGGCAGCTCTAGCCTTTAGCTCAGTGGGAATGTTGCCTGTAATTCATGGCTTCTGGTTGTGGTATGTACGTATGGTCACTGTGGGGATGACGTCATCTATGCATTTATTGTTGAAGCCAATGACTGATGTGGTGTACTCCTCAATGCCATCGGAGGAATCCCGGAACTTATTCCAGTCTGTGCTAGCAAAACAGTCATGTAGCTTAGCATCTGCTTCATCTGACCCATTTTTTTTTATTGATTGAGTCACTGGTGCTTCCTGCAGGAATCAGGATAGAATTATGGTCAGATTTGACAAATGGAGTGCGACGGAGAGCATTGTATGCGTGAGTGGAGTAAAGGTGGTCCAGAGGTGTTTAATTGTATTTATTTATAAAAAAATCTTCCTCTGTTTGCACATTTAACATGCTGATAGAAATTTGGTAAGACTGATTTAAGTTTTCCTGCATTAAAGCCCCCGACTATTAGGAGCACCGCCTTTGGGTGAGTGTTTTCCTGTTTGCTTATGACGGAATACAGCTCATTCAGTGCAGTCTTAGTGCCAGCCTCAGTCTGTGGTGGTATGTAGACCGCTACGAAAAATACAGATGAACTCTCTAGGTAGATAGCGTGGTGTACAGCTTATCAGGAGATGCTCTAACTCAGGTGAGCAAAACCTTGAGACTTCCCTAGATATCGTTCACCAGCTGTTATTTACAAAAATACATTGTCCGCCCGCCCCTTGTCTTACCAGACGCCGCTGTTCTATCCTGCCGATACAGCGTATAACCAGCCAGCTGTATGTTGATAATGTCGTCGTTCAGCCACGACTCCATGAAGCATAAGATATTACAGTTTTGAATGTTGGTAGTTTAATCTTCCGCGTAGGTCATCGATTTTATTTTCCAAAGATTGCACATTTGCTAGCAGAATGGAAGGCAGTGGGGGTTTATTCCAGCCACCCCAGTCATAGACTGTTCTCTCTACTACTGCATGGCAAGCGGTACCGGAGTGCCAAGTCTAGGACAAAAAGACTTCTACCCGGGACTATTTACATTGTGTGCCCCCCCCCCAACCCCTCTTTTACACTGCTGCTACTCTCTGTTTATCTTATATGCATACTCACTTTAACCATACATCCATGTACATACTACCTCAATTGGGCTGACCAACCAGTGCTTCCGCACATTGACTAACTGGGCTATCTGCATTGTGTCCCACCTCCCGCCAACCCCTCCTTTTACACTACTGCTTCTCTCTGTTCATCATATATGCATAGTCACTTTAACCATACCTACATGTACATACTACCTCAATAAGCCTGACTAACCGGTGTCTGTATATAGCCTTGCTACTCTTATTTTCAAATGTATTTTTACTGTTGTTTTATTTATTTACTTACTTACCTACACATACCTTTTTTTCGCACTATTGGTTAGAGCCTGTAAGTACGCATTTCACTGTAAGGTCTACACCTGTTGTATTCGGCGCACGGGACAAATAAACTTTGATTTGATAATGAATTCTCAGGAGGCAGCCCGCCCTTTGGCTCCTTTTTCTCTGCCTTCTCTTCACTCAAATGACAGGGATCTAGGCCTGTACCCATGGTTCTGTGTTTTCCGTAGTAGATGGTTAGACCAGCGAACTAGGTATCACAGGTCATCATAAAAGCACTGCTTCTTGTGGTGCAGAACTTAGTTGGTCAACTGATTGATTAGATGAGTCAATTCACCTGGTTTCCCTAAACAGCTGCCAATTCCGGGGTCAATATGACAGCAAATACTGCAACACCCTGCAGACCTGATCCTGTATTCACAAAGCCTTTCAGAGTAGGTGTTGATCAAGTGTCAGTCTTTTAGATCATAATGAATTGGGAGTATTTGGACTGATTGGGACCTGATTCTAGATGAGCACTCCTACTCTGAGACTCTTTGTGAATATAGGCCCAGATCCATCTGTCTCTGTACTAGACCTTGCTTTCACTTTTTGTGTTGTTGTACTATAAAGATACCTGACTCCTACCTCTTCATCTTCTCCATTCAGCAGCAGAGACCTCCCAACAGGCCCAAACCCAAAATGGCGGCCTCGTCTCCTGCGCCTGCGGTCAAGCTATCGGCCAGCCGGAGCACGTCTGGGGCCCGGAGAAGGAGGACGCGATGTCGGAAGTGTGAGGCGTGCCTGAGGACAGAGTGTGGAGAATGCCACTTCTGTAAAGACATGAAGAAGTTTGGCGGGCCGGGTCGCATGAAACAGTCCTGCATCATGAGGCAGTGTATTGCGGTAGGCCTCATACTAACCTGCAGAGTATTTGGACATTCTTTGTATGTGTGTGGACATTTTATCTGGTGACTATGTGCAGAGGGGGAGTTTCTAATATACTAATGTGTTGTTTGTTGTCTCCAGCCTGTCCTGCCACACACTGCGGTGTGTCTGGTGTGTGGGGAGGCAGGGAAGGAGGACACAGTGGAGGAAGAGGAGGACAAATTTAACCTCATGCTCATGGAGTGCTCCATCTGCAATGAGATAGTCCATCCACTCTGCCTCAAGGTAAACTGCTCAAGACAGTATGCTGTTAATGAGCATCTTATCTGTTTGATTTAATTGATTCAGTGTGAGCACTTACATTACTGCAGTAATATTTGTTTATGGTAGCCCTTCCTCCTATAGAGCAGGGGTCGGCGACTGAGAGTGGTTTGGTTTTGTCCCGCACCCCCAAAGAAAAGTATTTAGAATTTTTAAGATTTATGTTTTTGGTCAAAAGAATGTAAAGTCACCAGGAGCAAAAAATTAGTTTAATTTAGGAAATCTATTCCCAGGTATTCCCACAAATAAAGAGACATACGTGAACGTGTCTCAATGTATTCAAGGTATGAAATTATTGTTATTAGGGGTTCAGAGCAAAGCCGTGGCGCAGTTATAAGCAGTCTCACTTAAACCCCCATATCTATCCGCTGCTCCGTTTGACATTTGTTACGTTACAGCCTTATTCTAAAACGGATTACATGTTGTTTTTTCTCAATCCCCATAATGACAAAGCAAAAACAGGTTTTTAGAAATGTTTTCAAATGTATGAAAAATAAAAAACTGATATCCCATTGACATAAGTATTCAGACCCTTTACTCAATACTTTACTTCACCGTAAGGATGGTGCCAGGTTTCCTCCAGACGTGACGCTTGGCGTTCAGGCCAAAGAGTTCAGTCTTGGTTTCATCAGACCAGAAAATCTAAATCTTGTTTCTCATGGTCTGAGAGTCCTTTAGGTGCCTTTTGCCTTTTACTGAGGAGTGGCTTCCGTCTGGCCACTCTACCATAAAGGACTGATTGGTGGAGTGCTGCAGAGATGGTTGTCCTTCTGGAAGGTTATCCCATCTCCACAAAGGAACTCTGGAGCTCTGTCAGAGTGACTATCAGGTTCTTGGTCACCTCCGTGAACAAGGCCCTTCTCCCCCGACTGCTCAATTAGGCCAGGTGGCCAGCTCTAGGAAGAGTCTTGGTGGTTCCAATCTTCTTCCATTTAAGAATGGAGACCACTGTGTTCTTGGGGACCTACAATGCTGCAGAAATGTTTTGGTATCCTTCTCCAGATCAGTGCCTCGACACAATTCTGTCTCGGAGCTCTACGGACAATTCCTTCGACCTCATGACTTGGTTTTTGCCCTGACATGCACTATCAACTGTGGGACCTCATATAGACAGGGAATTCCCTTTCCAAATCATGTCCAATCAATACATTTACCACAGGTGGATTCCAATCAAGTTGTAGAAACATCTCAAGGATGATCAATGGAAACAGGATGGACCTTGAGAAAAGCTAAGGGTTTAGTTAAGAGATGGCTGAGTTATTGATAAATCAGGAAATGTGATTTCATGTGTCAATTTTAAATCCTTTGTAAATCCTGTGTAATGTCATCAAAGACATTACATTGATGAACCATGTTAAGTTTGGCATTGATATCTTAACAAATAAGCAAACTAATAATTCACTTGTTTAACTATGTAATGCTACAACTTAAAATAATCATAACAAATCTTTTCATTGACAAAAGCCAGATTCACTCCAAATTTGGTTGTTCACTTCAAATGTTCGCCAGTAGATGCATATTAGCACATATGTTAAAATATGCCAAAATACTTTTAAAAAATCTTCTCATGAGCCATAGGACCAAATGACACCACATTTGGTCCTGATCAGTAAAAGATGGCTGAGTTATTGACAAATCAAAATCTGATTTTAAGAGCTCATTTAACCCACTGTAAATCCACATTTAACAGTGGCCTATCGACTTGAAACTTGTCATTGTTATCATGGACGTCCTTAAGATGTACCACACTGAATTTGGTATTGATATTTTTTTTTTAAACAAGAAAAATATTAACAACTCACTCTTTGCATATGTAACGCTAATGATTTTGTATTTAGTGCACATAAAGGAAGATACAGTAGTTCCTACATGATAGTGCTTGCTTTGTTATCCAACTGATCTTGTGTTCCTTTTGTCACCCTGTGAACCCTGTTTATTGCTGCTCGTAGCTATATTTTTCACCCCCCAAAAATATGAGGGTCTAAGTTGTGGTCAATTTGCAGTGTACATATTATCATAATTATGTTCCGGCCCCCCCATCTTCCGCTCCGACAAAAATTGGTCCGCAGATTAATCTAGTTGCCTTCCCCTGCTATAAAGGACTTATTCTGCAAATGATAAATTATAGCTTTGTTTCATACTTTATCACTTTTACTTGTGCTTCCTATCACCTTCACCAACTCACTACTTGTGCTCTCTTGTTCAGGTGAAGAATTCTGGTGGAGTTGTAAATGAAGAGTTGCCAAACTGCTGGGAGTGTCCAAAATGCAACCATGCAGGGAAGACCGGGAAAGTAAGCATCTATGTGGTTGTGGAAATTAATGTTCTAGGCAGAATATCTACGCTCTGCACTGTTCAATAAATCACGTTTATTATAAAAAGACTTGAATTGTCTGGAAACAAATAGGCAAAAGGTATAAAGTTGTCTTCCCTTGTTTCTTCCCTTTTGGCTGTCAAGCAAAAAAGAGGACCAGGATTCAAGTACGCGTCCAACCTTCCCGGGTCGCTACTGAAGGACTCGCGATTGAACCGTGACGTTAAGGAAGAGTCCGACCTGCCCAGTGTGCCAACATCACCCACTGCAGTGAAGAGGAAGGTAGAGCGTGATGACACCCCCAAGAGGAAAGCAGAGGAATATCCTCCTCTGAAGAAACGTTCTCCCATGTTGTCTCTGGGCGGGCTACCTCATCCCCGACCCAGGCCTGAGGACAACCCTCTGAGGAAGAAGAGGAAGCTGTTCGACATCAAAGATGAGGACGAGCCTCCTGTTGTCAAGAAAAAGGTAATTTATCCAACAGGCTTTAAGCTGACTATGGATAATTATTTTTATATTGACTGTCTTTACTGAGCCATCCTCTTGATTTGATAAGAGACAGATTTGATAAGGCCCAGAGTTTATTTTGTCAAGATTCTATTACCAAACAACCCTTTTGATTTGAGAATTTGTAGTCCACTTACTTGTCAAACACCGTTTGGAGAAAAATCTATGATAAATAAGGTCTTTATAAAAATGCAAATTAAAACTGTAAAGATGATTGTAACAAATGAATGTCAGAGTAATTGATATGCTCCCCATGTGCCCTTACAGAAGAAGCCCCCAAAACCCGATGACTCCTTCACCTCCAAGCTGTTACGGCCCATCAAGCAAGAGAAAGTTGATGAGGACGAAGACCATGAAGATGACAGATACACAGGGGACAGGGTTGCAGCTAAAGGGAAAAGAGAAGAGGATGAAGATGAGGAGGAAGAAGAGGAGAAAGATGGTATAGAGGACAGTAAAGACGGTAAAGTAAAGACTATGCTGAGTCCACTGTTACGGACGTCTGCAGCCAGAGAGAGTGACCAGTCTTGCTCCAGCTCTCCCCGGGCAGGGCCCAGCAGTGAGGGGGGCGATGCCCCAGAGAAGACACTTGGCCAGCTGAAGGCACACCAGCGACGCCGCCTACCCAACAAAGAGCTGAGCAAGGAGCTGAGCAAAGAGCTCAACCTGGAGATCCAGAAGACCGAGGACTGCTTGGCCAATCAGAACCGCAGACCACTGAAGGGGGAGAACAGCCCGACCAATAACAACCGTCGACCACTGAAGACTGAGGACTCTATCAATCAGAACCGCAGACCACTAAAAACAGAGGACTCCCCCACCAATCAGAACCGCAGGCCAATTAAGACTGAGGATGGCCTATCCAATCACAACCGTCGACCATTGAAGACCGAGGACAGCTTGGCCAATCAGAACCACAGGCCAATGAAGACAGAGCCTGAGAGTGACGGGGAGGAGCATAAGCCCAAGCGGCCACTCGACAACGGCAGCAGTGACCTCGGAGACTGGCTCCACCCCAGGGGGCGGGAGGTGAACGGGACGCCCCGCCAGCTCTCGCCCCTGGGGTGGAACCGCAGCTCTCCGATCACACCTATTTGCCCACGCCCCCCTCCCTGCCACTCACCGTCCAAGTGTGTACAGATGGAGCGTCACGTGATCCGGCCGCCTCCCATCAGCCCCCCGCCAGACAGACTTCCCCTGGATGACGGACAGGCCCACGTGATGCGCAGGGAGGTGTGGATGGTCGTGTTCGGCCACCTCGCACACAGAGACCTGTGTGTCTGCATGCGCGTCTGCAAGACCTGGAACAGATGGTGAGCTGTAGCTATCGGAGGTCGTGTCTACACTTGACAATTTACATGCAACTTCTGCTATCAGAATACGAAGATCGTATGGGTCTAGACGCACAAAAGTCACTTTGTGGTCTGATTGTGTTCAGATCTGTCTGACCACTTCAGGAGGTGGTCAGGGATGCGTTGTGTGCGGATTTCTCCTCAGTCTGGACGCAATCAGGCTACCAAAAGCGCATACATTGGACGACGTCATCAGTGTCTAGAAAACTTGTGTTTTGGGACCGAGAGGCACCTTATCAAAACAAATTTATTTATAAAGCCCGTCTTACATCAGCTGATATCACAAAGTGCTGTACAGAAACCCAGCCTAAAACCCCAAACAGCAAGCAATGCAGGTGTAGACGCACGGTGGCTAGGAAAAACTCCCTCGAAAGGCCATCATTATAACATTGGAGGAAATGCGTTCCTAGCGTGTGAGGATCGTGTTTGCTGGCCTCATAAATGCTTTTGTTTGGCTAGAGTTATGCAATCCCTTCAGCATTGCTTGGTAACTACAGAGGTTAGCTGGCTACTTAGCTATACAGTAGTTAGCTACTGCCGTCTATTGTTGTTGTTATCATATTTGGTTTATTCCACCATTTGTAGAATGCACACTGGCATTTGATTATAGTGCAGGAACGGACACAATGTGGACGCATTTAAATGTAGACTCGTGACGTGTTCGGAATTCCATGATCAGAACTCCATTATCAGAATACTAAAGCTGCATGAACTGCCAAGTCCAGACAGGGCCTGATAGACCAAAACGTCTGGTACGAAGTTGGACAAGTCAGTCTTGTGAATAGTGGGTTGTGTTTTTCAAAGTGGTCTTTGTTTATTGGAAAGACCGTATGAACACTAAGCTGTAAGGCTCGTGGCTTGCCTAGAGCTCTCACCTCAGTGTAGTCTTTCCACAGCTGTAGCTATGGTGGCTGTGTGATCGTGTAGTTACCTTCGTCCCTGTCTCCCCAGGTGCTGTGATAAGAGACTGTGGACGCAGATCGATCTGAACCGCTGTAAGTCCATCACTCCCCTCATGCTGAGTGGCATCATCCGCAGACAGCCTGTGGCTCTGGACCTCAGCTGGACCAACATCTCCAAGAAGCAGCTCAGCTGGCTCATCAACAGACTGCCAGGTATATTCAACACTAGCCAGCAGTGTTGTAACTGAGGCAATGTGCATATCCCTCTGTGGCTTTTTAATAGAACGGTCTACAGTATACACCTAGCCATTATACTGTGTCTGTCCATGGCTCTGGGTACACACTGCAAACCTGATGTCACCACTGCAGCCTGTTACTGTGCTTCTTTGTACTGAGAGCATTGATAAGAACGTATTTAATGTGACTAGTTTGGTGATAATGTAACGCTGTCTTTGTTTCCTTGGTTGGGTGAGCTGGAAGTTTCAGAGAATGCTGCCGTATGTCTGCGATTCTGCTCCATAATAATGGTATCCCCAGGGGTTCCTCAGTGTTTCTGACGATTGGCTTTGTTTCTTCTTAGAATTAATTATGCGGCGACTGTAATTACATTTGCATAGTGATGGTTTTTGTTTGCTTGATTTTGCACCCTCAGGTTAATGAACTGTTGGAGACTATTAAGACCCCCCCCCCAAAGGATTGAACGGGGCAGCAGATAATGTTACACGTTTTGAGTTACTTAATTAGGACTGACTTAGTCCAAGGGAGGCAAACCCAATTCTGTATTATTATGGCTTTTGGTTTCAGTCATTTTGACAGTGCTAGGGTGTGTTTAGTAGGAATTGAGAGAGTGAGTGATGTCGTTGAGTTTGACCCCTCTTAACCCCTGACTGTTGTCCCTGCAGGTCTGCGGATGCTGCTGCTCTCAGGCTGCTCCTGGGTGGCTGTGTCTGCCCTCTGCACCGCCAGCTGCCCCCTGCTGCGGACCCTGGACGTCCAGTGGGTAGAGGGTCTCAAAGACGCCCAGATGAGGGATCTGCTCTCACCCCCCACAGACAACAGACCAGGTAGGTTTTCGCCATCCTGCACTGTGTTAGAGACCATCTGGACACATGGTGTGAAGTATTGAACAGTATGTCAATCTGCTTTGGAGTCCAGTCAGGCTATTGCAGCCCATCCATGTCAGGTCTTGCTGTGCTCTCTGCTGACCATTTGTGTCGGTCTTTATAGGCCACACAGCTGGAAAAGCTTGCATTCGATTTTGCTCCTAGTAGAAGTAAGGAAGCTTTTTAAAAAAATATTTAAAAAAGAACTTGACATGCATTCAATCTTTGTCTCTGTCGTGTCTTTGACTATGCCAGATTGGTTGCTATGACATGCTATTCTATAAAATCATTTATCCGCAATTAATATTACCTGATTGAACTAATCATGTAAATATTAATTAACTAGAGAGGGACACCACGAAATAATATTTATAGAGCTGTTATCTTTCGAATAAACTCTTAAAGATTTAGTAATATTTTACTAAATAACAGTCACATTAATCGTCATTTTATTCAGTCTCATCTGAAAGTTGTAAGTCCTTGATTATCTGCAAGAATCCTGGCTAACAAGTTGAATCAGCAATACAAAATTGGGTTTGATTATTTATTTACTAAATACCTAACTAATCACACAGAATCACACATATACAATTAAATCATAACTTGATCACAAATTACGTCATACAGAAAACGTCCCTAGCGGGCGGGATAGATATGACAGCTTGTTACACAAAGGGAAGGGGCGGGATTTTAGTGAAAGAGCGGGAGACTGGAACATAGGCAAAAGCTGTGCTCTCGTAAATATAGTATCTTATGCATTCTAAATTACCGCCCATTTGACAAGGAAAATGCAATACATATTTACTCTGAGCTGCGCTTCAGTAGGTTGGTGGTAGATGGACCGTGTCGCCAACCTGAGTCCTCTGTCCTTTGAAGAATGTCTCTGGTTGTCACGGGATACGTGTAGTAACGTTGTGTGTGGAAGACGGGATACTCGGAGTGTCCTTCCTAACCTGCGTTTGTAGCAGCTGTTGCCAACTCAACGGCTAGGAGATATCACTTCTGTAGTGAACACGAGTTCAAAGTTCATACCATTCACAATCAAAGTCCATGCTGATGTTGGCCTAGTTCTGTAGTTATTGTCTGAACCATTCTGACATCGGATCGTCATCCAAAATGTACCCGGAACAGGAAGTTACATTTTTGTCACTGGCTTTATATAGTGGAGGTAGAGGGGTGTGTCTGAAAACTCTATTACCCAGGTCTCTTCACAGGGGCGTGCCACTGGTTGAGCTGAGGAAAACTTATGAAAGCACAGATCTCTCATTTGGAAGCTAAATTTACATTTAATCTCTTCACAAATAATCTCATATTCAAACATTTGAATTAAACAACAATTCCATGTGAATCCGATACCTCTGACATTTATACTTTCCACAGTAGAGTTTGTCATTCTATCATTGATGAGAATGTGTCAGAGGGCAACCGAACTGACATAATATACCTTAAGTACCACCGCATATGTTCAGTTGGTTGGATTATCAGAATATAGTTCATTTCCCCCAACTTCTGATGTTACCCAGAATCTCTATGTTAACCCATGGGTTTCCTTATGTCACATCAGTTATAGTGGGGAGAGAGAAAAAGGGGGAAAGAGGTATTTATGACTGTCGTAAACCTACCCCCAACCCAACGTCATGACATCTCTCTCTACCTCTCTAGGTCAGCTGGACAACAGGAGTAAGCTGCGAAATGTGGTGGACCTGCGTCTGGCCGGGCTGGACATCACGGACACCTCTCTGCGCCTCCTCATCCGCTACATGCCCCAACTGACCAGACTGGACCTGAGCTACTGCAACCACGTTACTGACCAGTCAGTCAACATCCTGACCGCTGCAGGGACCACCACCAGAGACTCGCTCACTGACATCAACCTCTCCGGTAGGATCATACAAGGCCATGTCACAATGCCTACTATCACTATAGACATTGGCCATGTCAGAATGTCTCTACTAAAAGTAATCACCGCTAACAGTACTATTCACTATTTAGAACATACTGGTGAGAATCCGGACATGGCCATTGACTGCTCATTGCAATGTTCATTCATTGCTTCATAGGTCTTATTGAATAACAAATGTTCCCTACTGAGATGAATGTGTGCCTCCATAAAGTCATATAACGACCCCATAAACACCAGTATAAAGTATAAATAGCTTAAATAGAGAATTGTCTCTATTTCTGATGCACAGTTGGAGCCATGGGGTGGAGTAAAACTAGGCTCCATTCCAAACACCATAACTGAAGTACCCCCATGGTTCTCCTCTCCCTGAGTAGTGCTGTTAAAGGTTGGGTCAATGTGGGACAGACAGACAGGGGGTTCTCTGGCACCACTGATGTCTAATTATCCACTGTCAGTCACTGTTAATGGGGGAAGCCGTCACCCATTGACTGCACTCAATATGCTCATGACTATGGTGAGGTTTTGGTTGGAGCCTTTATTCTAGAAAACAAATGACTGTTATGACCAAGTATATAGGAGGCGCCTATCTTTGTGTTTTAACTGAAGATGATGAATGGTCTCATATTACGACAACCTAATACTGTATATTCCTCCTCCCTAATCTCTGCAGTGTGCAACAGAGTCACGGACCAGTCCCTGACCTACTTCAAGCGCTGTGGAAGCATCTGTCATATTGACTTGCGATACTGCAAGCAGGTGACCAAAGAGGGCTGCGAGCAATTCATTGCTGAGATGTCAGTGAGTGTACAGTTTGAACTAGTAGAGGAGAAACTACTGCTGAAACTCAGCTAGTGGACAAACAGCAGGTTGATGAAGACTGTACTGTATGCACTGGCTAGCTAGGACACTCGTTAGAATAAGGAACTGGCAAGGGTGATGTTATCACCATGGAGACGGTGTTGTATTTCACGCATCTCTGTGCAAAAAACAACCCACATTGGAAATGGCATAAGACATTTTAATAGTGACTGTTGCCCTGATACTCATTGAATGGCTCTTGTGCTGCTGAAGCAAGAATGTTTTCCAGAACAGGATGTTCAACATGTAAGGCAGGACACCTGGCTGTACTGGAAATTTGACAGCGCATGTTTTTTGTTTTGTTTTTTTGTCTTTGCTAAGATATTGAAGTATTTAATTTTTTCTTTCTGCAAGTGAACTCTATAAATACATACATACATACATACATATATACAGTTGAAGTCGGAAGTTTACATACACCTTAGCCAAATACATTTAAACTCAGTTTTTCACAATTCCTGACATTTAATCCTAGTAATAATTCCCTGTCTTAGGTCAGTTAGGATCACCACTTTATTTTAAGAATGTGAAACGTCAGAATAATAGTAGAGAGAATGATTTATTTCAGCTTTTATTTCTTTCATCACATTCCCAGTGGGTCAGAAGTTTACATACACTCAATTAGTATTTGGTAGCTTTGCCTTTAAACTGTTTAACTTTGGTCAAATGTTTTGGGTAGCCATCCACAAGCTTCCCACAATAAGTTGGGTGAATTTTGTCCCATTCCTCCTGACAGAGCTGGTGTAACTGAGTCAGGTTTGTAGGCCTCCTTGCTCGCAGACGCTTTTTCAGTTCTGCCCACAAATTTTCTATAGGATTGAGGTCAGGACTTTGTGATGGCCACTCCAATACCTTGACTTTGTTGTCCTTAAGCCATTTTGCCACAACTTTGGAAGTATACTTGGGGTCATTGTCCATTTGGAAGACGCATTTGCGACCAAGCTTTAACTTCCTGACTGATGTCTTGAGATGTTGCTTCAATATATCCACATAATTTCCCTTCCTCATGATGCCATCTATTTTGCGAAGTGCACCAGTCCCTCCTGCAGCAAAACACCCCCACAACATGATGCTGCCACCCTTGTGGTTCACGGTTGGGATGGTGTTCTTCGGTTTGCAAGCCTCCCCCTTTTTCTTCCAAACTAAAGATGGTCATTATGGCCATTCGGTTCTATTTTTGTTTCATCAGACCAGAGGACCTTTCTCCAAAAAGTACAATCTTTGTCCCCATGTGCAGTTGCAAACCGTAGTCTGGCTTTTTTATGGCGGTTTTGGAGCAGTGGCTTCTTCCTTGCTGAGCGGCCTTTCAGGTTATGTCGATATAGGACTCGTTTTACTGTGGATATAGATACTTTTGTACCTGTTTCCTCCAGCATCTTCACAAGGTCCTTTGCTGTTGTTCTGAAATTGATTTGCACTTTTCGCACCAAAGTACGTTAATCTCTAGGAGACAGAACGCGTCTCCTTCCTTAGCGGTATGCCGGCTGCGTGGTCCCATGGTGTTTATACTTACATACTATTGTTTGTACAGATGAACGTGGTACCTAAGTGTATGTAAACTTCCGACTTCAACTATATAAAACCCTTTTGGAATTATGTTAGCACAGCTGAAAACTGTTGTGCTGATTTAAAGAAGCAATACAACTGGCCTTCTTTAGACTAGTTGAGTATCTGGAGCATCAGCATTTGTGGGTTCGATTACAGGCTCAAAATGGCCAGAAACCAAGTACTTTCTTCTGAAACTCGTCAGTCTATTCTTGTTCTGAGAAATGAAGGCTATTCCATGCGAGAAATTGCCAAGAAACTGAAAATCTTGTATAACGCTGTGTACTACTCCCTTCACAGAACAGAGCAAACTGGCACTAACCAGAATAGAGAGGAGTGGGAGGCCCCGGTGCACAACTGAGCAAGAGGACAAGTACATTAGAGTGTCTAGGTTGAGAAACAGACGCCTCACAAGTCCTCAACTGGCAGCTTCATTAAATTGTACCCGCAAAACACCAGTCTCAACGTCAACAGTGAAGAGGCGACTCCAGGATGCTGGCCTTCTAGGCAGAGCGGCAAAGAAAAAGCCATATCTCAGACTGGCCAATAAAAATAAAAGGTTAAGATGGGCAACAGATCACAGACACAAGACAGAGGAACTCTGCCTAGAAGACCAGCATCCCGGAGTCGCCTCTTCACTGTTGCCGTTGAGACTGGTGTTTTAAAAAAACAAGGACATTTTTAAGTGACCAAAACTTTTGAACGGTAGTGTATGTATGTACACAGACACACACACACACACACACACACACACTGAGTGAAAAAAAACATTAGGAACACCTTCCTAATATGGAGTTGCACCCTTTTGCCCTCAACAGCCTCATTACGTTGGGGACTCTACAAGGTGTCAAGTTTTCTCCAATGCTTCCTACAGTTCTGTCAAGTTGGCTGGATGTCCTTTGGGTGGTGGACCATTCTTGATACACACGGGAAACGTGTTGCATGTGAAAAACCCAGCAGCATTGCAGTTCTTGACTCACTCAAACTGGTGTGCCTGGCTCCTACTACAATAACCTTTTGAAAGGCACTTAAATATTTTGTCTTCCCATTCCCCGTCTGAATGGCACACGTACACAATCCATGTCTCAATTGTTGCAAGGCTTAGAAATCATTCTTTAACGGGTCTCCTCCCCTTCATCTACACTGATTTGAAGTGGATTTAACATCACATTAATAAGGGACCATAGCTTTCACCGGGATTCACCTGGTCAGTCTGTCATTGAAAGAGCAGGTGTTCTCTTTCTATGAGGAATGATTGTTTTGGGTTAAAAACCACTCCAGGCCACTCTTGAACATCTAAAACTATATAGATATTATAATGGGACGATATATTTTCAAATAACTGCCTTTTTTCCCTGACCTGCAAATTTGCTTTTGACGAACAAACACATCAGTCCGAAAATAAATCTGTGCGGCTCAACGTTTAATTTTGAAAAGCTGATGTGGCCCTCGAGCCAAAATGATTGGCCACCCCTGGTGTACACAATGGTCATGTTTTTCTAATTCTGTTCATTATTTTATTTTGTTGCAATGCACCGTTTCTACATTATACAGAACAATGTTTTTTATCAGAAAGTGTTTCATACTTTTGTGCAGTACTGAATGCACTGATTTACATGTACCATTTTGATTGACACTATTCAATCTGCCTCAGTTTGTTTTTTATTATTTAGACTCAAACCTTCTCTGAAGATTTATGCCAATAGAGCAGTAGCTTGTTTTCTGTGCAGGTGTTTTATATTGTATTTATTTAAGTGCTGCTATTTCATTTTGATATGTGTATTTGTCTGTACACAGGTACTTTCTCCTTTCCATAGAACAGTTGTTTTACTCCACTTCAATTTCTAAATATTTTACTCCACTTCAATTTCTAAATATCTATAAAAATCGATTTCCACTTTGACAATTTTTTAAATATTACTGTACTTTCCCAGGTTTATCAAGCCAGTGTGAGTTGGCACCAGTGACCGTTTGCTAGAGGAAGCATCATGAGACTGATGTAAAGTCTACTACTTGCATACCAAGAATCTGTCAATCAGTCTCCATATACTAGGCTGGTGACATTACCATACTGTTTTAGATGCAGGTTTTAAAGACATGCTCCTGAACTTTGCCGACTAGTGAGTCTTTTTTAAACCTCCCACTTTCGACTGAATGTGTCAATGCCGTTCATACATGCATAATCTATGAACAGAATTACTGTTCCATGAAATCGCTAGTTTGAAAGCGACTGTTAACTGGAAACTGTAGGCTCTGCCATTTTCCCCCACGTGGGCTAGCCCCCTAGCAATTTGAGCTTCAGCCCCTCGCAATCAAATTGTATTTGTCACGTGCGCCGAATACAATGGTTGTAGACTTAACCGTGAAATGCTTGAGTGACAGCTAGCAAGATGCACACATAATAGAGCGAGAGAGAGAGCAATGATGTGGTGCACATATCTGATGTGGTATGCAGTTTTCGGGGACCAGTTTTATCTTATGAGTGCTACTTTCAGAACTACTGGCTAAAAAGTATACAAAAGTACTGGAGAATCTCTTTAACCAGACACAGTATAGTATGTGTATAATAATAACCTGCATACACAAGTAAAGCCACTACTTACTACTGGTGTAATATAAGGAATGTAGTTAGTTACCTGTCAGACACTGACCGTACAGTTCCCCAGTTTGTATTTAACGTGTGTTAATTACAGGAAATAACAAAAGTATGGCTACTGGGGGGTCCTAATGTGTATATAAATATACTTCTTTTGTATGAGGACAGGTCTATCTACCAACCATGTCTTCCCTGTGCAGTTGGGAAATTTTTTAGTACTAGTATGTCATTG
The DNA here is from genome assembly GCF_045679555.1 of Salvelinus alpinus. NCBI lineage: Eukaryota > Metazoa > Chordata > Actinopteri > Salmoniformes > Salmonidae > Salvelinus > Salvelinus alpinus. Next base: position 98,419,370 of record NC_092086.1, on the reverse strand, counting down.
GTTCAACTGTATATACTGTATAGAGAACTGTTTGTGACTTGTTACTAAAAATTAATTCTAAATACTGAACTCTATATTTTTGGTCATGTTTCCACGATTGTCTTAATTTATCTTTTTGGTCATGTTTATAAGCATTGTGTGCAATATGTAAACAAAACATTTGTGAAATATGTTTAAAGTATGTCATATGTTGGAATATCTATTAACGGTTTTTACATTCTGAAATAAAGACCTTAAACATCAACATTTGGAATAGTTTGCCATTTTGTCAACTTGCATTCATTAAACCGGGGATAAACAATTGATTTAGGGTAACCGGTCAGATACAGCAGTGTTAAAAAAAAAAAACAGGATCTCTGCTTATTATATGGTACAGTATTTTATTCAATCTATTAAATACTTGTAATTACCAAAATAAAAAGTTCAACATTCCAAAATACAAAGTTCCAGGATTCCATAGAGTGCTCATAGCTATAACTCATCCTACTTTGACATCATATAGCTGCCTACAAGTGACATCTGAGATATCGCAGCATTATTATAAACATACATGTAAACACAGTGACAGTGTTCGCTACCGTGTGCAATGTACAAATATTCATAAGGTTTTGAATCCCCTAGCAGGTAAGGACAAGAAATGCTCCAAAATAAAATGAAAACTTTAATGGGGAAATGTCATGATCAGTGATCTCTGTTTTTGATTGGAGAGTCATTAATTTGATCAAATTAAGGGAATTTACATTCTGAAAAAAATTATATTCAACCTCTTAAAATATCAAATGCTAATAAATTATATTAAGACATCCAAAGCAAATGGAAAAATATATATTTATCAATAGCTTACATATCATATGCAATTATTTTACAGCAATAAGCTTTTTGTCTAACGATCTAAAGGCATTAGTAGATTTTTTTTTTTCTTCAATAGACATTTGAATAAATATAATTTTATGATAGAACAGAAGTTGTATTTGTATAAACAAATAAACTTAAGACTGAGTTTATGCATCCTTTTCTTCTCTTGAAAAGAGATATTAAAAGACAAACCCACAACGTGATAAAATACGTTTAAATATGAGCTCAGAACAGAGGAATTAGCACCTGTCACCTTCAAGAGGTGAACACTGAGCCAATGGACAACACACCTAGGAAAAGTAATGGAATGATATTGCTTAATTAAGCTAAGTAGCAGAGACACATTGTCAGTCATGCCAGACTTTAATAAAAGATACACCGACGAAGAGCATAGGAACGTAAAGCATGGGATGACCCAGCCACAGCATATGGTATGTTACCACAGTAGACCGGAGCCTTCTCTAAACCAAACAAGATCATCATAATGTGATATCACTTGTGACTGATTAAACACATGCAAGGAGAACATGGGTTGGACAGCCTTGAACTGAAGCCCCCTATAACCCATAGCATGTGGCTCAAGAGCTTCCCTACAATCCAACCAATCACTGAGCTTGATGGTTTACATATTGATTGGGTTGGATGCTGCTCAAATCTACAATGCATGGTCTGAAGTGAGGAGTGACACTTGGCATAGAAACAGCAATCAGACATCAGTAATGAAGTTTGGCACCTAAAACACCCTCCCCTGTGTGTGTGTAGAATGGAACAGCACAGAGACATGCAGCCTGGTTGAGTTTCTCAGACTAGTTTCATAGACAGATGTAGAAGTCAATTTTTTTATATTGCACATACTAAAGAACATTGAAGGAGATACGTATAGTATAGCCTGGTGTGGTGTGAGTGTGTAAACCATATTGACTCTAACCCTGGGATATCATAATGATCTCCACCTTGATCACCTCATACCTACTCACCATGAAACATATCCAATTCAAGTATCCATGGGACCCAGGGCCAGACTACTGCATTTGGAACCCTGGGGCACCGACCTCAAGGCACTCCCCCCTCCTTCTACACATTTTATCATGAGGCAAAGAGAATATGTTGCCGTCTTAAAAAGCTCATTTCCTGTAATTTTACACTATTTGCTATCTGGGGGGCCCACTGACCCACAACCCTAAAAAATGTAATAATACAAATTTGGTTGAGGAAGGTCTGGGCCTCGGGGCACAAGCCCTGTGTCCCCGTTCGGTATACCGGCTCTGATGGGACCAATTCCGCTTCATGGTTTATTAAAAGTAAAAAACTAATTGAAATGAAGCACTGTAAAATAAGATATTGTAGAGTTATTTGTGAAACAATTCAGTGTGTATCACACTAAAGACAGAAGGAGGTCCAGACACGACAGAGCAGTTTCCTGTGGGGCTCTTGTAGTTCTAGTAGCTGTAGTAAAAGTCAGGCTGTGTGAAGCTGTCTGCTCTGCATGTCATTTGGACTGGAGGATGTGCACATCTGCTGCAGCATTAAGTCCTTGGAAACTTGCAAAACCATTCACACTCCCTCAGGTTTTCAAGCATATGCACACACTACGTCACAGCTTCAATGTCCTTGGCTGACATGCACGCTCAAGGCAGAGTTAAGACTTGAAGACGTGCACGGCCCGCACCACGTACTGCCTGCAGATGGGGCACTCGCTCATCCTCATCCCACATTTGGTACAGGTGACCATGTGACCGCACTCTAGCAGCACACAGTCGATCACAGCGTCCATGCAGATGCGACATAGGTGGTCATCAGAGGCCAGCTGAGCCTTTACACTGTCTGTGGAGAAAAACAACACATGGGAAAATAGTATTACTCCACGGAGCTAGCAGCCTGAGGATGGATGTCTTCTCTTGGGTCATTCACATACTGTACATGATGACGTAGTGCCCAAATAGCCAGTTAAACAGCAGGATGAGGTGGTCTCTCAGAACAGCACATAGCGTATTACTCAGGAGGGGTTATGGTTGGGATTGAATGGGAAATTAGACTTCAGCATGCATCAATATGGAGAGATGTATTTCAAGACAGTGATGGTTTTGCAGGTGGGATAGTGGTGGAGTTAGACATGCCTACCTTCCACCTCACCATTGCAGATAGGCGGAGGATATGACACCACTTTATTTACAGAAGGAAAGGAGCAGTAACAAAACAACCATTAGTGATTCTAATAGGACACAACCTCTTACTCCAATTCTTCCTTCTCACATAGTATTAAAACAATTCCTGTACACAGTCATTTCCTATACACAATTCCATTACACAGTCATTTCCTGTACATAGTCATTTCCTGTACACAACTCAAATATACAGTTGAAGTCAGAAGATTACATACACCTTAGCCAAATACATTTAAACTTAGTTTTTCACAATTCCTGACATTTAATCCTATTAAAAATTCCCTGTCTTAGGTCAGTTAGGATCACCACTTTATTTTAGAATGTGAAACGTCAGAATAATAGTAGAGAATTATTTATTTCAGCTTTTATTTCTTTCATCACATTCCCAGTGGGTCAGAAGTTTACATACACTTAATTAGTATTTGGTAGCTTTGCCTTTAAATTGTTTAACTTTGGTCAAACGTTTCGGGTAGCCTTCCTCAAGCTTCCCACAATAAGTTGGGTGAATTTTGTCCCATTCCTCCTGACAGAGCTGGTGTAACTGAGTCAGGTTTGTAGGCCTCCTTGCTCCCACACGCTTTTTCAGTTCTGCCCACAAATTTTCTATAGGATTGAGGTCAGGACTTTGCGATGGCCACTCCAATACCTTGACTTTGTTGTCCTTAAGCCATTTTGCCACAACTGTGGAAGTATACTTGGGGTCATTGTCCATTTGGAAGACACATTTGAGGCCAAGCTTTAACTTCCTGACTGATATCTTGAGATGTTGCTTCAATATATCCACATAATTTTCAGTCCCTCCTGCAGCAAAGCACCCCCACAACATGATGCTGCCACCCCCGTGCTTCACGTTTGGGAAGTTGTTCTTCAGCTTGCAAGCCTCCCCCTTTTTCCTCCAAACATAACGATGGTCATTATGGCCAAACAGTCCTATTTTTGTGTCATCAGACCAGAGGACATTTCTCCAAAAACTACGATCTTTGTCCCCATGTGCAGTTGCAAACCGTAGTCTGGCTTTTTTATGGCGGTTTTGGAGCAGTGGCTTCTTCCTTGCTGAGCGGCCTTTCAGGTTATGTCGATATATGACTCGTTTTACTGTGGATATAGATACTTTTGTACCTGTTTCCTCCAGCATCTTCACAAGGTCCTTTGCTGTTGTTCTAGGATTGATTTGCACTTTTCGCACCAAAGTACGTTCATCTCTAGGAGACAGAACGCGTCTCTTTCCTGAGCGGTATGAGCGGTATGGTGTTTATACTTGCGTACTATTTTTTATACAGATGAACGTGTTATCTTCCGGCGTTTGGAAATTGCTCCCAAGGATTAACCAGACTTTTTTTCTGAGGTCTTGGCTGATTTCTTTTGATTTTCTCATGATGTCAAGCAAAGAGGCGCTGAGTTTGAAGGTAGGCCTTGAAATACATCAACAGGTGCACCTCCAATTGACTCAAATGATGTCAATTAGCCTATCAGAAGCTTCTAAAGCCATGACATAATTTTCTGGAATTTTCCAAGCTGTTTAAAGGCACAGTCAAATTAGTGTATGTAAATTTCTGACCCACTGGAATTGTGATACAGTGAATTATAAGTGAAATAATCTGTCTGTAAACAATTGTTGGAAAAATTACTTGTGTCATGCACAAAGTAGATGCCCTAACAGACTTGCCAAAACTATAGTTTGTCAACAAGAAATTTGTGGAGTGGTTGAAAAACGAGTTTTAATGACCCCAACCTAAGTGTATGTAAACTTCCAACTTCAACTGTATGTGCATCATGTAATATACAATACAACCCAACAAAACAGTATTGAATGCCCTCACCTGCAGACATGCTGTTGATGTTGCTGACATTTTCCACTGGAAGAAAATACAGAAATACATCTTTAATACTGTGTATCTGGACCTGTGAATAATACCAAATCAAAGAAAGATGTTTTAACTTAGACAGTTTCTCTATTGTTCAAACTAGGTTTGAACTGGAGATTGATGATCTATGAAGGTCGTTATCAAAAGGATCAGTAGTGTTGTAGTTAAGATTAGGTTGGTTGGTATAGGGGGACTAAAATGATTCAACGTGGTGCTTACTGGACTTCCTGTTCTGTTCGTTCTCCCTGTAGAGCCGATGCACCCGCTCTATCAGCTCCCACTTCTCACAGCAGCCAGAGTAGTTGACAAAGTTACGGGCCAGAATCTCTTTGAGCTGCCGGACAGACAGGCTCTCAATGTCCCCTTCGTTGTCCAGGTCAGATAGAGAGGCCCGTATCCTCCTCTGTATCACTGGACTGACCTACAAAGAGAAAAGAGGAGGCACTTCAGAAAACATGTTCAATACAAAGAGTTCAATTATGACTATGTTTGGTCACACCATGGTCATTGAGGCAATACAACTGACCAAGCCAAAACCTCATTTGGACGCCTTTCCTTCCAGTTCTCTGCTGCCTGCGACTGGAACGAATTGCAAAAATCTCTGAAGTTGGAGACTTTTATCTCCCTCAACAACTTTAAAAATCTGCTATCCGAGCAGCTAACCGATCGCTGCAGCTGTACATAGTCCATCTGTAAACTACCCACCCAATTTACCTACCTCACCCCCCATACTGCTTTTATTTATTTACTTTTCTGCTCTTTTGCACACCAGTATCTCTTCTTGCACATGATCATCTGATGATTTATCACTCCAGTGTTAATCTGCTAAATTGTAATTATTTGATTTATTGCCTACCTCATGCCTTTTGCACACATTGTATATAGATTCTCTTTTTTTTCTACCATGTTATTGACTTGTTTATTGTTTACTCCATGTGTAACTCTGTGTTGTCTGTTCACACTGCTATGCTTTATCTTGGCCAGGTCGCAGTTGCAAATGAGAACTTGTTCTCAACTAGCCTACCTGGTTAAATAAAGGTGAAATAAAAAAAAAATAAAAAAAAAGGGAATGCTCTCACAAGAGTGGGTCAGTGATTTCTCTTCAGTTAAATACATGAGGTGGAGACTGAAAGGACAGAGGCAGCTCGAGGTAAAGCGCTGGTCGTCTCACCTCTATGATAGGTTCACTGGCAGGTTCCAGGTGAAGGAGTGGGATGCTCGGAGCTCCCCCATGTTCCTGGAAACACAACACAACACAAAAGAGGATCAACAGCAGTTTAAGAAACAGTACTGGAGCAGATATGACAGTTTTGAAATACTTGTGTTGTCTGATGCTCCTCACCCTTTCTCCCACAAATCAGAACTTCTATAAAACACCACCAGAGGTGCTGTGATCACGAGACAGGTATTTTATTCATACTAAACATCCATCAGAGGGAAATCAAAATAGTACAGTTTGCTGTACTAATCATAAATCAAATTCATATCTGATGTCTCTCTTCAAATGTCTGATAAGGAAATGAGGCATGTAGGCGCATCCTCCAGGAGTACGTGCAATGCCGCCGGGGGTCGGGGAAAAAAATTATCTTCACATTTTCAAAAAGTACATTTAGTAAGGCCCATAGAGACACACTGCTACTACCAGCAGTACTACACCTGCACGTGTCGACAACACAAGTTGTTCTGCTTCCACGAGCACATCCAATGCTAGCATCAGTAATTCTACATTTGTTGTTAGCCCAGCTAGCATGGACACTGACTGTTTTGAATCTGATGCAGCCTAAGAGCTACTGCCATCTTACCCGGGAAAGCACTGAACAACAAACTGGGACGTTGGACCATCGAAGAGGCGCAAATATGATGAGAACTACATTAATTTGGAGTTATTCACAAACAACTTTCGATGAACAAATAATGTTTTATATGTAAGATGGAAAAATTATTTATTATTATATTATTATTTGTGCCCTGGTCCTGAGCTCTTTGTCACTTCCCACGAGCTGGGTTGTGACAGAAACTCACACTCATTCTTATGTTTGGGGCGGCAGGGTAGCCTAGTGGTTAGAGCGTTGGACTAGTAACCGAAAGGTTGCAAGTTCAAATCCCCGAGCTGACAAGGTACAAATCTGTCGTTCTGCCCCTGAACAGGCAGTTAACTCACTGTTCCTAGGCCGTCATTGAAAATAAGAATTTGTTCTTAACTGACTTGCCTAGTTAAATAAATAAAAAATGTTTAATAAATGTATCGTATAGTGTGTGTGGCAGGCTTACAATGATGGCAAAAAACATTTGAGAGTGCGCTGACCCTGGTGATAGAGGGGGTACGCAGCTGGAGGTTGAATGTTTGAAGGGGTACGGGACTATAAAAAGTTTGGGAACCACTGCTCTCAAGGTACCATGTTACATTTAGTATTCAGCACCATTTGCTTCTCCTAATCTTAACAGATTGGTTAATTATTCCCTTTGAATATGTTAACTACAGTGGGGGGAAAAAGTATTTAGTCAGCCACCAATTGTGCAAGTTCTCCCACTTAAAAAGATGAGAGAGGCCTGTAATTTTCATCATAGGTACACCTCAACTATGATAGACAAAATAAAGAAAAGAAAATCCAGAAAATCACATTGTAGGATTTTTAATGAATTTATTTGCAAATTATGGTGGAAAATAAGTATTTGGTCACCCACAAACAAGCAAGATTTCTGGCTCTTACAGACCTGTAACTTCTTCTTTAAGAGGCTCCTCTGTCCTCCCACTCGTTACCTGTATTAATGGCACCTGTTTGAACTTGTTATCAGTATAAAAGACACCTGTCCACAACCTCAAACAGTCACACTCCAAACTCCACTATGGCCAAGACCAAAGAGCTGTCAAAGGACACCAGAAACAAAATTGTAGACCTGCACCAGGCTGGGAAGACTGAATCTGCAATAGGTAAGCAGCTTGGTTTGAAGAAATCAACTGTGGGAGCAATTATTAGGAAATGGAAGACATATAAGACCACTGATAATCTCCCTCGATCTGGGGCTCCACGCAAGATCTCACCCCGTGGGGTCAAAATGATCACAAGAACGGTGAGCAAAAATCCCAGAACCACACGGGGGGACCTAGTGAATGACCTGCAGAGAGCTGGGACCAAAGTAACAAAGCCTACCATCAGTAACACACTACGCCGCCAGGGACTCAAATCCTGCAGTGCCAGACGTGTCCCCCTGCTTAAGCCAGTACATGTCCAGGCCCGTCTGAAGTTTGCTAGAGAGCATTTGGATGATCCAGAAGAAGATTGGGAGAATATCATATGGTCAGATGAAACCAAAATATAACTTTTTGGTAAAAACTCAACTTGTCGTGTTTGGAGGACAAAGAATGCTGAGTTGCATCCAAAGAACACCATACCTACTGTGAAGCATGGGGGTGGAAACATCATGCTTTGGGGCTGTTTTTCTGCAAAGGGACCAGAACGACTGATCCGTGTAAAGGAAAGAATGAATGGGGCCATGTATCGTGAGATTTTGAATGAAAACCTCCTTCCATCAGCAAGGGCATTGAAGATGAAACGTGGCTGGGTCTTTGAGCATGACAATGATCCCAAACACACCGCCCGGGCAACGAAGGAGTGGCTTCGTAAGAAGCATTTCAAGGTCCTGGAGTGGCCTAGCCAGTCTCCAGATCTCAACCCCATAGAAAATCTTTGGAGGGAGTTGAAAGTCCGTGTTGCCCAGCAACAGCCCCAAAACATCACTGCTCTAGAGGAGATCTGCATGGAGGAATGGGCCAAAATACCAGCAACAGTGTGTGAAAACCTTGTGAAGACTTACAGAAAACGTTTGACCTCTTTCATTGCCAACAAAGGGTATATAACAAAGTATTGAGATAAACTTTTGTTATTGACCAAATACTTATTTTCCACCATAATTTGCAAATAAATTCATTAAAAATCCTACAATGTGATTTTCTGGATTTTCTTTTCTCATTTTGTCTGTCATAGTTGAAGTGTACCTATGATGACAATTACAGGCCTCTCTCATCTTTTTAAGTGGGAGAACTTGCACAATTGGTGGCTGACTAAATACTTTTTTGCCCCACTGTATATTTGGAGTTTGCCTGCAACCAGAATCTAATGGTCTTGGCGGGATGAATCTGATGAGAATGTTTACCTTGTGGCGTATTGCCTTGCATTAACTCAGCCATTTATGTGCAATGAAGAGAGAACATAAAACAGCAACGATCATGAAGAGCCTACTCCTCCCCTCCTCTCTGTCTCCACCGGACCACCGCACAAAAAGCAATTAGCTAATGGTGCAGGGCTAACCCATTCTTCCGGTGTGACATCACGATGAGGGATGGGGGCTGGGTCTATATAGGGGGTCGGGGAGGCTGATGTTCCTGGGTGTATGTGCACACACATGCTCCCTACGTATTCCACTGGACCAATCAGCCGCAGGCTGCAAGCATGCACCTGTGTTAATAATGCATCAGCAGGCCTGTTTGTGGTGTGCTAGCCTCCCTAGCCCAGCTCTAACAACTGACAACACCACAACTGCACTACCACCAGACACCAGCTATGCCCACAACCAGCCTAGAGCCCCACTCATTTGATCCTTTATGGATTACAATAGGAGTGGATGATTTTGATGTTTAGGCCAAAATGATCCCACGGACAGAGATGTGAGCAGTATTGTTGTGTTTCGCTCTCTCTTTTCAATTACAGCTGTGCCGTTGAGAGGAATCAGAAGCCAGCCTGAGCGTTGTTGATGACTGGCTGCAGCTCCCAGGGCTGCACTGTAAGAGCAGCTGTCAGTCACGTGGATGTCAGATCACAACTGAAATTGTGCAGTATGAAATATGAATGTAGCAGATGATCTGTGTGATTGAACCCCTTCATTCATGTCAAACACAAAGCACCAGACTGTATCAAACTGGCTGCAAAGGACAGGGCTTGACTGCAATAAACTATACTGCAATTACTAGAATGCTTGTAAGCTTTTTATGCTCCTATATTTAGCCTAAATGGTTATCAAAGGGGTTAATTTCAGCAGGGCTGTGGACAATCATAAACCATTTACATCCCAGCACTAGAGATCTAGAGTAGCAATTGCTCGTTGTTGATTGTTATGCTTAGCTGTGACAACTCTACTTCACACTGACAAATATGTTCCCCACATCCATGCCATGTGCTTATCAAGCTTCACATTAATTAGCTTTGATACAAGGAGGACATATGTCAAAAGAGCAGGGAAGATGGTAAACGAAGGGGGGCAACTGTATGGGGAATGGGACTAGGTTGTGTTTGTGAGTGTGTGTGTGCATGCATGTGTGTGTTATGTGTTTGTGTAGTCATACCTGGCTCTGAGCGGTGCCGGAGCTATCACTCCGGCTGAGAGGAGAGTCTCCTTGAGAGGCGGAGAGAGACGACTGCTCCGAGGTGGAGAGAGACGACTGCTCCGAAGCGGAGCGGTGTGCGGCTGAGGGGGGCGAGGCGTGGAGGGAGTGAGGGAGCGAGTGCAGGCTGTCTGTGTCTGCATCCTCCTCATCTTCTTCTTCCTCCTCCTCCTCATCTTCCTCTACACCTCCTTGTGTCAAGGTGTTTTCTCCAGCTTCCTGGTGGCAGAGCACCAGGTCCACCAGGTCTTCCTTCTCCCTGCAGGTGTCTGTAGGGATGTTGCGCAGCAGCAGGTACTGGCGTAGGTCCTTAACACGCAGGGCCATGAGCTGTGGTCTCTGGAAGGCCGTTCCGCGCAGGAGGTGGCAGGTGGTGCAGCAGCGGAGGCTCTCTTGCAGCACCGAGCACAGGGCGCAGAAACTTTTCTTACAGTCCGAGCATATGTGCTGAGAGAAAGAGAGAGAGAATGACAAAGAGAGAGAGAGACAGAGAGAGATACAGCGATAGAGACTCACCACACACATTTAGAAGAGAGGCGATCCCATCAGCCAGTCATGTCCATTCCTCCTGATCAATTCATTAATAGATTTAATTAATTATTGGCATCATGGAGTCAATTAACTATCCTGGTTTTAGAACTCTTAATTACAACTAATGAGAGGGATCTGCCAAATCTACCAGACAACAGCTTTCCAATACAAGGACTCATTCCCTATGATGTCAATATGTCCTAGGAAAGAGGATGAGTTTACCCCATTTGGCACAGACAAGCTAAATAATACTATATGGAATATTCTCTAGCTATTCCTGACATTTACAAACTTATCTCGGTTTACTGAGGAAACTCAGATTAATCGACTGACAGGCAGTCTGAACGGAGACAGAAAAAGTGGGATATGGCCAGAAATAATTTCCATATCATTACTGTGCATTGCAAATGAGCTGTGGACCAGAAAGAGGACATTCACACTCTGACAGATCCATTTATCAATCATCTGTGTTAGTCCCCCTGAACCTCTCCTTTCTTGACACAGATATCGAGCTGAGAACACCCCCCCACCCCACACACACACGAGTAGAATATATTCCAGGATTGAACCTGCCATCGGCATGGCAGCAGGTGTGAGCGGGCTGATAGAGCAGTCTGAGCCTGGAAGTGCAAGAACGCTGAAGCCTCCAGGGGCTTCTATCGCTGTCCCAGCATGCTACACTGTCAGTCAAAGCCTAGATACGCTCTGCCATTTACCTGTCTGTAGTCTCAGCTGATGCCCTGGTGTGACCAGTATGATTGAGTATTTCATATGGACGTTAGTTTTATTAGTTTATAAGGGGCACAGTGTTCTTCCTCATCTTTTTACACACTATTGTCATCATCCTCATCACCACCTACCTTGCGCCTGAAGACAGAGAAGGCCAGTCCACAGGCCTTGCAGAGCTGACCTGCACTCCCTGAGCTGGTGGGGGGATATGTGGAGTAGCCGGCGCTGGGGGCAAAGCGGAAGGGCCCCGTCCCGGGCCCAAACCCTGGCTGCTGCCCGCGCACCGTCCCTGTGCCCATCACCTCGTTCAGCAGCCCACAGCATGACGCCCACATGGACGATGCCCCCGCCTATGAAACAAACACACAAAGCATGCACGTCTGTTCTTTTTAAATTAATGTCTCCAAGTTTGAATGCATAGTTTGGAGTCCTATTATCCATCCCAGTAGGTTCATAAACAATATGCCTTTGGCAGTACTGAAGTCATAGTAGCCTTCAACGCAATCAATACAGTGCCCCAATTTCACCTCCAACACTAGACTAGAGAAAAGTACAACTTTTGTTGTAGGTCGCATCGCTAAGGGAATAGTATCTCAGACTTCTCACATCATTCGTAATTTGTCCCTGAATCCCACAATGCCTCATTGTGAGCTTCAGATGCTCAACCACCTCCCCCCTCTGATGAACTACCTTTGTAGCTCCTGAGTTCCTCTACAAAACGCATTGAAGTATTATAATACAGTCTCTGGGGTGTTCGCACATAAAAAAATGTGTAGCAGTGCCTGATGGCAGCTGGCATATTCAGAACAGGGTCCTGTGAACAGTGTGGAGGTGCAGAGGTGGATGCTATACAGCCTATAGCTCTTCAGAGGAAGGAACTTAAGGAAGGAACTCCAAATGGAACAGAGTGAAAGACACAAAAAAGACAGTGAATGTGGACTGTAAACCAGGGCCGTGCACAGGGTGCAGGTGCTCAAAATGAAAAAAGGGCACCCATCTGCTATTTAGCTAGCTCTATATGTATGCTTGTTTATTCCATGTGTAACTCTGTGTTGTTTGTGTCGCACTGCTTTGCTTTATCTTGGCCAAGTCGCAGTTGTAAATGAGAACTTGTTCTCAACTTGCTTACCTGGTTAAATAAAAGGTGAATTTAAAAAATAATTTAAAAAATAAATACAATTTAAATATATATCTTCACTGGTTGTGATTTATTTTCAATGCTCTAAAATAATAACTTCTTAATATAATATTGATAAACTTCTAACTCATATATGACTGGCTGGCTAGTGGATATTTTTAGTATATGGTAGTTAGCTAGAGTCTAATAGACTACATGTGTTGCTGCTACTGTTATAGGCTTTGTTTTTTCCATTTTTATTTAGAGATTGGATGTTAGCGTGTGGGGCGCGCCCTGATTGGTGTTACCTCGTTAGTCAGTATGTGTTACACCTGCGCTGGTTTGTCATCTCATTAGTGGGAAGGTGTTTCACCTGTGCTGGGCCAGGTGCTATTTAAGAGCAGCTGGCCCATTGCTTCTGTTGTCTTGAGAGATGTGGAAGGTTAATGCCTTAAGTTGACCCCCCCCATTTGCTTTCTAGACAAAATCCTTTATCTGATCTTCTGGTTTAAGTTTTGTGCCACTTTTTCCTTGCATTCTCTTTCCTTGGTTTTTGTTACATTTCCTAGCAAGAAAACCAAAAATGTTCACTCAAACAAAAGGGCAACAAACAAAACCAGTCAACAACCAAAATGAAAGGTGGAGTTTTAAGAGGGGTTCTGAAAAACACTCATGGGGGTGTCCACTGAAAGCTGGCTAGCAACAACTAGGACCTAAAAGACACCCACCAAATTTAAAAACATGGAAGAAACCAAAAAGTGGCGCAAAACTGGGAAGATCAGAAAAATGATTATGATTTAGAAATCAAATGGGGAGAGTCAAAGGTGTTAACCCTCCACCTCTTTCAAGACAACTGGAGCCCTCGGCCAGCCAATCTTAAATAGCACCTGGGCCAGCACAGGTGAAACACATTCACACTAACGAGACAATAAACCAGCACAGTTGTAATGCAAACCGCATACAAAAATATATATTCCACCACCCAAAGGGCAGTTGGGAGTGGGAGGGCAAAGGTAGACCCCTATCTGTGAACGTGCCTGCTGCAAATACATTATTATGAGAGTTCTTTGGGTCTGTTTGTGGTTGAAAATGGTCAAGCACTAGAGCGTAAACAGCCTGTCCTAATGAGCTATGCCCCAAAAGGGATGTTGGGTTCAATCATTAAAGGTGCAATCCGCAGTTGAAACAATAACAAAGCAGCCTCCCACCCGTTTTGGCAAAAAGCTGAGGGATGGGGCTGGAGTAATGTAACCACTCTCAAATTTATAGACAGGGCTACAGATGCAAGGCCTGACCCATCCATGATATCAAAATTATAGTTGTAACCATGTTTTGAGGCTTTATAGCCCTCAAACTCAACTCTGGACCTCGAAGCCAATTCAACTGCAGTTTTTCATTGTTCCCCTCTAATCGGGGACTGATTTAGACCTGGGACACCAGGTGTATGCAATTAATTATCAGGTAGAACAGAAAACTAGCAGGCTCCAGACCTCACAGCGTAAGAGTTGAATAACCCTGCTTACATTTACTTTGTTAAAACCAGCTTATATTTTGCATTCTGATGGGGTATGACAGTTGAACTAAGCTCATCAGGCATTTATCAGTTATATTTTTCAAGAATCAATGTGTACATTATCACAAGTCCAAAAATGGATGTAGCAACTGCACATTGCCACTAAGTTTCTGTCCCTTATATAATGAATTCCCGGTCACACACAATGCTACAGACATAAATCCCCCGATGAGAGTATGCTATGGCTCTCATTGAAAACATCCTCTCTATGTTAAGACTTGTATCTTTACTGTGTGAGCAGTGGGGTAATTTAACAGATGACAGCCTTATGACCTAGTAGAGTAGGTGCACTTAGTGATATTAATGTGGTCCAAAAGACCATACAATGGATGTGACATATTTGCCTGATCAATGTTTACTGACTGCAACTGTCTACTCCAAGGCCTGAGACCCAAGATGGCATGATCCCTGGCACAGCTCCTTGGAGCATACTGGTGGGGGAGGAGAGGAGGAGGAAGAGGAGGGCAGGGAGAGAAAATGTCTTCTGTTACAGGGTCTGGGGAATCAATAGCTGACATGAGCATACAGTATGTGGCTATGTCTGAGCTCAGTAGAGAATACAGTGAGCGTATGCTATATTTTACAAGATGAGGCCGCTGCTGTCCACAAATACAGTTCTACTCAGCCATGACCTGCCACAACACACAGCCCTGCTCTATGATCTCACCTCTCTTCGCCTGCCTGCTTAGCCAGTCTGCAGTTATATAATCCAGGAGCTAAGTGCTATATGTGGAACTGACTGCACTGAGATGGACTTCCTAGAAATACAGTACAGTACAGCAATAAGTAGGTTGTGAAACAACATGATATATGAAAATGTCATCCTGGCACGTTTTTGAATGAAGGTCAAATGTCAAAGTAGCTGATGTTTTTCTCAATACAATGTAGTCAATGGGAAAAGATGAGTGTCACAGGGTTGAGTTTTTCTCAATACATTGCAGGCAATGGAAATAGATGAGTGCCTACTCATACATCCGACCAAGCATGCAATGGTGCATAAACCAGGCACACAGAAAGAGTGGTAAAAGATCCACTGTGACTTAGATAATCACCCTATCTTTGGCCAGTTACTCAGTGGGCCATTACTACACCCTAGATTTAGCAGGAGGAGGCACAGTGGTATGGCCATGAAATCACTCATATCTGGCACAGCGCCAAAGGAAGAGCTTTCCCCTGTCACCTCAATTAGCACCTAGGAAGCTCTGCAGGGAGGGACTGACAAAACATACAATAGATAACTGCAAAGAATTACAGTAAAATGCACTACTTTGTTACAAATATATACACTTCTTTGAGCTTATTAATATCTAATCTACATGAAGATTAAATATTACTATAGCATACCTGGTTGTGGGCAGTTTTAAGGGGTTTAGGGCCCCTAACTTGCACTTGTCATATCAGACTTTTTGACAGTGACGCAAACAGTCAATCTGCTGATGCGCTGGACCTGCTGAGGAGCGCTGTGCTTTTTTAAAACGTTTTTTTTGACCATTGACTTCTATTATTCTTTTTGGCAGAATATATGACAGTGTAAAGCCTTGTTTATATCAGGTGCTAACATGCGTTCCTTGTCCTGATCTTGTCCACATTCTAATTGTGCCCAGATTTTCAGAAATATCAAATAAAAATTGTATTAGTCACATGCGTCGAATACAACAGGTTACAGTGAAATGCTTATTTACGAGCCCCTAACCAACAATGCAGTTAAAAACAAATATGAATAAGAAACAAAAGTAACAAGTAATTAAAGAGTGGGTCTAGGGTTTCTGGGATAATGGTGTTGATGTGAGCCATGACCAGCCTTTCAAAGCACGTCCTGGTAATCCGTCTGGCCCTGCGGCCTTGTGAATGTTGACCTGTTTAAAGGTCTTACTCACATCGGCGGCGGACAGCGTGATCACACAGTCTTCCAGAACAGCTGGTGCTCTCATGCATTTTTCAGTGTTATTTGCCTCGAAGCGAGCATAGAAGTAGTTTAGCTCGTCTGGGGAGCGCTCGGCTGTTCTTCCCTTGGTAGTCTGTAATGGTTTGCAAGCCCTGCCACATCCGACAAGCGTCAGAGCCGGTGTAGTACGATTCGATCTTAGTCCTGTATTGATGCTTTGCCTGTTTGATGGTTCGTTGGAGGGCATAGCGGGATTTCTTAAGCTTCCGGGTTAGATTCCCGCTCCTTGAAAGCAGCAGCTCTAGCCTTTAGCTCAGTGCAGATGTTGCCTGTAATCCATGGCTTCTGGTTGGGGTATGTACAGTGGGGAGAACAAGTATTTGATACACCGCCGATTTTGCAGGTTTTCCTACTTACAAAGCATGTAGAGGTCTGTCATTTTTATCATAGGTACACTTCAACTGTGAGAGACAGAATCTAAAACAAAAATCCAGAAAATCACATTGTATAATTTTTAAGTATTTAATTTGCATTTTATTGCATGACATAAGTATTTGATACATCAGAAAAGCAGAACTTAATATTTGGTACAGAAACCTTTGTTTGCAATTACAGAGTTCATACGTTTCCTGTAGTTCTTGACCAGGTTTGCACACACTGCAGCAGGGATTTTGGCCCACTCCTCCATACAGACCTTCTCCAGATCCTTCAGGTTTCGGGGCTGTCGCTGGGCAATACGGACTTTCAGCTCCCTCCAAAGATTTTCTATTGGGTTCAGGTCTGGAGACTGTCTAGGCCACTCCAGGACCTTGAAATGCTTCTTACGGAGCCACTCCTTAGTTGCCCTGGCTGTGTGTTTCGGGTCGTTGTCATGCTGGAAGACCCAGCCACGACCCATCTTCAATGCTCTTACTGAGGGAAGGAGGTTGTTGGCCAAGATCTCGCGATACATGGCCAAATCCATCCTTCCCTCAATACAGTGCAGTCGTCCTGTCCCCTTTGCAGAAAAGCATCCCCAAAGAATGATGTTTCCACCTCCATGCTTCACGGTTGGGATGGTGTTCTTGGGGTTGTACTCATCCTTCTTCTTCCTCCAAACACGGCGAGTGGAGTTTAGACCAAAAAGCTCTATTTTTGTCTCATCAGACCACATGACCTTCTCCCATTCCTCCTCTGGATCATCCAGATGGTCATTGGCAAACTTCAGACGGGCCTGGACATGCACTGGCTTGAGCAGGGGGACCTTGCGTGCACTGCAGGATTTTAATCCATGACGGCGTGGTGTGTTACTAATGGTTTTCTTTGAGATTGTGGTCCCAGCTCTCTTCAGGTCATTGACCAGGTCCTGCCGTGTAGTTCTGGGCTGATCCCTCACCTTCTTCATGATCATTGATGCCCCACGAGGTGAGATCTTGCATGGAGCCCCAGACCGAGGGTGATTGACCGTCATCTTGAACGTCTTCCATTTTCTAATAATTGCGCCAACAGTTGTTGCCTTCTCACCAAGCTGTTTTTCTATTGTCCTGTAGCCCATCCCAGCCTTGTGCAGGTCTACAATTTTATCCCTGATGTCCTTACACAGCTCTCTGGTCTTGGCCATTGTGGAGAGGTTGGAGTCTGTTTGATTGAGTGTGTGGACAGGTGTCTTTTATACAGGTAACGAGTTCAAACAGGTGGAGTTAATACAGGTAATGAGTGGAGAACAGGAGGGCTTCTCAAAGAAAAACTAACAGGTCTGTGAGAGCCGGAATTCTTACTGGTTGGTAGGTGATCAAATACTTATGTCATGCAATAAAATGCAAATTAATTACTTAAAAATCATACAATGTGATTTTCTGGATTTTTGTTTTAGATTCCATCTCTCACAGTTGAAGTGTACCTATGATAAAAAGTACAGACCTCTACATGCTTTGTAAGTAGGAAAACCTGCAAAATTGACAGTGTATCAAATACTTGTTCTCCCCACTGTATGTATGTACGGTCACTGTGGGGACGACGTCATTGATGCACTTATTGATGAAGCCAATGACTGATGTGGTGTACTCCTTAATGCCATCAGAGGAATCCCAGGAACATTTTCCAGTCTGTGCTAGCAAAACAGTCCTATAGCTTAGCATCTGCTTCATCTGACCACTTTTTTATTGATCTAGTCACTGGTGCTTCCTGCTTAAATATTTGCTTGTAAGCAGGAATCAGGAGGATAGAATTGTGGTCAGATTTGCCAAATGGAGGGGGAGCTTTGTATGTGTCTCTGTGTGTGGAGTATAAGTGGTCCAGAGTTAGTTTTTTCCCTCTGGTTGCACATTTAACATGCTGATAGAAATTTGGTAAGACGGATTTAAGTTTCCCTGCATTAAAGTCCCCAGCTAGTAGGAGCGCCACCTCTGGGTGAGCGTTTTCCTGTTTGCTTACAGCTCATTCAGTGCGGTCTTAGTGCCAGCATCAGTCTGTAGTAGTATGTAGACAGCTATAAAAAATACAGATGAATACTCTCTCGGTAGATAGTATGGTCTACAGCTTATCATGCAGTGGCGTGCCGTGGGCCTGGGGCCTGGGCCTTCAGTGAGGTCCTACACAGTCCCACTCGAATTAATCCACCTCTTATTACCATCATTATGATGCCATGGCTCTAGACACTATACATTTAGACAGAAACGCAGTATAACCAGGCGTTGCGTCACCTTGAAATTGACAAAAATTGACATTTTTGGGTAAACAGTGTTTACCCAAAAACATGACACAATCAATGAGTCTTTTCAATATTTCCCTATTTTTCTTCACCTTTTCATTGTGCAGCTCCGTTGCCCTGCGCGCTTGTTCGTTGAGCTATAGATCCACTCGGGTGTCCCCAAAAGTTTTCAAAAGCACCATTGCTTGTAAGTGCCCAGCCGTACTTTGGTGTCTCGTTGCTGCCTTGGTTAGACAACTCAAGTTTGCAAAGCCAGTGTGGCTCCAAACACCAAATCGATCACTTGCAAATAATAGGCATTCCCAGCAGTACAGTTTGCAGTGCTTCTCGGAGCCTGTGAGCCATTGATAGCGCTCGTAGTTGGAACTTTGAAAGTGGCGAACGAACCCCTTTCCCGCCTGTGACAGGCTTTGTAGCGTCTGCGTCGGGCGACCTCTCTTTTCTTGAAAAGTTTGTCTCGAGAATGGCGTTATAATTATATCCTCGACCAAATCGATATCTTCTCCTCCTTCCGCCATTGTGGGTTGAAAAAACAGCTTAGTAGTACACAAATTAATTTGTTTATCAAATTCAGTTTCCTAGTTTTGAGGTTCTGCATAGACCTGCCCATAGGACCTTCCTCTCAATATTGGTAATCCAATCAAAAGACGTGCACGCACTACACCTGCTAGCTGGCGCCTGTGTAACACTGGAGCCAGCCAGCAGGCATACAATAGCCAACTCTAAAGCTGATTGGTTGACACTACATTTTCATTTGCATTCACTTTAAGCTACAAGCGCCCGCACTGTTGATTCTGAAGGCCTGAGGGCAGATTTTAGACCCCTGGCAACACATGATGGCTGAATATGATTGGATAAAAGATCTAACATAAAGACCAGCCCTCCAAATCTCAACCTGGGGCTGGAAGCAGTGCAACCAAGAGGAAAGCTATGAAATGAAGAGTATAACTCTTACTCTGGGGAATAATTTAATACATACAGTGGGGAGAACAAGTATTTGATACACTGCCGATTTTGCAGGTTTTCCTACTTACAAAGCATGTAGAGGTCTGTAATTTATATCATAGGTACACTTCAACTATGAGAGACGGAATCTAAAACAAAAATCCAGAAAATCACATTGTATGATTTTTAAGTAATTAATTTGCATTTTATTGCATGACATAAGTATTTGATACATCAGAAAAGCAGAACTTAATATTTGGTACAGAAACCTTTGTTTGCAATTACAGAGATCATACGTTTCCTGTAGTTCTTGACTAGGTTTGCACACACTGCAGCAGGGATTTTGGCCCACTCCTCCCTACAGATCTTCTCCAGATCCTTCAGGTTTCGGGGCTGTCGCTGGGCAATACGGACTTTCAGCTCCCTCCAAAGATTTTCTATTGGGTTCAGGTCTGGAGACTGGCTAGGCCACTCCAGGACCTTGAGATGCTTCTTACGGAGCCACTCCTTAGTTGCCATGGCTGTGTGCTTCGTGTCGTTGTCATGCTGGAAGACCCAGCCACGACCCATCTTCAATGCTCTTACTGAGGGAAGGAGGTTGTTGGCCAAGATCTCGCGATACATGGCCCCATCCATCCTCCCCTCAATACGGTGCAGTCGTCCTGTCCCCTTTGCAGAAAAGCATCACCAAAGAATGATGTTTCCACCTCCATGCTTCACGGTTGGGATGGTGTTCTTGGGGTTGTACTCATACTTCTTCTTCCTCCAAACACGGCGAGTGGAGTTAGACCAAAAAGCTCTATTTTTGTCTCATCAGACCACATGACCTTCTCCCATTCCTCCTCTGGATCATCCAGATGGTCATTGGCAAACTTCAGACAGGCCTGGACATGCACTGGCTTAAGCAGGGGGACCTTGCGTGCGCTGCAGGATTTTAATCCATGACGGCGTAGTGTGTTACTAATGGTTTTCTTTGAGACTGTGGTCCCAGCTCTCTTCAGGTCATTGACCAGGTCCTGCCGTGTAGTTCTGGGCTGATCCCTCACCTTCCTCATGATCATTGATGCCCCACGAGGTGCAATCTTGCATGGAGCCCCAGACCGAGGGTGATTGACCGTCATCTTGAACTTCTTCCATTTTCTAATAATTGCGCCAACAGTTGTTTCCTTCTCACCAAGCTGCTTGCCTATTGTCCTGTAGCCCATCCCAGCCTTGTGCAGGTCTACAATTTTATCCCTGATGTCCTTACACAGCTCTCTGGTCTTGGCCATTGTGGAGAGGTTGGAATCTGTTTGATTGTGTGTGGACAGGTGTCTTTTATACAGGTAACGAGTTCAAACAGGTGCAGTTAATACAGGTAATGAGTGGAGAACAGGAGGGCTTCTTAAAGAAAAACTAACAGGTCTGTGAGAGCCGGAATTCTTACTGGTTGGTAGGTGATCAAATACTTATGTCATGCAATAAAATGCAAATTAATTATTTAAAAATCATACAATGTGATTTTCTGGATTTTTGTTTTAGATTCCGTCTCTCACAGTTGAAGTGTACCTATGATAAAAAATTACAGACCTCTACATGCTTTGTAAGTAGGAAAACCTGCAAAATCGGCAGTGTATCAAATACTTGTTCTCCCCACTGTATTTGTGGGAAAATATATATTTTTTAAATGTATATTCTGATGATGTTTAGGCCAGCAGAGAAGGCCTTGCTGGCCCTGACGGCCCACCACTGTTATCATGAGATACTCTACCTCAGGTGAGCAAAACCTCAAGACTTCCCTAGATATCGTGCACCAGCTGTTATTTACAAAAATACATAGTCCGCCGCACCTTGTCTCACCAGACGCCGCTGTTCTATCCTGCCGATACAGTGTAGATGTTGATAATTCCGCTGTTCAGCCACGACTCTGTGAAGCATAAGATATTACAGTTTTGAATGTGCTGTTGGTAGTTTAATCTTCCGCTTGGTCATCAATTTTATTTTCCAAAGTTTTCACGTTTTCTATTTGAATGGAAGGAAGTGGGGGTTAATTCGATTGCCTACGAATTCTCAGAAGGCTGCCCACCCTCTGGACCCTTTTTCTACGCCTTCTCTTCACGCAAATTACAGGGATCTGGGCCTGTTCCCGGGAAAGCAGTATATCATTCACGTCAGGCTCGTCGGATTTGTTAAAGGAAAAAAACTATTCTGCCAGTGTGTGGTGAGTAATCGCAGTTCTGATGTCCAGAAGTTATTTATTTTCGATCATAACAGACGGCAGCAGCAACGTTATGTACAAAATAAGTAAAAAAATTAATTACAAACAACGCAAATAAACAAACAAAAATAACCCAACTGGTTAGGAATACGTAAAACGTCAGCCTTGTTCTCTGGCGCCATCTTGTACAATGTCTACACATGGTATTAAAATGAGTTTCATATCCATCTACTGTGTCCGCATTGTGACCAGATTTCCTGGTTCCTCACTGTATGCCAATTATTTAACAACTATATTTTCAAAATCATATATATATTTTTTAAGACATATTAATGCCATAAGTCAATTGTGCCACCTGTCAATGATTTAAGTAGGCTTTCAACCGCTAGCCTACCTGCCACCCCACCAAAACAACAGACCCTATCCCAGTGTCCCTAGCCTTCACTCTTCCAGCCACGACTCCAATCCCATCATTAAGTTAGCAGACGATGCAATGGTGGTAGGCCTGATCATGACAACATTGAGACTGCCTATTGGAAAGAGGTCAGAGACCTGGCACCACAACAACCTTTCCTACAACGTCAGCAAGACAAAAGAGCTGATCGTGGACTACAGTAAACGGAGGGCCAAGCACGCCACAATTCACATCGTCGGAGCTGTAGTGGATCCGGTCTAGAGCTTCAAGTTCCTCGGTTTCCACATCACTAAGGACCTATCATGGTCCAAACGCACCAACATAGTCGTCAAGAGGGCATGACAACACCACTTCCCCCTCGGGATAATAATTTTTTTTGACATGGGCCCTTAGATCCTCTAAAAGTTATACAGCTGCACCATTGAGAGCATCTTAACTGGCTGCATCACCGCTTGGTATGGAAACTGCTTGGCATCCGACCATAAGGCGCAACAGAGGGTAGTGCATACAGCCCAGTACATCACTGGGGCCGAGCTCTCTGCCACCCAGGACCTCTATACCAGGCGATGTCAGAGGAAAACTTGTCAAAGACTCCAGCCACCCGTCAAAGACTGTTCTCTCTGCTACCATTTGGCAAGCGGTACCGGAGCGCCAAGTCTGGGACCAAAGTCTCCACGACAGCTTCTACCCCCAAGCCAAAAGACTGCTGAACAGTTAATCAAATGGTTACCCACCCACACACACACACACTTTCAGACTCTTCGTATACACTGCTGCTACTCGGTTTATTATCTATCCTGATAGCCTAGTCACTTTGACCCCTACCTACATGACATTTACATATTACATCAATACCTCAACTCTCATACCCCTGCACATTGACTCGGTACGGGTACTCCTTTTATATAGCCTCGCTAATGTTATTTTAATTGTGTTACTATTTCCTTTTTTTATTTAGCAAATTTGTCTTACTTTTTAACTCTGCGTTGTTGGGAAAAGGTTGTAAGTAAGCATTTCACAGTAAATTCTACACTTCAATGATTTGATGATCAATTTAGTTTGGTGATCCTCTCTTCCCTCCCTCTTCTCCACCCCATCGTTTCCTCACTGGAGAGTATTGCTTCAGTAGCTTCAGGTTGCCATTCGCATAGTGAAGCATGCAGTCAGCTGGCAGCCTGCACTAGACTTCATCTCCATTGAGATCAGGAAGTAAAACTGACAGAAAAATCGAGTTGATTCAATCAATCTCTTGCTGCTTTTGTCAGGGAAGGCACAGCAAATCACAATGTATGAATATGTGCTGTTCAAAAGACTGCATTCAAACATGACAATGATAACTGATGGAGCTTAGAAATGATGGCGCTTAGAAATGATGGCAAATGTCCTGTGCATCATACATTTGTACCTTTAAAGCCTTACCTTTGGGGTAGAAGAGGATAGCTCCAACTAATAAAAAAAGAGCGATTTTGGGTTGCAGGCAATAAAACCAAAACGATGTGTCTGCTCAGGAGATAATCCTGATATTAAAATATGACAACCATATTTAATAACGACCGCCACGGAAACTGCTACCTTTCTATCACATTTAACTCCAACAGACCATAGCTCCTAATATCAGAGTTCCAAATCCATTTTGGAATTCAGAACAGGGTCATGCCAGTCAACCTATCCTGAATTCTCTTGTGCAAATTCTCTCAAATTCTCTTGCACAACAAAACAATATGCCCCAATGAGCAACAGTCCCCATGACTGACAATTCAGTGGAACTCAAGAGAAGTCATGTCGAATAACAGGATCCTTATGACAATGCAGTATCAATGAATTAGATGAAAAACATATGGTACAACTGACAAAAACGGTTCATGTGTCGTTCTAAACATATTACAGCCATCATCCTTCATTTCTCACGAGCTGAAAAGCTGCTTTTCAAAATAAACCAGATTAGTCAATACAACGCCACAGCCATCTCTCTGGGGCAGATGATGCTTTGTCATGATCAGACAGAAGACCAGATGAACTTTCACCTGCACTGAGACAACAAACTGATTTAGGCCCCCCACAATACATCACTATTCAAATACTAGGGAAGCAGATGAAGGAAAAGATTGAGTACTTGAAGATATACAGTGGGGAGAACAAGTATTTGATACACTGCCGATTTTGCAGGTTTTCCTACTTACAAAGCATGTAGAGGTCTGTAATTTTTATCATAGGTACACTTCAACTGTGAGAGACGGAATCTAAAACAAAAATCCAGAAAATCACATTGTATGATTTTTAAATAATTAATTTGCATTTTATTGCATGACATAAGTATTTGATCACCTACCAACCAGTAAGAATTCCGGCTCTCACAGACCTGTTAGTTTTTCTTTAAGAAGCCCTCCTGTTCTCCACTCATTACCTGTATTAACTGCACCTGTTTGAACTCGTTACCTGTATAAAAGACACCTGTCCACACACTCAATCAAACAGATTCCAACCTCTCCACAATGGCCAAGACCAGAGAGCTGTGTAAGGACATCAGGGATAAAATTGTAGACCTGCACAAGGCTGGGATGGGCTACAGGACAATAGGCAAGCAGCTTGGTGAGAAGGAAACAACTGTTGGCGCAATTATTAGAAAATGGAAGAAGTTCAAGATGACGGTCAATCACCCTCGGTCTGGGGCTCCATGCAAGATTTCACCTCGTGGGGCATCAATGATCATGAGGAAGGTGAGGGATCAGCCCAGAACTACACGGCAGGACCTGGTCAATGACCTGAAGAGAGCTGGGACCACAGTCTCAAAGAAAACCATTAGTAACACACTACGCCGTCATGGATTAAAATCCTGCAGCGCACGCAAGGTCCCCCTGCTTAAGCCAGTGCATGTCCAGGCCTGTCTGAAGTTTGCCAATGACCATCTGGATGATCCAGAGGAGGAATGGGAGAAGGTCATGTGGTCTGATGAGACAAAAATAGAGCTTTTTGGTCTAAACTCCACTCGCCGTGTTTGGAGGAAGAAGAAGTATGAGTACAACCCCAAGAACACCATCCCAACCGTGAAGCATGGAGGTGGAAACATCATTCTTTGGGGATGCTTTTCTGCAAAGGGGACAGGACGACTGCACCGTATTGAGGGGAGGATGGATGGGGCCATGTATCGCGAGATCTTGGCCAACAACCTCCTTCCCTCAGTAAGAGCATTGAAGATGGGTCGTGGCTGGGTCTTCCAGCATGACAACGACACGAAGCACACAGCCATGGCAACTAAGGAGTGGCTCCGTAAGAAGCATCTCAAGGTCCTGGAGTGGCCTAGCCAGTCTCCAGACCTGAACCCAATAGAAAATCTTTGGAGGGAGCTGAAAGTCCGTATTGCCCAGCGACAGCCCCGAAACCTGAAGGATCTGGAGAAGATCTGTAGGGAGGAGTGGGCCAAAATCCCTGCTGCAGTGTGTGCAAACCTAGTCAAGAACTACAGGAAACGTATGATCTCTGTAATTGCAAACAAAGGTTTCTGTACCAAATATTAAGTTCTGCTTTTCTGATGTATCAAATACTTATGTCATGCAATAAAATGCAAATTAATTACTTAAAAATCATACAATGTGATTTTCTGGATTTTTGTTTTAGATTCCGTCTCTCATAGTTGAAGTGTACCTATGATAAAAATTACAGACCTCTACATGCTTTGTAAGTAGGAAAACCTGCAAAATCGGCAGTGTATCAAATACTTGTTCTCCCCACTGTAGATGTTACAAACATGTTTATGATCGACCTCTGAACCATCATAGCCAACTTACAGTGTCTTCAGAAAGTATTCAGACCCCTTTTTCCACATTGTGTTACGTTACAGCCTTATTCTAAAATTGATGAAATTGTTTCCCCCCTCAATCTACACACAATACCAAATAATGACAAAGCAAAAACAGATTAAGAAATGTATAAAAAAAGAAAATATCACATTTACATAAGTATTCAGACCCTTTACTCAGCACTTTGAAGCACCGTTGGCAGCGATTACAGCCTCAAGTCTTTTTGTCTATGATGCTACAAGCTTGGCACACCTGTATTTGGGGAGTTTCTCCCATTCTTCTCTGCAGATCCTCTCAAACTCTGTCAGGTTGGATGAGGAGCGTCGCTGCACAGCTATTTTCAGGTCTCTCCAGAGATGTTCAATCGGCTTCAAGTCCGGGCTCTGGCTGGGCCACTCAAGGACATTCAGAGACTTGTCCCAAAGCCACTCCTGCGCTGTCTTGGCTGTGTGCTTAGGGTCGTTGTCCTGTTGGAAGGTGAACCTTTGCCCCAGTCTCAGGCCCTGAGCGCTCTGAAGCAGGTTTTAAACAAGGATCTCTCTATATTTTGCTCCGTTCATCTTTCCCTTGATCCTGACGAGTCTCCCAGTCCCTGCCACTGAAAGAAATCCCCACAGCATGATGCTGCCACCACCATGCTTCACTGTAGGTGCCAGGTGTCCTCCAGACATGATGCTTGGCATTCAGGCCAAAGTGTTCAGTCTTGGTTTCACCAGACAATCTTGTTTCTCATGGTTTGAGAGTCCTTTAGGTGCTTTTTGGCAAACTCCATGCCAGCTGTCATGTGCCTTTTAGTGAGGAGTGGCTTCCATCGGGCCACTCTACCATAAAGGCCTGATTGATGGAGTGCTGCAGAGATGGTTGTCCTTCTGGAAGGTTCTCCCGTCTCCACACAGGAACTCTGGAGCTCTGTCAGAGTGACCATTGGATTCTTGGTCACCTCCCTGACCAAGGCCCTTCTCCCCCGATTTCTCAGTTTGGCTGGACGGCCAGCTCTAGGAAGTCTTGGTGGTTCCAAACTTCTTCCATTTAAGAATGATGGAGGCCACTGTGTTCTTGGGGACATTCAATGTTGTAGAAATGTTTTGGTACCCTTCCCCAGATCTGTGCTTCGACACAATCCTGTCTCAGAGCTCTATGGACAATTCCTTCGACCTCATGGCTTGTTTATTTTGCTCTGACATGCACTGTCAACTGTGGGACCTTCTATAAACATGGGTGTGCCTTGCCAAGTCATGTCCAATCAATTGAATTCACCACAGGTGGATTCCAATCAAGTTGTAGAAACATCTCAAGGATGATCAATGGAAATAGGATGCACCTGAGCTCAATTTCGAGTATCATAGCAAAGGGTCTGAATACTTATGTAAATATGGTATTTCTGTTTTTTATTTGTAAGAAATTTGCAAAACCATTTTTTCTTTGTCATTATGGGTGGGGTGTGTTGGGTAGATTGGTTAGGAATATTTTGTCAATCAATTTTAGAATAAGGTTGTTACATAACAAAATGTGAAAAAAGTGAAGGGTTTCTGAATACTTTCCGAATGCACTTTATGTATTCACAAATGTCTGATATCAAACCAAATGTTATTCGTCACGTACACGTGTTTACTAGATGTTATTGCGGGTGTAGCAAAATGCTTGTGTTTCTAGCTCCGACAGTACAGTAATATCTAACAATTTTCACAACATATACCCAATACACACAAATCTAAGTAAAGGAATGGAATTAAGAATATATAAATATATGGACGAGCAATGTCAGAGCGCCATAGACTAAGATACAATAGAATACAGTATATACATATGAGATGACTAATGCAAAATATGTAAACATTATTAAAGTGATATGTTGACGTTGCATGGCACCTTGTGATACTATAGCAATTTGAAAGACTACTGCCTGCTGCACAACATAACATTGATATGCTGGATCGGAGCCAAACATTGCCAGTGGAAATAATTGCTCAATTTAGAAGATCTTATCTATCGCCTACTCTAAACACTATTCTACACTGATACTCATTATTACAGTGTTGCAAGAAACAGGATTTAAGGGGTTAGGCTTTGTTAATTAAAATTAGGTAAACAACTTTCCATACTTCAGATACTCACACTGAAACAATGCTAGGGGGTTATTTATCATAATCATCCATCCTCATTCCCCTCTTCAACATCATCACCATCCCCTCCACCATGGTTGTTGTTCTTGCCTGTTCTAGCACTCCTGGTCAGTGATTAGTGAGTCCAAATACTAGGGACGGGGTATTATCAATAGACCAGACATCTCAAAATATTCCATCACTCGTTGACTGCAGTATACTGATCTCATTAAGGCAGATTAACGATGGGGGAAATGAATGGACATTGCACTGTGGTATAGTTCACTGCGAGGGAGATGCAAACTAGTGTCAGACTGAGGGCCAGAAAGAGCTCGTGACTATCATCATTTAATGTATCCATGCCATTGTAAATAGAACGCAATATAAATATTTCAACCCTGGAGAAAATATTCCAACCGGCAAAACACTACTGTCACTCACCTTATACATGTATCCGTAAAATCAGAGTTTGCAACCCTTTAAAGCAAACAGACCAACAACAAAATTAATGTATTGTAATTGTATAACAATTAATAGGTTTGATTGGATGCCAAATTGACATTTTGTTACTATTTGTCGACGCACCGGATTTAAAAGTTGTAATATAGATCGAATGCAAGCCGGCTGTGCAAAATATCACAACATAGATATATTGACATTGCAGTAGGCCTACCATACCTTCATTCTGACTCCCGGTTGTGGAATTTGTCGTATAATATTAGAATGATGACCATTGCAAGGACACAAGGAATCATACCATTACGTCTTCCTTTTCAGAAGCTCCCTGTGTACTTGTAGAATAGGCATAACGTAATGTACAAGTCACCCTCGACCAATCACGAAATAACCGGAGGTACGGTTATCTTTAGCAGCCAATCGCCTTTTCAATTGCCGCATAGTGGGCGTTCTGAGCTATGCGTAGGCACGCGCATGTCTTGACACGGGCAACCCGCCGTGCACTATCGATATTTAATTTAGATCATGTATATTTATGAAATACTGCTGCTGCAGCTTTTTTATTAAGATGTTGACTTGATTTTGTTGCGACAAGTTTTGGGGTGATAGTTAAATTACTGCATAGTACAGAGTTGAGTTGTAGCCCAGTAGGCTATGATGTAATCTTCGAACAAGCTGCCCATCCATCACTTCACTTCACTGCACTACAACGAATTATAGAGCCTAGCTACCTCTGAATGTTCATTTGATTAGCCTATGATTATCACAAAAATAATACCTCTTATGGAAACAAATACAGTATCTACTATATTTTGCATGATTTTCATCTGATGGCTTGAATATTTGTTATTTCACTAAATACAAAATCAGAACATCTAATCTCTGAGATCAATATGAGGCTATCCATCTGGCTCTACAAACTTCAAAGTGGGAAGAAAACAAACAAGTGTGTCTGTGTCAGGGTGATCAGAACTGCAAATGGCCCATAGGCCTGCAGACTGGGGGGGAGGAGAGACAGAGAGAGACTGAGTATACAAACACATTTCTAATAATGAGTTGCACCCACTATTGCCCTCGAAAGTGTTCCACGGGATGCTGGCCCATGTTGACTCCAATGCTTCCCAGTTGTGTCAAGTCACTGAAGCTGGATGTCCTTTGGGTGGTGGACCATTCTTGATACACATGGGAAACTGTTGAGAGTGAAAAACCCAGCAGCGTTGCAGTTTTTGACTCACTCAAACTGGTGTGCCTGGCTCCTACTACCATAACCTTTTGAAAGGCACTTAAATATTTTGTCTTCCCATTCCCCTTCTGAATGGCAGCGTTACAATTCTTGACATACTCAAACCAGTATGGCACCTACTACCATACCTACTACCATTGAAGTGACATCAATAAGGGATCATAGCTTTCACCTGGATTCACCTGGTCAGTCTATGTAATGGAAAGAGCAGGTGTTCCTAATGTTTTTTAGACTGAGTGTAGTGATGACAACACTAACAATACAAATAATACTAAATACACAGAACATTTTTCACATACTTCAGTAGAGGCAAAATATTTAGCCTCATGGGTAAATAGTTAGTCTTTCTGAATCAATCTCTAGCCTGTCCCAAAATATTAGGGACATTTGTACCACAAATGTATACTGCCATCACAGTATTACATAATAATAGGCCTACAGTACATCACACAGCCACCATCAGCGCAGTGTTGCCTGCAGTCTATTGCCTCCTGCTTATCAGTGCTTCCAGAGACATTTATTCCCACCTAATCACATTAAGTGATGGCAGTTGAGGCGAACAACGTGGCCTTTAAATGTTGCAGAATCCGCTTCGGAGCGGCAAACATTTGATTACAGGCTTGTAGATGATGAGGTGAATGGGATCAAATGACATTTAATACTGCAGTGTTGCCAATGGTTGGAGGTGGAAAAATAACTAGAATAGGCAAAGCCCCAACATTCCGCCTAACACACACACACACACACACACACACACACACACACACACACACACACACACACACACACACACACACACACACACACACACACACACACACACACACACACACACACACACACACACACACACACACACACACACACACACACACACACGAACCACCAACCTTAGCCTCAATCTTAACCCTTCACTCTAACCCTAACCCTAGTCCATATCCACATCCTGATTCAACCATTATCCTAACCCTATCCTCATACACAACCTTAACCCTACACTCAGTGAATGGGAATGCTGAGGAAAAGAGCCATGTAAGATTCATGTCTCACAATACAATACACTCTAATGGCCATAAGGTGGCACTATATGCATGGTAAATGTTGTGAGAAAGCCTTTGGCACTAATAAAGTTTACTGAAACACGTGTGGGTAGTAGTTTGTTGAGTTTTGGTTCCTATGGGCCCAAGGTCTGACCCCTGGTAAATAAATACTCTGCTACTCTCCCAAGTCCACCGCTCTGACCTCCTGAAGGGTCTGTAAAGAGTATAGCAACACAGTAGTAGGCCAAAATGTCTGCTAGAAAACACAAATCAAAATGAAGAGTATGTTTTTTTAGATCCTGACCCTCTTTGAGGTTTACCGTGAAGCGAGAAACAAGTACCTCTTCAGTTTCTGGGAAAGCGGATCCTGCTATCCATGCTGAGTATAAAAACGTGGATGTAGCAACCGCAGATTTCCACTTTTTATCCTTCCCCAATATGGAAAACTCATGGATTTGAACATCTTGAAGATGGGACAGAAGTATGCTGAGTAGGATCACTGCCTCATGTATGACCTAGAAACCCCCACACACATCAAAGGTTTCACAGAGTTTACTGGAAAAAACACTGTTCCTAGGAAATGATACATTGTTCATCACCCAAAAATCTCCAAAGTTTCGAAATCCTTTAAGCTGGAAGGGAAATGAAATCATTGCAAGGATTAATTAACGTAATGGAGGAGATTTTATCAGATCTTGGAATTTCCCCTTGTTCAATCCTTTTCAGCTGTGTTTTATGGCCTGTTAGGTTAACAGAATGTGACCCCTTGATGGGGTCCAGATTAGGGATTTTCTTCTCCCCCACTGTGAGCTAGATCGTCTTTAATCAAACAGAATTCTGAAGCTGTGGAGGGAGACCCTGGGGAACAAACCCATCATCCGTTTCTCTTGCAAGAACCTAGAAATCTCTAGTTTAAATTAACAGATTTTCGAATTAGATTTCAATGCGGGCGCGGACATTAACCCGGGCTTCATATCCACATCCCGTTTGATCCCTAACCCTAGCCTTATCCACAACCACAACCCTAACCTTGGGCTAGTAATCGAAAGGATGCAAGTTTAAATCCCCGAGCTGACAAGGTAAAAATCTGTCGTTCTGCCACTGAACAAGGCAGTTAACCCACTGTTCCTAGGCCGTCATTGACAATAAGAATTTGTTCTTAACTGACTTGCCTAGTTAAATAAAGGTAAAATAAAATAATTAAATTGGTAATACATTGTACCCTAATCCTAAACTCAGATATTACACTCAGTGAATGGGAATCGTGAGGAAAAGAGCCATGTAAATTATGCTCACAATACAATACACTTCAATGGCCATAATGTTGTGAGAATGCCTTTGGCACTTGTATGAGTAGCTGTTTCTTGAGTGTGGGTTCCTTTGGGGCTGTTTTGGACCAAAATGTTCAAATCTCAGCCAAAGGTCAGATCCCCTGCAAATAAATACTCCACCACTCTCCCAAGTCCACCGCTCTGACCTCCTGAAGGGTTTGTAAAGAGTATAGAAACACAGTAGTTGGCCAAAACGCCTGCTAGCAAACACAAATCACATTGGAGAGTGTGTTTTTTTCTGTTCCTGACCCTCTTTGAGGTTTGCTGGGAAGCAAGAAACAAATCCCACGACAATTTCTGGGAAAGCAGATCCTGTTATCCTTGCTGAGAACAAACAACTGTCCAGGAGACTTTAAAGAAGATGTCATTGAAATGTTTCTGTGTTATAATCCTTCCCCAATATGGAAAACCCTTGGATTTGAACATCTTGAAGATGGGAAAGAAGTCTGCTGAGTAGGATCCCCACCTCATATCAAGGGTAGGACACCACTACCGTATGTCAGAGTACTGGAAAAACACTGTTACCAGGAAATGATATAGGGGTTATCACTAAAACATTTCCAAAGTTATGAAATCTTTGAAGGGAAAATTAAATCAAACAAAGATGAATGGATTTCAAATCAAAATCTAATTATATTAGTCACATGCGTCGAATACAACTGGTGTAGACCTTACAGTAAAATGCTTACTTACGAGCCCCCAACCAACAATGCAGTTTCAAAAAATATGGACAAGAATAAGAGATAAAAGTAACAAGTAATTAAAGAGCAGCAGTAAAACAACAATAGCGAGACTATATACAGGGGGGTACAGGTACAGAGTCAATGTGCGGGGGCACCGGTTAGTTGAGGTAGTATGTACATGTAGATAGAGTTATTGAAGTGACTATGCATATATGACAACAACAGAGAGTAGCAGCGGTGTAAAGAGGGGGAGGGGGGGGTAGCCATTTGATTAGATGTTCAGGAGTCTTATGGCTTGGGGGTAGAAGCTGTTCAGCAGCATCTTGGACCTAGACTTGGCGCTCCGGTTCCGCTTGCCGGGCGGTAGCAGAGAGAACAGTCTATGACTAGGGTGGCTGGAGTCTGGTATAGAGGTCCTGGACGGCAGGAAGCTTGGTACCGGAGCCAAGTCTGAAAGCTTTAATATTTAATAATTTTAGCCCCCCAAACTCATATTCATTATCAATAGGCACGTTGAATTTTCTAGACTGAATAGATTGAATTGCCTCAAAAAGTTCCTCTTCTGTAACTTGACTTTCACACAGGTCTTTCTGTAAATTTGTTAATTTGACATGATTATTATTATCATTATTACTATTATTATTAGGAAAGAAATCCTTATAGTTAACATCATTCAGTGGAAATGGAGGAGACTGAAAAGCATATGCTTAAATATTTTGCTTCCTCTTTCAAAATATCATTTGGAGAATCATGGATGACTCCATCATTTGTAACGAGTTTCTGTAAATAATTTTTGGTAGCATTTCTATGTTGAAGATTCAAGAAAAATGTTGTGCACTTTATTTGTCACGCCCTGACCTTTGGGGGGGGGGGGGGGGGTACTGTCACACCCTGACCAGAGAGCCCTTGGTTCTCTATGGTGTAGTAGGTCAGGGCGTGACTAGGGGGTGATCTAGTATATCTATTTCTATGTTGGTGCTAATGTGGTTCCCAATTAGAGGCAGCTGTTTATCGTTGCCTCTGATTGGGGATCATATTTAGGTAGCTATTTCCCCACCTGTGTTTTGTGGGATATTGATTGTTTGTTAGTGTGTTTGGGCACTACGTCCTCACGGTCTTTGTAAGTTTTGTTATTTTGGTTATTTTGGTTTTGTTAGTTTCACTTAAGTAAATATGTGGAACTATACTCACGCTGCACCTTGGTCCGCTCATTTCCAAGATCGTGACATTATTTACCATTTTCCATCTATTCGCTTTATTTTTGTAATACATTACACTTGATCGTTCTTGAATAAGTACCTCCAATTATTTTTGTTTTTCCTCTAACCTATTTTGTGCCTCTAATGTACAGTTTCCATTACCATCTACCTGCGCTGTTACTTCCTCTATTTGCTTTATTAGTGTTATCTCTTTTGACCTAAACTGCTTTTGTTTTATTGATGAGTATTATTTTCAATCAAACAGCATTCTGAAGTAAAGCTCTGCTACCTGACCTGAGCCCCATGGTCCCGACCTTATACATCGGGGTAGAGCTCGGGCTTGGGCTTAAAATTCATGCCTGTGCAGAGCTCTATTTTGAATCTGTGGATGGAGACCCTGGGGAACAACCCCATCATCCGTCTCTCTTGTTCCTGTCAGCATAGTTATCCTGGAGCCATGGGAAAACTGAGATTGAGTAAAGAGGTGAAACTAACATTACACTCTCACATACACAGACATAAATACACATAAATACATACACTTGCAGGCACTCAAATGTATATATTATGCATACATCCCATAAATAAATGTGTTTGTCTCTAACTTAGTTTTACTGGTAACGATTACCTTTCACAGTGTCATAGCTAATGAAATACTGTGGAGCTGTTAGTGTTTGGGAGACTGGAAAAACAGATTGAAATCAACAGACATTTCCTGTATTGTTAATAGTGAACCAGTCCTGTCATTTTGAGGTCAGGCCTGTGAGGAGTTACACTGTAGCAATGGTTTCTCGCCGTGGTCCATATGAGCTGCCATGGGACCAATACCACTACCAGGTGGAGTATGGATTCTGGGAAAAAGCATCAGTAATAGCACTTGAAAGTTTTGAATACATGAGAATAATAAGAAAAAATATATATTTTCCCAGTCACAATGATGACATCATGACATTGCAACATCAGACCAAACATAACACAGGAATAATGTGAGAAGTACCATGGTGATATTACTCTCACACTGGCAGGTCCATACAGGGCTGGGCCTCACGTCCATTTCACTCACCCAAAACACAAACCCTGGCAGAAAATCCAGATGATGTATTGGAAAGCTATCAAACTATAGAGGGGGATATCCTTGATGAAAATAATATAAGTGTGTAGCTCCTATGGCCTTGTCTTGGGGGAAATGACATCAGTTAATACTGTTAAAAAACAAACAACAAAAATGACCAAAGAATTGTAACATGTATTTATTTTGTTACAGTAAGCAAGAAGTCATATTAACAGTATTCTATAATTTTCAGAGAAAACCATGGCTGTTACTGTAGAGTAAACTGAGGTGGGAAACAAATAGATACGGTATGCTGGAAGTCATATTGTAATGACTATGGTGGTTTGGATGAAGCTTGATCCATTCTAGTGGATATTCAATGAGAGATTTGTGACTGGATGACAGTCATTGACTTGTTCTTGCATTTAAAGTGCAAACCATAAGTTTCTAGAGGACACCAGGTATGTCCAGAGCACTTACAAACACACACAGCCACACACCCGGGCACACAGAAACACATACACAACCACATGAGTGCACAAACAAGTACACACACAAAAACATATTTCATATTGTTGAGCTGCAGTAAACATCATGTCACCTGAAAAAAACAATACAAAATAATGCTCAAGTTGAACACAAAAACAAAATATCTAAAAAGACACCTGTGACACGCTCCCTTTGACCATCTCATTTACAATTCAGTTTCATATTATGTGCAAACAGCAGTACAGATGATAAGTACAGAGTACAGAGATAAGTACAGAGATAATTCTGTTATGCTAGGATATTTTTTCCCCCTCCCCCCACCATCTGTCTGCCTTGTCACCTCTTACACAACCTGACAGAGGCAGCAGTCAGTTCATCAGCTGCCCACACACCTTCCCAGATAGACAGACAGACAGCCTGGGTGTCCACTCCCCAGCTCACTCACTCACTCACTCACTCACTCCCAGACAGACAGACAGCCTGGGTGTCTACTTCCCAGCTCACTCCTTCCCAGACAGACAGACGGGGTGTCCTCTCCCCAGCTCACTCCTTCCCAGACAGACAGACAGACTGGGTGTCCTCTCCCCAGCACCCAGCCCAGGGCAAGGGCAGCCTGACCCAGAACCTGCCAGTTGAGGCTCACTCAGAGGTTCACAGCCTAGTCGGGTCTGCTCTTCTTGGAAAATAA
Source organism: Salvelinus alpinus (assembly GCF_045679555.1). Classification (NCBI taxonomy): domain Eukaryota; kingdom Metazoa; phylum Chordata; class Actinopteri; order Salmoniformes; family Salmonidae; genus Salvelinus; species Salvelinus alpinus. Next base: position 98,382,945 of record NC_092086.1, on the reverse strand, counting down.
AAATATTTTTGGATAAATGTGAATCTGGTGGATGTATATTAAAACCATCTGTTTTGAAATCAGGATTTAGTAAATGTGTGTTGTGCAATAAAACACAGCAGCATATTTATAGAAACAAACCCTCCCACTGTGTCATCCAGTCTGCATGTGCTACATGGAAGTACCTCATTAGAAAAAAAGCACTTGACATTAGAAAGCCAAAACAGTCAGGTGCAATCTAATCTGTCTTATTCCTGTTGTGTAGGATTGCTTTGCTCATAAAGAATGACATACGCAGGAGGACACACTAAAAATATCACTGCAGTGCCTAGAATACCAATGTCTTTACCAACACAAGAACAGTCTGTTTTTTCTCAAATGTACGTTTTCTGGCAAAACTGGCTTGAACTCTCTCTGCAATCGGAACATATAGAGACAACACAAAACAGTGTTTTCTCCTAGTGAGTGGTTTATGAATTTGGTGACCCCAAGCTTCTCCTGCGATGATGACGCATGCTGAAACGGGAGGCAGGACTCAGGCCACGGTGAGGGTACAGTAGGGTACAAAGGGTTGTCAAATCACAACGCTGACTCTGACTCAACACCTCTCACAGTAGTGCAGAGCCACATCCGTGGATATACACTTCTCCCCACCTCCCCATGCCTCTAGCTCCAGCTTATCCTCCTCCTCTTCCCCCTCTCCCTCCTCCTCCTCTTCTCCCTCCTTCTCCTCATACCGGCTGGGTTCTTCAATAGAGGTCTCCAGGGTATAACTACTATAGACCTGCACCTCGCTATACTCGTAGATGGTGGGAAGGCTGCTCTGGAGGCCGAAGCGTCTGCGCAGGGCCACTAGGAGGGGCTGTGGCACAGTGAAGATGTCCACGTTGTTGCCCACGTCCACCCATGCCAGGCTGGCGAACTGCAGGGGGTTCTTCACCACCTCCGTCAGGTCCTTCAGCACGCCCACCGTCAGACGGTTGCCGTTGATGGCCAGGGTGGTGAGCTTGGGCATGGAGCCCAGGTAGGGCAGCAGTAGACGTAGGCTCTCGTCCTGCAGCTCAGTGAAGCTGAGGTCCACGGCCGACACAGAGTTGCCGTTACTCTGGAGGTAGTAGGCCACCCGGTGGACGTCTCGGCCAGACAGAGGGATGCCAGACAGGTTGGCCACGTCGTTGGTCAGCTTCTTCAGTGTGGTTTTAAGACTGTGAAAGGAAAGACCAGAGACTGTTAAAAACTACACAGAGAATAGAATTGAAAAGCCAATCTTCTTTGCAAGTTTTGTTTTGGTTCTCTAGACTCTAGAGCACAGAATAGCCATTTAGTGTATGTGATAACCAAGCTGGGACCAAGCATCCTTTATTGGCAGTTAGGTATCCTCTAGCGCCCTCAAACTCAACTCTGGATCACGAAGCCAGCTCCACTGTGTTTTTACATTGTTGCCCTCTAATCAGGGACTGATTTAGACCTGGGACACCAGGTGGGTGCAATTAATTATCAGGTAGAATAGAAAACCAGCAGGCGCCGGACCTCATAGGGTAAGAGTTGAATACCCCTGCAGCTAGCATGTGAAGACAAATGATCTTAACTTAAAGGAATAATCGACTCAAAACCACAAATTAATTTGATTTACATTGTTAAATAACGCTAATAATAATAAATTAGGAAGCAACGTGAAAATGTTTGTGCAAATCTGCAGAGCTCAAGTTGAATACAAAATCCACAACGCAATGCTCTCTCTAGAAAGGCTGGCTGGCTAGGTAGCTAGCTAGAAAACATAGCTACCACAGGAGGTTGGTGGCACCTTAATTGGGGAGGACAGGCTCGTTGTAGTGGCTGGAGCGGAATGAGTGGAATGGTTTCCATGTGTGTCCTCCCCTCAGCAGCCTCTACTTGTTGCTACACACAATACCAAAGTCAATATCAGCATGTGAAGTAGTTAGCTAGTTGTAAAACTGCACTATCAATTTAGGAGTTACAATCTCACCACAGGAGCCTGCTGAGGGGAGGACGGCTCATAATAATGGTGCAAATGGAAGGCATCAAACCTCTGGAAACCATGTGTTAGATATATACTGTATATATGTTACCATTCCACTAATTCCACTCCAGTCATTAGAACGAGCCCGTTCTCCGCAATTAAGGTGCCACCAACCTCCTGTGAATCTCCCCATGTTCAACCTTGTAGAGATCGACTATCTAGCTCAAAGCTGCGTGTCAGGTTGCTATGGCAACGTGCAAGGGCCCTGCGAGCCCGCAAGGGAGACGAGAGCAGAAAACTGCTTTGCTCCATGGTCCATGGTAGTTGAAGGAAGAAAGGTTATTCATCTGACGGTGCACTGTGCACTTTGAGGACATTTGAACAAAATATATACTTTGTCGTGAAGTCATAGACAGATGGATGTGTTCTAGACATGTATGCCCATACCATCTATTGGCTTATTTGGCGATCTGGAGTGCAGGTATTTGTTATAAAACCATTATGAAATGAGATAGTTTGTTATGCTGTGTTCACGTGCTAGGAAACTCTGAAATATCCGACTTGCTAACTTGTTGAACCCGGCACATGTATAACAACCAGTTAGCAAATCGAACATTTCAGAGTTTCCTAGTTCCGACTAGCAGTGACGAGAACTTTATCATGATGACGTATCACATCCCATTTCATTTCTAGGGTGGATTATCCCTTTAATTAGCCTGTGTTCATTGAGCTACAGAGTCCTGTTATGGGGGACTATGGATGTTGTTCAATACGACAGAGGATCCGAGGTCCCACTGCAGCCAGGCAATAAAAACAGAAAGTAGACAACTAGGAGAATTGCTTTGAGAAGTGTTTTTGGTGAGTGTCATGTATTAGTGTGTGTTTCTCTCCCTCTCTCAGAACTGGCCAAATAAGGCCACATGTCACCCTCCACAGAAAAAGGCTGGTATTGTCTCTACTGTCCCTTTTCCACAGAGCAGAGGCATCTAACTGGCACTCCCGACAATGTGTTTTATTCAACCATATCTCAGCGTACAAGATAAATCTGTTTTAAAAAAGGATGTTATCTGTGGTAATGGCAAATAAAATATATGGCATTTAATGATCATATCAATCGTCAGATGATAAAGTATATGGAGAGTTCAAACTGAGAAGAGTGGAGCTACTGGTCCTCTGACACTGTCATTGTCTATCATCACACACCTCACTGGCTCTGAGACTAAGCAGAATAGAGGCACAAAACAAAAACCTGCTCTCTGCCACAGTCTGATTAAATATTCATTAGAAAGCTATGAGGCAGCTGCACCGTGCGGAAGTGACACTGGAGCGCAGGACTCTAGCTAGATATGTCATGGAAGTATATGTTGTGGTTTTGGGGCGAGGGTTGAGCTCCCTCCTTTAGCCTCCAGCTGGACAGTACAGTAGGAGGAAGTCTGTAAAACAAATGATAATGACAAAGTGGGCATGGAGAGATTTACATATACAGCATTCATGGGAGGATGTATCAGACTACACACACATTGGCCTGAGCTCCCTCCCTCTCCTCTTAATCACAGTCCTGTTTGCCTGGGGGTTTGAACGCTCTCTCCTCGCACCTTCTGCTCCTAGGTTGTGTGAGAGCGGGAGCCTCATAGTATAAATGGTTTTCCTCTGGTCCTCACATCTGTAGGCCTTTCTGCTCTGGAGCAGCCAAGGAAAGGCCTGCAGCAGCAGCTAACTGGAGCTCAGATTTGTGAGTTTATTGATTCATCGAGGTGGCAATAAATCAACTCCCTCTCTCTACTTCCTACTCTCGATTCCCTTCCTTCCCTCGCTCACCATCCATCCTACTCTCCCTTCCTCTGCATTCAGCCTGTGCTGCTCTCTTGTTATTTTGCTCTGCATGTCGTAAGGTCTGTTTTTATCTTGCTATCCTCTTCTCTCTAATAAAACATAAGGATTAGAATGGCAAGCTGATTTCCCCATAGGAGTATAAGGTGTACTCAGCCACTCCTCTATATTGTAATAAACCTCACTGGCATTGACTTGTCGCTCGTGCACTCTCCCCTCTGAACACCAGGGAGCTCCATCTGTCTCTCCTTAGCTCTCCTCAGCAGAGTGGCTCTGGGGCTTTTGTTTTGTGCAAGATCTGTAAGATGTAGGCTACACCTCCTGAGCCAACAGAACCATGCATCAACTTTTGTTTTGTGTTGCTCTGTTTTTTGGCAGATAGAGGGCTCAGAGGATGTGAGTATTTCCCACTTCCTGCTGGAGCTGGCTGCATTCTCACCTCACTGTGTGGGCGGAGAGAGAGAGGAGAGAGAGGGGAGTAGAGAGAGAAGGGGTATAGCAAGAGAGAGAGAACATAGAAGAGAAAAAGCAAGAGTGAGAGAGCGAAAGAGGGAGAGAGATAAAGAAAGAAAAAGAAGGAGCCTGTTCCAGTTAGACAGAGACGGGGCGTGTGGGTGGCGTAGGGGGATATTCTCTGTAATATTGTTTTAATGAGGCTGAGCAGCAGAAACGGTCTTGGACCGCCCTCCAAATCCACTGCCTCCCAGAAAGATGGGCAGAATGCCACCCACAGGCCTACGGGTCTGGTTGGTTCAGACTCACAGGCACAACCAACCTTTCTCACACCACAGCCTCTGCCTGTTACCATCTAAAAATAAAACAACAGAAACAACTAAAAGTATTCTGTCTTGTTCTAATTTAATGTGCCTGGTTTGCTTGTAGCCAGCAGTGTCATTCTACTTGGACCGGCAGTTTCTACAACACAAACAAAACAAAGAACTGGCAGTTTCTACAACACAAACAAAACAAAGAACTGGCAGTTTCTACAACACAAACAAAACAAAGAACTGGCAGTTTCTACAACACAAACAAAACAAAGAACTGGCAGTTTCTACAACACAAACAAAACAAAGAACTGGCAGTTTCTACAACACAAACAAAACAAAGAACTGGCAGTTTCTACAACACAAACAAAACAAAGAACTGGCAGTTTCTACAACACAAACAAAACAAATAATTTCCAAGGCAGCCAGATTCTGTATGCATAATAATCAAGATTCATCTCAAGAACACTGAGATTCTCCTGTATTAGGTCTCATTTAACAGCAAACGAGAGGGAAATCCATCTAGCGACTCTATCAGACGGGAATTGATATAGCAGCACAGGAACCAAATGAGAATGGACTCCCTCGTGTAAAGCTAATGGCTGACTTAATGTAGGGTTAGCTGCTCAGGCTGATTGATTTTCATAGCTAGAATTTACTCAAATCAAATAATTTTATTGGTCACATACTCATGGTAAGCAGATATTATTGTGAGTGTAGCGAAATGCTTGTGCTTCTAGTTCCAACAGTGCAGTAATATCTAACAAGTAATCTAGCAATTCCACAACAACTACCTAATACACATAAATCTAAATGGATGGAATAAGAATATGTACATGTAAATATATGGATGATAGATGACCGAGCGGCATTGGCAAGATGCAAAGATGGTATAAAATACCATATTTACATATGTGATGAGTAATATAAAATATGTAAACATTATTAAAGTGGCATTACTTAAAGTGATTAGTGACCCATTTATTGAAGTGGCCAATGACTCGAGTCTGTATGTAGGCAGCAGCCTCTCTGTGTTAGTGATGGCTGTTTAATACAATAGCCTTGAGATAGAAGCTGTTTTTCAATCTCTTGGTCCCAGCTTTGATGCACCTGTACTGACCTTGCCTTCTGGATGGTAGTGGGGTGAACAGGCAGTGGCTCAGACGGTTGTTGTCCTTGATGATATTTTTGGCCTTCCTGTGACATCGGGTGCTGTAGGTGTCCTGGAGGACATGTAGTTTGCCTCCGTTGATGTGTTGTGCAGATCGCACTACCCTCTGGAGAGCCTTGCGGTTGAGGGCGGTGCGGTTGCCGTACCAGGCGGGGATACAGCCCGACAGGATGCTCTCAATTGTGCATCTGTAAAAGTTTGTGAGGGTTTTAGGTGACAAGCCAAACTTCTTCAGCCTCCTGAGGTTGAAGAGGCGCTTTTGCGCCTTCTTCACCACACTTTCTGTGTGGGTGGACCAGTTCAGTTTGTCCGTGATGTGTACGCCAAGGAACTTAAAACTTTCCACTTTCTCCACTGCTGTCCCGTCGATGTGGATAGGGGGCTGCTCCCTCTGCTGTTTCCTGAAGTCCACAGTCAACTCCTTTGTTTTGTTGATGTTGAGTGAGAGGTTGTTTTCCTGACACCACACTTCGAGTGCCCTTACCTCCTCCCTGTAGGCTGTCTCGTCATTGTGTCATCTGCTACCTTGATGATTGAGTTGGAGGCGTGCATGGCCACGCAGTCATGGGTGAACAGGGAGTACAGGAGGGGGCTGAGCACGTACCCTTGTCTGCTTTGTAGCCCTTTCCTACAGTCGAATGACCAAAGGGCCCTCTAGTGGTCTCATGGGTACTGTATGTCAGAACTAAAGACACAACTAAAGATTTCAGTTTCTAAAGCTCTGAACAAACAATCCATTAAGTGAAATAGGGATAGGCCAGCACTAACGATTTAGTGTTAGTTTAAAACAGTTCTGGGTTAAGATCAGTGGAGGCTGCTGAGGAAAGGACAGCTCATAATAATGGATGGAATGGAGTTAATTGGAGTGAATGGAATGGTATCAAACATATGAAAACCATATGATACCATTCCATTTACTCCATTCCAGCCATTATTATGAGCTGCTCTCCAGTCAGCAGCCTCCACTGGTTGAGATCATACAGGCTATGTTATGGTAACATCCATTTCAAGACCTGACACAAATCCTGAGATTTCCAGGGAGAGACAGCCTCTGTCTCTACAGTCACGACAGCACAGATAAAATGTGTCAACTCATGTTTCAGCCAGAGGAGCTATGTTTATGCAACCTCACAGAGGATTAAGGATATAAGGCATCCCCTATTCCCTATTTCAGCGCACATCAGCATTCATGTGAATTTGTAATCAGGATGTTGGTTAACATGTGCATTTGTGTAAGCGTTTCTTTTAAACTCTATTAAAGGGACATTTCAAAATTGTTCAACTTCATATTCATAATCTCCAGCACCACCCCAACAGGAATATACTGCATGTGAAAATGTAACTTTTCTATGTTTTATAGTCAAAAATATAGAGGAAGATAAGTGTTTCCGATGACATCATCAACCAATAAGTAGGCAATGCCTATTCATTATTGGTTAAAATCACGATGCACACAGATTATGTCATTGTAAACACTTATTTTCCTTTATCTTTTTTTCTTCAAAACAGAAATGTTCCATTTTCACATACAGTATGTTGCTGTTGGGGTGGTGCTGGAGATTAAGAATATGAAGTTGAATTTTTATTTCTCCCTTCAAGGTTAAATCTAGTAATTCTAGGTTAGTCTAGTGAAGACTTTAGCTGTCCCATTGATGTATTTCTTTCCCTTCAATCCTTCTCTTCCTCTCCTTCAATCTCCACCACTCTACTACTGTCCGTCAGGGTAATTTTAGACCCATTGAGGCTAATGGCTATGCTCAGTCTAGCCGCTCTCCTGGTGGACAGAAGGTAAGTGGTCATCAGCATTGGCCTCCTTTGTCCCTCCCTATTCTTTCCCCTCAGTCGCCTCAGGAAAAATCTGATACGACTTAAGTCTCTCAAGGTACGCAATCTATCTAGAAATGGGAAAGTGGGGGATGAACATTTCTGACGCTACAAATTCACTTTTTCCACACACTTTTCACATAACATCTAAATCGTCTGGGAGTGGGTGGGGAGTGATAAAAGCAAATGGTGGGAGAATCTTGTAATCTGTCCACATTCCCCTTCATTTACCCTTATGAATCAGTAATATACAGAGCAGGGCTCTCCAACCCTGGACCTGGACGTCCTGTAGGTTTTCACTCCAACCCTAATTTAGCACACCTGATTCTAATAATTAGCTGGTTGATCAGCTGAATCAGGTTAGTTAGAGTGGTATGTATTGATGGATGCCAAGGGAAGCCGGGCTTCCCCAAAAATAGACACACAAAAAATATATATATATATATAATAATAATTTATCTTTGGTCTCTCAATTAGAAAGAGGCTGAATGTACAGTAACTCACCAGAGAAAGCATCAGAGCGGGTGAAACAGTGCCCCTCTGTATCTGTATGTGTGGCCCATCTATCGGATGCTGTCTGGTAAAAAATATTATGATATTGTTGCCGCCCAGTGCATTGAATACAAGGGAAGCCAGTGAGCATTTGCCCTCCGTTGATAAAAAATAGAAATAATAATAGCCAATCAGTGTTGAGCTAAACTGAGTGAGCTCAACTGTGAATGGGCAGCCAGTTTTGATTTGGCTTCACACCAATTTCTTTAATTGTTGCATCTCGTTGTGTTGTTGTTGAGATAGGGATTTGAACTTGTGGTTTTACTTAATTCTCCGTACTTGTCACGGATCCCCCCGGTACTGATGCTCATTCTGTTCACCAGTTCCGGAGGTCTACGTCACCGGCTTTCTAGGCTTCACTGAACGGGATTCATTATCATCAACCCCGGACTGTCTTGTCTGATTACATTCACCTGGTTCCCATTTCCCCTGATTCGTATGTTATATATGTGCCCTCTGTTTCTTCTGTCTTTGTCGGTTATTGTTCCCATGTCTGTTGGTGGTGTGAATACCTATGCGTTGGTGCAGCTGTTATGCTGCGTGCTTTATATATTGTGTATTACGGGTGTTGTCCCGTGGTGTTCAACGAGGTTTACCCTCGCTCTTTTGTTTGGGTACAGCCCAGTGTTTTTGTATACGTGTTTGTTTAAGGTGTATTAAAAACCCTATTGTGTATTCCTGTGCCTGTCTCCAAAATCCTTTATACCACCGTGACAGTACTGGCCAATGATTGTAACGGCGATTCTGATCCAACCATAAATCGACACATCTTGCCTGAAAGGATGGGAGTTCAATATGTAGTAGGCTAATGTTAACTAACCGGCTCATTGTTGCCCATGAAAGGAAGTTAGGCTAGCGAGCAAGCACTTTAGCCAGGTAGCCTAGGACAACAAAAACTAAAAGCATGTACTGTATGACAGTCATAGACCGTTTCGGCAACATGAAAGAGAAGAGGATGGCATTGGCGTTTCTCTACAAATAGGGTGAGTCAACATGTCTTTTCTACTTGCAAGCAAGCAAACACACACACACACACACACACACACACACACACACACACACACACACACACACACACACACACACACACACACACACACACACACACACACACACACACACACACACACACACACACACACACAGACAGAGACACACACACACAGGGACACACACACAGACATCAGTACCCCATGGACAGCCACATCATATTCAGCCTACGTTGATTGGACTGAATTGGTTTAGTGTTTCAGTGGATATACACTGATTCCTACTGACCTGTTTCTTTGTGCACTTAAATATCCAAATGGTGGGATGACCCAGTCTCATTATGATACATGTAAGGAGTTGCAATGAGGGATGTGGACTTACAGAAATGCATGTTTAGCCATAGTCATTTACTATACAGTAGTAGGACACTTCAGCAATATGCTCAGGCATAAATAATATTCAAATCTCTCAGGGAACTGGGAAGAGGGCCTACTGTAGCTAGGTAATACAAAAGTAAATGTTCTCCAGTCGGCTACACTTCAGCTGAGCATGTAAAGACACACTTGACTCATCCGGCTGGATCAATGTCTGCTTCATCAACGCTTTGGTACGGAGTTGTTTATTCACAATATCTATCCAGGCTGTTTGGCCTCCGGGCATTTGTATTATACATGGTGAATGGTCTGGGTTGGCGGAGCCTTGTGAGAACCAGGGGGTCCTGCTAACTATTCTGTTATATTGGCCTGGGTGGTTTTAAAAGGGGACACCACAGAGACGCTTTTCTGAGTACAAATATTTTACAACATTTTAGTACTGCTGCTAGGCCTGCTGGACAAATGGATGTGCATGCTATGATTCATACTTTGCCACAGGGCCTGGGAAGCTAACATCCAACAACAAGTTTGGTTCGAGACAAGCTACCATTCTGATTGGCACGCATACACACACACACTGGCTTTCACACCTAAACCTACCCACCTACTACTAAGTAATCATCTACGAGCCTCTGAAGGAGCCTTCTTCTCCACCAACCCCTCCTGGTCCACCTCTATGGGACCCCTCCAGATTTCTCCAGAGGTGAATACCAGGGTGCTTTAATTAGCCCAGGGAGGGGGAAGGAGTGGAGGGGAGGGGGAAGGAGTGGAGTGGAGTGGAGGAGGGAGGGAAGGAGAGAGGAAGACTGAGTGAAGGATAGGGAAGGAGCTGACTAACAGTGTCAGGCAACACCTTCCCTGTTCTGATCCACCAATAAGCCACTCCTCATGGTGACTCCAGCTGACCACAGGGTTACCCTAACACAGGCTGGAGTGGCAGCTCAGTGCAGTGACACACACCACAACACAACAATGTGAGGGACCAAGACAACTCTCTCTGTTTCCCTCTATTTCCTGCCTCATAGCACCTACTGTATTTGTACTAAGTTCACAATGGGTAATTTATCTAATTAATAAAGTTAATCATTAACACTTCAGCTTCTCAATCAGCATTTGCAGCTACATGTGTTGAGAAATATCTTTGGGTGTGTGCACGTACAGTACTCTCTGAAAAAATAAAATTCTGTTCCCAAAATCAGGGGTGTAAAGTACTTAAGTAAAAATACATTAAAGTACTACTTAAGCAGTTTTTCTGGGTATCTGTACTTCACTTTACTATTTGTATTTTTGATAACCTTTACTTCACTACATTCCTAAAGAAATTAATGTACCTTTTACTCCATACATTTTCCCAGACACCCAAAAGTACTCGTTACTTTTGAAAGCTTAGCCGGACAGGAAAATGGTAAAATTCAAGCACTTATCAAGAGAACATCCCTACTGCCTCTGGCCTGGCGGACTCACTAAACCCAAATGCATCTTTTGTAAATAATGTCTAAGTGTGCCCCTGGCTATCCATACATTTTGAAAACAATAAATAATATAAAGGAATTCTAAATGATTTATACTTTGACTTTTGATACTTAAGTATATTTAAACAATACTTTTAGACTTTACTCAAGTAGTATTTTACTGGCTGACTTTCACTTTTACATGGGTAACTTTCTATTGAGGTATTTATACTTTTACTTTTAAGTATGATAATTGGGTACTTTTTCCACCACTGTCTAAAATGAATGCCAAATCCAATTTTATTTGTCACACGCTTCGTAAACAACAGGTGTAGACTAACAGTGAAATGCTTGCTTACGGTTCCTTTTCCAACAATGCAGAAACACAAGGAGTAAATACACAATGAATAACGAATAAAAATAACGAGTATAAATAACATGGTTATATATAGGGAGTACCAGTACCAAGTCGATGTGCAGGGGTACTGTCACGTTCCTGACCTGTTTTCTCTTGTTTTGTATGTCTTGTTTAACGTTTGTTGCTCGTCTGGGCACTTGCGTTATTTAGCTTCACGATCATTTGTTGTTTTGTTTGTTTGTAATAGTGTTTTCGTTTCATGTTCATCTTCGGTCGTTTAATTAAAAGAAGATGGCTTATTTTCCTCATGCTGCGTTTTGGTCCGTCTCTCCTCCACACGATCGTGACAGAACTACCCACCACAACAGGACCAAGCGGATTGAGGAAGGAGGGAAGGAACTAAAGCAATGGAGAGAAGAGGAATGGAGTTGGGAGCAAATTTTCAATGGAGAAGGACCCTGGGCTAAGGTTGGTGTGAATCGCCGCTTGAGGGAGGAGAAGAAGGCAGCCACAGCCCAGGAGCGCTGGTATGAGGAGGCAGCACGTAAGAGAGGCTGGAAGCCCGAGAGGCTCACCCAAAAATGTCTTGGGGGGGGCTAAAGGGGAGTGTGGCGAAGCCGGGTTGGTTACCTGAGCCAACTCCCCGGGCTTACCGTGGAGTAAGAGGGCGTCGTACTGGTCAGACACCGTGTTATGCGGTAAAGCGCACGGTGTCCCCAGTACGCGTGCTTAGCCCAGTGCGGGCTATTCCACCTTGCCGCACTGGGAGGGCTAGGTTGGGCATCGAGCCGGATGCCATGAAGCCGGCCCAACGTATCTGGCCTCCAGTACGTCTCCTCGGGCCGGTGTACATGGCACCAGCCTTACAGGTGGTGTCCCCGGTTCGCCTGCATAGCCCAGTGCGGGCTATTCCACCTCGCCGCACTGGCAGGGCAACGGGGACCATTCAACCTGGTAAGGTTGGGGAGGCTCGGTGCTCAAGAGCACGTGTCCTCCTTCACGGTCCGGTATATCCGGCGCCACCTTCCCACCCCAGTCCAGTACCACCAGTGCCTACACCACGCACCAGGCTTCCAGTGCATCTCCAGAGCCCTGTTCCTCTTCCACGCACTCTCCCTATGGTGCGTGTCTCCAGCCCAGTGCCTCCAGTTCCGGCACCACGCACCAAGCCTCCTGTGCGTCTCCAGAGCCCTGGACGCACTGTTCCTTCTCCCCGCACTCGCCCTGAGGTGCGTGTCCTTAGCCCGGTACCTCCAGTTCCGGTACCACGCACCAGGCCTACAGTGCGTCTCAGCCGGCCAGAGTCTGCCGTCTGCCCAGCGGCGCCTGAACTGCCCGTCTGCCCAGCGGCGCCTGAACTGCCCGTCTGCCCAGCGGCGCCTGAACTGCCCGTCTGCCCAGCGGCGCCTGAACTGCCCGTCTGCCCAGCGGCGCCTGAACTGCCCGTCTGCCCAGCGGCGCCTGAACTGCCCTCCAGTCATGAGCTGCCCTCCAGTCATGAGCTGCCCTCCAATCATGAGCTGCCCTCCAGTCATGAGCTGCCCTCCAGTCATGAGCTGCCCTCCAGTCATGAGCTGCCCTCCAGTCATGAGCTGCCCTCCAGTCATGAGCTGCCCTACAGTCATGAGCTGCCCTACAGTCATGAGCTGCCCTACAGTCATGAGCTGCCACCCAGTCATGAGCTGCCACCCAGTCATGAGCTGCCACTTAGTCCGGAGCTGCTGCCCCTTATCCCGGAGCTGCTGCCCCTTATCCCGGAGCTGCTGCCCCTTATCCCGGAGCTGCTGCCCCTTATCCCGGAGCTGCTGCCCCTTATCCCGGTGCTGGCCCTTATCCCGATACTGCCCCTTCGTTTAGGTGGGTTGAGTTGGAGGGTGGTCATTGGGAGGGGGATACGGAAGCGGGGAGTGACTATGGTGGGGTGGGGACCTCGCCCAGAGCCTGAGCCACCACCGTGGTCAGATGCCCACCCAGACCCTCCCCTAGACTTTGTGCTGGTACGCCCGGAGTTCGCACCTTAAGGGGGGGGTTATGTCACGTTCCTGACCTGTTTTCTCTTGTTTTGTATGTCTTGTTTAACGTTTGTTGCTCGTCTGGGCACTTGCGTTATTTAGCTTCACGATCATTTGTTGTTTTGTTTGTTTGTAATAGTGTTTTCGTTTCATGTTCATCTTCGGTCGTTTAATTAAAAGAAGATGGCTTATTTTCCTCATGCCGCGTTTTGGTCCGTCTCTCCTCCACACGATCGTGACAGGTACAAGGTAATTGAGGTAGCTACAATATGTACATATAGCTAGGTAGGCGTAAAGGGACTGAGCATCAGGATTGATAATGTTCATTAATTGTCATGTTTCCAACGAAAGCTGCCGTTTCCATGAATATACACTGCATTCAGAAAGTATTCAGACCCCTTCCCTTTTTCCACATGTTACATTACAGCCTTATTCTAAAATTGATTAAATAAAAAATGCTCCTCATCGATCTACACACAATACACCATAATGACAAAGTGAAAACTGGATTTGAGAAATTTTAGCAAATTTATGAGAAAAAAAAAACCTGATACCTTATTTACATAAGTTATGCAGACCCTTTGCTATGATACTCAAAATTGTGCTCAGGTGAAACCTGTTTTCATTGATAATTCTTGATGTTTCTACAACTTGATTGGAGTCCACCTGTGGTAAATTCAATTGATTGGACATGATTTGGAAAGGCACACACCTGTCTCTATATAAGGTCCCAAGGTTGACAGTGCATGTCAGAGTAAAAACCAAGCCATGAGGTCGAAGGAATTGTCCGTAGAGCTCTGAAACAGGATTGTGTCGAGGCACAGATCTGGGGAAGGGTTCCCAAAAAATGTCTGCAGCATTGAAGGCCCCCAAGAACACAGTGGCCACAGAAACAAGATTCTCTGGTCTGATGAAACCAAGATTGAACTCTTTAGCCTAAATGCCAAGTGTCACGTCTGGAGGAAGCGTGGCAACATCACTGCGTGGTCGCATTGGGGCAGCATCAGACCCTAGACCCAGTTCAATTTGCTTCCCGCCCCAATAGATCCACAGGCGATGCAATCACCATCACTCTGCACACTGCCCTATCCCATCTGGACAAGAGGAATACCTATGTAAGAATGCTGTTTATTAACTATAGCTCAGCATTCAACACCATAGTACCCTCCAAGCTCATCATTAAGCTTGAGGCCCTGGGTCTGAACCCCGCCCTGTGCAACTGGTTCCTGGACATCCTGACGGGTCACCCCCAGGTGGTGAAGAAAGGAAACATTCCCTCCACTCCACTCCGCTGATCCTCAACACCTCAACAAGGGTGCGTGCTCAGCTCCCTCCTGTACTCCCTGTTCACCCATGACTGCGTGGCCAAGCACACCTCCAACTCAATTATCACGTTTGCAGATGACACAACAGTAGTAGGCTTGATTACCAACGATGACGAGACAGCCTACAGGGAGGAGGTGAGGGCTCGGAATGTGGTGCCTGGAAAACAACCTCTCACTCAACATCAACAAAACAAAGGAGATGATTGTGGACTTCAGGAAACAGCAGAGGGTGCACACTCTCATCTACATCGACGGGACCGCAGTGGAGAAGGTGGAAAGCTTCAAGTTCCTTGGCAGACACATCACTGACAAACTGAAATGGACCACCCACACAGACAGTGTGGTGAAGAAGGCGCAACAGAGCATTTACAGAATTTTTACAGATGCACAATTGAAAGCATCCTGTCAGGCTGTATTTCTTTCTTTCTTTAACTAGGCAAATCAGTTAAGAACAAATTATTATTTTCAATGACAGCCTAGGAACAGTGGGTTAACTGTTTTTTACCTTGTCAGCTCGGGGATTCGATCTTGCAACCTTTCAGTTACTAGACCAATGCTCTAACCACTAGGCTACCTGCCGCCCCGTATCACCGCATGGTACGGCAACTGCACCCTCCGCAATCGCAAGGCTCTCCAGAGGGTGGTGCGATCTGCACAACGCATTACCGGGGGCACACTTCCTGCCCTCCAGGACACCTACAGCACCCGATGTCACAGGAAGGCCAAAAAGATCATCAAGGACATCAATCACCCGAGCCACTGCATGTTCACCCCACTACCATCCAGAAGGCGAAGTCAGTACAGGTGCATCAAAGCTGGGTCCGAGAGACTGAAAAACAGCTTCCATCTCAAGGCCATCAGACTGTTAACCAGCCATCCCTAACACACAGAGGCTGCTGCCTACATACAGACTTGAAATCATTGGCCACTTTAATAAATGGATCACTAGTCACTTTAATAATGCCACTTTATTAATGTTTACATATCTTGCATTACTCATCTCATATGTATATACTGTATTTTATACCATCTATTGCATCTTGCCAATTCCGCTCTGTCATTGCTCATCCATATATTTATATATTCTTATTCCATTCCTTTACTTAGATTTGAGTGTATTAGGTAGTTGTTGTGGAATTGTTAGATTACTTGTTCCGACAGTGCAGCAATATCTAACTAGAAGCACAAGCATTTCGCTACACTCGCAATAACATCTGCTAACCATGTGTATGTGACCAATAACATTTGATTTGAGTTTATTACAGACACCTGTGATAATCTGAGGTACTCAAAAGATGACATAAAATCCTTGAAAGATAACAAAATGATTGTAGTTTACTGGTACACTTTAAGATTTTCCAGTAATATACCCTCCCTTTGCAACCCTTAGTAAAGTACACAAAAAGCCTATACTACTTGTACTTAATATATGTATATGAGGAGGTAATTATACTCAATCAAATGGTTAGGGGATAGACAATATGAGGCAATGTTCACATAAGGTACAACAATGACATATCACTCTGTGACTTCCTGAGATTTCCTTAAATCGGCTCCACTCTTTAATGTCATGTTCGTATTCTGAGTAAGCATTTCACTCTGCTCTAAAAGTTCTGTGCCAAAAGGAACTCTTAATTTCGATATCTATCTTCCTCCCACGTGTTTACTCATTTCGGCTCCTTTCCCTCACCTTGAGCATCTCTCTCAGGTTATTAAAGGGTCAGGAGAGATTAGTCAGAGCTGTCGTGACCATTCTGTAGAACGACATCAGGGGATGCCTGCCGAGTCTCTCTGGAAATAGGTCAAACACATTCAAACAGCAGACACTGGGGCAACAGGCATAGGAGTGATGTAAGTAAATGAATGAAGGAGAAGTGCTTCAGTATCATTAACCACTTTTGTGTAGAGTCAAAGTCTATTGGAGTGACTTAACTATGGTAGTGATACAACAGGTAGTGGTAGTGATAACATGACAGAACACTGTTGTGCTCTTGAGCAGGGTAGCGAATTAATCTGAACTGCCGGAGTTAACCAATGCAAAGTTGTATACAATACTGCACGCTTATTGAAAAATAATATGTTTTATTGTCACATTCAACAGATGGGTGCAGCAAAATGTGTTGTTCTATAGGGTCAGCCATACTAGTACGGTGCCCCTGGAGAAAATTAGGGTTAAGTGCCTTGCTCAAGGACACATCAACAGATTTTTCACCTTGTAGGCTTGGTTATACCAACCGGCGCCTCTTTGGTTACTGGCCCAACGCTCTAACCGCTAGGCTACCTACCACCCTAATAACCTTGGAGGTATCTGTTTCACACCTTTGGATCAGTGTGAAATTGCCAGTCAAACAGGACCTGACACGTGCTGAGTTGACTGAAAGCCTACCTGCTCCATCTGCCTTGGATAAACCTTTTACCATGTCACAGCCTGTGTGTGTGCGTGTGTGTGTGTCCATGTCCGTACGTAGCTCTGTGTGTGTACTGAACGTGTGCCAGTGATAAACAGCCTGTCAAATGCATGATTAGTACTATACGTAACCTAATCGTCTGACCCTGTAGCCACATAGGATTAGAAATAAGAATTAGAATACTAGAATGGCCATGAACCTTCTTATGATGAAATAAAGGTCAGCCATTTTGGTCAGGGATTTGGTCAACAATGGTTTGGAAACTGCGGTATGCCACTGCTAGCCTGCATCCAGTCTGGGTCAGATATCAGTGCCCCAGGTGGATAGCTTCACATGTAGCAGAAAGATGGGGGTCAGAGTGGGTATTATATTCAATCAAATCCAATTTTATTTGTCACATGCTTGGAACCCTGACCTGTTCACTGGATTTGCTACCTTGTCCTGGACCTGCTGTTTTGGACTCTCTCTCTACCACACCTGCTCTCTCTAACTCTGAATGATCGGCTATGAAAAGCCAACTGACATTTACTCCTGAGGTGCTGACCTGTTGCACCCTCTACAACCACTGTGATTATTATTATCTGATGCTGCTGGTCACCAATGAACATTTGAACATCTTGGCCATGTTCTGTTATGATCTCCACCCGGCACAGCCAGAAGAGGACTGGCCACCCCTCAGAGCCTGGTTCCTCTCTAGGTTTCTTCCTAGGTTCTGGCCTTTCTAGGGAGTTTGTCCTAGCCACCGTGCTTCTACATCTGCATTGGTTGCTGTTTGTTTGGGGCTTTAGGCTGGGTTTCTGTACAGCACTTTGTGACATTGGCCGATGTAAAAAAAGGGCTTTATAAATACATTTGATTGATGCTTCGCAAACAGGTGTAGACTAACTGCGAAATGCTTACTTACAGGCCCTTCCCAACTATGCACACCCACAGCTGATAAGACCTGTGCTAACAGCCCAACAGCCATAAAGCACACACAGCCAGTATCTTACTCTTTTTACCATTCACCTCAAGCTGATAATGCTTTCTATTGGGCTGCTTGGACAACCATTGACCCTCGCCCGCTGAGTGTAGTACCATATAAAGTGATAAAAGGTATATAGTTATAACTTTGTGACCAATTGAGTTGGTCAGTAAAGAGAATTTAACTCCCATCCATTGACATCATTTCTTACTTTCAAACCCTCATCAGTGTAACGGTTTCTCTCCTCCTCTTCGTCTGAAGAGGAGGAGTAGGGATTGGACCAAAACGCAGCGTTGTATGCAGACATAATGAATTTATTTAAACAAGACGAAAACACGAAGAACACTTGAATAGATTACAAAACAACAAAACGACGTAGACAGACCTGAACATGTGAACTTACAATAAAACACGAAGAACGCACAAACAGGAACAGATTAACCAAACGAACGAAAACGAAACAGTCCCGTGTGGTGCGACAGACACAGACACAGGAACAATCACCCACAAACAAACAGTGAGAACAGCCTACCTTAATATGGTTCTCAATCAGAGGAAACGTCAAACACCTGCCCCTAATTGAGAACCATATCAAGCAACACATTTAACCCCACATAGAAACACATAACATAGACTACCCACCCAGCTCACGTCCTGACCAACTAAACACATACAAAAACAAGGAAAACAGGTCAGGAACGTGACAGAACCCCCCCCTCAAGGTGCGAACTCCGGGCGCACCACCTAAAGTCTAGGGGAGGGTCTGGGTGGGCATCTGTCCACGGTGGCGGCTCCGGACGTGGTCCCCACCCCACCATAGTCAAACCCCGCTTCCGTAGCCTCCTCCAAATGGCCACCCTCCAAATTAACCCCACTGGATTTAGGGGCAGCACCGGACTAAGGGGCAACACCGGAATGAGGGGCAGCTCCGGAATGAGGGGCAGCTCCGGACTGAGGGGCGGATCCTGGCTGGCTGGCTCTGGCGGATCCTGGCTGGCTGGCTCTGGCGGATCCTGGCTGGCTGGCTCTGGCGGATCCGGCTGCTCATGGCTGGCTGGCGGCTCCGGCTGCTCATGGCTGGCTGGCGGCTCCGGCTGCTCATGGCTTGCTGGCGGCTCCGGCCGCTCATGGCTGGCTGGCGGCTCCGGCTGCTCATGGCTGGCTGGCTGCTCCGGCTGCTCATGGCTGGATGGCGGCTCCGGCTGCTCATGGCTGGCGGAAGGCTCCGGCTGCTCCTGTCTGGCGGAAGGCTCCGGCTGCTCCTGTCTGGCGGAAGGCTCCGGCTGCTCCTGTCTGGCAGAAGGCTCCGGCTGCTCCTGTCTGGCAGAAGGCTCCGGCTGCTCCTGTCTGGCGGAAGGCTCCGGCTGCTCCTGTCTGGCGGAAGGCTCTGGCGGCTCCTGTCTGGCGGAAGGCTCTGGCGGCTCCTGTCTGGCGGAAGGGCTCTGGCGGCTCCTGTCTGGCGGACGGCTCTAGCGGCTCCTGTCTGGCAGACGGCTCTGAAGGCTCAGGACAGACGGGCGGCTTTGAAGGCTCAGTACAGACGGGCGGCTTTGAAGGCTCAGTACAGACGGGCGGCTTTGAAGGCTCAGTACAGACGGGCGGCTTTGAAGGCTCAGGACAGACGGGCAGTTCTAGCTGCGCTTGGCAGACGGACAGTTCAGACGGCGTTGGGCAGACGGGCAGTTCAGACGGCGTTGGGCAGACGGGCAGTTCAGGCGCCGCTGGGCAGACGGCAGACTCTGGCCGGCTGAGGCGCACTGTCGGCCTGGTGCATGGTGCCGGAACTGGAGGTACCGGGCTAAGGACACGCACCTTCAGGCTAGTGCGGGGAGCAGCAACAGGACGCACAGGACTCTGGAGGCGCACAGGAGGCTTGGTGCGTGGTACCGGAACTGGAGGTACTGGGCTGGAGACACGCACCACAGGGCTAGTGCGTGGAGGAGGAACAGGGCTCTGGAGACGCACAGGAGGCTTGGTGCGTGGTGCCGGAACTGGTGGTACCGGACTGAAGACACGCACCATAGGGCTAGTGCGTGGAGGAGGAACAGGGCTCTGGAGACGCACAGGAAGCCTGGTGCGTGGTGTAAGCACTGGTGGTACTGGGCTGGGGCGGGGAGGTGGCGCCGGATATACCGGACCATGCAGGCGTACTGGCTCCCTTTAGCACTGAGCCTGCCCAACCTTACCTGGTTGTATGCTCCCCGTAGCCCGACCAGTGCGGGGAGGTGGAATAACCCGCACTGGGCTGTGTATGCGAACCGGGGACACCATGCGTAAGGCTGGTGCCATGTATGCCGGCCCGAGGAGACGCACTGGTGGCCAGATGCGTTGGGCACGCTTCATGACATCCGGCTCAATACTCAATCTAGCCCTGCCAGTGCGGGGAGGTGGAATAACCCGCACCGGGCTAAGCACACGTACAGGAGACACCGTGCGCTTTACCGCATAACACGGTGTCTGCCCGTACTCTCGCTCTCCACAGTAAGCTCGGGGAGTTGGCGCAGGTCTCCTACCTGACTTCGCCACACTCCCTTGTAGCCCCCCCCCAAGAAATTTTTGGGCTTGACTCACAGGCATCCGTGCTAGCTGCGTACCCTCATAACGCCGGTTCCTCTCACCGGTTGCCTCTGCTCTCCTAATAGTCTCCAGCTGTTCCCATGGGAGGCGATCTTTTCCAGCCAGGATCTCCTCCCATGTGTAGCAACCCTTGCCGTCCAAAACATCCTCCCATGTCCATTCCTCCTTCGTGCGCTGTTGCTTTCTCCCACGCCGCTTGGTCCTTTGTGGGTGGGTGATTCTGTAACGGTTTCTCTCCTCCTCTTCGTCTGAAGAGGAGGAGTAGGGATTGGACCAAAACGCAGCGTTGTATGCAGACATAATGAATTTATTTAAACAAGACGAAAACACGAAGAACACTTGAATAGATTACAAAACAACAAAACGACGTAGACAGACCTGAACATGTGAACTTACAATAAAACACGAAGAACGCACGAACAGGAACAGACTAACCAAACGAACGAAAACGAAACAGTCCCGTGTGGTGCGACAGACACAGACACAGGAACAATCACCCACAAACAAACAGTGAGAACAGCCTACCTTAATATGGTTCTCAATCAGAGGAAACGTCAAACACCTGCCCCTAATTGAGAACCATATCAGGCAACACATTTAACCCCACATAGAAACACATAACATAGACTACCCACCCAGCTCACGTCCTGACCAACTAAACACATACAAAAACAAGGAAAACAGGTCAGGAACGTGACAATCAGCTACAGATGTAGGATCTTAATTTGAGACAGTTTGCTACAGTAGGAAATAGTAGGAAATAATCCTGCAGCAACAGGAAATGTGGATTATAAATAATGGACATTTTTGTAGGGGTTGATACATTTTTCGTTAGGGCAAATCAAGTCTAAAATGTCAGTGGAAAGTACTGTACAAACTTGAAGCCTTTTTAAAACTCATACACTATACGTTTACATTTCCTACAGTGCAGGAAAATGATCAGATATCAAATTAAGTGCTGTGCAATGCATGAGTGGATTTAATTATACCTGGGGAATGTTGTATTATGCTATGTGCTGAATATGGCCCTTGATTGGCTACAGTCAGTGCTTCTTCCTGTTTTTATTGAGCTAGATAACATGCTATTGTAGACACAAATTAAATAGACTTTGATCTCTCCTGGGACATGATTCTGAACAATACAGGACAAAATGGCTCTGCACCTTTCACACTGTTCTAGGACTGAGCTGACAAGTAATAAAGCAAGGTCTGGGTTTCATTTATGCATGAGCTCTGAAATGAATACAATGGAATTGTCACTGGAAAGCATGCTATTGTACAAGTAATACTCCTTTTTTTCCTATAAATGAGAGAACATGCCTATAGCTGTAACCTATTTACTGTAAGACTAGGCAGGGGGAATTAATGAAACACAGGGCTTCTAATGGGTAGCCCTGCAGTCCCCCCACACTCTCTCTCCCTCTTTCTTTCCCTCCCTCGCTCTCTCCCTCCCCCTTTCTCCTTCTCTCAATTTTAGGGCTTTATTGGCATGGGAAACCTATGTTTACATATGTCTCTCTCTCTCTCGTTTACCCTAGAGCCTCAGCTCAGACCGCAGAACAGCTCTGTGCTCTCTCTGAGGCAACTGTTGAACAAAATCGACACAAAGAAAATCATCTGGGAGAAGCAAGAGAACAAAATCAATGTGAGAAATTATTTTAAAATGGGACCAACTTGAGAGGGAACGAGAGAGAGGGAGCGTGAGAAAAACAGAGAGAACACCAGAAAGGTTAGATGGGGAAGAATACTCTATAGCATAAATACATCAATTGAGGAAAAGCATCACTTTATGTGAAGTATACCCTATATCAAACAACAAATGATCAAATACCCATTATCAGTGAACCCATAATGAATTGTGCCCTAAATGCTACTAGTATTCACAGCACAAACTCTTCCGCACTTTTTCAGTAAGCTGTGAAATTTACTTGAATAGAAATTATGTTGACAGTGTTCCAGTGCAGTATGGCTGAGGCTGCCTGGCTGGGTAGTTAGGGTGAAGGCTGTGAGAAGATGGATGATTTACAGAGAGGAGCATGCTGCCAGAGTAGAGCCTGCAAATGAACACAGTGGGAGAGCCTTGGTAGTTAGTGTTTAGGCTATGAGAAGAGAGGCTGCTATTTAAAACAATGTTTAACCTTTATTTAACTAGGCAAGTCAGTTAAGAATAAATTCTTATTTTACATTTTACAATGTTAATTTATTCCTCGGTTAGACAGGTCCACAGTACCATGACAGTTGTCAAGCTGTGCACTGGGGCGTGGAACAATTACACTACAGTATACTCCCATACAAACTTATTCTGCACCAAGTAAACATGATATGATATACTGCCCAACAAAATAGGATACTACATAGGCCTATATTATATGACCCCAAGACTAGGGTTGCAAAGGCAGGTACAGTGGGGAGAACAAGTATTTGATACACTGCCGATTTTGCAGGTTTTCCTACTTACAAAGCATGTAGAGGTCTGTAATTTTTATCATAGGTACACTTCAACTATGAGAGACGGAATCTAAAACACAAATCCAGAAAATCACATTGTATGATTTTTAAGTAATTAATTTGCATTTTATTGCATGACATAAGTATTTGATACATCAGAAAAGCAGAACTTAATATTTGGTACAGAAACCTTTGTTTGCAATTACAGAGATCATACGTTTCCTGTAGTTCTTGACTAGGTTTGCACACACTGCAGCAGGGATTTTGGCCCACTCCTCCCTACAGATCTTCTCCAGATCCTTCAGGTTTCGGGGCTGTCGCTGGGCAATACGGACTTTCAGCTCCCTCCAAAGATTTTCTATTGGGTTCAGGTCTGGAGACTGGCTAGGCCACTCCAGGACCTTGAGATGCTTCTTACGGAGCCACTCCTTAGTTGCCATGGCTGTGTGCTTCGTGTCGTTGTCATGCTGGAAGACCCAGCCACGAGCCATCTCCAGAAATAAGTCTCTCACTGTTGCCGCCTGCTACCGACCCCCCTCAGCTCCCAGCTGTGCCCTGGACACCATCTGTGAATTGATCGCTCCCCATCTAGCTTCAGAGTTTGTTCTGTTAGGTGACCTAAACTGGGATATGCTTAACACCCCGGCAGTCCTACAATCCAAGCTTGATGCCCTCAATCTCACACAAATCATCAAGGAACCCACCAGGTACAACCCTAAATCCGTAAACATGGGCACCCTAATAGACATTATCCTGACCAACCTGCCCTCCAAATACACCTCTGCTGTCTTCAATCAAGATCTCAGCGATCACTGCCTCATTGCCTGTATCCGCCACGGGTCCGCGGTCAAACGACCACCCCTCATCACTGTCAAACGCTCCCTAAAACACTTCTGCGAGCAGGCCTTTCTAATCGACCTGGCCCGGGTACCCTGGAAGGATATTGACCTCATCCCGTCAGTTGAGGATGCCTGGTCATTCTTTAAATGTTACTTCCTCACCATATTAGACAAGCATGCTCCGTTCAAAAAATGCAGAACCAAGAACAGATATAGCCCTTGGTTCACTCCAGACCTGACTGCCCTCGACCAGCACAAAAACATCCTGTGGCGAACTGCAATAGCATCGAAGAGCCCCCGCGATATGCAACTGTTCAGGGAAGTCAGGAACCAATACACGCAGTCAGTCAGGAAAGCAAAGGCCAGCTTTTTCAAGCAGAAATTTGCATCCTGTAGCTCTAACTCCAAAAAGTTCTGGGATACTGTAAAGTCCATGGAGAACAAGAGCACCTCCTCCCAGCTGCCCACTGCACTGAGGCTAGGTAACACGGTCACCACCGATAAATCCATGATAATCGAAGACTTCAACAAGCATTTCTCAATGGCTGGCCATGCCTTCCTCCTGGCGACTCCAACCTTGGCCAACAGCCCCGCCCCCCCCGCTGCTACTCGCCCAAGCCTCCCCAGCTTCTCCTTTACCCAAATCCAGATAGCAGATGTTCTGAAAGAGCTGGAAAACCTGGACCCATACAAATCAGCTGGGCTTGACAATCTGGACCCCCTATTTCTGAAACTGTCCGCCGCCATTGTCGCACCCCCTATCACCAGCCTGTTCAACCTCTCCTTCGTAACATCTGAGATCCCCAAGGATTGGAAAGCTGCCGCGGTCATCCCCCTCTTCAAAGGGGGAGACACCCTGGACCCAAACTGTTACAGACCTATATCCATCCTGCCCTGCCTATCTAAGGTCTTCGAAAGCCAAGTCAACAAACAGATCACTGACCATCTCGAATCCCACCGTACCTTCTCCGCTGTGCAATCCGGTTTCCGAGCCGGTCATGGGTGCACCTCAGCCACGCTCAAGGTACTAAACGATATCATAACCGCCATCGATAAAAGACATTACTGTGCAGCCGTCTTCATCGACCTGGCCAAGGCTTTCGACTCTGTCAATCACCATATTCTTATCGGCAGACTCAGTAGCCTCGGTTTTTCTAATGACTGCCTTGCCTGGTTCACCAACTACTTTGCAGACAGAGTTCAGTGTGTCAAATCGGAGGGCATGTTGTCCGGTCCTCTGGCAGTCTCTATGGGGGTACCACAGGGTTCAATTCTCGGGCCGACTCTTTTCTCTGTATACATCAATGATGTTGCTTTTGCTGCGGGCGATTCCCTGATCCACCTCTACGCAGACGACACCATTCTATATACTTCCGGCCCTTCCTTGGACACTGTGCTATCTAACCTCCAAACGAGCTTCAATGCCATACAACACTCCTTCCGTGGCCTCCAACTGCTCTTAAACGCTAGTAAAACCAAATGCATGCTTTTCAACCGTTCGCTGCCTGCACCCGCACGCCCGACTAGCATCACCACCCTGGACGGTTCCGACCTAGAATATGTGGACATCTATAAGTACCTAGGTGTCTGGCTAGACTGCAAACTCTCCTTCCAGACTCATATCAAACATCTCCAATCCAAAATCAAAGCAAGAATCGGCTTTCTATTCCGCAACAAAGCCTCCTTCACTCACGCCGCCAAACTTACCCTAGTAAAACTGACTATCCTACCGATCCTCGACTTCGGCGATGTCATCTACAAAATAGCTTCCAATACTCTACTCAGCAAACTGGATGCAGTTTATCACAGTGCCATTCGTTTTGTTACTAAAGCACCTTATACGACCCACCACTGCGACCTGTATGCCCTAGTCGGCTGGCCCTCGCTACATGTTCGTCGTCAGACCCACTGGCTCCAGGTCATCTACAAGGCTATGCTAGGTAAAGTGCCGCCTTATCTCAGTTCACTGGTCACGATGGCTACACCCACCCGCAGCACGCGCTCCAGCAGGTGTATCTCACTGATCATCCCTAAAGCCAAAACCTCATTTGGACGCCTTTCCTTCCAGTTCTCTGCTGCCTGCGACTGGAACGAATTGCAAAAATCTCTGAAGTTGGAGACTTTTATCTCCCTCAACAACTTTAAAAATCTGCTATCCGAGCAGCTAACCGATCGCTGCAGCTGTACATAGTCCATCTGTAAACTACCCACCCAATTTACCTACCTCACCCCCCATACTGCTTTTATTTATTTACTTTTCTGCTCTTTTGCACACCAGTATCTCTTCTTGCACATGATCATCTGATGATTTATCACTCCAGTGTTAATCTGCTAAATTGTAATTATTCGATTTATTGCCTACCTCATGCCTTTTGCACACATTGTATATAGATTCTCTTTTTTTTCTACCATGTTATTGACTTGTTTATTGTTTACTCCATGTGTAACTCTGTGTTGTCTGTTCACACTGCTATGCTTTATCTTGGCCAGGTCGCAGTTGCAAATGAGAACTTGTTCTCAACTAGCCTACCTGGTTAAATAAAGGTGAAAAAAAAAAAACAAAAAAAAAAATCTTCAATGCTCTTACTGAGGGAAGGAGGTTGTTGGCCAAGATCTCGCGATACATGGCCCCATCCATCCTCCCCTCAATACGGTGCAGTCGTCCTGTCCCCTTTGCAGAAAAGCATCCCCAAAGAATGATGTTTCCACCTCCATGCTTCACGGTTGGGATGGTGTTCTTGGGGTTGTACTCATACTTCTTCTTCCTCCAAACACGGCGAGTGGAGTTAGACCAAAAAGCTCTATTTTTGTCTCATCAGACCACATGACCTTCTCCCATTCCTCCTCTGGATCATCCAGATGGTCATTGGCAAACTTCAGACGGGCCTGGACATGCACTGGCTTAAGCAGGGGGACCTTGCGTGCGCTGCAGGATTTTAATCCATGACGGCGTAGTGTGTTACTAATGGTTTTCTTTGAGACTGTGGTCCCAGCTCTCTTCAGGTCATTGACCAGGTCCTGCCGTGTAGTTCTGGGCTGATCCCTCACCTTCCTCATGATCATTGATGCCCCACGAGGTGAAATCTTGCATGGAGCCCCAGACCGAGGGTGATTGACCGTCATCTTGAACTTCTTCCATTTTCTAATAATTGCGCCAACAGTTGTTTCCTTCTCACCAAGCTGCTTGCCTATTGTCCTGTAGCCCATCCCAGCCTTGTGCAGGTCTACAATTTTATCCCTGATGTCCTTACACAGCTCTCTGGTCTTGGCTATTGTGGAGAGGTTGGAATCTGTTTGATTGAGTGTGTGGACAGGTGTCTTTTATACAGGTAACGAGTTCAAACAGGTGCAGTTAATACAGGTAATGAGTGGAGAACAGGAGGGCTTCTTAAAGAAAAACTAACAGGTCTGTGAGAGCCGGAATTCTTACTGGTTGGTAGGTGATCAAATACTTATGTCATGCAATAAAATGCAAATTAATTATTTAAAAATCATACAATGTGATTTTCTGGATTTTTGTTTTAGATTCCGTCTCTCACAGTTGAAGTGTACCTATGATAAAAATGACAGACCTCTACATGCTTTGTAAGTAGGAAAACCTGCAAAATCGGCAGTGTATCAAATACTTGTTCTCCCCACTGTATATTACTGGTAACTTTATACATTTATCAGTAAACTACCAGAATTTCAAGGATTTTATGTAATCTATCACAAGACATCTAGTGGCCCTTTTGGGAACTTTAGATTATCACAGGTGTCTGTAATCATCTCTGGCCCTCTGTGTGGCATTATAACATTTAAAATATGAAATAATAAAATATGGTTTTAAAATAAAAAAAATAGAAAGGAAAAGCTGTAAAACATCTACTTAATGAATACTGTGGATGTTAAATATGAGGGTTTCGGCATGATTGATTCTTTATAAATATTTTTTTAAACACTTAGTAAAATAAATATGTCAGTACAGTGCCTTGCAAAAGTATTCATCCCCCTTGGCGTTTTAACTATTTTGTTGCATTACAACCTGTAATTTAAATGGATTTTAATTCGATTTCATGTAATGGACATACACAAAATAGTCCAAATTTGTGAAGTAAAATGAAAAAACGAACATGTTTAAAAAATGTAACGGAAAAGTGGTGTGTGCATATGCATTCACCCCCTCTGCTATGAAGCTCCTAAATAAGATCTGGTGCAACCAATTACCTTCAGAAGTCACATAATTAGTTAGATTGCACACAGGTAGACTTTATTTAAGTGTCACATGATCTCAGTATATACACACCTGTTCTGAAAGGCCCCAGAGTCTGCAACATCACTAAGGAGACCAAGGAGCTCTCCAAACAGATCAGGGAAAAGTTGTGGAGAACTACAGATCAGGGTTGGGTTATAAAAAAACATCAGAAACGTTGAACATCCCACGGAGCACAAATAAATCCATTATTACATTTTTGAAAGAATATGGCACCATAACAAAGCTGCCAAGAGAGGGCCGCCCACCAAAACTCGTGGACCAAGCAAGGAGGGCATTAATCAGAGGCAACAAAGAGACCAAAGATGACCCTGAAGGAGCTGCAAAGGAGATTGGAGTATCTGTCCATAGGCCCACTTTAAGCCATACACTCCACTGAGCTGGGCTTTACAGAATGGCCAGAAAAGCCATTGCTTAAAGAAAAAAATAAGCAAACACGTTTGGTGTTCGGCAAAAGGCATGTGGGAAACTACCAAAACATATGGAAGAAGGTACTCTGGTCAGATGAGACTAAAATGTAGCTTTTTGGCCATCAAGGGAAATGTCTGGCGCAAACCCAACACCTCTCATCACCCCGAGAACATCATCCCCACAGTGAAGCATGGTGGTGGCAGCATCATGCTGTGGGGATGTTTTTCATTGGCAGGGATTGGGAAACTGGTCAGAATTGAAGCAATGATGGATGGTGTGGAATACAGGGAAATTCTTGAGGGTAACCTGTTTCAGTCTTTGAGACTGGGATGGAGGTTCACCTTCCAGCAGGACAATTTCCCTAAGAATACTGCTAAAGCAACACTCGAGTGGTTTAAGGGGAAACATTTACATGTCTTGGAATGGCCTAGTCCAAGCCCAGACCTCAATCCAATTGAGAATCTGTGGTATGACTTAAAGATTGCTGTACACCAGCGGAACCCATCCAACTTGATGGAGCTGGAGCAGTTTTGCCTTGAATGGGCAAAAATCCCAGTGGCTAGATGTGCCAAGCTTATAGAGACATACCCCAAGAGACTTGCAGCTGTAATTGCTGCAAAAGGTGGCTCTACAAAGTATTGACTTTGGGGGGAAGTGAATAGTTATGTACGCTCAAGTTCTGTTTTTAGTCTTATTTGTTTGATTCACAAGAAAAAAGAATTAGCATCTTCAAAGTGGTAGGCATGCTGTGTAAATCAAATGATACAACCCCCCCCAAAATCTATTTTAATTCCAGGTTGTAAGGCAACAAAAAAGGAAAAATGCCAGGGGGTGAATACTTTTGTTGTAAAAGTTTTGGCGCAAAACTAGTGGCAGTTGTGAACACATTCAATAGTTGCAGTTAATTGAAAATAATGCCATTGATTAGATGCTTTTTTCATTAATTAGACTATTTTCTCTTAACCATGTGGTATATCTACTAGAAACTCATGGACAATATGGACACAGATATAATAAATGAATACTATATCAAAATATATATTTTTAAAGTTATTCAAGAATAAATTACCAGAATGACGATACATTGCCATAGATTCTCTGTTAATTACTGAAGATTGCAGTAACTTTGGTAAATTACCGGTAGCTTTGCAACCTTATCCGAGACACTAACAAAATAGACTTGGTGGAAGCTGGTGCTGCTGTGTAATTATCTAACACATGAAATCCTTGCTGTTATTGTACAGTAAAGCACCCAATATCAGGAGTGACTAATCTCTAACAAACACTCACTGAACACGAGACTGTTCTGTTTCAGAGATGTTAGTGGGCTTAAGTAGGTTTTTGGGGCCGTGCGTACTGTATCACTACTCTGATGTCAGTTTGCTGTTCGCTGTTCATTTGTTTGCAGTGGAGTTATGGCAGTAGCTGTCCCAGTTAGTGGATGTGCCAGCGATAGATGGACAGATCGGCAGACGGACAGACTCACCAGGCCTGCGACTTCCTCCTGGGAAGGCTTTGTCTCATCCACTTGGAGTGAGGGGTCAGGTGGAATATCAGCTGTCTGCAGATCTTGTTGGATGACTTCAGGGTATCTGTTTCCTGTAATATACACACATACATACATACATACATACATACATACATACATACATACATACATACATACATACATACATACATACATACATACATACATACATACATACATACATACATACATACATAGGGTGAAAGTGTCTGGCTTTCAAATAGAGGAACAATCAAAGTGACTGCTCTTGTTGACTCTCTGAACTGAATACATTTAATGAAAATAGGCCTATTTTCCTTTCCGACATCATGAACAATGGAATTAGACCCCTGCATTTTCCTTCATATGATGTCAAATGCATCATACGGGGATGATTTCTGTATTTTGAAAGTTACATATCTTGAAAAAACATTTTGCGACTATGTCAACAATGCACTAATGAAACAAACACCAAAATATTGTTTTAGGGTGGAATTTTCCTTTAAACCACATTTAGGACAACCTTGTGACGCCTAAGAATTAATTGATACATTTTAGAAGCCCAAGGCAGAACATCTTGGATACACATATTTCAATGGACCACTGTTTCACTTATGTCCTTGCAACCCCTATTATGCCACATTGAGCTGTGTAGTGATGGGGCTGTTTCCTTTGTTCTTAGAATGTTAGTTTAAAAGGTGAAGGTTATTTATATTGTCTGATCCCCTTCACTTATCCCACTACAAACAATCCAACCACTTGGCTGCTATCACCACATTATCTCAAGGCTCTTCTCCCTTGTCCATCCAACATGGTTATACATCAAAATATACTTCAGCATCTCTGTCAGTCCCTCTCTCCTTGGTCTTGCTCTTGTTCCATTGCTCTTTCTCCCTTATAATAACATGTTTTTCTCTTTGATGGGAATTGGGGCATTGTCAACATGGAATCAAATTCAAAATTGATTCAGAATATGCACAGGCAGTAGCCACCACAGGGCTCTTGAGATATAGATACACAGTACTATGGTTGAATGCACAATAAAAGTCATGTTTTGAAGCAGTGAAACTGGTTCTTCACATTTTGATGAATTGTTGTTGACATTGGATTTTACTTTTGACGGTTGTAGAAATGACACCACACTGTGACTGACCTACTTCTTGTCATTAGTTATAAATAGGCGCCCCATGTCTCCAGCACCCCAAGAGTGAATACGTGCACACACACACACAAATGCGTCATTCAGAGCCTAATCATAACTGTATGATTTATGGCAGCAGTTGGAAGGCTGGAACCAAACCAAATGGCCTAGCAGTCATATTTCTAAGAGACTGACCATCATCTATTTGCTCTTGTAACGGCAGATTTCCTCCTCTTCGCTTGAAGAGGAGGTGTAGCATGGATCGGACCAAGACGCAGCGTAGTAAGTGTCCATGGTTTTAATATAATAAACTGAACAAGACACAATACAAAATAACAAAAGTAAATCTAACCAAAACAGTCCCGTGTGGCACAAACACTGACACAGGAAACAATCACCCACAACCCAATAGTGAAAACAGGCTACCTAAATATGGTTCCCAATCAGAGACAATGAAAAACACCTGCCTCTGATTGAGAACCATATCAGGCCAAATGACAAACCTAAACATAGAAACACAGAACATAGAATATACCCACCCAGCTCACGTCCTGACCAACTAAATAAAGACTAAACAAAGGAAATAAGGTCAGGAACGTGACAGCTCTTGAATTGACCCTTGCAGCCGTGGATTCCTAAACATTCTATTTTCTGTGCCTGATCTCATTTGATGTTCCCTGACAACAGACAGATGGACAAACAGACAGCTCAACAGTCAGACATTACGATGGGCTTACCCTCTTTGGACACTGCATGTCTTTGGCCAGGCTGAGCAAGAGTTCATGGGAGATTGGATCCACCAGGTTGAGAAAGGCTGCGTTCTTATAAAGGATATCATTGAGGGATGTTCCCTGGAGTCCCAAGTCCTGTGGGAACACAGAGTAAGAGAGAATAATCTACCATTGGTGTTTCTTTTCAATCATTCCAAGATCCAACAAGGGGTGAATTACAATATTTTTAAGTGCAAGTCATGCATCATTAATTATTCAAGTGACATGATGTGGACTGCTTAATGGTAACAGATTATCAATGTATTTACATAATACTTTCATCAGCCACTTTCCTCGTTATGTTCATTTATCAAGCTGAGACGATTTTACACTAAGAGTGCCACATGGGACAAGGCACAGGATAGGCAGGGTGTGGGATGGGGGTTTAAAGCAGGGCAATTTCTCCCAAAATGACATTTCAAACACACAACAACTAAAGTGATGTGCTGTGCCCTCAGTCACCCCTAACAGTAAAATGACGTTCTATTGCATAAACATGCACTCTAGGGACAGTGACTTTACTGCTGTGCTCTGCATGGGGTCTGCAATGTGCCTTAGAACACTTCCATCCCTAAAAGCCTTGGGTTTTTACACACATCACACTGAACATACTCCAGAGCTATCCAAAAAAGACCTCTAAAAACACCACGCAGGCACTTAGAGAAATGGTTCAAGTCTACAGCACTCCCGCTCCCCACCATCTTCTATGGAATTCAAATGGCAGGCGTGTGTGATGTGCAGATGGGGTTAATAAAAACGAGGAATGAGAACCTCCCCAGAGGTTGTTCTTACTTGTATCATCTGCAGGGCTGCTGCTATTTGCAGTGACCGTGTAAATAGAGTGAGGCAAAGGAAGCTGCAACGTCAGGTAATGCTCTGAAGGCTGCTCTGAGGGCTGCTGCTGGTGAGGAGGGATTGATGTCATCGTGAGCCCGAGTTTGAGATGTAACGCTTTGATACACATCAAAAGGCCTTCGATGCAGCCCTCACCAACCTCCCATATCGAGGAGGATGAGTTCAACCAAACACACACAGAAATCCCTGAAACAAATGAGCTGAAACCGCAGGTATGCCATGACAGAAAGGCTCGAAAACAAAACATCCACCACAATGAAAGGTTAAGGCGGAGCAGAGCAGAGGAGGACAAAACTAAATTCAGGAAAACATTTCTCCCCCTCTTATAAGTCATTTGTTTCAGGACTTGGTTTACTAACGGGTTCTAAGTCAAATGGGGGCTATATGCAATCATACAAAATATGATTTTCTCCATTTCTGTTTTACAGTACGAGCAAAGCTGCTGTAAGTATGTTTACTTGCTGGACTCCATGCAATGTGAAGATGGTAGTGTAATGAACATGAGGGGAGACAGAGAGCTGGTTTCAAGCACAGGGTGCAGCAGGTGTTTATTGCAAAGGACCACCTCAGGAGGCAGGTAGCTGGGTCCAGGGGCAGGCAGAAGGTCATAAACGGGGTCCAAAAGGGCAACAGTACAGGCAGGAAAAAGGCTAGTAATGTAGTCTGGGAGATCAGGCAAAAGGTAGATAACAGGAAATCCGCTAGGCTAAAGTACAGGCAGGGAATAGTCAAAAGGCGTCGTTAGTGAGGCAGGCAAAAACTATCATACACGGGAGAAGGAAATCGCAGGAAACAGCACTCCGTAAGCCGTGTGTCACAAAACAAACAATACCTCACAGTGATGGGGTGCAGAACTGAACTAAATAGTGTGTGATGACGACATACAGGTGTGTGAACAGGTGATTAGAATTCAGGTGATTGGGATCTGGAGAGTGAGCTGCGTTCAGGGGATCTAGGTGTTAGAGGGTGTGAGTTGGAAGCAGATGTTACAGTACCCCGGCTCTTGACGGCCTCGGAAGCTGAGCAGGGGGCCTCCCCCATGGATGTGGAGCTGGGCGGTCAGGACAGTTACAGTGGAAAGCCAGGATCATGGCTGGGTCGAGGATGTCCTGGGCGGGGACCCAGGACCATTCTTCTGGTCCGTACCCCTCCCAATCCACCAGGTAGTGGATGCGACCACCCAGGCGCTTGGAATCAAGGAGGGCTTGGAAGTAATAAGCCGGTGCACCGCCGACGTCAAACAGAGGGGGTGCGTCGAGGTGCGCCACAGGAGGATGGAGAGGGCTGTACCTCACAGGGTTGAGAAGGGACACATGGAAGGATGAGGAGATGGTAGGTGACAGGATTGATGCAGTGTGTTATTTTGAAGAGACCAATGAACTGTGGACTGAACATTTTGCATGGGTCACGAAGCCGGATGCCCCACACACGTTGCCCAAACCGGCTCACTCTGTCGAAAACACTCATCGACGGCAGGCACAGTTCCCGGGTTCTGTCTACCATGGGAACACGGGGGGTTGGTATCCGAGGACACACTGAAAAGGAGTGAGATGGAGTGAGGAATGCACCAGGGAGTTCTGTGCATATTCGGAGGAATCTGTGCGTATTCGGCCCAGGCTAGATAGCGACTTGTAATCACGGATTACAAAAAGAAAACCAGCCCCGTCGCGGACCAGGATGTCTTGCTCCCAGACAGGCTAAATAATTTTTTGCTCGCTTTGAGAACAATACAGTGCCACTGACACGGCCCGCTACCAAAACCTGCGGGCTCTCCTTCACTGCAGCCGAGGTGAGTAAAACATTTAAACGTGTTAACCCTCGCAAGGCTGCAGGCCCAGACGGCATTCCCAGCCACGTCCTCAGAGCATGCGCAGACCAGCTGGCTGGTGTGTTTAAGGACATATTCAATCAATCCTTATCCCAGTCTGCTGTTCCCACATGCTTCAAGAGGGCCACCATTGTTCCTGTTCCCAAGAAAGCTAAGGTAACTGAGCTAAACGACTACCGCCCCGTAGCACTCACTTCCGTCATCATGAAGTGCTTTGAGAGACTAGTCAAGGACCATATCACCTCCACCCTACCTGACACCCTAGACCCACTCCAATTTGCTTACCGACCCAATAGGTCCACAGACGACGCAATCGCAACCACACTGCACACTGCCCTAACCCATCTGGACAAGAGGAATACCTATGTGAGAATGCTGTTCATCGACTACAGCTCAGCATTTAACACCATAGTACCCTCCAAACTCGTCATCAAGCTCAAGACCCTGGGTCTCGACCCCGCCCTGTGCAACTGGGTCCTGGACTTCCTGACGGGCCGCCCCCAGGTGGTGAGGGTAGGTAACAACATCTCCACCCCGCTGATCCTCAACACCGGGACCCCACAAGGGTGCGTTCTGAGCCCTCTCCTGTACTCCCTGTTCACCCACGACTGCGTGGCCATGCACGCCTCCAACTCAATCATCAAGTTTGCGGACGACACTACAGTGGTAGGCTTGATTACCAACAACGACGAGACGGCCTACAGGGAGGAGGTGAGGGCCCTCGGAGTGTGGTGTCAGGAAAATAACCTCACACTCAACGTCAACAAAACAAAGGAGATGATTGTGGACTTCAGGAAACAGCAGAGGGAGCAGCCCCCTATCCACATCGACGGGACAGTAGTGGAGAAGGTGGAAAGTTTTAAGTTCCTCGGTGTACACATCACGGACAAACTGAATTGGTCCACCCACACAGACAGCGTTGTGAAGAAGGCGCAGCAGCGCCTCTTCAACCTCAGGAGGCTGAAGAAATTCGGCTTGTCACCAAAAGCACTCACAAACTTCTACAGATGCACAATCAAGAGCATCCTGTCGGGCTGTATCACCGCCTGGTACGGCAACTGCTCCGGCCACAAGGGTAAGGCTCTCCAGAGGGTAGTGAGGTCTGCACAACGCATCACCGGGGGCAAACTACCTGCCCTCCAGTACACCTACACCACCCGATGTCACAGGAAGGCCATAAAGATCATCAAGGACAACAACCACCCAAGCCACTGCCTGTTCACCCCGCTATCATCCAGAAGGCGAGGTCAGTACAGGTGCATCAAAGCAGGGACCGAGAGACTGAAAAACAGCTTCTATCTCAAGGCCATCAGACTGTTAAACAGCCACCACTAACATTTAGTGGCCGCTGCCAACATACTGACTCAACTCCAGCCACTTTAATAATGGGAATTGATGGAAATTATGTAAAAATGTACCACTAGCCACTTTAAACAATGCCACTTAATATAATGTTTACATACCCTACATTACTCATCTCATATGTATATGTACAGTGGGGAGAACAAGTATTTGATACACTGCCGATTTTGCAGGTTTTCCTACTTACAAAGCATGTAGAGGTCTGTAATTTTTTATCATAGGTACACTTCAACTGTGAGAGACGGAATCTAAAACAAAAATCCAGAAAATCACATTGTATGATTTTTAAGTAATTAATTTGCATTTTATTGCATGACATAAGTATTTGATCACCTACCAACCAGTAAGAATTCCGGCTCTCACAGACCTGTTAGTTTTTCTTTAAGAAGCCCTCCTGTTCTCCACTCATTACCTGTATTAACTGCACCTGTTTGAACTCGTTACCTGTATAAAAGACACCTGTCCACACACAATCAAACAGATTCCAACCTCTCCACAATGGCCAAGACCAGAGAGCTGTGTAAGGACATCAGGGATAAAATTGTAGACCTGCACAAGGCTGGGATGGGCTACAGGACAATAGGCAAGCAGCTTGGTGAGAAGGAAACAACTGTTGGCGCAATTATTAGAAAATGGAAGAAGTTCAAGATGACGGTCAATCACCCTCGGTCTGGGGCTCCATGCAAGATTTCACCTCGTGGGGCATCAATGATCATGAGGAAGGTGAGGGATCAGCCCAGAACTACACGGCAGGACCTGGTCAATGACCTGAAGAGAGCTGGGACCACAGTCTCAAAGAAAACCATTAGTAACACACTACGCCGTCATGGATTAAAATCCTGCAGCGCACGCAAGGTCCCCCTGCTTAAGCCAGTGCATGTCCAGGCCCGTCTGAAGTTTGCCAATGACCATCTGGATGATCCAGAGGAGGAATGGGAGAAGGTCATGTGGTCTGATGAGACAAAAATAGAGCTTTTTGGTCTAACTCCACTCGCCGTGTTTGGAGGAAGAAGAAGTATGAGTACAACCCCAAGAACACCATCCCAAACGTGAAGCATGGAGGTGGAAACATCATTCTTTGGGGATGCTTTTCTGCAAAGGGGACAGGACGACTGCACCGTATTGAGGGGAGGATGGATGGGGCCATGTATCGCGAGATCTTGGCCAACAACCTCCTTCCCTCAGTAAGAGCATTGAAGATGGGTCGTGGCTGGGTCTTCCAGCATGACAACGACACGAAGCACACAGCCATGGCAACTAAGGAGTGGCTCCGTAAGAAGCATCTCAAGGTCCTGGAGTGGCCTAGCCAGTCTCCAGACCTGAACCCAATAGAAAATCTTTGGAGGGAGCTGAAAGTCCGTATTGCCCAGCGACAGCCCCGAAACCTGAAGGATCTGGAGAAGATCTGTAGGGAGGAGTGGGCCAAAATCCCTGCTGCAGTGTGTGCAAACCTAGTCAAGAACTACAGGAAACGTATGATCTCTGTAATTGCAAACAAAGGTTTCTGTACCAAATATTAAGTTCTGCTTTTCTGATGTATCAAATACTTATGTCATGCAATAAAATGCAAATTAATTACTTAAAAATCATACAATGTGATTTTCTGGATTTTCGTTTTAGATTCCGTCTCTCATAGTTGAAGTGTACCTATGATAAAAATTACAGACCTCTACATGCTTTGTAAGTAGGAAAACCTGCAAAATCGGCAGTGTATCAAATACTTGTTCTCCCCACTGTATATACTGTACTCTATACCATCTACTGCATCTTGCCTATGCCGTTCTGTACCATCACTCATTCATATATCTTTATGTACATATTCTTTATCCCTTTACACTTGTGTGTATAAGGTAGTAGTTGTGGAATTGTTAGGTTAGATTACTTGTTGGTTATTACTGCATTGTCGGAACTAGAAGCACAAGCATTTCGCTACACTCGCATTAACATCTGCTAACCATGTGTATGTGACAAATAAGATTTGATTTGATTTGATCAGGTGAACAAAAGCTTGAGATTTCCTTCACACTTGAAGCAGCACACCAGTTGTTATTTATGAAAAAACATACTCCACCCGCTTTTGACTTCTCCGAAGTCGCTGTACGATCCTGCTGCTGCATGGAGAATCCACTGAGTACTACGTGCATAGCGTCATCATCTAGCCAACTTTCAGTAAAACACAATATTGCAACTTTTCAAGTCTCTCTGATAGGAAACGCTCAAACAAAGCTCATCCATCTTATTCTCGAGTGATGGGAAATTTGCCAATAGAACGGAGGGGAGCACCGTTCGGTTTTGTCTTTGCCTCAATTTCACCAGGACATCACCTCGTCTACCATGTCTACGCCTGCAGCGTTTTGGTAGCCAATGGAACAAAGGAATAGGGTCCAGCATGAACAGTGGAACAGCTGAGTCAGAGTTGAAGACGTATTTGAAGTCGAAATCGAGGTTAGTAACTGTCGATCTGATGTTTAGAAGTGCTTGGTGGTCATATGTGATAATAGTATTAACTTTCTGTACAAAAAAGGTAAGGATAAACACTATAAAAGTCACTATAAAGCAAAGTTTGGTTGGAACTCGTAAGATGTTCGGTGCTATCTTGTCACACATCTTGTCATGAGGCTGAGAGAAAATGTTTTAAAGCAAGTTTTCTGCAATTCTATTTTTCCATGGCTTATGACGTGTTCATATGCTATCTGGGGGGGGGGGGGGGGGGCAGCCAACTTGTTCATATGCTATCTGGGGGTTTCCGACCTCCAGGTGGACCGCAACCGACTTGTTCATATGCTATCTGGGGGGGTCCGACCTCCAGGGGGACCGCAACCGATGTGTTCATATGCTATCTGGGGGGGTCCGACCTCCAGGGGGACCGCAACCGACTTGTTCATATGCTATCTGGGGGGGTTCGACCTCCAGGTGGACCGCAACCGATGTGTTCATATGCTATCTGTCGGGGCCCCGACCTCCAGGGGGACCGCAACCGACTTGTTCATATGCTATCTGGGGGGGTCCGACCTCCAGGGGGACCGCAAACGACTTGTTCATATGCTATCTGGGGGGGTTCGACCTCCAGGTGGACCGCAACCGACTTGTTCATATGCTATCTGTCGGGGCCCCGACCTCTAGGGGGACCGCAACCGACTTGTTCATATGCTATCTGTCGGGGCCCCGACCTCCAGGGGGACCGCAACCGATGTGTTCATATGCTATCTGGGGGGGTCCGACCTCCAGGTGGACCGCAACCGACTTGTTCATATGCTATCTGGGGGGGTCCGACCTCCAGGGGGACCGCAACCGACTTGTTCATATGCTATCTGGGGGGGTTCGACCTCCAGGGGGACCGCAACCGATGTGTTCATATGCTATCTGGGGGGGTCCGACCTCCAGGGGGACCGCAACCGACTTGTTCATATGCTATCTGGGGGGGTTTGACCTCCAGGGGGACCGCAACCGACTTGTTCATATGCTATCTGGGGGTTTCCGACCTCCAGGGGGACCGCAACCGACTTGTTCATATGCTATCTGGGGGGGTTCGACCTCCAGGGGGACCGCAACCGATGTGTTCATATGCTATCTGGGGGGGTCCGACCTCCAGGGGGACCGCAACCGATGTGTTCATATGCTATCTGTCGGGGCCCCGACCTCCAGGGGGACCGCAACCGACTTGTTCATATGCTATCTGGGGGGCCCCGACCTCCAGGGGGACCGCAACCGACTTGTTTATATGCTATCTGGGGGGGTTCGACCTCCAGGGGGACCGCAACCGACGTGTTCATATGCTATCTGTCGGGGGCCCGACCTCCAGGGGGCCCACAACCAACGTGTTCATATGCTATCTGTATTTTTTGAGGGGTTGGGGGTCCCCTGGAGGTCAGGGTCCCAGGGCACATGCCCTGCGTACCCGGTCGGTAATCCAGCCATGGACAAGAGAAGGTGGAGCTGAGCACGTTTTCATTAATGTAACTTCAGGGCTACAGGGAAGCAGAGCAGTGCAAGGTTACGCCTTTTGCTGCTGTTTAAATTTGATGATTGGCACGTGGCTCAGATAATTCACAAATTTGTGTGTAATTCACAAGCACCATCCAGCATGGCAGGATAAATATGTGGAGACATTTAATGTACACTATGTAGAACTGTGGAATGTAGGAAAACCCTGAGAATAATATCTAAGTAATAGAAAATTGGCCTTTAGTTTAACATATTCAGTGGTTGCCCTCTATATACTCTATTTCAGTCTCCGTTTGTCACCTGTTTGAAATGTGATATTCCAGGAAGAGCCTGAAGACCTACACCTCAACAGCAGTGAAGGTGTTACCATACATACCTAAGCCAGACAAGGCAGACAATCTGACACAGCAGTTACAATTTTGATCTGTGATTATGTAAGGGGCAAGCCACTGAATAATTGTACCCTGAACTAAATTACACTATATATACAAAAGTATGTGGACACCCCTTCAAATGAGTGGATTCTGCTATTTCAGACACACCTGTTGCTTAAAGGTGTATAAAATCGAGCACACAGCCATGCAATCTCCATAGACAAACATTGACAGTAGAATGGCCTTACTGAAGAGCTCAGTGACATTCAATGTGTCACGTCATAGGATGCCTCCTTTCAAACTAGTCAGTTCATCGCATTTCTGCCCTGCACGAGCTGCCCGGTCAACTGTAAGTGCTGTTATTGTGAAGTGGAAACGTCTAGGAGCAACAACGGGTCAGCCGTGAAGTGGTAGGTCACACAAGCTCACAGAACGGTACAACCGAGTGCTGAAGCGCGTAGCGTGTTAAAATTGTCTGTCCTCGGTTGCAACACTCACTACCGAGTTCCAAACTGCCTTTGGAAGCAATGCCAAGTGTCTGCTGGAGTGGTGTAAACCTCGCTGCCATTGGATTCTGGAGCAGTGGAAACGCGTTCTCTGCAGGGATGAATTACGCTTCACCATCTGGATTTGTCCGACGGACAAATCTGGATTTGGTGGATGCCAGGAGAACACTACATGCCCCCAATGCATAGTGCCAACTGTAAAGTTTGGTGGAGGAATAATGGTCTGGGGCTGTTTTTCATGGTTCGGACTAGGCCCCTTAGATCCAGTGAAGGGAAATCGTAATGCTACAGGATACAGTGACATTCTAGATGATTCTGTGCTTTCAACTTCGTGGCAACAGTTTGGGGGAGGCCCTTTCCTGTTTCAGCATGACAATGCCCCCTTGCACAAAGCAAGGTCCATACAGAAATGGTTTGTCGAGAATGGTGTGGAAGAACTTGACTGGCCTGCACAGAGCCCTGACCTCAACCCCATCGAACACCTTTGGCATGAATTGGAACACCGACTGCGAGACAGGCCTAATCACCCAACATCAGTGCCCAACCTCACTAATGCTCTTGTGGCTGAATGGAAGCAAGTTCACGCAGAAAATAAAGAGACTGTCTCATACCGTAAATAATTTTAAAGGGGAAACTCCAAAATATGAAGTAACACGCCTAATTTACAAACAAACCTACAGTCGCTTACACATGCATAATAATCTAATACGAATAATAGATGCAGCATTTTACCAGTACATTTCGCATTTTTGATCAGGCTGACTTGAGTGACAACCTGTGGATACTGCTGATCTAACAGCATCACATTCTGCAGGTGCACCAGATAACTTACGGACGGACACATCTTATGAAGTTTAGGAGAAGTAAACTATTATTCAATGTTAAACATTCTCCGGGACAGAAATATGTTACCTTTCTTAGCAATTTGAGCACCTCGACTGCTTGTTCTTGTTTCTGTTCTCGAAGAAGTTTCTGTATTTCCCGGATCCATGCCACCCGTCTCACATAGGGGCTGTGGTTGGTTTTCCGCAGCATCCCTGGGAGCTTGTCTGACTTCAGCATCAGGGATGTAAACAAGAATTCCCTGCCTCCCCTGCCACCACTCCGCTCAGCTTCTCCGGAGCTGTCATGCTGCTGGCGTCTCCTCTTGGAAAATGTGGTTTCTATTTGGTCCAGCCTACTTTGCCTGGTCAATTTAGAACCCATTACTTCACAGAATATTTCTGTTGAACAACGGTTCCTAGACGCTATATACATGTACCTGACAGAATGTAGCCATAACAGTTACACAGTAGCCTAAACTTGGATATTGAGTAACGCACGCACGTATTTTTTTATCTGAACAGTATGAAAACAAAGGGAGAAAATATGAGCGGAGGTTGATAAATTACTATATTCTCTATTAGATTACATTTAGAGCATTACACCAGCAGTATTGCATAGCTTTCTATTCATATTCAAATAATTTCCACCGTCTTGCCGTTTAAACCATGCAC
The DNA here is from genome assembly GCF_045679555.1 of Salvelinus alpinus. Taxonomy (NCBI): domain Eukaryota; kingdom Metazoa; phylum Chordata; class Actinopteri; order Salmoniformes; family Salmonidae; genus Salvelinus; species Salvelinus alpinus. The sequence goes on along the minus strand of NC_092086.1, from coordinate 98,340,651 downwards.
TGCCACAACAGAGCTCGAGTAGTCAGTGTAGCCTACTACAACATCACGTGGAGATCGTGGTCTTTGCTTCCAATAAGAATCCGCGCTGCCTAGATCAGTCATGCGATTACTCTCTCGGTGTCGCCGACTGTCCAAGACCAGTTATGTTGTTTAGCAGCTCATGATGGTTTAGCTTTCTATTTGAGAGGGATGATTTAATGCTAATACATTTTGTACACAGTTTGTCAATTATCATAGTAATTATCATATCACATACTATCAGTCTGAATAATGACGCAAGAGGAGATGGCTGCCGTTTTACGATCACCTAACTAATTGTGCTATTGTGTGTTTTTTTGCGTTATTTGTAACTTATTTTGTACATAATGTTTCTGCCACCATGTCTTATAACCAAAAATAGCTTCTAGATATCAGGACAGCGATTACTCACCCCATACTGGATGAATACTTTTTCTTTAACAAGTCGGAATGGAAGGATTTACTTCAGACGCCAGACAAGATCCTCATCCCTGTCATTCACAGTAGAAAGAGACGGAGATATCGGGACAAAGGTCTGGGTGCCTTGTAAGGATCTGACGATGAGTGGGTAATCTCCCTTTACCATCGGTCCTATTAGCCAACGTACAATCGATGAATAATAAAATAGACAAACTATGATCACGTATATCCTACCAACGGGACATTTAAAAACTGTAATATCTTATGTTTCACCAAGTCGTGGCTGAACGACATGAATAACATACAGCTGGCGAGTTTTACGCTTTTTCGGGCAGGATAGAACAGCGGCCTCTGGTAAAACAAGGGGTAGCGGTCTATGTATATTTGTAAACAACAGCTGGTGCACGAAATCTAAGGAAGTCTTGAGGTTTTGCTCGCCTGATAAGCTGTAGACCACACTATTTACCAAGAGTTTTCATCTATATTCTTCGTAGCTGTCTATTTACCATCACAAACCGATGCTGGCACTAAGATCGCACTCAATGAGCTGTATGCGGCCATAAGAAAACAGGAAAACGCTCACCCAGAGGTGGCGCTCCTTGTGTCCGGGGACTTTAATGCAGGGAAACTTAAATCCATTTTACCTCATTTCTACCAGCCTGTTAAATGTGCAACCAGAGGGGAAAAAAACTCTAGACCACCTTTACTCTCCTTCGCCCTCCATTTAGCAAATCTGACCATCATTCTATCCCATTGATTGCTGCTAACAAACAAAAACTAAAGCAGGAAGCACCAGTGACTCGGTCAATAAAAAAGTGTACAGATGAAGCAGATGCTACAGGACTGTTTTGCTAGCACAGACTGGAATATGTTCTGGGATTCTTCTGATGGCATTGAGGAGTACACCACATCTGGCATTGGCTTCATCAATAAGTGCATCGATGACATCGTCTCCACAGTGACCGTACGTACATACCCCAACCAGAAGCCATGGATTACAGGTAGCATCCACACTGAGCTAAATGCTAGAGCTGCCGCTTTCAAGGAGCGGGACTCTAACCCGGAAGCTTATAAGAAATCTCGCTATGCCCTCCGACAAACCATCAAACAGGCAACGTGTCAATACAGGACTAAGATTGAATCGTACTACACCGGTTCCGACGCTCGTCGGATGTGGCAGGGCTTGCAAACTACTACAGACTACAAAGAGAAGCACAGCATCGAGCTGCCCAGTGACACAAACCTAGACGAGTTAATTACTTCTATGTTCGATTCAAGGCAAGTACCACTAAAATGTGCATGAGAGCATCAGCTGTTCCGGACGACTTTGTGATCACGCTCTCTGTTGCCGATGTGAGTAAGACCTTTAAACAGGTCAACATTCACAAGGCCGCAGGGCCAGGCGGATTTCCAGGACGTGTACTCCGAGCATGCGCTGACCAACTGGCAAGTGTCTTCACTGACATTTGTAATCTGTCCCTGACTGAGTCTGTAATACCAACATGTTTCAAGCAGACCACCATAGTCCCTGTGCCCAAGAACACTAAGGTAACCTGCCTAAATGACTACCGACCCGTAGTGCTCACGTCTGTAGCCATGAAGTGCTTTGAAAGGCTGGTCATGGCTCACATCAACACCATTATCCCAGAACCCTAGACCCACTCCAATTTGCATACCGCCCCCAACAGATCCACAGACGATGCAATCTCTATTGCACTCAACTCTGCCCTTTCCCACCTGGACAAAGGGAACAGCTATGTGAGAATGCTATTCATTGACTACAGCTCAGCGTTCAACACCATAGTGCCCTCAAAGCTCATCACTAAGCTAAGGACCCTGGGACTAAACACCTCCCTCTGTAACTGGATCCTGGACTTCCTGATCCACATCCGCCACGCTGCTCCTCTACACGTGGGCCCCTCAGGGGTACGTCCACAGTCCCCTCCTGTACTCCCTGTTCATTCATGACTGCATGGACAGGTACGACTCCAACACCATCATCAAGTTTGCCGACGACACAACAGTGGTAGGCCTGATCACCGACAACGATGAGACAGCCTGTAGGGAGGAGGTCAGAGACCTGGTTGTGTGGTGCAGGACAACCTCTCCCTCAACGTGATCAAGACAAAGGAGATGATTGCGGACTACAGGAAAAGGAGGACCGAGCACGCCCCCATTCTCATCGACGGGGTTGTAGTGGAGCAGGTTGAGAGCTTCAAGTTCCTTGGTGTCCACATCACCTACAAACTATCATGGTCCAAACATACGAAGACAGTCATGAATAGGGCACGACAAAGCGCTATTTCCCCTCAGGAGACTGAAAATATTTGGCATGGGTCCTCAGATCCTCAAAAGGTCCGACAGCTGCACCATCGAGAGCATCCTGACTGGTTGCATCACTGCCTGGTACGGCAACTGTTCGGCCTCCGACCGCAAGGCAATACAGAGGGTAGTGCGTACGGCCCAGTACATCACTGGGGCCAAGCTTCCTGCCATCCAGGACCTCTATACCAGGCGGTGTCAGAGGAAGGCCCTGAAAATTGTCAAAGACTCCAGCCACCCTAGTCATAAACTGTTCTCTCCGCTACCGCACGGCAAGCGGTAACGGAGCGCCAAGTCTAGGTCCAAAAGGCTTAACAGCTTCTACCCTCAAGCCTTAAGACTCCTGAACAGCTAATCAAAGGGCTACCCAGACCCCTTTTTTTATGCTGCTGCTACTCTCTGTTTATTATCTATGCATAGTCACTTTAACTGTACCTACCTGTACATATGTGACTCGATTCAGGAAACTAGGTGTATGTCGCAAGTCACGACATCACAGGAGAGCAGTTTAAACGTCATTTAATTTTTTAAATGTTTTTAAATGTGTTTTTTTGGCAGAAATGTCTTCTTGAACATGTAAACTTTCATGTGGCTTAATAACAAACTTGTATGCCATCTGTAAATATACGAAGAAAAATTACGAGCCTTGTTTAAACCACCTAAAAAGACAGCAACCTTCCCACTAGCTATGATTGGCTGAGATAATGAGTGGGCTGGACATGCCGAGAGATGAGTTCGGATTGGTCTGCCATATAGAGGGCTTTTGTTTATTTCAGCTGGTCAGTCTGTGTTGGTAATCCTGTCAAACGCATCTTTTTAAATGTAGCTGCGTAAGTGTTGCTCTCCACTTTCTGGAGGATCGAGTTTTGAAATCAGTGGTAATAGAGTACGATAGCTAAAGAGATGGGAAAACACCTGTTTCCGGATTACGCTTTCAAACTAAGGACACTTGTGGCATGGATCCGTGACAGGGAGACGCGTCCACCATGCATGATGATGTATACGGGTAAGATAGTCTAGCTAGCGACATTTTCAGATATTACACGTTTCTAATTTTGACAGAAAGTTGTTTAATTTCAAGCTAAAGTGTACTGTTAGTTAGGTGGCTGGCTCGTTAGCTAACGTTGTGACGTGATGTGTGTGATCTTACATGTTGTTTACCCAGCTAGGTTAATTGTTTACCTAGCTAGCTAGGTACATGTCTTAAGCTAAAGTGTACTGTTAGCTGGCTGGCTCCCTAGCGAACGTGTATGCGTGTATGACATGATTATTATTATTATTGTCATTATTATTCATGCAGGGGTAGTAATGACATGATTTGGCACTGTTCATTGTTGTTTAACTACCTAACGTTAGGTGGCGTGACATGATGTGTGTGATCTTACATGTTGTTTACCTAGCTAGGTTAATTGTTTACCTAGGTAGCTAGCTACATGTCTTAAGCGAAAGTGTACAACACCCGTTGAATATGGTCGGTGTCAGTAAACGTCGGCAAAAAAGCATAATGAAATTGTTGCCAGCAGAGCTGGTTAGGCTATTTTTTGTTATCCAGAGGTAAACAAATCATCCGCCAGAGCGTCAAGCGTGTGCTCTGAATGCAACGAGATGGGTGGGGTTAAAGCTTAAGAGGGTGTGAACGATGCTGAATGGGTGTAGACAAAGAAGAGCTCTCTCAATGAAACACTAAAATGACATTTACTCAAAAGTGAGTGTACAAGTGTATCAACTTTCAAAGCAGAATTACTTTCCCATTGTTCCTCAAAAATGCAGTGTATGATATACCATTTGGTAGCTCTGAGTCTCTGTTTTACCAATGTAAAAAACCCAATTAAAAATTTTGCTACATAAGACCAAATCCAGATGGAGTCACATATTACCTCAATTACCTTGACTAATCGATGTCCCGCACATTGACTCTATACCTGTACCCGCTGTATATTGCTATTGTTATTTTACTGCTGCTATTTAATTATTTGTAACTTTTATTTTCAATTTTTTACTTACTTTTTTAACTGCATTGTTGGTTAAGGGCTTGTAAGTAAGTATTTCACTGTAAGGTCTACACCTGTTGTATTCAGCACATTGATTTGATCATATCACAATCGATGTATAAAATATGGATTCATTTTTTATTTATTTATTTCACCTTTATTTAACCAGGTAGGCAAATTGAGAACACGTTCTCATTTACAATTGCGACCTGGCCAAGATAAAGCAAAGCAGTTCGATACATACAACAACACATAGTTACACATGGACTAAAACAAACATACAGTCAATAATACAGTGAAAAATAAGTCTATATACAATGTGAGCAAGTGAGGTGAGATAAGGGAGGTGAAGGCAAACAAAATAGCCAAGAGTGTGCAAAGCTGTCATCAATGCAAAGGGTGGCTATTTGAAGAATCTCAAATATAAAACATATTTTGATTTGTTTAACACTTTTGGTTACTATATGATTCCATATGTGTTATTTCATAGGTTTGATGCCTTAACTATTATTATACAATGTAAAAGAAAAGATAAACCAAAGGATAAAATACATTATGGAGTTGCTGTATTGTCAAGAAATTGCCTACTGAAAGTCTGGTGTGAAACGAGGTGATGTTTTGTCATTCTAGAATAAAAAGTATGTATATTTATAAACCTCAGTAATATAGGTGTGTTAAAAATGTATACCATTTCAACCATTGTTGCACTCTTTGAAGTTAAACATTACGTTTGAAAAAAGTCAAAAAAATCCATATGTGATGTTCCTAGCAGAGAATATAGATCTACTACAAATCATGGCTGGGGCCAATTCGAATTGAAGGCAGTCAATTCAGGAAGTGATTTTATAAAAAAATTATTTAAAAAAGGACACTTAAAAAAAAAGCTTCTACACCTCAGTTTATTGAGAAGTCATTGAAAATAGATGCATTCTTTTGTTTCTATTATTGTTATTTAAGTCTACTTCCTGAACTGACTGCCTTCACTTCGAATTGAACCCTGTTACAAATAATGTGCCACTACCTTTTTGGGTGTTAGAATGCTGCATTGATTATGTGCAACAAGATGGTGAAGGGGTGGCAGGTAGCCTGGTGGTTAGAGCATTGGGCTTGCTGGATCGAATCCCCGACCTGACAAGGTAAAAATCTGTCGTACTGCCCCTGAGTAAGGCAGTTGACCCACTATTCCCCGGGTGCCGTGGATGTCGATTAAGACAGCCCACGCACCACTCTGATTCAGAGGGGGTTGGGTTAAATGTGGAAGACACATTTCAGTTGAAGGCATTCAGCTGTACAACTGACCCATTTCCCTCATCTAACATGGTTTTACAGGTGTGCAACTTTCACTGAGGACATTCTGAAATTGCATTTTTGTCCCCCCCAGTTTTATAATTGCAATGTGATACAAAACGAGGCAACGGTGTGCTTTAGGACAATGTGGACTTCTCTGAGAGGTCGGGTAGGCTGTTTGGAGTGTTTATCTGATTGGAAAAATAAAAAATTGATGTCTTCCCAACTTCTGAAACCAAAGTTACGCCCCTGTGGTTTTCTACCCTGGAGTCATGTGTTCACCTCTTTGAAATAATCTCCAACAACCATGTTGTTTGATGTGGTTAATACTACAATAGCAGTCTATTTGTTAATAAAGAGATCATTTATTCCATTGTTTAGACATCCAGTCTCTGGTGCAACAAAATAACATCCTAGAAGGTTTTATGTTGGTCTTAGTTTGTCAATTATTTCCCTCATAAGAGAGGTGAGTTTTATGTTAATGTTTTCGGAATGTGCTCCTCTGTTCCTACATTTTTGTAGACACTCTTATCCAGAGATACTTACAGGAGCAGTTATAGTTAATTAAGTGCCTTGCTGAAGGGCACAGCGACAGATTTTTCACCTAGTCGACTCAGGAATTCAAACCAGCGACTTTTCAGTTTCTGGGCCAACGCTCTTAACCGCTAGGCTACCTACTTCTGTACCTGTCTGCTTTTTCCACAGTAACACCAATCAGGTGCTTTTATGGAGGTGTAGGTTAAAGTTGAACATCATTGTAATAGTTACACATTGAGAGCTATTGCCTAGATGGTGCTATGTACTGCTCAACTTACTGAGAGGACCGTGACAAACCCACTGCCAACCAGTCTGTTCCAGAGGCCTGAGAGACACCAAGGTAAGAGGAAGATCTGATCTTTTACTAGTTAGGTGATGGATAGCTAAAAAAAAGAATGCTATTAAGTGTGAGGACAGGGAATAATTCAGTCTGAATGGTTTGTGTATTTTCATCAACTGTACCTGTGCTGCATAAGCTAAATGAAGTGTCCAGAGATGTTACATGCATTGAACACTGTTTTGACAGGCTAAGGAATTTGCATGGCAGTAAATACATAGCACTGAAGGGAGGAGGTATTATCTGATTCCAGTCTTTTGTGTTGTTGGTTTAATTTTGTTGGCATCAGGCAGGATGAGCTTCACAGAGGAAGGTTATTGTTTTTTGTCATGAATCTTGTTCTGGAGGCATCTCTGGAGAGTGGCCACTAGCTGGCACAGCCACAAAGTCATAAAATCTGATTTTAAACCGAACCCTTACCCTAACTTTAACCACACTGCCAACCCTAATGCCGAAGGCTAAACTTAAATTAAGACCAAAAAGGGGAAATCGCTCAGTTCTGTCTCCAGAACAAGACTCATGACAATACATTTCAACCTGCTTCACAGAGGGGGACTTGCTGCATTAGAGTTTTATGTTTTATGCTTACTGTTCTGATATTGTACATTCTGTATGATGTCTATGTGAACTTGTGTCTGTATTCTGTTTGTATGTTGTCTATTGCTGGCAGCACCTTCTCACTACGGAAAATTCTGGGTATGTGTAAATGTTCTTGGAGAATAAAGGTGATTCTGATTCTGATTACAGTGTGCTCACATATACTGTAGCTACATTTCTGCAGTGAGGTAGGGTTTGATGCAGGCAACACAACAGTGCTGCCTGCAGAACAGGTATCTCTGTTATTAAGGGAACAGTCAAGTCAATAAATGATTCCTTGTCAGTATACACTATATATAAAAAAGTATATAAATGAGTGGATACGGCTATTTCAGCCACACCCGTTGCTGACAGGTGTATAAAATCGAGCACACAGCCATGCAATCTCCATAGACAAACATTGGCAGAATGGCCTTACTGAAGAGCTCAGTCACTTTCAACGTGGCACCGTCATAGGATGCCACCTTTCCAACAAGTCAGTTCGTCAAATTTCTGCCCTGCTAGAGCTGTCCTGGTCAACTGTAAGTGCTGTTATTGTGAAGTGGAAACGTTTAGGAGCAACAATGGCTCAGCTGCAAAGTGGTAGGCCGCACAAGTTCACAGAACAGGACCGCTGAAGCTCATAGCGTCTAAAAAATTCTCAGTTGTTCTCAGTTGCAACACTCACTACCAAGTTCCAACCTGCCTCTGGAAGCAACGTCAGCACAATAACTGTTCTTCGGGAACTTCATGAAATGGGTTTCCATGGCCGAGCAGCCGCACACAGGCCTACGATCACCATGCAATGCCAAAAGTCGGCTGGAGTGGTGTAAAGCTCGCCGCCCTTGGACTCTGGAGCAGTGGAAACATGTTCTCTGGGGTGATGAGTCACACTTCACCATCTGGCAGTCCGACGGACGAATCTGGGTTTGGCGGATGCCAGGAGAACGCTACCTGCCCCAATGCATAGTGCCAACAGTAAACTTTGCTGGAGGATGAATAATGGTCTGGAGTTGTTTTTCATGGTTCGGGCTAGGCCCCTTAGTTAACAGAATAGCTAATAGTGCCAGTCAGTGCTTGTCAAAATTCTGCAAATCAAAGTGGATAATGGTTCATCATCATCATCTCCTTGTAATGATGGGTAAATAGTAGCTTATGATATGACATTTGTAAAATAATGTGTGTGAAAACGTAATTCTATGTTATGTAAGGCATTGTACAGTAGATGGCAATCTTTAACTATGGGGGTTGTGTATGTGAGTTGTAAGCATGTGCAATGGCGAGACAGTTATGTTCAGCTAGAATGGGTAGCTGCCCCCTAAATTGGCTAGTAGGACCAGAAGTGAGATGTGTCTGTATGTGAATGTATCATACCTTCAACACTAACTCGCCTATACCTGGTGCTGGGATCTAGCGATGAATGTGACACACAATCTCAATTCAAAAGTGCTGCGGACCAATGTTCTTTAAACACATAGAGAAACAAAATGAAATACCTTGGGAATGGGCAAAGGACAAAACCATTCTTTCTTTTTATCAACACTGAACAGAAATATAAATGCTAAATGTTGGTTCTATGTTTCATGAGCTGAAATAAAAGATCCCTGAAAATTTACATATGCACAAAAAGCTTGTTTCTCTCTAATTTTGTGCACAAATTTGTTTACATCCCTGTTGGTGAGCATTTCTCCTTTGCCAAGATAATCCATCCATTTGACAGGTGTGGCATATCAAGAAGCTGATTAAACAGCATTATCTTTATACAGGTGCACCTTGTGCTTGGGACAATAAAAGTCAACTCTAAAATGTGCAGTTCTGTCACACAACACAATTTTAATCGCCATTGTATTATTCATAGGCCTATGCATATCTCTACGCATAGCTTTAATATTTAGACTTATGGAATAAGTCCAAACAGTGCTACTGATGTTGTAGATTCCTCAACATTACTGGGTGTGGTGATGCCTTCTCCAAACGTTTTCATTTGGAGGTGTCACCACACCCAGTGATGGTGAGGAATCAAGTTTTGTGTGACAGGGACTATCAAAACCAATTAACATGAACTAGAATGTGGACATACTAATTTTGAAGAGGTTTTCAGATGATTTATTATTATTTGACTATGCTGGTCATCTATTAACATTTGAACATCTTGGCCATGTTCTGTTATAATCTCCACCCGGCACAGCCAGAAGAGGACTGGCCACACCTCATAGCCTGGTTCCTCTCTAGGTTTCTTCCTAGGTTCTGGCCTTTCTAGGGAGCTTTTCCTAGCCACCGTGCTTCTACACCTGCATTGCTTGCTGTTTGGGGTTTTAGGCTGGGTTTCTGTACAGCACTTTGAGATATCAGCTGATGTATGAAGGGCTTTATCAATCAATTTGATTTGATTTGATTTCAAAGATCAGGGCTGCTGTCCTGATGTCAGGGGGAAGCTCGTTCCACCATTGGGGTGCCAGGACAGAGAAGAGCCTTGGCTGGGATAAGCAGGAGCTGGCCCTTTGTAGATTTAGACTTATGGAATATTAGGAAATTCATTTGGAGTTGGTTTCAGATACTAAAGTAAAAGTAAAGTAAAAGTAAAGTAAAGAAGTTGCTGCTGTCAAGAAGTTGTTGCAGCTCAATACAGTTGTCGCTACTGTGACTGTTGTAGTTACTGTACTCTGTCCAATATCTGTACAGTACACTCTTAGAAAAAGATGGTGTTATCTAGAACCTAAAGAGTTCTTCCGCTGTCCCCATAGGAGAACCCTTTGAAGAATCCCTTTTGCTTCCAGGTAGAACACTTTTGGTTCCATGTAGAACCATTTTGGGTTCCATGTAGAACCCTTTCCACAGAGGGTTCTACATAGAACCCAAAAGTGTTCTACCTTGAACCAAAAATTAATTCTACCTGGAACCAAAAACGGACAGCTGAAGAACCCTTTTGGAACCCTTTTTTCTAAGAGTGTACAGTGCAAGCTCGGGAACATTCTCATGAAGGACATCAAAAGGCTCTTATCTGAATTTAAATCGCCAACTGGCTAGATTAGATTAAAAAAAACAACAGCATGCAGATCCCCTTTTCAAAATGTGGACACTACCCTCTCATCAATGACACATCTGTGTGACTATACACTTTGTTATCGCAACATGTCAAAGCTTGCTATTAGCGTTACTCCAAGGTAAGAATCAAAGTGTTATTATGAAATGTTTTGCTGACTTGTATCAATAATCAAAAGGCATGTTACATGTTTTAGTAGGTTGACCTCTAAGGGTACGTTTACAATGGCAGACAAAAATCTTTCACCAGTAATTGGTCTTCTGACCCAGATCAGATCTTTTGCCAATAAATGGGCACAGAAATCAGAGTTGGGCTGCTTGTGTAAACACAGTCCCAGATTTCAACAAAATAAACTAGAGGAAAGTGTATCTTATTGGGTTGAAGTACCGAAATGATTACTATCGAGTTTACTCTCTAGATAAGGTTAGGAGGACACACTGTTGAGTGAGGTGAGTTGTAATGGCCTGGTTTTATATCTGAACAGAATGTTAGAGAACTTAGCGACAACTCACATTTCATAATTGTGATACACGTTTGAAAAAAATCGTCTTTGCTGTTTTTCTATTTTGAGGGTACATTTGTGTGGGGGTGTTTCTGTGTGTTTACACTTGTCTAACTCTCTTCAATTGAGATTGACTCTACTATGATGTCCTGTGTTTCCCTGACAGAAAGATGGTCCATAATTCCATTGTGGTGGGTCTGGTGATGCTGCTGGTGGCAGTCGTAAGCACTTTTGTGGGAGTTTTCTTTGGTTTGGGGAGCAGGACGTCCTCGAATGGCCATTCCTACTCAAGGGCTGCCGTGGCAGCCGATGCTGGCCCATGCTCAGAAATCGGCAGGTTAGAATTCTCTCTCTCTCTCTCACACACAAACACAAACACACTGTACATGTACATACAGTACTAATCTCAAATGTTTGCACACCGGTGAAATTACTAATTGAAATGTTGTTGTAGACATTCAGATACAATACAAAGATCCCTGTTTCAAAGCACGCTGTCTCAAGCAAGCCTTTAAATAGCAGATACCAGGCTCAAATGTTTCTTTGTCTGAGCATAAAAATATGCTCCTTCTTCTGAGTTTATGTTTATCATCTCAAATCCTTATGATTTTGTCATCATAATTCATTCTGTCTGTGTAAACTGCCTGCTGTTTCTTCACAAACTAGCGCTTGTGTATGCAAATCAGGGCAACTGAATATAAACTTTTGTCTGTGTGTGTGTGTTTGTGTGTCCACTATAAATCTCAGAGACACGTTGCAGAAAGGGGGTTCTGCAGTGGATGCATCTATTGCTGCCTTGCTGTGTGTTGGGCTGGTGAATGCCCACAGCATGGGCATTGGAGGAGGTCTCTTCTTCACCATCTATAATGCCACAACTGGTAGAGTCTGAGCCCTAATCCTTGACTTAAACCTATACCAACTGTATCTTTAATGATGTCAACAAATCCAACATTGACTGGCACAACTGAACTAAAAACAGGAAATGTAATAGCTCACTCCATTGTAACTTGGTGTGATGTAATGATGATTCTGTCTTCCTTCACAGGAAAGGTAGAGACCATTGATTCCAGAGAGACGGCTCCCGCCAACGCAACAGAGGACATGTTTGGGAATAGCACCCAGTTAGCCAAGAAGGGTAATATTTTATCAGTTACCTAACAAAAAGATGAAAGATGCACATTTACAATGAAAGATGGCCTTGCAATAGAGTCAAGACACTGAGATAAGTGCTTTAAGTTTTATTGTCACATCCACTAGTACAGTGAAATGCCTTTCTTGCTAACTCTTTCCCAACAATGCAGTAATCAATATCAGTAGTACTATTAAATAAAGTAAAGTACTATACTGAACAAAAATAAAAATGCAACATGCAAAAATTTCAAAGTTTTTACTGAGGTCCAGTTCATATATGAAAATCATTCAATTGAAATCAATTAATTAGGCCCTAATATATGGATTTCACATGACTGGTCAGGGTTGCAGCCATGGGTGGGCCTGGGAGGGCATAGGCTCAGCCAATCAGAATGAGTTTTTTCCCCACCAAAGGGCTTTATCCTCAGCCCGCCCCCATCCCCCCTCAGAAGATCCCACAGGTGAAGAAGCCAGATGTGGAGGTCCTGGGCTGGCGTGGTTACACATGATCTGCGGTTGTGAGGCCGCTTGAATGTACTCTAAAACGACATTGGATGCAACTTATGGTAGAGAAATAAACATTCAATTCTCTGGCAACAGCTCTGGTTGACATTCCTGCAATCCGCAAGCAAATTGCATGCTCCCTCAAAACTTGAGACATCTGTGGCATTGTGTTGTGTGACAACTGCACATTTTATAGGGGCCTTTTATTGTCTCCAGCACAAGGTGCACATGTGTAATGATCACACTGTTTAATCAGCGTCTTGATATGCCACACCTGTCAGGTGGATGGATTATCTTGGTAAAGGAGAAATGCTCACTAGCACAGACATAAACAAATTTGTGCACAAAATTTGAGAGAAATAAGCTTTTTGTGTGTATGTAACATTTCTAGGATTGTTTATTTCCGCTCATGAAACATGGGACCAACACTTTACATTTTTGTTCAGTGTAGAATAAAAACACACAAGAAATAGAAATAAGAAGAACACAAGAAAGTAAGTAAGCGATATTGACAGGTTCAGTGCCAATAGCATATTAACAATGTGCAGGGATACTGGAGTGGTAGGGGTAGATACTGTATGTATAGGGGTAAGGTGACTAGGCATCAGGATATGATAAATGGAGTAGCAGCGACTTATATAATGATTGTGTGTTTGTGTGTTTAGTGTCAGTATGAATGCGTGTTATGTGTGTGAGCCAATGAAGTGTGTATGTGTGTTGGAGTGTGAGTGAGTGTGTAGAGGCCTGTGAGTGTGCATAGAGTCCATAGCAGGCAGTGATGCAGTCAAGATGCCCTCAATGGTGCTGCTGTAGAACTTTTTGTAGAACGTTTTGAGGATTTGAAGTCCTATGCCAAATCTTTTCATCCTCCTGAGGAGGCGCTGCCGTGTCCTCTTAATGACTGTGTGCGTGTGTATGGACCATTTTCAGTTCTTAGTGATTTGGACACCAAAGAACTTGAGGCTCTTGACCCGCTCCACTACAGCCCTGTCGATGTGGATGGGTGTGTGTTGGCCCCCTGTTTCCTGTAGTCCACAATAAGCTCCTTGGTCTTGCTGATGTTGAGGGAGAGGTTGTTGTCTTGGCACCACGCTGCCAGGTCACTGACCACCTCCCTGTAGGCTGTCTCATCGTCGCCGGTGATCAGGCCAACCACTGCCGTGTCGTCAGGAAACTCGATGATTGTGTTGGATTCATGTGTGGCTACGCAGTCGTGGGTGAACAGGGAGTACAGGAGGGGTCTAAGCACACACCCCTGTGGGGCTCTCGTGCTGAGGGTCAGCATGGCGGAGGTTTTGTTTCCTACACTCAGGAAGTCCAGGATCCAGTTGCAGTGGGAGGTGTTCAGTACCAGGGTCCCGGGGTCCCGAGCTTGGTGATGAGCTTGGCGGGGACTATGGTGCTGAACACGGAGCTGTAGTCAATGAACAGCATTCTCACATAGGTATTCCTTTTATCTACTGTAGGTGGGTGAGGGCAGTGTGGAGTGCAATTTAGATTGCATCGTCTATGGATCTGTTGGGGTGGTATGCAAATTGGAGTGGGTCTAGGGTGTCTGGGATGATGGAGTTGATGTGTGCCATAACCAGCCTTTCAAAGCCCTTCATGATTACAGATGTGCTACAAGGCGATAGTCATTGTGGCAGGTACCCTTAGAGTTCTTGGGAACAGGAATGAAGAGTAGTACATTAGAGAAGATCAAAAGCTGCACTCCAACCTATCCTCTTCCAATATATCCTTTCACAATCTGTTACATTACATTACGTGTAACGTTTGACAGGAGGGTTGTCCATCGCCATACCAGGGGAGATCTGTGGGTATGAGATGGCACACGAACGCCATGGAAGATTGCCATGGAGAGAGCTTTTCCAGCCTGCAATCCAGTTGGCACGGAAAGGCTTTCCTTTGGGCAGGGCATTGGCCACCGCTATTTCCAAGAACAGGGAAACCATCATCTGTGACACAGCTTTATGGTGAGCATGCCTACAAGGGAGACGTAATATGGAGTGACAATCTGAGTTACTGTTCAGAGGGTCACGTTTTCACATGAGAAGATACTGTACATCCCCTGTTGATGGTTTATGCCCTTATACGCAAACATGAGAGCTCAGTGTCTCGTATGTTGTCTCTGACATGACAACTCTGTTTTTTGTCTCTCTTTCAGTGAGGTGTTTTGTGACAAAAATGGTGGCATCCTTATGGAAAATGACATCATCACCTTTACTAAACTCGCTGACACCTATGAAATAATAGCAAATGAGGGACCTAATGCTTTTTACGAAGGGCCGCTGGCAGAGAACCTTGTGAAGGACATTCAGGCTTCAAGTTGGTTTCTCCCTTATATCTACCAAATATGAACAAACTGCAATTTTGATAGAATTTCATTCAGGGTCTGCTGGCTGTACGTGTTACAGAAACAGTATCTTATTGACTGTTTCCTGGTATGTGTTTCAGATGGTATCATCACACTGGATGACCTAAAGAAATACAAGCCTTTTTTGGATGAGAATCCTCTCAATGCTACTGTGGGGGAGTACACCATGTTTGT
The DNA here is from genome assembly GCF_045679555.1 of Salvelinus alpinus. Classification (NCBI taxonomy): domain Eukaryota; kingdom Metazoa; phylum Chordata; class Actinopteri; order Salmoniformes; family Salmonidae; genus Salvelinus; species Salvelinus alpinus. The sequence continues at coordinate 98,325,435 of NC_092086.1, read as the reverse complement.
ACCCAACACCCCGCCAGTGGCCCTGTCCTTTCCCTCATACTCAACATCCTGGATGGTAAGCCTTCCCACTGATGACATTCAATATCAAACTGTGGGTCACATTTGGACAGCCTATGCTACATTATAAGTGTATAAGGACCAAAGATAATTGTTTTCCGAGCCATCACACCTGAGGCGCTCTGCTTTGCAGGCCTGATGCTGGGTAAGCACTGTTCACATAAGAAAATTATGCTGTTAATTTACATTATAGCAGCCCTGGTTTACAGTGGCTTATGAAAGTATTCACCCCCTTGGCATTTTTCCTATTTTGTTGCCTTACAACCTGGAATAAAAATTTATTTTTGGGGGGTTTGTTTGTATCATTTGATTTACACAACATGCCTACCACTTTGAAGATGCTAATATTTTATTGTGAAACAAACAAATAAGACAAAAAAACAGAACTTGAGCTTGCATAACTATTCACCCTTCCCAAAGTCAATACTTTGTAGAGCCACCTTTTGCAGCAATTACAGCTGCAAGTCTCTTCGGGTATGCTTCTATAAGCTTGGCACATCTAGCCACTGGGATTGTTGCCCATTCTTCAAGGCAAAACTGCTCCAGCTCCTTCAAGTTGGATGGGTTCCGCTGGTGTACAGCAATCTTTAAGTCATACCACAGATTCTCAATTGGATTGAGGTCTGGGCTTGGACTAGGCCATTCCAAGACATTTAAATGTTTCCCCTTAAACCACTCGAGTGTTGATTAGCCGTATGTTTAGGGTCATTGTCCTGCTGGAAGGTGAACCTCTGTCCCAGTCTCCAATCTCTGGAAGACTGAAACAGGTTACCCTCAAGAATTTCCCTGTATTTAGCGCCATCCATCATTCCTTCAATTCTGACCAGTTTCCCAGTCCCTGCCGATGAAAAATATCCCCATAACATGATGCTGCCACCACCATGCTTCACTGTGGGGATGGTGTTCTCGGGGTGATGAGAGGTGTTGGGTTTGCGCCAGACATAGCATTTTCCTTGATGGCCAAAAAGCTACGTTTTAGACTCATCTGACAAGAGTACCTTCTTCCATATGTTTGGCGGTTCTCCCACATGCCTTTTGGCGAACACCAAACGTGTTTACTTCTTTTTTCTTTAAGCAATGGCTTTTTTTCTGGCCACTCTTCCGTAAAGCCCAGCTCAGTGGAGTGTATGGCTTAAAGGGGTCCTATGGACAGATACTGCAATCTCCGCTGTGGAGCTTTGCAGCTCCTTCAGGGTTATCTTTGGTCTCTTTGTTGCCTATCTGATTAATGCCCTCTGTCACGACTTCCGCCGAAGTTGGCTCCCCTGCCTGTTCGGGCGGTGCTCGGCGGTCGTCGTCACCGTCCTACTAGCCGCCACCGATCCCTTTTTCGTTTGTCTGTTTGTTTTGTCTGATTAGTGGGTTCCTACTACCTCTCATTAGTGGGTTCCTACTACCTCTCATCGCTACGGCGGTGGAATCATTTCACGGGGCGCGCTTCTTCACAAAACTGGACCTGAGGAGTGCGTATAATCTGGTGCGTATCCGGGGAGGAGATGAGTGGAAAACCGCATTTAGTACTACATCTGGCCATTATGAGTACCGCGTCATGCCATATGGGTTGAAAAATGCTCCAGCTGTCTTTCAATCCTTCGTAGATGAGATTCTCCGAGACCTGCTCGGGCAGGGAGTGGTAGTGTACATTGATGACATCTTGATCTACTCTGCCACACGCGCGGCGCATGTGTCTCTGGTGCGTAAGGTACTTGGGCGACTGCTGGAGCATGACCTGTATTGCAAGGCGGAGAAATGTGAGTTCTTCAAACAGGCCGTTTCCTTCCTGGGTTATCGTATTTCCACCTACGGGGTGGTGATGGAGGATGACCGCGTTACAGCCGTGCGTAATTGGCCGACTCCGACCACGGTGAAAGAGGTGCAGCGGTTTTTAGGGTTTGCCAATTACTACCGGAGGTTTATCCGCGGTTTTGGTCAGGTGGCTGCTCCCATTACCTCACTGCTGAAGGGAGGACCGGTGCGCTTGCGTTGGTCAGCAGAGGCGGACAGAGCTTTCAGTCGTCTGAAGGAACTGTTCACCAATGCGCCCGTGTTGGCGCATCCGGACCCCTCTTTAGCGTTCATAGTGGAGGTGGATGCGTCCGAGGCGGGGTTCGGGGCCGTGCTGTCCCAGCGCTCGGGCGTACCACCCAAGGCTCGGGCGTACCGCCGAAACTATGACGTGGGGGACCGGGAGTTGTTAGCTGTAGTCAAGGCTCTGAAGGTGTGGAGACATTGGCTTGAGGGGGGCGAAACACCCTTTTCTCATCTGGACTGACCATCGTAATCTCGAGTACATCCGGGAAGCGAGGAGACTAAATCCGCGTCAGGCTAGATGGGCCATGTTTTTCACCCGGTTTCAGTTCACCATCTCGTACCGACCAGGCTCCCAAAACACCAAAGCCGACGCGCTGTCCCGTCTCTATGATACCGAGGAGCGGTCCGTTGAGCCAACTCCCATCATTCCACCTTCATGTCTCGTGGCACCGGTGGTATGGGAGGTGGACGCGGAGATAGAGAGAGCCTCACGGTTAGAGCAGACCCCCCCTAACTGTCCAATGGGGGTTCAGTACGTGCCGGGGTGGGTCCGGGATAAGCTAATCCGTTGGGCTCATACTCTCCCCTCCTCGGGTCATCCTGGCATCGAGAGGACAGTGCGGAGTCTTAGAGGGAGATACTGGTGGCCCACATTGGCTAAGGACGTGAGATTTTATGTCTCCTCCTGCTCGGTGTGCGCTCAGAGCAAGGCTCCTCGGCACTTGCCTAGAGGGAAGTTACAGCCCCTCCCCGTTCCACAACGGCCGTGGACTCACTTATCGGTGGACTTTCTTACCGATCTTCCCCCGTCCCAGGGAAGTACTACGATTTTGGTCGTTGTGGATCGGTTTTCTAAGTCCTGCCGTCTCATCGGGGCCCCCAATTCACGTCCAGAGTTTGGAGGGCGTTTATGGAAAGACTGGGGGTCTCGGTCAGCTTGACCTCGGGTTTTCACCCCGAGAGTAATGGGCAGGTGGAGCGCGTAAACCAGGATGTGGGCAGGTTTCTGCGGTCATATTGCCGGGACCGGCCTGGTGAGTGGGCGAGGTATGTTCCTTGGGCTGAGCTCGCTCAGAACTCCCTCCGCCATTCCTCAACGAACATGTCCCCGTTTGAGTGTGTGTTAGGTTACCAGCCGGTCCTGGCCCCATGGCATCAGAGTCAGACCGAGGCTCCTGCGGTAGAGGAATGGGTACAGCGCTCCAAGGACACCTGGAAAGCCGTCCAGGAATCGCTAAAGTTAGCAGGACAACGGCAGAAGAGGAGCGCTGACCAGCACCGCAGTGAGGCCCCCGTGTTCACACCGGGGGACAGGGTCTGGCTCTCGACCCGAAACCTGCCTCTCCGCCTGCCCTGTCGGAAGCTGGGGCCGCAGTGTGTGGGGCCGTTTAAAGTCCTGAGGAGAATAAACGAGGTGTGTTATAGGTTACAACTCCCTAGGTATTACCGGATTAACCCCTCGTTTCATGTGTCTCTCCTCAGGCCGGTGGTGGCTGGTCCCCTGCAAGAAGGTGAGGTGCCTGAGGTCCCTCCACCCCCTCTGGAGATCGAGGGGTCCCCGGCGTACACAGTACGTGCCATTCTGGACTCGAGACGCCGGGTGAGGGGCCTACAGTACCTCGTGGACTGGGAGGGGTACGGTCCGGAGGAGAGATGCTGGGTTCCGGTGGGGGACATTTTAGATCCTTCTCTACTGAGAGACTTCCACCGCCTCCACCCGGATCGCCCGGCACCTCGCCCTCCGGGTCGTCCTCGAGGCCGGTGGCGGCGCGCTGCGGGAGCCGCGCGTCAGGAGGGGGGTACTGTCACGACTTCCGCCGAAGTTGGCTCCCCTGCCTGTTCGGGCGGTGCTCGGCGGTTGTCGTCACCGTCCTACTAGCCGCCACCGATCCCTTTTTCGTTTGTCTGTTTGTTTTGTCTGATTAGTTGCACCTGTGTTTTTTTTGGTTTCGTAAATGAGCTTCCCTATATTTAGTTTGACCTGCCCTTGTTTTGTGCGGGATTGTCTTTTGGTTACGTGCGTGTGTTTTGGGTTTTGCAAGTGTTTCTCTGCGCCCTGTATGTTCGGGCTTATAATTTTTTGTGAAGTAGTAAAAAGGAATATTTTTCCCAAGCGGCTCTCTCTCTGCGTCTGATTCTTTCACCCACCTAGTCCCGCGTGACACCCTCCTTGCCAGGTCTGTGAGGTTTGGTGGGCGGCCCTCTCTTGGCAGCTTTGTTGTGGTGCCATATTCTTTCCATTTTTTAATAATGGATTTAATGGTGCTCCGTGGGATGTTCAAAGTTTCTGATATTTTTTTATAACCCAACCCTGATCTGTAGTTCTTCACAACATTGTCCCTGACCTGTTTGGAGAGCTCCTTAGGGTCTTCATGGTGTTGCTTGCTTGGTGGAGCCTCTTGCTTAGTGCTGTTGCAGACTCTGGGGCCTTTCAGAACAGGTGTATACATACTGAGATCATGTGACATTTAGAATCCCCCCTATGTGGACTTTATTTAACTAATTATGTCACTTCTGAAGGTAATTGGTTGCACCAGATCTTATTTAGTGGCTTCAGAGCAAAGGGGGTGAATACATATGCACGCACCAGTTTTCCGTTAATTTTTTAGAATTTTTTGATACATGTTATTTTTTTCATTTCACTTCACCAATTTGGACTATTTTGTGTATGACCATTACATGAAATCCAAATAAAAATCCATTTAAATTACAGGTTGTAATGCAACAAAATAGGAAAAACGCCAAGGGGGATGAATACTTTTGCAAGGCACTGTATCTCATCCTATTACTGTGCGCACCATACATGTATTGCTCTCTTGACCATGCAAATTAAGATAGATAATCACCTTTTGTTCGTGGTGGTGCTGCTGACTGACCAGTTATTGGGGTGTAGAAATAAATCTCCTCTTCCAAGCTCTGTTTCAGCTCCACATTCATGCAGGGTCTATTGGATATATAGTCCATAGATGTCCTCCTCCAGACTTCCTCTCTCTGCTGGCATCCAGTACAATGGCTATATAATGTGACAGTGTTTGTCTCAGAGGATTAGATGAAAATCTTATTCCAGAGTAATTAAACTGCCTGAACCTACTCTTCCTGTGGCTCCTCTGCCTGGCCACCCACTCACCGTGGCCCCCTGCCTCTACCGCAAACTCTAATCTTTCCAATTTACCTCTAATTGAACACAGATGAGTGGCGGGGGAATCATATAACACTGGCATGTCAGGGCCCGCTCAAGCCCTTCATCCTGACGGTTCATCATGACTTCTGCTACTGGCATGTCAGGGCCTGATCAAGCCCTTCATCCTGACGGTTCATCATGACTTCTGCCACTGGCATGTCAGGGCCTGATCAAGCCCTTCATCCTGACGGTTCACCATGACTTCTGCTTGTCAGCTGAAATTCATCAAATATTTCCATTTGGTTTTAGCATTCTTTCCTTTCTCCCATCCTCTCCTCCTCTCCTTCTCTCCGGCTGTGAACTGAAACAGTTATAACACTGATAGACTGGGACTGGGACACAGAATGAACAGTACTTTTATATTTACTGTATACGGGTAAAACCTTTTCAATGTCCACTTCAGAGTCAAAGTGTATATTGACGTGATCACATTAAATGTACTGTATTATTGTTTAATAAATGTAGGGATGGTGGCTATGGTTGATTACCAGGTTTGCTCCCATGCAGGATACAACTTCACCTCAGACAGTGTCTCCAACACTGAGAAGAAGATCCTCACGTACCACCGCATGGTCGAGGCCTTCCGTTTCGCCTATGCCAAGCGAAGCATGCTGGGAGATCCACAATTCCTCCGTATCTCTGATGTAACTCTCATCCCCATCTTTCCCAGAGCTTATATTGAATAGTTCTCTAATAGGATGTCTCTACTTTCAAGAATTTACTCCAATCAGTCACTTACTAATCATATTCAATCAACGGGTCCTAGTATGTTCATGTTTGTTGGAGACAGAGTAAATATGGATATGCTCATATAAGAGAGTTGATTAGACTATTGATTGAAATGGACATCAGTCGGCCCAGAGACACTATTTGTAAAGCTGCTATGTTGAAATGTCAGTAAATGCAAACCAGTCCATCTTCAACGTTATACACTGTTCTGTATGGTGGTTTCTATGAATGGGCATTCATTTGAATGGCAGAGCCTCATTCTCCTGTCCCCTCACCTCTTCAGCTCATCCACAACATGACCTCAGATTACTTTGCCGATGCCCTCCGTCAGAAGATTACAGATGATACCACCCATCACATGAACTACTATGAGCCGGAGTACTTTGTCCCCGAGAACCACGGGACAGCACATCTGTCTGTGGTGGCAGAGGACGGGAGTGCAGTGGCAGCCACCAGCACCATCAACCATTTGTAAGAATCAAGTCCCAGTTTTGATTTACTTTACCAGTTTTGATTCCCAGTTTTGATTTACTTTACTGGAAGTAGTCCTCATTACTCACCTGTCTTCATTATCTTTCTGTTCTACTTCCTCCCTAGGATTGGCTCCAAAGTCATGTCGCATTCTACAGGAATCCTCCTCAACAATGAGATGGATGACTTCAGCTCCCCCCTCATCACGAATGGCTATGGAGTGCCTCCTTCACCAAACAACTTCATCAGACCAGGTAAAGGGTTCATCTGACTACAGACACCAAAGTTTTCAGTGCATCAGCCGACTCGGATAACCAGACATTGGTACTTGATGGTGGATCTGGATGGACCTAACTCCCTAGTTGTCTCTCTCCAGCTAAGAGGCCCTTGTCCTCTATGTGTCCAGCCATTCTCTTTGACAAGGGGAGCAAGGAAGTCAAGATGGTGGTGAGGGGCTCAGGAGGAACAAAGATCACCACGGCAACTGCCACGGTGAGCCAGGCTACCATGCCCTTTCATTGCTGTGTGAAAATACTCTTAATACTTTCTTTGCATTCTACCAAGTAGTCGTCTGTGACTGAATAGTTGGCTGTTCGTTCTGCAGGTGATTTTCAATGTGCTGTTCTTCAACTATGACCTGAAGAAAGCTGTGGCAGATCCCAGAATCCACAACCAACTGAGTCCCAACACCACACAGGGAGAGCCCGGGTTTGACGAGGTGGGTTAAATGGCTGACGATAGTCAATAGACATGCGTCTATTGTGTCAAGATCGTGGCTGGTTATCATGCTAGTGATTCAGGGTGTCTATTTGAATAGGAGTTTCACAGTGTTCTATATGCTTTCCTTACAGAGGGTGATGGCTGGTCTGGCCTTGAAGAACCACGAGACAGAGTTCCTGACAGCCACAGGTGCTGTGGTTCAGGCGGTGGTGCGCCAGGGGGACCGGCTTCATGCTGAATCTGACCCCAGGAAGTGGGGCTATGCCGCTGGGTACTGAGACCAACCACATGAGCCCGCTACTATGGCTGGGAATTGCCAGGGACCTCACAATACGATATCACGATACTTAGGTGCCGATATATGTATGCGATTCCCACAATTATATATTTATTGTGATTCGATACTGTGATTTTATTGTGATTTGATGTTCCAAACATATTGCTCACAATATGTCTGCTGCAGAGAGACAAAAGACACCATGAGAAAATGAGTTTTAATCAGTCATGGAAATAAAAAGTGCTGAAAACATGTCAGCTCACTATTTAAAAAGATGGAGAACAGCCTATAAGATTAAAAATACCAGAGTTTTGTCACAGGTACAGCCGACTAGCTCTATCTAAAGCTACCTAATTTTTTACAAATCAATACTTGGAGTCAAAGTATCAATATAACATCGTCCAAAACAATAGCGATATATAACTGTACAGATTTTTTCCACCATTATTACCTGCTCCCTCTAACTGAGACCCATACAGACACCCCTGCTTCCACAGACAGGCTGATTAGGCATCCGATTCAGATGAAAACCACCTCCACAGACTATATTACAAACCAACAGAAACATACACACATCCCTCCCCTCATCTCGGTAATGACCTACAACCTATAACCTTAGTCCTTTCTGGTAAACCAGGTCCACCTTTCTATGCTCATTGGTATCACAAAGTGGAGAGAAACTACCCTCCAACGTCTCCTCTCTTATCCTGTATTTGATGACCAAGTATACCTCAGTCTGATATACAGAAATAGAGCAATTCATTATCCACAGCTCTCCACTTCGCTTTAATTTGATTGTTATTCGCTACTGTCTGTACCATCTCTATATTCATGTATGTCTTTCATCGGTCAGAATAGGAAAGGTAATGACTGGTGCTTTTATTTTGAGATCATCATCATCATCATCATCATCATCATCACATTTTGCCTAATGTATATATCATGTGTGTTGCTTTTGAGAAGACTTGGTATTGGTTCAAGATCAATCATTTACAATATATATCCATAGAACAGTTTAAGGATGTAATGTTCACAAGACTACAACAATTTGATCAGCATTGACCAACAATGAAAACACAGGTAATCAGACAGTTTCAAAGAGTAAAAGAGGGCTTACTTCAGGGTTTAATTGTTCTCACGAGTGAACATGTAAACATATTTATTGATGATCATCTCGTAAGGTGTTCCATAACATTTTTCCCACAAAAATGTATTTACTTAATCCATTTTTTTGGACAGTAAACATGAAACCTTGATTTATATTCGACAAAATATGTAAAAAAATGATGTCATATCATGAAAACATATGTAAAGCAACTATTCTCAGTGCCACTCAGGGGTATAGTGAATGCGTAACAGACCATACACTTTAACCAAATATAGCAAAAAGGGACAATGTCTGTTAGAAAATATTTAACCTGTCTATTGTCTTGGCATCACATTTTGGACATAGTACATGTACTATGGTTAATGGGCAAAGTGTATGTGGGGATGAATTAACCTACTGTAAAAGGCTAAATGTCACAGCAAGAAAAGCATGTGGTAGCGAGCTATACTATATGACTAACAATTTCCCATCAACAGATTTCAACAACAGCTCATGACATGACCTCATTAATACTGTAACTTCTGACAGGGTCATACCACATCTCTTACTGTATAGTTAGAAAGGCACAAAGTACTTAAAGCTTGGAAAGCAGGATACAAAACAGAGACTAAAAATCAGAGGCAAAGCTTTTAACAACTATTTTACCGCAACAATTTTACAGCTTTGAAATGCCCTGGACAGAGAACATTCTGTATTGGAAAGTTGATTAACTAAGGCTTTATTCAAGCATTTTCCTGAGTGTTACCGAGAGCCTTAATATCATTTAGCTAAACCTGATGAAACACTCGGGCACATATAGATGTAAGATCTTAATTTGTTCACCCTGTTGCAGGAAAAACATCCTGCAATGCAGGAAATGTAAAACAAAAAGTGTATTTCAGACTTGATTTTCCCTTATGGAAAAGGTATCAACCCCTACAAAAATGTCCATTAATTATAATTCACAGTTCCTGTTGCTACAGGATTATTTTCCTGTTGTAGCAAACTGGCTCAAATTAAGATCCTACATCTATACCAAAGACTGAGCTCCTTTACTCCAAATGATCCCACATGAACACCAGACACCAACACTGGGTAATATATTGTTTTCATAATTCACATCTAGTGCCTGGGAGGATCCAATTTAGAGATCATTACTCATTCACAAGCTCTACTATTGAAACACATCACATTACTATTACTGCATTTGTTTAAAAAAAAGCTATTCTCACTTCCTTTAGGGCAAACAGAATAAGTCGAAGTAATTAGTATTCATTGCAGACATGACGGAGCTAAATGCTGAAAGTTAACACTGGTTGAAGAATTTAATAGACCTGGAGGGGGATCAATATAAACCTGTACATGTGACAACAAGCCCTGGTGATGTCAATGCAATACATCAAAAGCTAATACAGTACTCTCACTGTGTGTACATTATTTTTCACATTCTGGTCACACGTGTTATTATAGCTTCTGTAAGATTGCACAATGGCATTCAGAACTCTTACCAATTTACTTGTTATTTCGGACATTGATTTTATTATATGTACCGTTTTTTCTTTGGATCCCCATTTAGCGTTGGCAGAAGCAGCAGCTACTCTTCCTTGGGTCCACAAAAAACAAAATATGACAAGTTACAAAACACTGATGGACAGTCACAGAAATGTAATATACAACGATAAACAAACAATATTACAAAGAAAAGTGTGTTCGTTTGTGTGTGTTTGTGTCCCTTCAGAGTTCCCCACTGTTCCATGAGATGTTGTTTAGCCGTTTTTTAAAGGCAATTTTGCTGTTTGCTTGAGTAATTGGAGATGGAAGGGAGTTCCATGCGATCATGGCTCTGTATAATACAGTGCATTGCCGTGAATTCGTTTTGAACTTCGGGACTGTGAAGAGACCGTTGGTGGCATGTCTTGTAGGGTATGTATGGGTGTCTGAGCTGAATGTTATTTGATTATGCAGACAATCTGCAATTTTCTTCACAGTAATATTTCTCATAACTAAAAGAGAATCAGTTAATCTCTCATCAACCTTCAACCAGTAAAGACTGGCATACATGTTGATGATGTTAGCTCTATATGTGCAGTTAAGGGCAAGGCGTGTGCTCTATTTTGAGCCAGCTGCAGCTTTGCTAGGTCATTGTTTATGGTCATATTACCGGACAGTAATCAAGATGGGACAAGACCAGAGCCTGAACGACTAGTACAAATCAAACTTTATTTATACAGCACATTGCACATTTCAGACATGGAATGCAACGCAATGTGCTTCACAGGTAAAACATAAAAACTGAAATATTTACTACACAATAAGAGGATAAAAAGTAAAAGAATAACAAAAACTGAATGACTAAAAAGCACTCTAAGGAAAAGCAAAGCTAAAAATGTGTGTTTTAAGATCTCTTTTAAATATGTCCACAGTTTCAGCCCACCGAGGATCTCTGGCAGGCTGTTCCAGAGGATGGGGGCATAGTAACGAAAGGCTTCCTCTTAAAAACCAATAGAAGAATCTTAAAATGTATTTCTAAAACTCACAGGCAGCCAGTGCAGAGACCTTAAAACCGGTGTTATGTGTGCTCTCTGTCTGGTCTTGGTCAGTACCAGTGCTGCAGCATTCTGTATGTTTTGCAGTTGACCAATGGCTTTCTTAGGTAGACCAGACAGGAGAGCACTACAGTAGTCAAGCCTGCTTATAATAAAAGCATGGAGGAGTCTCTCTGTATCAGCCTGAGAGAGAAATGGCCGCGCCTTGGCAATGTTCCTCAGGTGGTAGTATTTTCTCTGAGTTATGTTCACCATGGGTCACAAAAAAACTCTCAACCTGTCAAATAGGTCCTGAACCAATTTATAATTGGACCGGAGAGGCCAACCCACCTCTCCAGTCTGTCCAGAGGACATCATGGTCAACAGTGTTGAATGCAGCACCTAAATCCAAGAGTACAAGGACGGAGAGCTGTTTGGCATCTGTGTTAGCGCTAAGATCATTTACCACCTTAACTAAGGCTGTCTCTGTGCTGTAGTGGGCACAAAAACCAGATTGGAATTTTTCTAAAATACGGTTGGCACTTGACGATACACAACTTTACATTTGTGTCACCAGAGGATTTTAGCTACACGGATAAATTATTAGACTGAATTTGTGATTTAAATACTTGTATTTCTCACAACTTCTTCCAGCTAAATCAAGACAAGGCCAAAGTACTTATTGTTGGTGCCAAACCACAGAGAGAATCTGGCCGCATATTTTAATTAACGTGGAATAAAGATAAAACACCAGATAAAAAGCTAGGTGTTATTTTAGCTTTTAGCGGTTTGAAAACCAATTCCTCCAGAATTTTGCTTAAGAATGGAAGGTTGGAGACTGGCTGAAAATTGCTAAGAGCGGAAGAATCTAGATTACTCTTCTTCAGAAGGGGTTTCACCATAGCAGTTTTTAGTGCAGTGGGGAAAGTACCTGTGAACAGGGAGTGAGTAACAATAGCTTGCACTTCTTTAGATATGAAATGTAAAAAACTGTTTTGAAAAAGGTGGTGGGGATAGGATCGAGAAGGCAGGTAGAAGGCTTAAATTGTGATATCACTTTCCTGAGCATGTCTGTGTCAACCAGGGAAAATAAATCCATAGTGCCTTTGTGTGGTAGGCTAGGGCACATGTCAAACTTCTCATCAGGTCTTGCTTGACGATAACAAACATTAGGCTGGGTATCTTATCTCTGAAATATGCCGCAAACTCATCACATTTAGATGTGGAGGGAAGTTCACAGGTTTGCTTGCGGGGGTAGGATTAAATCAGGCCATCAATGGTTGAGAAGATCACTCTAAATATTCTGATTATTAGTGATCAAGTTAGAAAACGAGCGTGTCTGGAATTTCTAATTGCCTTGTTATACATGCCAAGTTGATTTGTCTCAAACACATAACCTCTTTTTATAAAATACATACCCCTCCCCATCTTCACAACAACTTTGTCAATATGACTTGCCCATGATAATTGACCATCCAGTGTTATACGTACTGTGCGTAGGAGTTTAGCTTCCTCAACTTGCTCAATGGTCACACAACTCCAGTTGAGTTTTAGGGCTTAGAGAATGTTTTGAACCAAATACAATGCTTTTAGTTTGAGATGTATTTAAGACCAGTTTATTATTATTCACTCATTCTAAAACTGACAATCCTTTTTTCCCCTTTTTTGTGAGCTCACCGGCTTTGGGTGCTGACATGTAGAGTGTGGAATTGTCCTGACGGACACCGCATTGTACATATATGATGTTAATTAAGCTTCCATTGAAGAACACTCTCTGGGTTATAATGGATAACTAACTGTCCAACCATGTGATGGCAAGTGATGTAAAGCCAAAGTGAGTTTCTTCAATAACAATTTATGATCAATAACATCAAAGGCTGCACTGAAATCTAACAATACAGCTTCAACTATCATCTTATTATCCATTTATTTTAACCAATCATCTGTCATCGGAGTCAGTGCAGTACAAGTTGAGTGCTTTTCTCTATATACATAGAGTCAGTAGTTAATTTGTTCTCTGAAAAATAGCATTGTATTTGGTCAAACACAATTCTCTCCACCAGTTTACTAAGATCAGGCAGCAAACTGATTGTGTAGCTGTTAGTCAGCAAGGGGTGCTTTAGTATTTTTAGGCAGTGGAACTCCTTTCTGACACTGAAGGGGGCTGCAAAAAGCCTGTTTTATCTCAAAGTGTGAGTCTCAGAGTATTGCTGCAACACTCCAGAGAGGGACTAATAAATGAACTTGGAGGATTGAGTTGTAACATGTTGTACCATGTCCTGTCCTGAATCTGACAAGTCCTTGTGGTCACAGTATGAGTCCCATGTTAGTACAGGCTGACAGGCTGTACTGACCTTCTCTTCCCATTTGAGTTCCTTCGGGACCTCCTTGTGCTATAATTTATGTGTACTGTACAGTTAGTCATGAAGAACAAGCATGTCATTTTATGTACTTGGTAAAATTAGAAACTCCATCCATTTCAGTGCCTAAGTATTATGTCAAGAGGGCCATTTGATTCTGCTTAAGGCTCTGGACTGTTGGTTTAGATAAAATGTTCATATATGAAGATAATAGAATTACAAAAAAGAAATCTCACTAAAATTACTGTCCTCTTGGACCTACTGTACAGTGTTCTAAAGCCAACTAATTGGCTGTACACCTTAGTAAGGACACACCTGGTCTTGGTATACTCTTAGTGTCCTGGTGTCCCATTGGTCAGTAGCCAGCAGATTTGCCCTGCTTCCTGGCATCTGACACGGCTGCGATGCATCCGTCCTCCTTGGCCACAGCATTGACCACGTTGAAGAAGTATGGGTAGTCTGTCACTCTGTGTCCAATGACCTTCAGGGCCTCTATCACAGACTGAGAGCAGACAGACAGTCAGGCTAAAAAAAAGCACCACTCACCGTCCCTTACTCATTCCACTTTAAAATCATGATTTGACTGTATGTCTCTCAAAATGGTCACTGCTCTCAGGCAGCCATTACAATCAAACCAATATTAGCTATAAAAAAAATAATATATATATATATATATATATATACACATCACTTTGTCATCACTCAACAGCCAATTGCAGTGACCTTGGCTGTCATTGATTTACTGAAAGGATAAGAACAGAGGTATTACCTTATCAAAGCCATGCTCAAACTTCACATTGTTGTTGCCATCGACGAACACTATAGGAGCAGCAATGGCATCTTTCAAACTCATCCCCAACCAAAGGTGGTTCATTATGGACTGAAAGGAGAGAGATTTGATGAGGCTCTATGTATCCTTTTCTAAAAAAATTGTTTTTTGCTGGGTTGAGAAGGAACGGTGAGACATGTGGTAGAAATTGGTTAAGACACCTGAATGAACACTCACCAGGGCCATGGCGGTCGTGATCATGCTACCCCCTGATCCCCCAATTACAAGGGTCTTTTTCCCAGAGCTGGAGCTCAGTATAGCTGGAGCCATTGAAGAGGGAGGCTGTTCACCTGTGAGGAATGAGACAATGTAATTTACACAGATATCACCCATAGACTTATATAAGATATCACCCCATGAAGACCAGTTAAAGGTTAGACAAGTAGTCCTAAGTGATACATTAATTTAAAACGGTTACTAAATTGAAAAGTTTCTTTATACCTGCACTCAATCTCTCTGCTCTAAAACAGAAGTCAGCCAGCTCATTGTTGAGGATGATGCCTGTTCTACTGGAGTAAATCCCTGCACCAAAACTGGAGAGAAAAAAGACTCTTAGCCTAGAGAAAAGAGTACACAACTCCAAAACATGCAGTTTTAGCTGGTTTGTTTGCTGTTGAGACATCGGTCATATTACTATTTAGAAGGAGACTGTGTGTTAATACATTAGACAGTGTTCTATTGAGAGGGATGTACTATTCCGCATCTCAGTGAGGGTAGAGGCTCACATTTGGTTGATGGTACTTGTGACAGAGACTGCAGATCCATCTTCAGCCAGGACTGACACGTGTGTGGTCCCAAAGCGGTCAGGGGAAGGTGTTATGTTGTAGTAGGAGTCATTATAGGTACGGTCTTCACTGATCAATTGCCTGATCCGATCAGCAAAGTCAGAGTCCACCATATACGATGCATCCTACATTTAAAAAAAGTATGATTTCACATATTAGTGTGTAAAAGTACAGAATACACGTATAAACTTTTTAAAATCATATTACTCCAGTGCTAGCCTCCCTACACTGGCTTCCTGTTAAAGCAAGGGCTGATTTCAAGGTTTTACTGCTAACCTACAAAGCATTACATGGGCTTGCTCCTACCTATCTTTCCGATTTGGTCCTGCCGTACATACCTACACGTACTCTACGGTCACAAGACGCAGGCCTCCTAATTGTCCCTAGAATTTCTAAGCAAACAGCTGGAGGCAGGGCTTTCTCCTAAAGAGCTCCATTGTTATGGAATGGTCTGCCTACCCATGTGAGACGCAGACTCGGTCTCAACCTTTAAGTCTTTACTGAAGACTCATCTCTTCAGTAGGTCATATAATTGAGTGTAGTCTGGCCCAGGAGTGTGAAGGTGAATGGAAAGGCTCTGGAGCAACGAACCGCCCTTGCTGTCTCTGCCTGGCCGGTTCCCATCTCTCCACTGGGATTCTCTGCCTCTAACCCTATTACAGGGGCTGAGTCACTGGCTTACTGGTGCTCTTCCATGCCGTCCCTAGGAGGGGTGCGTCACTTGAGTGGGTTGAGTCGCTGATGTGGTCTTCCTGTCTGGGTTGTCGCCCCCCCTTGGGTTGTGCCGTGGCTATACTTTTAGATCTTTGTGGGCTATACTCGGCCTTGTCTCAGGATGGTAAGTTGGTGGTTGAAGATATCCCTCTAGTGGTGTGGGGGCTGTGCTTTGGCAAAGTGGGTGGGGTTATATCCTGCCTGTTTGGCCCTGTCCGGGGGTATCATCAGATGGGGCCACAGTGTCTCCTGACCCCTCCTGTCTCAGCCTCCAGTATTTATGCTGCAGTAGTTTATGTGTCGGGGGGCTAGGGTCAGTCTGTTATATCTGGAGTATTTCTCCTGTCTTATCCGGTGTCCTGTGTGAATTTAAGTATGCTCTCTCTAATTCTCTCTTTCTCTCTCTCGGAGGACCTGAGCCCTAGGACCATGCCTCGGGACTACCTGGCATGATGACTACTTGCTGTCCCCAGTCCACCTGGCCGTGCTGCTGCTCCAGTTTCAACTGTTCTGCCTGCGGCTATGGAACCCTGACCTGTTCACCGGATGTGCTACCTGTCCCAGACCTGCTGTTTTCAACTCTCTAGAGACAGCAGGAGCAGTAGAGATACTCTCAATGATCGGCTATGAAAAGCCAACTGACATTCACTCCTGAGGTGCTGACTTGTTGCACCCTCGACAACTTCTGTGATTATTATTATTTGACTATGCTGGTCATTTATGAATAATTTTAACATCTTGGCCATGTTCTGTTATAATCTCCACCCGGCACAGCCAGAGGAGGACTGGCCACCCCTCATAGCCTGGTTCCTCTCTAGGTTTCTTCCTAGGTTTTGGCCTTTCTAGGGAGTTTTTCCTAGCCACCGAGCTTCTACACCTGCATTGCTTGCTGTTTGGGGTTTTAGGCTGGGTTTCTGTACAGCACTTTGATATATCAGCTGATGTAAGAAGGGCTATATAAATAAATGTGATTTGATTTAGAGAGGCAGTTCTCTTCGATCCTTACTTTTTTAGTGTTGAAAACAGGATCGTGACTGCTCCTCCTCTGTCCGTTAGCAAATTTAGCTGCCTCTATGTAGCAGTGATAGGTCAGGACCTTCTGGTCCTCCTCCATGGACCTGGGGGTGAAATGGAACCCTGGGAAAGGTCACAAACAGCCAGTCAAATCTCCACAACCTGGAGAAGGTACATTTTGGAACTTTCCAATGATTGTGCGCTACCATGATGACACACGATCAACACACTTTGAACATAATGGTTACAAAGCAATAGTTCTAAATTGTAGATATAGCTGTAGCTGTTGCCTGACTTGATTTGGAGAAAGTGTTAACACATTAGGTACCTTTAAC
Source organism: Salvelinus alpinus (assembly GCF_045679555.1). Lineage (NCBI taxonomy): Eukaryota > Metazoa > Chordata > Actinopteri > Salmoniformes > Salmonidae > Salvelinus > Salvelinus alpinus. The sequence goes on along the minus strand of NC_092086.1, from coordinate 98,308,320 downwards.
AAGGTTGAGGATGAAGGCGAGCATGACTCCCCCTGCAGGAGGTGGAGGGATGTGCATCTGGTAATCTCCAAGAGGAACAGTCCAGGCATCCTCTACTCTGACTCTGAATGACTTCAGATCCTCCATGGTAAGGGTCCCACCTAAAATGGGGAGCAAAGTATGTCCATCCATGTTAGCAATCCTTACACGGACAAGAAAATATAACAATCTGGAGTTTTCATTAAAATTTTGTTTTTTTAAATAATGGTTTTCCCTCTACATTTCTCCCAATCTTTCTCTCCCACCCTCTCTCTCATTTACACAAATAAATATTGCTCCCACCTGCTGCTTTTACGTCTTGAATCAAGTCAAGTCCAATTTGGCCAGTGTAAAAGGCATCTACACCTTGTTCTGCAATGGTTTCCATGGTTTCCGCCAGTTTAGGGAACTTCAATGTGTCTCCTATGCCCAGCACCGTCTTGTTCTTGTGGCAGAACACCTCACTGGAAGAGGGGCATGTCTTTAATATACCATACCAACCATAAACAGAAAAAAGACCAGAGAACAAACATAAAAATGCATTTATCATACAGTGGTATCTGGATGTTATGTGACTTATTTTATTTTTTACTTTAGTTAGTAAATATTTTCTTAACTATATTTCTTGAACTGCATTGTTGGTTAAGGGCTTTTAAGTAAGCATGTCACGCACGGTAAGGTCTACTACGCCTGTTGTATTCGGCGCATGTGAGAAATAAAATGTGATTTGATTTTTTATTGGATTAGTGATAGAACAGAACATTTGCAACTGTCAAACATTAGATCTCTGTAATTTCATTAATATCTCCATTCTCAAATTATCCCTGAGTATATGTGAATCCCCCTCGCCATCTGCTGGGGTGCCAAGGGCACATTCCCCACACATCTCCTGTGCTACTGCTCACACTTCTGTTCTGTAAGAGGAGGAAGAGGAGAGAGCGGAGGAGAGGAGCCGAGACGAGGAAACGCCTCTGCAGTCTGTGTCTGCAGTCTGTATTCAGGAAAGCCTCTGCAGTCTGTGTCTGCAGTCTGTATTCAGGAAAGCCTCTGCAGTCTGTGTCTGCCGCACAGGATGTCAGTGGCACCTTAATTGAGGAGGATGGGCTTGTGGTAATGGCTAGAGTGGAATAAGTAGAATGGTATCAAATACATCAAACACATGGTTTCCAGCCATTATTATGAGCCGTCCTCCCCTCACAGTCTGTACTCAGGAAAGCCTCTGCAGTCTGTCTGTGTATAATACCGCACATCCATACGGATGAGAACTTGGTCTGAGCCCACAGACTACAGTGGAGGTGTCTAAACGAGTTTATTAGCTTCATGCTAGGATAATAGGACTGGATATCTGGACTTTCTAACTGAAAAGTCCTCAGATACATGTACTTCATGCACTATTAACAACTTTGCTGACCTGACATTTGGACAAATGCAGTTTTAGCGTCTTTCTTTATATATATTATTCTTACTTGTATTTATTCAGGGGAGCCCAATTGAGACCAAAGTCTCATTCATAATGGTGTCCTAAGTACAAACATTTTCACAATCAATACAATTTACATAAAAAATTAAACAAGAAAAAAACTACAAGGTACAATTACAAATAAACCACTACAATCAATCGAAACTTAATTTAACACCCGAGTCCTTAGAGTATGAAAACGAATGTACACATTTGAGTTCCGGCCTGTAAGTGTGAGTGAGATCTCTTACTACCAGAGTGATGTTGCTTTCACCAGGTTTCCTATGAGTGTGATGTTAAGGAGGTATCCCAGGAAGGGTGGCAGAGGAAATCCTTCTCTGGCCAGTCTAATGGTGGGCTCAAACAGCTTGGCCCAGGGCAGCTTCCCATACATTCTGTGAACCACCTCATACCCACGCAACTCTCCAGGAACGCCAATCCACTGACTACCTGCCAGGGTCCACACAAGCAAAAAGAGATGTTAAAGCTTGCACACACCGTACTGAATGTGGATTTAGCGTGTGTCTGCCGATCATTCAGCGTGCTGTGTTTTAGGGACCACCTGCTGTAAACGTCCGACTGCCAACATTTTCACGCAATGATACATGTAAAATCATGCACACTCGGTAAACAAATTAGCGCTGGCACTCTGCTCAGAGGTGCTAAGTACTCCCGGTCAGCAAACACTACTGGACTGTATGGGCCCTAACACACAAGCAAAAAGAGAGGTGTGACATCATGCCACATTCCAGGACAGAAAGGAAGACTAGACATGAAAGGGGTAGTGTTTGGTGTTGTAGTTTGCTGACATTTGATGTTGGAACGGCTAAAAGGCATTACTCTTTTAGCTGTCTGAGTTATTTGAATAAAAAAAACATGTTAATTGTTGTCATACAATGTACACACATTCATACTGTATATGGATCCATCCATCCATCCATCCATCCATCCATCCATCCATCCATCCATCCATCCATCCATTTATTGTCAGGTCTAACTACCTGTGATAAATGTGACAGATGTGGGACAGCCCTTCAGCAGATCAGCTTTGAATGACTGTGGAACAGTCTCTCTCGAACTGAAAGTTTTCACCGTGCCTGAGGATAGATAAAGAGATGCATAGGTTATACAATTCCACCACAAACCTTATTGGCTAAACCCCACAGTAAAGTACCACAAAAGCAAAGACTATAAAAAAACAGACTCACCAGTTTCGTCCCTAACAGTGAATATGGACCCTCCTCCCAGGCCCATGCTCTGAGGGTTGACCAGTGAGGTGCACAACAGAGCTGCAATGGCGCCATCTACTGCCGATCCTCCTTGTTGCAGTATATCTCTGGAAACAGCCCACATTACAGCAGAGGTTCCCAAACTTTTTTGTTGGCAATTGACCCCATTTGGATTTAAAAAATGTTTTGCGACCCCACCATGTAAAAGAAAAACTTGATGTAATCAACAGCCAATGTTCACTTTTTTTATTTTGGTCCTTAACAGTCTATTACAAATCAGTCTGACAGTACTTTCAAATCTGAAGGAAGTATGGTTTGAAGTGACTAAAATGCACCAGAAAGGTATTGGGAAGTTCAGAAGATCATCAGGCAATAATTGTGTATGATCATCTGTGTAGAAAAGCAAAAGCTCAGCTACAACTAAAGAAATGTGTATCTGAATGAAAGTGAGCAGAGACTTTTTCCTATTTCTCCAGTTTAGCCTTTTGCCTTCAGCACCTTCACCAATCAGCTCTCGATGTGCGGTAGACTCTGCCTACTATACACAATCCTAAAAGAATAACTTCCCAAGTGCTAATAAAGGGCTTTCAAAGGATAGGGTCAAAAAAAAAATATATTAAAATATTATGACACAGGTATTAAAAGCCTTGTGTCCTTTCTCCTTTAGTCTCTTTGTTAAACAACAACAGAGACAGTAGGGGGATCTAAGAGGCCATGGTGTCAACACAAAGCTTGCTTCGTTTGTACACCCTGCAGAAATGTCCCATCACATAAAAGTAGGTCCAACTTTAATTGTGCTTACATCCTTTCTCCTCCAGTCAGGTGATGTAGGCATGTTGGGTCATCTGGACCTCTACACTCTTAGAAGAAAAGGTGCTATCTAGAACCTAAAAGGGTTCTTCGGCTGTCACCATAGGAGAACCCTTTTTGGTTCCATGTGGAACCCTTTCCACAGAGGGTCCTGCCTGGAACCATAAAAGTTTCTCGAATGGGGACAGCTGAAGAAGTGAAGTGTCTTCATGCCTCATTTATTGCGAAAAAGAAGAGATTTTCACATAACTTCACACGACTGAACAAGTAAGTGCATTGCTGATGAGTGACAACTCTTGGCAGAAGATAGGGGAAATAGATGACCTATAACACAGAGAAGCAAGCTGATCTGTGCGCGCTACCGGTTCCGCTAACAAAGCTGAAGATTTTCTGTTGAGGTACATGTTTTTGCTGGGGGAGCTGACTATTGGCCATGCTTGCTAGGGGTTATATCAATATTTATTATCAAGTAATAAAAGGAAAGCTATAGATCTGATCAGTCACAGTTGAATCAAGTAACTTGGGTTCAATACAATTAATAGTTCTGTATAATCGCTATGATAGCCAATCAAATCTCCTAAACTGCTTACTATTTGGTAGTCTATGCTACCTACAGTTTTTAATCTATCTGCACGTTGGCTACAAGTTGAAAATGAATAGCCCACACAGTCTAAATCACTGCAGTAAAGAGTGTTCTTTCCCTGTTAAAATGACAATTATATTGTCCATGATAAGGCACGCAGCTTGAACCTAGAGAGACCAGTTGAACTTGGCCATTTTGGTAAAATAACACCAAACAACACCTGTTCAACCAGACTACCAAATCCATGTATCATAGGTAGCCCATTAGAGCAGTGAAACTTTAGATAACATGTTTTAAATAAATTATCATTTATTATAACTAGCTGTACGATCTAGGCGACCGTATTTGACTTTACCTGCCAATGTCCGAGCAAAGTTTAGAGTCCGCAGAAACCGCCGCGTGCTTGTACGTGTCCTCGGGGCATCCTTGGTGGATAAATACGCCGAAGGCTAGTATGCAGAGACAGATGGATATTATAGCACCAAATAAACCGATACAGAGACAGCAACCAACCTGCCATGGCTTATATTTGGACATGCTTTCAAGAGAAAAACTTTTCCAAGAATACTATTCTCCGCTGGGCAGAAAGTGTTGTCCCGTCCCAAGAGCTCACGGCTTAGTAGTCAATGAGCCTTCATACTCCGCCTCCACCCCACTCGATCAAATTGTTGCATTTCTGAAGTAAAAGTGAACGTTGTTTCCCCTTGAGCCATGCCAGATATATACTGAACAAAAATATAAACGCAACATGTAAAGTGTTGGTCCCATGTTTCATGAGCTGAAATAAAGGATCCCAGAAATGTTCCATATGCACAAAAAGCTTATTTCTCTCAAATGCTGTGCACAAATTCTTTGCATCCCTGTTATTGATTTTTTTCTCCTTTGGACAGATAATCCATCCTCCTGAAAGGTGTGGCATATGAAGAAGCTGATTAAACAACCTGATCATTACACAGGTACACCTTGTGCTGGGGACAGTAAAAGGCCACTCTAAAATGTGCAGTTTTGTCACACAACACAATGCCACAGATGTGTCAAGTTATGAGGGAGCTTGCAGGTGGCATGCTGATTGCAGGAATGTCCACCAGAGCTGTTACCAGATAATGTAATGTTAATTTCTCTACCATAAGCCGCCTCCAATGTAATTTTAGAGAATTTGGCAGTACGTCCAACCGGCCTCACAACCGCAGACGATGTTGGGGACACTACGCCACCGCAAAATCTACAGGGAGAGCTCAAAAATTCAAACCCATTGGGTGCTGCCATAGAGTTACATTAGCAGTGCCCATCCAACAAGGTCATTGGCCACAGATAAAATGACGTCAAATCACGTTGTATGTACCATAGCTTTGATTGGACTGATCATGTCAACATCATACTTTCAAAATCTTAGCTAGCAAACTAGACAAGCAGTCATCATCATGAATCAAGTCGACAATCTACTGGCAAATCCTTTTCAAACCTGGTCATATGAAGAGAAATGATGAACAGTGTCACGAGAATTTTCAATCCCAATGATAATAACTGTCAATCAATTACTTTGACCAATCCCCGAGGTTTGTAAGACCATGGGTATAATAATAATTAGGCAAAGACTCAGCTTATGCAAAAGATTAGTACCGTTTATTCCGAAAATGTTCTAACATCAAAAATGCAAACCCAGTCTTTATAACACGCACAAACAAGTTCAAATCTTAAGCTACGCCTTGCTTAGACAGTCTGTGTTTTTCCACTACATAGATACATTGTTTAATCTGCAACATGTTTCATAATTTTCTGTAAGCCTAACAGTTTCTCCCCTCCACGGGTGGAGACAGAATGTCCTGTAAAGAACACAGTAGTCCATCTTGTCTGTCGATAGCTCCTCTTATCATTTGTTTCACACTTGCACCCTGCTTACGTACTAAAAAGGAACAAAAGGTCCTTGTTCTAATTCTGACTAAAACTACACACATCATCAGATTATAGTTTTATGATTCTAATCAATTTCATACAATTATATGGTTTCAGAGTGGAATTATTTAATCATTATCTTTCAACATATAAATTATTTTAGCAAACAGAAATTATAGATAAAACATATTGGCCATTGGACATAAACATTTCACAACAAGTTGGAAATCGCAAATTCAACAATGAGTGGTTTGGAAGGAATCATTGGCTAACTGCAAACGTTGCAAAGCAATCACTAGCCTGCTATTCAATGGAGCGCGTGTGTGGTCCAAGTCAGGGTTTAAGGGTATTTTTTCCAAGCTTAAAAGGATAAACATTCAACACCATGGGCCAGAAAATGTTGAATACATTGGCCATGCTGTCAATCCAGCATGACTTCATGATTCAACCTTGTTTTTTTCCTGAGTTCCCAATTGTCTTGAAAGCACCATAAATCCAGAGAATGCCAGACTTTGATGACAAAGTTTGATGACAACATTTTCCCACATGAAGGACCGCTGCGCCACCTTCCTGTTCAAGTGAGCACAGCACAACAAGGTGAGTCCAAAAATGTATTGTATGCTGCTACATAAATAATGTGATATGCCAGGGAGGTATGTATACTGTAGCTAAGAAAGTAATATTAAGTGTATGTTGTGTAGTAAGCTGTTAGTAGCTCATGTGCCTCACCCTAATCATTTGGTCCCTTTCCCCCTCATAACTTAGCCTACTGTTCTGACTTGGTGGTGCACATATAGCCTATAGCCTGTTTTGGAGAAATGTAATCATTGAATATTGTAAGAGCTTTCATCGTCTGCTTATATGCCCCCTTTATTTATCCTACGGTTCTGGCTTGGTGTACAGGGAGAATACTGTAAGAATGGCCCATGCTCTGAATTCTGTCGCTGTACATTTCATCCCTCCTAGCTCGCTCATTAATGTCTTAATCAAAATAACAGATTGCCTCTTATCCGCTCAACATCCCGTTTGCTATCATTTGTACATCTCAATTGTCAGTAGAAACCACATTTGTTTAAGAAAGTCAGCCATATCAGCTATGTTTTTTTTAAAGGCAGTAAATTAGGCTGAATGAACTGTTTCATTGCAAGACAAGGCTCCGCCGATAGCCAGGTGTAGCAATGGTAAAGATTCACTCCATGGTGTTGAAAAGAACGCTCTGCTGTTGGGACAGCTTTATGTAGGCCCTAACAGTTTGCGGGCAATGTTTGTCACCGTTATAGTGCAATTAATGTATTGTTTGGTGTTGTGTTGTGTAGTGGCTTTGCTGGCATGCATCTAAAAACAGTTTTGTTGAGTTTGCCCCACCAAGATTTACATGCTAAATTTGCCACTGCATGGCCTGCATACTCACCAGACATGTCACCCATTGAGCATGTTTGGATGTTCTGGATTGACGTGTACGACAGTGTGTTCCAGTTCCCGCCAATATCCAGCATCTTCGCGCAGCCATCATAGAAACGGGAAGTAGGGGTACTGCAGCATCTCACGAAAAATCTGAATTAAAAAAATATTTTTATATATTTTTAATATATTTATATATTTATATATATATACACAGTATATACAGCGGCAAGAAAAAGTATGTGAACACTTTGGAATTACCTGGATTTCTGCATAAATTGGTCATCAAATTTGATCTGACCTTCATCTAAGTCACAGCAATAGACAAACATAGTGTGCTTAAACACAAAGTATTGTATTTTTCTTGTCTATAGTGAATACATCATTTAAACATTCATAGTATAGGTTGGAAAAAGTATGTGAACCCCTAGGCTAATGATTTCTCCAAAAGCTAATTGGAGTTAGGAGTCAGCTAACCTGTCCAATCAATGAGACGAGATTGGAGATGTTGGTTAGAGCCTATAAAAAACACTCACAAATGTTGAGTTTGTATTCACAAGAAGCATTGCCTGATGTGAACCATGCCTCGAACAAAAAAGATCTCAGAATACCTAAGATTAAGAATTGTTGACTTGCATAAAGCTGGAAATGTTTACAAAAGTATCTCTAAAAGCCTTGACGTTCGTCAGTCCACGGAAAGACAAATTGTCTATAAATGGAAAAAGTTCAGTACTGTTGCTACTCTCCCTAGGAGTGGCCGTCCTGCAAAGATGACTGCAAGAGCACAGCGCAGAATGCTCAATGAGGTTAAGAAGAATCCTAGAGTGTCAGCTAAAGACTTACAGAAATCTCTGGAAGATGCTAACAACTCTGTTGACGAGTCTACAATATGTAAAACACTAAACAAGAATGGTGTTCATGGAGGACACCACGAAAGAAGCAACTGCTGTCCAAAGAAAACATTGCTGCACATCTGAAGTTTGCAAAAGTGCACCTGGATGTTCCACAGCACTACTGGGAAAATATTCTCTGGACAGATGAAACTACAGTTTAGTTGTTTGGAAGAAACTAGAGGTCGACCGATTATGATTTTTCAACGCCGATACCGATACCGATTATTGGAGGACCAAAAAAAGCCGATACCGATTAATCGGACGATTTTTTACATTTATTTGTAATAATGACAATTACAACAATACTGAATTAACACTTATTTTAACTTAATATAATACATCAATAAAATCTATTTAGCCTCAAATAAATAATGAAACATGTTCAATTTGGTTTAAATAATGCAAAAACAAAGTGTTGGAGATGAAAGTAAAAGTGCAATATGTGCCATGTAAGAAAGCTAACGTTTAAGTTCCTTGCTCAGAACATGAGAACATATGAAAGCTGGTGGTTCCTTTTAACATGAGTCTTCAATATTCCCAGGTAAGAAGTTTTAGGTTGTAGTTATTATGGGAATTATAGGACTATTTCTCTCTATACGATTTGTATTTCATATACCTTTGACTATTGGATGTTCTTATAGGCACTTTAGTATTGCCAGTGTAACAGTATAGCTTCCATCCCTCTCCTCGCCGCTACCTGGGCTCGAACCAGGAACGCATCGACAACACCCACCCTCGAAGCAGCGTTACCCATGCAGAGCAAGGGGAACAACTACTCCAAGTCTCAGAGCGAGTGACGTTTGAAACGCTATTAGCGCACACCCCGCTAACTAGCTAGCAATTTCACATCGGTTACACCAGCCTAATCTCGGGAGTTGATAGGCTTGAATTCCTAAACAGCAGAGCTGCTGGCAAAATGCACGTTTGAATGAATGCTTACGAGCCTGCTGGTGCCCACCATCGCTCAGTCAGGCTGCTCTATCAAATCATAGACTTAATTATAACATAATAACACACAGAAATACGAGCCTTTAATATGGTCATTAATATGGTCGAATCCGGAAACTATCATCTCGAAAACAAAACATTTATTCTTTCAGTGAAATACGGAACCGTTCCGTATTTTATCTAACGGGTGGCATCCATCAGTCTAAATATTCCTGTTGCATTGCACAACCTTCAATGTTATGTCATAATTACGTAAAAGTCTGGCAAATTAGTTCGCAATGAGCCAGGCGGCCCAAACTGTTGCATATACCCTGACTCTGCGTGCAATGAACGCAAGAGAAGTGACACAATTTCACCTGGTTAATATTGCCTGCTAACCTGGATTTCTTTTAGCTAAATATGCAGGTTTAAAAATATATACTTCTGTGTATTGATTTTAAGAAAGGCATTGATGTTTATGGTTAGGTACACGTTGGAGCAACGACAGTCCTTTTTCGCGAATGCCACCGCATCGATTATATGCAACGCAGGACACGCTAGATAAACTAGTAATATCATCAACCATGTGTAGTTATAACTAGTGATTATGATTGATTGATTGTTTTTTATAAGATAAGTTTAATGCTAGCTAGCAACTTACCTTGGCTTCTTACTGCATTCCCTTAACAGACGGGCTCCTCGTGAGGCAGGTGGTTAGAGCGTTGGACTAGTTAACCGTAAGGTTGCAAGATTGAATCCCTGAGCTGACAAGTTAAAAATCTGTCGTTCTGCCCCTGAACAAGGCAGTTAACCCACCGTTCCTAGGCCGTCATTAATTAGGGCCGATTTCAAGTTTTCATAACAATCGGAAATCGGTAATTTTGGACACCGATAAAAAAATATATATAATGTTTAACTAGGCAAGTCAGTTAAGAACACATTCTTATTTTCAATCGGCCACTCCGATTAATCGGTCGACCTCTAGAAGGAACACTCAACACTATGTGTGGAGAAAAAAGGCACAGCACACCAACATCAAAACCTCATGGTGGAGGGAGCATCGTGGTTTGGGGCTGCTTTGCTGCCTCAAGGCCTGGACAGCTTGATATCATCAACGGAAAAATGAATTCCCAAGTTTATCAAGACATTTTGCAGGAGAATGTAAGGCTATCTGTCCGCCAATTGAAGCAACAGGACAACAACCTGCACCGGGGCCTCCCACTCCTCTTTCTATTCTGGTTACAGCCAGTTTGCGCTGTTCTGTGAAGGGAGCAGTACACTGCGTTGTATGAGATCTCAGTTTCTTGGCAATTTCTTGCATGGAATAGCCTTCATTTCTCAGAACAAGAATAGACTGACGAGTTTCAGAAGAAAGCTCTTTGTTTCTGGCCATTTTGAGCCTGTAATCGAACACACAAATGCTGATGATCTAGATACTCACCTAGTCTAAAGAAGGCCAGTTTTATTGCTTCTTTATTAATCAGAACAACAGTTTTCAGCTGTGCTAACATAATTTCAAAGGGTTTTCTAATGACCAATTAGCCTTTTAAAATGATAAACTAGTTTAGCTAACACAACGTTCAATTGGAACACAGGTGTGATGGTTGCTGATAATGGGCCTATGTACACCTATGTAGATATTCCATAAAAAATCTGCAATTTCCAGCTACAATAGTCATTTACAACATTAACAATGTCTACACTGTATTTCTGATCAATTTGATGTTATTTTAATGGACAATTTCTTTTGCTTTTCTTTCAAAAACAAGGACATTTCTAAGTGACCCCAAACTTTTGAACGGCAGTGTAGCTTACATTGCCCATGAAAGGAAGTTGGGCTAGCGAGCAAGTATTTTAGCCAGGTAGCCTAGGATAACAAAATATAAAACCTGTACTGTATGACAGAGTTAAAGACTGTTTCGTCAACATGAAAGAGAGGAAGATGGTATTGGCGTTTCCCTACAAGTAGGGTGAGTCAACATGCTTTTTCTATTTGCAAGAACGCACACACACACACACACACACACACAGAAATCAGAACCATGGACAACCACATCATATTTAAATTACGTTGATTGGACTGAATTGTTTAGTTGTCACTGTATTAGACTAAGAAAGCATATGTGATTTGATGATGTTGAAATGTTGAAGTCGAAATAGTGCTGGAATGGTGGCTCCTGTTTTCTTTGTGACTTCCGGTAACTCTCCATGGTTCTGAATCAATAGTTGTTTAGTAGTCTGAAAATGTCAGAAACATTAACTTGCTTGACCATGCTGTAGGTCATGTAACTGTTTGTTACATGCAATAATATGCTTTGTGGACTTCACCCGACAGAGGTTGCTCTCCGGTTTTGTGATGAAACAAAGGTGTTGTTGAATTTATTCTGCCACTGTCTTCTTATTGTCTCGGCCTCATGTGAAATACATAAATTAGGGCGTAATGAATTTATTTCAATTGACTGATTTCCTTATATGAACTGTAAAATCTTTGAAATTGTTGCATGTTGCGTTTATATTTTTGTTCAGTGTATATTAGATGACATTGGCAGGGAATGTGGCATATTATCTTCATACGAACAGTCTGTGCATATTATACATGTAATAGGGTTATCATCAACCATGTTTTAAACATGTTGAACTAGGCCTACTTGAAATCATTTTAGAATTCTTTTTTTTAAAGAAAGAACAAATCTTTTTCAACTTATTATTTTTTTCTACCATGTTATTGACTTGTTTATTGTTTACTCCATGTGTAACTCTGTGTTGTTGTCTGTTCACACTGATATGCTTTATCTTGGCCAGGTCGCAGTTGCAAATGAGAACTTGTTCTCAACTAGCCTACCTGGTTAAATAAAGGTGAAATAAAAAAATAAAAAAATCATTGTGCTCTCCATTTGCTGGCTACATGTGTATTATGCTTAGGTCCACTATTTCTAATCAGCTAATACACTTTTTTTGTTTTCAACTACAGGAAATAGTGAATACTGTGTCCGTGTGTGTAATGTGTACACACATAGTGCCACTCCTGTCACTTTAATTCTGTCACTTTAATCACTTTAATGTCACTCTTATGCTGACCCTTGATGCCCTTATCCTGTCATTTGTTACAGTAATGTCAAATGCACAGTATGCATAAACAACAGTTATTATTATCTTTGACAGAGTACAGTATGTGAACTGGATGTCAATGACACAGAGGAGTCTTTATGTTGAGGATATCCAGGTGCTTCTCAGAACATTGCCCCTCTGTTGGCTATTTTGTTCTATCAGCAGTATACTACGTATAAAAAGGAGCACTCTGTTCTGTCCCCAGCTTTCTGTCAATGTTAAGTGCAGCAACGTGGCAAAAGTTCCTTCCTGTCCCATACGCAACCCAAAGATCAGGGTAATTTAGACGGTTATTTTGAGACAACCACATCTGTGTTGACAATCCTGATCAGCACACTTGAACTACTCCTGTTTCATTGCATCCTCAACATGTACTGTAGCATGACCTGTGTATCCACTTACATTTTAGTCATTTAGCAGACACTGTTATCCAGAGCGACTTACAGGAGCAATTAGGGTTAAGTGTCTTGATCAAGGGGCACATCAGCAGATTTTTGACCTAGTTTGCTCAGGGATTCGAAACCAGCAACCTTTTGGTTACTGGCCAAGATAATTTGTTCTCCTCTTACCTCTGAGGATTATTTTTGTCCAGTGCCAGTGCAAAAAAATATTTTTCATTCTGATTTATCAGGGGGTGCTACAGAATGCTCAGCACCCCTACATCCTGTGACTAAGCAGACCCCAAAATATTATGACAAAATGGTTTTCATCATGACTCATTGGCATGCTCCACTGGATATGTTTTGAAATTGACAAGCGTTAGGAAGGTGTTCTTAATGTCATATCATATTATCTATCATTGTAATCAGCTCAGTTCATATTGGAACTAGACATGATTTAATTTTAAATGTTTTAATTTAGCACACTGACCATGTGACTCTGAGGGGGCACAAAGAAGGGGGGGTGGCTGGGGGGTGGTCTGGAGCGCGACTAGGCCTCCCCATGTGGAAGTTGGAGAATTCTGAAAAAAACTACAACTGAAATTGCCTTTTCTAGAGCCATAATCATTATGCTTAATTCCATGTAAAAAATGATTTACATTTTTCGACATATCTGTCTGTATCCTCCTGACTGGAGGTTCATTTTGAAAAGAAACAAAATATACTTATCTGCATCTCTGCCAAAATCTGGGTAAAAGATTGAAAAGAATGTGAGTCTTATTCAGTACATTTAGTAATTGCTTGCTTTTCTAAAGTCTACCAAACTTGTCAGCAGGCATGCCAGCTAAGATAGTTGGACAAGCTAGCTACTCTAACTTGATTGATAGCCGGAAATGGCATCTTGGTAGCTAGTTATGAGGTTGGGAGATTGAGAACCTATCTGGGCTAGCTAAAGACAACTTCATAAAATTGCTAAGTGGCTAGTAGTATTAATATATATATATATATATATATATATACAGTGGGGAGAACAAGTATTTGATACACTGCCGATTTTGCAGGGTTTCCTACTTACAAAGCATGTAGAGGTCTGTAATTTTTATCATAGGTACACTTCAACTGTGAGAGACGGAATCTAAAACAAAAATCCAGAAAATCACATTGTATGATTTTTAAGTAATTAATTAGCATTTTATTGCATGACATAAGTATTCGATACATCAGAAAAGCAGAACTTAATATTTGGTACAGAAACCTTTGTTTGCAATTACAGAGATCATACGTTTCCTGTAGTTCTTGACCAGGTTTGCACACACTGCAGCAGGGATTTTGGCCCACTCCTCCATACAGACCTTCTCCAGATCCTTCAGGTTTCGGGGCTGTCGCTGGGCAATACGGACTTTCAGCTCCCTCCAAAGATTTTCTATTGGGTTCAGGTCTGGAGACTGGCTAGGCCACTCCAGGACCTTGAGATGCTTCTTACGGAGCCACTCCTTAGTTGCCCTGGCTGTGTGTTTCGGGTCGTTGTCATGCTGGAAGATCCAGCCACGACCCATCTTCAACGCTTTTACTGAGGGAAGTAGGTTGTTGGCCAAGATCTCGCGATACATAGCCCCATCCATCCTCCCCTCAATACGGTGCAGTCGTCCTGTCCCCTTTGCAGAAAAGCATCCCCAAAGAATGATGTTTCCACCTCCATGCTTCACAGTTGGGATGGTGTTCTTAGGGTTGTACTCATCCTTCTTCTTCCTCCAAACACGGCGAGTGGAGTTTAGACCAAAAAGCTCAATTTTTGTCTCATCAGACCACATGACCTTCTCCCATTCCTCTGGATCATCCAGATGGTCATTGGCAAACTTCAGACGGGCCTGGACATGCGCTGGCTTGAGCAGGGGGACCTTGCGTGCGCTGCAGGATTTTAATCCATGACGGCGTAGTGTGTTACTAATGGTTTTCTTTGAGACTGTGGTCCCAACTCTCTTCAGGTCATTGACCAGGTCCTGCCGTGTAGTTCTGGGCTGATCCCTCACCTTCCTCATGATCATTGATGCCCCACGAGGTGAGATCTTGCATGGAGCCCCAGACCGAGGGTGATTGACCGTCATCTTGAACTTCTTCCATTTTCTAATAATTGCGCCAACAGTTGTTGCCTTCTCACCAAGCTGCTTGCCTATTGTCCTGTAGCCCATCCCAGCCTTGTGCAGGTCTACAATTTTATCCCTGATGTCCTTACACAGCTCTCTGGTCTTGGCCATTGTGGAGAGGTTGGAGTCTGTTTGATTGAGTGTGTGGACAGGTGTCTTTTATACAGGTAACGAGTTCAAACAGGTGCAGTTAATACAGGTAATGAGTGGAGAACAGGAGGGCTTCTTAAAGAAAAACTAACAGGTCTGTGAGAGCCGGAATTCTTACTGGTTGGTAGGTGATCAAATACTTATGTCATGCAATAAAATGCAAATGAATTACTTAAAAATCACACAATGTGTTTTTCTGGATTTTTGTTTTAGATTCCGTCTCTCACAGTTGAAGTGTACCTATGATAAAAATTACAGACCTCTACATGCTTTGTAAGTAGGAAAACCTGCAAAATCGGCAGTGTATCAAATACTTGTTCTCCCCACTGTATATATATATATAATTATATATATATTTTTTTAAACAAGACAAATCTGAG
The DNA here is from genome assembly GCF_045679555.1 of Salvelinus alpinus. Classification (NCBI taxonomy): domain Eukaryota; kingdom Metazoa; phylum Chordata; class Actinopteri; order Salmoniformes; family Salmonidae; genus Salvelinus; species Salvelinus alpinus. The sequence continues at coordinate 98,292,945 of NC_092086.1, read as the reverse complement.
GGGGCATGACGCCTCTCCAAACTGGCTGCCAGGGGCTAATGGACAAAATCTGCTATGGCACGATAGCCAGAAATAATTGTTTAGGCATGTCTTAGCTGTGTGTGAAATTTGGTGCCTCTCACAAAAGCCACAATAACAATATGTGGAAATTGGGGAGTCATACTTGAACCATTCTGCCTCTTTCTCCCTCTTTTCTTTGGAGAACTTGTCACACCCTGATCTGTTTCACCTGTCCTTGTTCTTGTCTCCATCCCCCTCCAGGTGTCTCCTATCTTCCCCACTTATCCTCTGGGTATTTATACCTGTGTTTTCTGTCTGTGCCAGTTCGTCTTGTTTGCCAAGTCAACCAGCGTTTTTCTCTCAGCTCCTGTTTTTCCCAATCTCTCTTTTCTCGTTCTCCTGGTTATGACCCTTGCCTGTCCTGACTCTGAGCCCGCCTGCCTGACCACTCTGCCTGCCCCTCACCTCGAGCCCTGTACCGTTTTGGACTCTGCCCTGGCTATGAATGCTTGCCTGTCCCCGACCTGCCTTTTGTCTATCCCTTGGATTATAATAAATACCAGAGCTCAAACCATCTGCCTTCTGTGTCTGCATCTGGGTCTCGCCTTGTGTCGTGATAGTACGAACTGGCCCTGACTGATCCAGCAGACTTGGACCAGCTCCGTCACACTGTCTCCCAGCAGGGAGCTACCATTAAGAGACAGGAGAAGCTACTTTAGAACCTGATGGAGGGGTTCTGATATCTGACGGAACGCCACGACCTGGGGTTCATGGCGTTGATGGAGCAATTCCGTGAATTAGCTCGCAAGCAGCACGCCACATCCGGCTCCCCGAGAACCCCGCTTACCTCCTCCGGAGCGACATGCTGGCGATCCTGGAACCTGCCGGGAATTTCTTTCCCAGTGCTCCCTCATTTTTGAGCTACAGCCATCTTTGTTCCCTTCGGATCGATCAAAGATAGCGTATCTAATTACGCTAATGTCCGGAAGGGCGCTCTCCTGGGCGACGGCCGTTTGGGAGCAACAATCCGCCGTTTGCCATAACCTGGAAGATTTCATGGCGGAGGTGAGGAAGGTTCGATTCTCTGGTGCCCGGGAGAGAGGCGGCCCGAAAACTACTGAAGGGACATCAGAACTCCGGTACTGTGGCAGAATACGCAGTAGAGTTTCGCACATTGGCCGCCGAGAGTGCGTGGAATCCGGAGGCTCTATTCGATTCCTTCCTTCACGGGCTGTCGGAGGAAGTAAAAGACGAGCTCACAGCGCGGGAGTTACCATTGGACCTCGATTCCCTCAACGCCCTCACGGTTAGGATTGATGGGCGTCTACGAGAACACCGGAGTGAGAGGAGGTTGGGTCTCAGGAACATTTGTTCATCCGCTGCTGCCTGCTCACCTCCGAAGGAATCCGGAAGTCCCCGAATTTAACAGAGCAGACCCCTGTTAGCATGCTTTAAATAGCTAACCTAAATCAGTGCCCAATAACTTCTTTCTAGATTTCTGCAAAATTGTGTAAATTTGTCATTTGGGTGAACTTGAACTACACCTCAAGATTTAAGGCTGAACATTTTACAGAGTGATCGTGAGATTCAATGAAACAAACATCCCTCAATTGAACTAAATAGTTGAATTAATCCCCATTTAATAGTATACAGTGCATTCGGAAAGTATTCAGACCACTTTACATTTTCCACATTTTGTTATGTTACAGCCTTATTCTAAAATTGATTAAATCTACAAACAATAACCAATAATGACAAAGCAAAAATTGGTTTTTAGAAATATTTGCAAATGTATAAAAAATAAAACCAGAAATATAACATTTACATAACTATTCAGACCTTTTACTCAGTACTTAGTTGAAGCAACTTTGGCAGTGATTACAGCCTTGTGTCTTCATGGGTATGACGCTACAAGCTTGGCACACCTGTATTTGGGGAGTTTCTCCCATTCTTCTCTGAAGATCCTCTCAATCTCTGTCAGGTTGGATGGGGAGTGTCGCTGCACAGCTATTTTCAGGTCTCTCCAGAGAAGTTTGATTGGGTTCAAGTTCGGGCTCTGGCTGGGCCACTCAAGGACATTCAGAGACTTGTCCCAAAGCCACTATTGCGTCGTTGTTGTGTTAGAAGGTGAACCTTCGCCACAGTCTGAGGTCCTGAGCGCTCTGGAGCAGGTTTTCATCAATGATCTCTCTGTACTTTGCTCCGTTCATCTTTCCCTCGATCCTGACTAGTCTGCCAGTCCCTGCCGCTGAAAAACATCCCCACAGCATGATGCTGCCACCACCAGGCTTCAGCGTAGGGATGGTGCCAGGTTTCCTCCAGATGTGATGCTTGGCCTTCAGGCCAAAGAGTTCAATCTTAGTTTCATCAGACCAGAGAATCTTGTTTCTTCTCCCTCGATTGCTCAGTTTGGCCAGGCAGCCAGCTCAAGGAAGAGTCTTGGTGGTTCCAAACTGCTTCCATTTAAGAATGATGGAGGCCACTGTGTTCTTTGGGACCTTCAATGCTGCAGAAATGTTATGGTACCCTACCCCAGATCTGTACCTCGACACAATCCTGTCTCTGAGCTCTACGGACAATAGCTTCAACCTTTTGCTCTGACATGCACTGTCAACTGTTGGACCTTATATAGAAAGGTACTGTATGTGTCTTTCCAAAACATGTCCAATCAATTGAATTTACCACAGGTGGACTCCAATCAAGTTGTAGAAACATCTCAAGGATGATCAATGGAAACAGGATGCACCTGAGCTCAATTTCGAGTCTCATAGCAAAGGGTCTGAACACTTATGTAAATAAGGCATTTCTGTTTTCACTTTGTCGTTATGGGGTATTGTGTGTAGATTGATGAGGATTTTATTTATTTAATCCATTTTAGAATAAGGCTGTAACATAACAAAATGTGGAAAAAGTCAAGGGGTCTGAATACTTTCCTGAATGCACTGTAATTACAAAGTTCACCATCCTTTAATTGCCCCAGTGTTATCCCAGTATCACTAACACCAGCTACATCTGCAAGCCCCATTCCACACCATCACAGACTATGCATACACAGCATCTCATCAACAAAATATGATAGGATAGAGGTCTTTGTATGTCCAGTCTGTAGAAGATCCCATTCTCATGTTAATTAGCTGAATAGAGCCAGTTCATACAGGAAGTCCTGGTAACCTTTTCATATGGCGTCTTGCTTCAGGCAAAACACTGGGCTAGAAATATGCACAAACATACTTATCAAGTAATTAATCTAGGGTCATGTGCTATATTTCACATCCTGCAGTAATATGACCTGAATTGTTGGCATCCTGTAAGGGTTTCTATTCTAATGATGAATTGTGTTTGAAAGCAAGGATCAATTCATCCAAATACAGTAGGTGCATGAAAGAAAGCACCTCATTTGAATGGGATTTTAAATATCCTATTGTGCAGCTTAGTATAGTCGTCTTATCATTATCATAACCTGAATCAGTAACTACTTACTGTATAATTGTATGTTGATGATATAATGACTGTTGTTATACAAATTGTGTAATTGAAAAGGAGAACACCCAGAGACGGGGTAGGCGTATGTGTTGAAGCAGAGAGACAAAGGTCTTTATAATTCTATAAATAGCATTGGCTAGTTATCATTCTGCACTCTTTGCGCCATTCCAACACCCCACCAAATCCCCTCTTCCACACCCACCTCCCCTCCTTTAGTTTTTGGGGCTATGAAGCTCTCACTCAAGTCATTTTTGCAATTTCTGTTTCCTTTCTTTTCTTCCATAAATCATTAAACCCAAATAATATACTACTTTATCCTCTCTTCAACAGTTAAAACGGTTCTTTACTCTTTTGTTTTTCTGTGCAATTTGGTTATTTTTGTAACGAGATGCCAACAACCATTACTGTATAGTATACTTGGAAGCTGATAGACAGCCAAACAGATGAATGAGCAAAAATCTGCCTTTATTCCATTGAGGCGGAAATATAGTTCCTAAAGAATATTCGTCCAACTGAGTCACTCCTGGAAAGAAAGAGAGCGAGGGGGCAAGTTTAGAACATGGGGTAGTGGAGAAACACAGTACACAAAACTATTGGAGAACAAATAATTATTGTGAGTAGAAGTAAAAGTGAATGGTTCATTAAGATATAAATCATGATATTCTACAGCAACTACAGCAACTAATAGCAACTAAAAACCTGTATGCCACAAGCTGCTGCTCCCTATAGGGTGACATGTCCAAGAACACACATATCTCCCTATAGGGTGACATGTCCGAGAACACACATATCTCCCTATAGGGTGACATGTCCAAGAACACACATATCTCCCTATAGTGTGACATGTCCAAGAGCACACATATCTCCCTATAGGGTGACACGTCCAAGAACACACATATCTCCCTATAGGGTGACATGTCCAAGAACACACATATCTCCCTATAGGGTGACACGTCCAAGAACACACATATCTCCCTATAGGGTGACATGTCCAAGAACACACATATCTCCCTATAGTGTGACATGTCCAAGAACACACATATCTCCCTATAGTGTGACATGTCCAAGAACACACATATCTCCCTATAGGGTGACATGTCCAAGAACACACATATCTCCCTATAGTGTGACATGTCCGAGAACACACATATCTCCCTATAGTGTGACATGTCCAAGAGCACACATATCTCCCTATAGGGTGACATGTCCAAGAACACACATATCTCCCTATAGGGTGACACGTCCAAGAACACACATATCTCCCTATAGGGTGACACGTCCAAGAGCACACATATCTCCCTATAGGGTGACATGTCCAAGAGCACACATATCTCCCTATAGGGTGACACGTCCAAGAACACACATATCTCCCTATAGTGTGACATGTCCGAGAACACACATATCTCCCTATAGTGTGACATGTCCAAGAACACACATATCTCCCTATAGTGTGACATGTCCAAGAACACACATATCTCCCTATAGTGTGACATGTCCAAGAACACACATATCTCCCTATAGTGTGACATGTCCGAGAACACACATATCTCCCTATAGGGTGACATGTCCAAGAACACACATATCTCGCTATAGGGTGACACGTCCAAGAACACACATATCTCGCTATAGGGTGACACGTCCAAGAACACACATATCTCGCTATAGGGTGACACGTCCAAGAACACACATATCTCGCTATAGGGTGACACGTCCAAGAACACACATATCTCGCTATAGGGTGACACGTCCAAGAACACACATATCTCGCTATAGGGTGACATGTCCAAGAACACACATATCTCGCTATAGGGTGACACGTCCAAGAACACACATATCTCCCTATAGGGTGACACGTCCAAGAACACACATATCTCCCTATAGGGTGACACGTCCAAGAACACACATATCTCGCTATAGGGTGACACGTCCAAGAACACACATATCTCGCTATAGGGTGACATGTCCAAGAACACACATATCTCGCTATAGGGTGACACGTCCAAGAACACACATATCTCCCTTTTTATGTTTTATTTTGCATGTAAACTCTGAGAAAGAGATGTCCACCAAGTATGAAATAGGAGACTGTGCAGAAAGAGAGAGCGAGAAAGAGAGAGAGAGACCCTTGAGACGTAATTTAACCATTTCATTGGTGTAAACTGATCGTGAGGGTGAGAGAAAGGTGACTTCAAGTGTTACAGTAACTGTTACATGGCTTACTAGAGGTACTTTGTCTTGAATTTCACACATCATGTTGAGTTGGTGTATTTAGACCAACAGTTGTATATTACCATATAATATTGTTGTCAAATTACTAAAATGACTTAATTAACACACACATTGATGTAGATGTGCTTTTTTGGTTGTTTACTGAGCTGGAAATGGTTTCACATTGTTTAGTTTCCGTGTGTGTGGACTGTAAATAGGCCATATTGAAGCCTGAGGCTCATGTCCCCCGCTGCTGGAGCCCAACATTTTCTAAAGAGATAGAAGGGGGGGGGGGGGGGGGGCATAGAGAGCTAAGAGAGAGCGAGAGAGAGGGGAGCAGCTTTGATAAAATCAGTGGGGGATCCTCATAGGAGAAAGGGGAGGACAATCCTACTCAGTGAATTTCATAAAAATAAAAATAGTGAAACATTTAAAAAAGTTATCCTTTGTAGATAAAACTATACTAAATATATTCACGTTACCAAATAACTGATTAAAACACACAGTGCAATGAAGGTCTCTAGTAGCCTCAACAGCATTCTGTAGGGTAGCACCGTGGTGTAGTCAGAGGACAGCTATTTTCTGTCCTCCTCTGGCTACATTGACTTCAATACAAAACCTAGGTGGCTCTTGGATCTCACCCCCTTCCATAGACTTACACAGTAATTATGATGACTTCAGGAGGACGTCCTCCAACCTATCAGAGCTCTTGCAGCATCAACTGACATTTTGTCAATCCAGTCAAAGAATCAGAGAATGAAACTAGTACTGAAAGCATAAGATACAGCTAGCTAGCACTGCAGTGCATAAAATGTTGAACAGTTGAACAGTTTTGAACAAATTAATTTCTTCAAAAATTAAGGAGAAGCAGCAGAGAGAGAGAGAGAGATTTCTCCCCGCTCTTCTGACAAATATTTTGCTTTGCTCATACAGGAGTAATAAAGGCCTAGTGCACTATTTTGGTGCTGCAGCCCCCTTAGCACCTCTACTTCCCACGGCTATGCTGTCACCTTGATTACTCCAATTTGTCCCTTGACCTGTGCACTTACTTTATAAATGTTCATGTAGGCTAGGTTCCAGCAACTTAATGATGGGTATAGGGCAATTTTTTGTATCATGTCGTACTGTAGCCTAAACCTATCAATGTTACATTAAGCTAGGTGAATGGAATATGAATGACAGTCATCCAATAGGCTGAAATAGAAATAAAATCATGCTCATTAATAAAAATTGTTCTTCCTAATCTTAAATGGCACCGGCCGTCACTGGTGTAAATATGTTATTATGTTAAGTTTTAATATCTATAACTACTCCTCCCCATAAATATCAGACCTACATACATAAGAGTGACATGTCAAAAAAGCAGGACAGAGAAGAAACAGGAAAGACAGGGAAGGGGAGAGGATGACAAAATTAGAAATAGCTAGAACAAGAGCAGGAGAAGAAGGCGATGAAATCAGGGAACGGATGGGAAAGAAATGAAAAGAGAAGCAAGATATTCTGCCGACTATCCCTGGAGCAGGGGATACAGAGACACAGATGTCAGAAAACACAAACTCCCAAGAGACAGGGGAGAGGAGGCTCACTTCTCAGCTTTGCACACTGAAGCACAGTTTGGAGGGAGGGAGAGGTTGTGTGTCTAATTGTGTCTATATATTAACAGAATTTGACATGTGCCTGGATCCCTGGACATCTGTTGTGTGAGTAAAGACCATGGGCATACAGATACTGTCACATTTTACTTCAGCTATCTGACTACATTTTCAGCACTCACTTAGTTATTATTTCATTAATGATGCAATTGTAAAGGACTTCACGCTCTTGCTTAGCAAATACCACTTACTCCTGATTTGACTCACACCGAGGCTCAAACCCAGCACTGCTTTGCTAACACACGTGACCGCCCTGCCAAAGCGTTACCAGTCGCGCCACGTGAAAAGCTAGCTATTTCATGGTGCAAGTGGGGACACTTCAGGCTGAGGAGTAAGTTTCACACATCCCCATGCGCTACATAATCATAACAGAAATTGGTTATTATGTTTTTATCTGAAGATCTGCTATTGATAAAGAACTTCAGATCTACTGTCCCCCACCTGTTAGATCTTCTGGTCTTTCATTTAATGGGTCGTTCCATGAAATGAGTCCCTTTTGCATCCCTTTGATATTTTAAGTATAATTTGTGGACCAATATTGAATTTTGAAAGCCTGTTATATTAAATGAAGAGCCCTTTAATATAGACCACATAGATAATTCAACAAAATCCACTTGAGAAAGAGCCAACTGCCAACAGGAGTGATAATAGCCTATTTAGACATTGTGGAGGAGAATAAATATATATAGATTTTTGTTTTGATGGCATTGAGCAATACGGTTTCACTGGATATATATTTTGAAAATGTTTAGAGTAGACTATAGGATGGATGGAAAGTTGGAAGATGGTTAGATATGTCTGGGGATGGGGAGTTTGGTTGGAATTCCATGCAGGCTGTTGCTTTTTACTCTGGTAGAATGGCAATTCCTAATAGTCCTCATAGAGTTACTAGACAGAAGATGAGAGGAAAAGAGTAAAATCGTTCATTCCCTGCAATATGATTAATTGATGAAATTGAGAATATCATGCTGATACTAAAGTACTTAACTCTGACATGAATATAGGAATATTTGTCCAAGAGATGCAGTTCTAGTTAGGTATTTTAATTAATCAATAACTGAACAAAAAACTTTGATTGACAATTGTTCTGGCAAGGCAGTGAAGTAAAAACAATGTCGTACCCCTCTCACCTATTATCTTGCTTCAAATCATGTGATGCTCAACCTCACGACCCCCGGGAATGAATGAGTAGAGGAGTGACTAATTATAATGATATACGGCTCTTTTACGGTTCATTATATTCTGTGGTGACGCGGGACCTAACGAACTTTGCGCGAGGACAGTGTACGGCACGCCGCATAGCAGGCAACTATAAAATCCCCTTCCAAAGCCACCCAAATTCACTGATGCGTTCTGCGCGTGTATAGAAGCGACTGATTCGTCACTTCGTATGACACGTAGCCTCGCATCTATACAATAGAATAAGCAGGTGGCATTCAGAACTTTAGCATTTCACAGTGGGTGGGTGTTCCTAGTTTGCACTGTAGCCTAGGCTGTAGAGACGCGCGAATAGGCTACTGAGAGGGGATCCAATAGACTGCCCTGACTACACAGTATACCGGCTAAATGCCCAGCACCTGCAACTGTCTTCACCCGACCTTCAGTCTTGTCCTGGTATCTGCACACAGGAATACATTAAGGTAAAAAGAACCGCACACGGCAATGAGCTCCTCTCTTCCCAAGAGCGAATCTACGACCTCTCTGTTGAGATCTTCAGCGGTACCGGTGAGTCGCAGATCCGCACATCATTCTGAGCATCATGGGTCGCGCAGCCACCGCAGTCACCATCATCAACCCGACGGAGGTAGCGGTGTACCTGACGAGCCGTGTTGGAGCGATGAGTGCGAGGCAAGCGCGCGCAGACCGCTTTGTCAACCGAGGCATGCCGGTGGCAGGACAGACAGGAATGGAGGTGATAAACGGGTACATTCCCACCACTTCCAACAACACAGCAACCACTACGATGACGGCTACAGACAGGAAGAAATGAGAGAGCGAATGGATCGCAGTGGGAAAGACCGCAGTAAGTCGTCCAGACACCTCCACCCACACCACCACCATCACAACACCTCCAAATGTGACCTGCCGCCTGCGCATCACCACGGGAACGCACGTCCGGACCGGAGGTCCTCGCCAACTCCATCCCATACAAAACAATCCGACGATACTGCGTACTTTTTTGAATCAAAGGACAGAATAAATGCTGGGTCGTCCACGAGTTTAAACTCTGATCCACCGGTATCGTCCACGCCAGTGCCCGGTCCCCGTACCAGCCGCACCGCCAAAAGACTCAGCACAGCTCCACCTGAACATGACTCCAATCTGCATCCGATAGTGAAATCAGTCTTCGGGCAGGTAGGTAAATCCGTGTCTAGACAGCACTACAACACATTGATTAGCCTGCCTACTCTCGAACAAACATTCAAAGTCAGCTCAAGGATTCAACAAGTAGACTGGGGATTATTAGTCACAATAGGCAATTCATTTATGTGCATTTGCCAAAAAACGCCGCGAGACCTAAACTCACTTTTATTTCAAGGGTCGATTTGAATTATAATTTCTAAATGCAAAAAGATTCAATTTAATTTACACAATTGACCATTTCATGCATTTTGGCATTAACGGCTCTATTATGCACGAATAAACGCGTAGGTGTTTTGTTGTGTAACACCATTAAACAGTAATTCATAACACAGAAATGAAGGATGAACCTTTCGTTCAGAGCAGGTAGTTGCAAAAGCTATAGGATGCGTGACAACAGAAGGCTGGGATTATGGATTTTTCGAACTGCACAGTGCACTATAACATTTCCCAAAGATTTTTCCTAAAAGATTCCAATGTATTTGAAACAAGACCGTTGGATAGATATGAGTAGTAGCCTATAGGTCAGATTATATAGCTCAGACAGCTCAAGCATGACAAAATGAGAATGCTTCACAGTGTCAGGTTGGTATGGTAGGGTCAAACGTGAGGGACAGGTAGAGCAGGAACCCAAGCCAAATGTGACCTGACACCCATTCACCCCAGCTGACCATATCAAAAATGTAGATACGTTTTGAGTCCAAATTTCACCTATCTGTGTATCTGGTAATTAGTTTGATGGAGGGGGTGGCAGACTGTCGTGTGTGGTGATATGAAGGATACTCTCATCATGTATGTCACCTGAGCAATGGCAGGTGGATCAACTTTCCAATCCTGTGGAAATTGTAGCTGTGCTGAACACACACACACACACACACACACACACACACACACACACACACACACACACACACACACACACACACACACACACACACACAAACACACAGCTATTTGTGGTAAGTCACACTCACATCAAGGTTTAAAAAAAATGTGAGATTGAATAGTTATCACACTGTAATCATTTGGGTATGGAAAAGGTATAATCTTTGCCAGACTTTGGGGCCGTACACCGGAAGATGGATAGGTGATGGCAAAAGAAGGGTGCTTCTCCATCTCTTCATTCCTGCATCCCATCTCCTCTACCCTCTACTAATACAAAGGTCCTCCTAAAAGTCCTCATCAAATAACCCCGTTCCTATAGTGCCTCTGTTGCCTCCATCAGCAGGCTATCCATTGTTTTCTTCCTGTGGCGCTGAGATATTAGTTTCAGTGCTTAGGGAGATAGAAAGCTCAGAAGGAGACAACATGTTTCCCATGTGTTAATGTGTGCCAGAAATAACTTCACTCAAACCAGGCCAGAGCTTCAATCAGTCACAGGAGTTCTAGGCAGCAAACCCCAATCTATGCAGCACTGTGAGACACGATGCAGTAGCCCTCTATCACTCTATCCAGTCATTGTGCTTTGAAATGGGAATATTGAAGGACCTTTAATGACAATATCTGTCTATTTCTCGCTCACTTGGCTGTGAAATTGCTCAGCTGGAGGAATTTTTGAGCAGAAAAGTATGCAAGGGGACTGTGTCACTTGATGCTAGTTACTGTAAGTCAGAGACTTGTCAGAAAGCTCTCAGACTATTTCAGTAGTATCAGATCTATAACTGGATATGCAGTGTCTGTGTCCAATTACGTAATAGCAAAGTTTCAATTCAACTGAGAGTTGTGTGGTGGTGTCTAGATATTGCAAGATGTTCTGTTTGTCTGATACAAAGATGTGTGTGTGTGTGTGTGTGTACACTTGCCTGTGTGTGCACATAGGTGCATGCGTGTGTTTGGATCTTTGGTTGTGATAATCTATTAGGTGACATTTACATGTCATATCATATCTATCTTATATCTATCTTATCATATATTTTTATTGGCACAAGTATACTTTGAATAAATGTTTTGATATGGAGTGAGAATGTACCCACTGACATTCTATATTTCATATTTTTCTTATGTAACATCAAGGTCTCCCTACAGAACTCATTCTCTGCCAGTGGAAGCTAAATATAACACTCCCAAGACCTGATTATGAGAGAGTGGAGGAGAACAGCCTTTCGTGTGGTAGTAAAAATATTCAAATCCTTTGGCTAACGCGCTACCTGACAAAGCCAGTTTGCAAATTGGTGACTAAAGCAGGGATTCCTGCATAAGAAAACATTATCTCAAGCATCCATATAAATAGCATGCTTTTGTAGCAGGGTAATATTTGATATGTGTATATGTACCTTACATGCGACCTGTAATAAGACTATTCAATTAATGGACAAAGTCTATTAAAACTATATCTGACTCCATAAAGATAATTAAAATTGTAATGTACGCTGAAAGTCGGGAAGCAAGTTCAGGGAGTGTATACATTTAATAAATAAAAGAACAAAACAAGAAACATGAACAGCGCACCGACATGGAACAGGAAAAGAAACAATGACGACTGGGGAAGAAACTAAAGGGAGTGACATATATAGGGCAGGTAAACGAGGAGGTGATGGAGTCTAGGTGAGTGTCATTATGCGACTAACGCTGGTGACAGGTGTGCGCCCTAACGAGCAGCCTGGTGACCTACAGGTCGTAGAGGGAGCACACGTGAGGAAAATATGCAAGCAAGAATTTTGGCGTTTTGCTGAGTAATATCAGGGAATGGTCATGAGAAGTGATGGCAAAATGCAAGTATTATTTAATAACTTTCTAAATTGAACGGATTCACATACAAGGCAATAATGACATTATTAACAAAACCTAATTCTAGGCATATAGGTCCTAAGGTTAAGTTACAAGACAAAGCATGAACAAAGAGATGCCTACTAGGCCAGAGGCATAGAAACCTAGGAAATTAGAAAATATCAAGATGAGAGAACAACAGACATTCATTCCATTTATACCAGATATGACTTGTTTGTATTCAAAATCAATTGTTGTCCAATCCACAGACCAAACGAAAAGGTAGTAAAACTAAGATATCCAATCAGATCAAACCAGCCAAGGAAGCCTCTAGGAAGGGGGTCACATCTATGTGTGATGACCTGTGGGGGTGGGCAGAGTAGGAAAATTGCATACAGTGTCGTCAGAGTTTACTCTGAACAATTATAAGGAACCACAGAGATCATACATCCATATACTGTAGCTAGCTTCAGAGTTCTATTCATAGTTACCAAACATGGATACTATAGTATTATTCTATCACACATTTAATAGTCAGTCCTCTGGATACTGTAGGGAAAGATGTTGGCCCCTTGATGGAGGAAGGGCTGACTGGTCCTTGGGCATCGTCTTGGGCCATTTGTCATGCTATGATGATAGAGAGCACATAAATTAGGGCAGAGCCTACACTTTCACTTTCATTTTCATCAGAAGGAATTGCTGAAATAGAAGGGCTATGAGTAAAGGGATAAGGAGGAGGGCGTTATGAGGAGGGGGCATTATGAGGAAAGGGATGAGGGGGGCATTATGAGGAAAGGGATGAGCAGGGGGGTGTCATGAGGAAAGTGATGAGGAGGAGGGCGTTGTGAGGAAAGTGATGAGGAGGGGTGCGTTCCAGGCTGTATCACAACCGGCCATGATTGGGAGTCCCATAGGAAGGTGCACAATTGGCCTAGCATCATCCGGGTTTGGCCGAGGTAGGCCGTCATTTAAATAACAATTTGTTCTTAACTAACTTGCCTAGTTAAATAAAGGTTAAATATATATTTTTTAAATAAAATTAAAAAAGAGAAGAAGGATGAGGAGAGGGGCATTATGAGGATAGTGATGAAGAGGGGGCATTATGAAGAAAGTGATGAGGGGGCGTTTTGAGGAAAGGGATGAGGGCGCATTATGAGGAAAGGGATGAGGAGGGGGCATTATGAGAAAGGGGATGAGGAGGGGGACGTTATGAGGAAAGTGATGAGGAGGGGGGCATTATGAGAAATGGGATGAGGAGGGGGGCATTATGAGTAAAGTGATGAGGGGGGCATTATGAAGAAAGTGATGAGGAGGGGGCGTTTTGAGGAACGGGATGAGGAGGGGGGCGTTATGAGGAAAGGGATGAGGAGGAGGGCGTTATGAGGAAAGTGATGAGGAGGGGGGCATTATGAGTAAAGGGATGAGAAGGGGGCATTATGAGTAAAGGGATGAGGAGGGGGGCATTATGAGAAAAGGGCTGCGGGGGGGGGGGGGGGGGGGGTGTGTTATGAGGAAAGTTTTAAGGAGGGGGCCATTATGAGAAAGGGGATGAGGAGGGGGACGTTATGAGGAAAGTGATGAGGAGGGGGGCATTATGAGAAATGGGATGAGGAGGGGGGCATTATGAAGAAAGTGATGAGGAGGGGGCGTTTTGAGGAAAGTGTTGAGGAGGAGGACGTTATGAGGAAAGGGATGAGGAGGAGGGCGTTATGAGGAAAGTGATGAGGAGGGGGGCATTATGAGTAAAGGGATGAGAAGGGGGCATTATGAGTAAAGGGATGAGGAGGGGGGCATTGTGAGAAAAGGGCTGCGGGGGGGGGGGGGGTGTTATGAGGAAAGTTTTAAGGAGGGGGGCATTATGAGAAAGGGGATGAGGAGGGGGACGTTATGAGGAGGGGGGCATTATGAGAAATGGGATGAGGAGGGGGGCATTATGAGTAAAGGGATGAGGAGGGGGCATTATCAGGAAAGTGATGAGGAGGGGGTGTTTTAAGGAAAGGGATGAGGAGGAGGGCATTATGAGGAAAGGGATGAGGAGGGGGCAATATGAGGAAAGGGATGAGGAGGGGGGCATTATGAAGAAAGTGATGAGGAGTGGGGCATTATGAGTAAAGCGATGAGGAGGGGGCATTATGAAGAAAGTGATGAGGGGGCGTTTTGAGGAAAGGGATGAGGGGGCATTATGAGGAAAGGGATGAGGAGGGGGCATTATGAGAAAAGGGATGAGGAGGGGGGCATTATGAAGAAAGGGATGATGAGGGGGTGTTTTGAGGAAAGGGATGAGGATGGGGGCATTATGAGGAAAGGGATGAGGAGGGGGGCATTATGAAGAAAGGGATGAGGAGGGGGGCATTATGAAGAAAGTGATGAGGGGGGCATTATGAAGAAAGTGATGAGGAGGGGGCGTTTTGAGGAAAGGGATGAGGGGGCATTATGAGGAAAGGGATGAGGAGGGGGGTGTTATGAGGAAAGTGATGAGGAGGAGGGCGTTGTGAGGAAAGGGATGAGGGGCACGTTCCAGGCTGTATCACAACCGGCCATGATTGGGAATCCCATAGGGCGGCGCACAATTGGCCCAGCGTCGTCCGGGTTTGGCTGGGGTAGGCTGTCATCTAAATAAGAATTTGTTCTTAACTGACTTGCCTAGTTAAATAACGGTTAAATAAAATTAAAATTAAAACATTTAAAATAGTAAATGGATGAGGGGGCATTGAGGAAAGTGATGAGGAGGGGAGCGTTATGAGGAAAGGGATGAGGGGGGCATTATGAGGAAAGGAATGAGGGGGGCATTATGAGGAAAGGGAATAGTTGGTGGGCATTATGAGTAAAGGGATGAGGAGGTGGGCATTATGAGTAAAGGGATGAGGAGGGATGCGTTTTGAGTAAAGGGATGAGGAGGGGTGCGTTATGAGGAAAGTGATGAGGAGGGGTGCGTTATGAGGAAAGTGATGAGGAGGGGGCGTTATGAGGAAAGTGATGAGGAGGGGGCATTGTGAGAATTGGACATGAAAATAATGAGTGTTTAACAATGAATGATTGCTATCAATAAAGGAAAATCCTGATATAAATACAATATCCCTGTCTAGACGTATGAATTCATGCATAGATATAAATAAAACAACACTAATTTTGGTCAGTTATGAATGATAACATCATTACACTATACTCTCCATACTCATCATTACACTCCCCACTGGGCACACACTGGTTGAATCAACGTTGTTTCCACGTCATTTCAATGAACCTATGTGGAATAGACGTTGAATTGACGTCTGTGCCCAGTGGGTCATACACTCAATTCACAGGGATCATAATTATCACAAACATAACTGCTTTCATATTTTCTATTCATCTGTGTCATACATAGCAGTCTGCGCATTGTCAATGTAGTCATACTTTAATTATTGTATGTAGGCTACAATTTCCAACTCTTTCCATTTATAGACCAATCCAGGTTACAGCAGTCTATTCACAGCTTTCACTGTTGTATTGAGTACTTTATTCAGGGGCGCAACCTTCACTGGGGACGGGGGGGACATGTCCCCTCCAAATTCTGAAATTGCATTTTTGTCCCCCCAGTTGTATCATTGGAATGTGATACAAAACAAGGCAACGGTGTGCTGAAGGACCATGCGGACACCTCCGAGCAGTCGGGTAGGCTGTTTGGAGTGTTTAAAAAATATATACATATATATTATGTTCCTTCCATTTCGAAAACCAAAGTTGCGACCCTGACTTCTTCATAAGGATCAAATCCCGTTAACGGGATCGATTTGACAACAGCCAGTGAAATTGCAGGGCGCCAAATTCAATCAACAGAAATCTCATAATTAAAATTTCTCAAACATACAAGTATTATACACCATTTTAAAGATAAACTTCTTGTTAATCCACAGTGTCTGATTTCAAAAAGGCTTTACGGCGAAAGCATACCATGCGATTATGTTAGGTCAGCGCCTAGTCACAAAAAAACATACAGCCATTTTCCAGCCAAAGAGAGGAGTCACAAAAAGCAGAAATAGAGATAAAATTAATCACTAACCTTTGATGATCTTCATCAGATGGCACTCATATGACTTCATGTTACACAATACATGTATGTTTTGTTCGATAAAGTTCATATTTATATCCAAAAATCTCAGTTTACATTGGCGTGTTATGTTCAGTAATGTTTTGCTTCCAAAACATCCAGTGAATTTGCAGAGAGCCACATCAATTTATAGAAATACTCATCATAAACGTTGATGAAAGATACAAGTGTTATACATAGGATTAAAGATAAACTTCTCTTTAATGCAACCGCTGTGTCAGATTTCAAAAAAGCTTTACGGCGAAAGCACACCATGCGATAATCTGAGTACAGCGCTCAGGCACCAAAACAAGCCATACATCGGGAGTCAAGTTGTGGAGTCAACAAAAGTCAGAAATAGCATTATAAATATTCACTTACCTTTGATGATCTTCATCGGAATGCACTCCCAGGAATCGCAGTTCTACAATAAATGTTTGTTTTGTTCGATAAAGTCCATCTTTATGTCCAAATACCTCCTTTATGTTCGCGCGTTTAGTTCACTAATCCAAATGCACAAAGCGCAGGCACTAAGTCCAGACGAAAAGTCAAAAAAGTTCCATTAAAGTTTGTAGAAACATGTCAAACGATGTATATAATCAATCTTTAGGATGTTTTTATCATAAATCATCAATAATATTCCAACCGGACAATTCCGTTGTCAATAGAAAGGAAAGGGAACGACCTTCGCGCTCACGGCCACGCGCGAGACTAAACTAAAGGCTTTCAGCCTGACCACTTGTTGAAACAGCTCTTATTCGCTCCCCTTTCACAATAGAAGCCTGAAACAACTTTCTGAAGACTGTTGACATCTCCTGGAAGCATTAGGAAGTGCAATCAGACCCAATTTATACTGGATTTTGGATAGGCAATCACTTGAAAAACTACAAACCTCAGATTTCCCACTTCCTGGTTGCATTTTTCTCAGGTTTTTGCCTGCCATATGAGTTTGGTTATACTCACAGACATTATTTTAACAGTTTTGGAAACTTTAGAGTGTTTTCTATCCAAATCTACTAATTATATGCATATACCAGCTTCTGGGCCTGAGTAACAGGCAGTTTACTCGGGGCACCTTATTCATCTAAGCTACTCAATACTGCCCCCCGTTCCCAAAGAAGTTAAGCTACCACTTCTGAGGAAAGAAAAATATTCTTTGGAAGTCTGGGCAGAGAAGTAAATGGATGATTGTTTTTCACCAATGCCTAATCACCTCTGAGATGACACCACCAGATGATGGTGGCTGCTCACAATATGTACTGTAAATCAGAGAGTGTGTGTCTGTTTGTAAGATTCAATGTGTGTCAAGCATTTGTATTACTATAAACTATAACTCAAAACCCTAAAACACACAGCTTATTCAATGTATTAAAAGTGGTATTTTTAAAGAGTTTCATTCCAAAATGCTATACATCCATTTTCAGAAATTTGGGTACAAAATTCAAAAGGCATTGGCACATCTGAGCTATCTTTGTTGCAGTTGTATGGTAACTGAATAAAATGAAATAAAAGAGAAATGTTGGTAAAAAACACACACACTATCTAATCATGGCATGGCGTTCTTCAATGACAGACATGTCCACTATATATACAAAAGTATGTTGACACCCGTTCAAATTAGTGGATTCGGCTATTTTAGTCACATCCGTTGGAAGCAATGTCCAGCACAAGAACTGTTCGTCAGGAGCTTCATGAAATGGGTTTCCATGGCCGAGCAGCCACACACAAGCCTAAGATCACCACATGCAATGCCAAGCGTCGGCTGGAGTAGTGTAAAGCTCGCCGCCATTGGACTCTGGAGTAGTGGAAACGCATTCTTTGGAATGATGCTTCATGCTTCACCATCTGGCAGTCTGACAGACGAATATGGGTTTGGCAGATGCCAGGAGAACGCTACCTGCCCGTAAGCATACTGCCAACTGTAAAGTTTGGTGAAGGAGGAATAATGGTCTGGGGCTGTTTTTCATCGTTCGGGCTAGGCCTCTTAGTTCCAGTGAATCTTAACGCTAAAGCATACAATGACATTCTAGACAATTTTGTGCTTCCAACTTTGTGGCAACATTTTGGGGAAGGCCCTTTCCTGTTTCAGCATGACAATGCCCCCATGCACAAAGCTAGGTCGATACAGAAATTGTTTGTTGAGATTGGTGTGGAAGAACTTGACTGGCCTGCACAGAGCCCTGGCCATAACACCATCAAACACCTTTGGGATGAAATGGAACACCGACAGTGCCCGACTTCACTAATGCTCTTGTGGCTGAATGGAAGCAAGTCCTCGCAGCAATGTTCCAACATCTAGTGGAACGCCTTCCCAGAAGAGTGAAGGCTGTTATAGCAGCAAAGGGGGGGGTGCCAATTAATGCCCATGCTTTTGGAATGAGATGTCCAGGTGTCCACATACTTTTGGTCATGTAGTGCATTTGTTTAAAATCTATCACTTGATGCTATTTATCTGCCTCACTCTCAGAGAAATAAGTAGTACTGCTAGGTTTTACACAGTCAATTGTAACAAATAGCTACATTTTCAATAAAGAACTATACAAACTTATCATTTGTGAAATCAATATTTCAAAAATGTTCAAAAATAATAATTAAATACAGGAATATGAGATCTGTATGTAAAACAGTTACATTTGATATTTGTGTCATTTAGCAGATGCTCTTATCCAGAGCAACTTACAGTTAGTGCATTCATCTTAAGATAGCTAGGTGAGACAACCACATATTACAGTCAAATATACAGGATTCGAACATTCCATTCCAGTGAAACAATGTAAATACAGTATAGGGTTTTGCAAAAAAATAAAAATGTTCATAAACATCTGAAATCTATGAATAAAAAATCTGAGAACAGTAATATTTTACACACACATGAAGGTACCCATAAGCAATAATTTCTGATGAAAAAACAAGTGAAAAGTAGGTGGCTATAGCATTTTGGAAATAAACTCTTAATTTATGTGTACATCAGTATTTGATAACAGGCTGTGTCGGTTCTTATCCAGTTTACCCAGCTTGAGATAAGTTACACTCATTAATAAACTGTGTGTGTGATAATGATGTGTGTGTGTGTGTGATAATGATGTGTGTGTGTGTGTGTGTGTTAGGGTAATGATCCTGCCAATCCCACATTAGCAAATTCACAGTTCGCAAACCCAACCTCTGTGTGTCATACGAGCAGCCACAGGGGTGACAGGGATTTAAAGAGTGAAGGAATTGGATAAATAGGAGGAAGAATCTGAGCTATGTGGGAAGGCAGTCATGCTAACAGACCTAGGTTATGTAAGGAAAACACAGAACTATATTTTTCCCCTTCAGCTCCCTGGTCACAGAGCATTTGACAGCTCTGGAGATAATGCAAGGAAACCTCTCCGGTAAAAGCACAGCTGAAGCCTCATTTTCCTGCTGGTGGTATACTCCCTCCTCCCTACCTTCCCTTGTCACTCTTCCACTGAATAATTTCCTCTTTCACTCTATGGACCCCCCCCCACTTTCTCTCTCTCTCTCAAAAAAAAGAACAGTAAACATTACACTCCCAAAGTTCTAAAGGAATAGAGACATTTCAAATGTCATCTCTCTCTCTCTGTGTGTGTCCCTCTCTCCTTTGTCAGTCTCATTCCTTTCCCTTTTTTATTAGTTCTCTGACCCTCGCTCCATCATTCCCTGTCTTCCTCTCCATCTCTCCCTCCCTCTCTCCTGCCAGGTCATACTGACCTTGATGAGGTCTGAAAGGGAAAGAGGGGGCAGAGAAAATGGAGAGAGAGCATGGATGACGGGAAAGAAAGAGAGCATGGATGACGGGAAAGAGAGAGAAAAATGAAAGGACTGGGTGGTAATGGGAAGGGAAAAGGAGGTGTGGATAAGCTGCCATGATACATGTATAAGTACTGTCGTATCAACTGTAATTTCAGTCTTTAATATGTTTATAGCCCAAAGACTATTTATAGCCACAGATGGGTATTTATACAGTCCGTTAATGGATGGTTGTGAAGGAGGTAGACATTTTCACTATTCAGTTAAATCTCCATTGAAATGTGAAGGATTAGACCGTGAAATTCAGGAGACTGTGTAAAGACGTGTGTGTCTGTGCACATGTGCGCATGTGCGTGCAAGTGTGTGTTTATGTGTGTGAGTGATAATGATGAATATTCATGGGAACCTGAGGCTGTCCGTAGCCACTGGAAGAGGAAATCAGGGAGACAGGGAAACAGTGAGACAGGGAAAGGAGAGAGAGTGAAAGGGGACACAGAGGCAAGAGGCAAAAGAAGAGAATAGTAATATTGGCTAAGGTTGTATCATGATACTATGTGCTATGCTATTTGAAATGTTGACAGCAAACTACTCCCCATCCATTCTCCTTTAAAAAAAGGAGAAATCTTTTCATGAGCTTCTCACTTACAGTGGGGCAAAAAAGTAATTAGTCAGCCACCAATTGTGCAAGTTCTCCCACTTAAAAATATGAGAGAGGCCTGTAATTTTCATCATAGGTACACTTCAACTATGACAGACAAAATGAGAAAAACAAATCCAGAAAATCACATTGTAGGATTTTTTATGAATTTATTTGCAAATTATGGTGGAAAATAAGTATTTGGTCAATAACAAAAGTTTATCTCAATACTTTGTTATATACCCTTTGTTGGCCATGACAGAGGTCAAACGTTTTCTGTAAGTCTTCACAAGGTTTTCACACACTGGTGCTGGTATTTTGGCCCATTCCTCCATGCAGATCTCCTCTAGAGCAGTGATGTTTTGGGGCTGTTGCTGGGCAACACGGACTTTCAACTCCCTCCAAAGATTTTCTATGGGGTTGAGATCTGGAGACTGGCTAGGCCACTCCAGGACCTTGAAATGCTTCTTATGAAGCCACTCCTTCATTGCCCGGGCGGTGTGTTTGGGATCATTGTCATGCTGAAAGACCCAGCCACGTTTCATCTTCAATGCCCTTGCTGGTTTTCACTCAAAATCTCACGATACATGGCCCCATTCATTCTTTCCTTTACACGGATCAGTCGTCCTGGTCCCTTTGCAGAAAAACAGCCCCAAAGCATGATGTTTCCACCCCCATGCTTCACAGTAGGTATGGTGTTCTCTGGATGCAACCTAGCATTCTTTGTCCTCCAAACACGACGAGTTGAGTTTTTACCAAAAAGTTCTATTTTGGTTTCATCTGACCATATGACATTCTCCCAATCTTCTTCTGGATCATCCAAATGCTCTCTAGCAAACTTCAGACGGGCCTGGACATGTACTGGCTTAAGCAGGGGGACACGTCTGGCACTGCAGGATTTGAGTCCCTGGCGGCGTAGTGTGTTACTGATGGTAGGCTTTGTTACTTTGGTCCCAGCTCTCTGCAGGTCATTCACTAGGTCCCCCCGTGTGGTTCTGGGATTTTTGCTCACCGTTCTTGTGATCATTTTGACCCCACTGGGTGAGATCTTGCGTGGAGCCCCAGATCGAGGGAGATTATCAGTGGTCTTGTATGTCTTCCATTTCCTAATAATTGCTCCCACAGTTGATTTCTTCAAACCAAGCTGCTTACCTATTGCAGATTCAGTCTTCCCAGCCTGGTGCAGGTCTACAATTTTGTTTCTGGTGTCCTTTGACAGCTCTTTGGTCTTGGCCATAGTGGAGTTTGGAGTGTGACTGTTTGAGGTTGTGGACAGGTGTCTTTTATACTGATAACAAGTTCAAACAGGTGCCATAAATACAGGTAACGAGTGGAGGACAGAGGAGCCTCTTAAAGAAGAAGTTACAGGTCTGTGAGAGCCAGAAATCTTGCTTGTTTGTAGGTGACCAAATACTTATTTTCCACCATAATTTGCAAATAAATTCATTAAAAATTCTACAATGTGATTGTCTGGATTTTTTTTCCTCATTTTGTCTGTCATAGTTGAAGTGTACCTATGATGAAAATTACAGGCCTCTCTCATCTTTTTAAGTGGGAGAACATGCACAATTGGTGGCTGACTAAATACTTTTTTGCTCCACTGTAACTATTCCTAGCATGGAATAAATTAGTTTCAAATGAAAGATTATACTTTCATTGCCATAAAAATCACAACCTATTTAACCTACTACATTTTTCAGACTTTAATTAAAAAGGCTGTTATTTCAACTCAGGGGTTGATATGGTGTGTCGTCACCATAATCTCTCCGTACTTGGGCTGTTTACAGGTCACTGACTGAATCCTCCTCGGGTGATTTTCACATACAGATGCTATAAGGTCATCATCCCAAATCAACTTGTTTCTCAGGCTCTGCTCTCCTCCATATGGAGCCAGACATACGGGTTATCCATTCTTCAATATCTACCCCAGATGAAACTAAAATATAAGGTATAAAGTATATTATTAATGTAATATCTCTGAAGAACATCTGTATCTGATTTGTGAATATTGATGTGAATATTAAGGTAGCATTATAATACGGTAATAATTATAGGCAATTGGATGAGGAACAAAAAATGGACTGTAAGGCAGATATATTCATCATCATATGGAGGTTACAGAATGAACCCACACTCACATACAGTACTGTAGTATAGTGCATACATGGAATGAGAAAAAAGACATGCCATGGCAGAATCATGAAAGATGATGCTACCAGCCCTACCAGTCCAGTCTCCTCTCCCAACTCATTTAGCTCACTAGATGGCACTCGATCAAATGGGATTATCTTTGACCTCAAATCTTCATTAAACTGCAAAAGCAATTATTAACATCAAATTTCTTCTTAGAATTAGTGGCATGTCTCTCCCTTGGCAAACTGTATGTGTCTGCATGTGTGTGAATGTGTGTATGGAAATACTAATGCATGCTTTCCTTTGTGTGCTGACTGTGCCTTGTTATGAAAGGAACATATAGAGGGATGTTGTATGGATGAGTGTATATCAGGAGGTGAACACAGTGAGCGTTATTGTTTATGTGAATTGGCACATAAACAGGTTTGTGTGTGTGTGTGTGTGTGTTATGCCTGTGCACACACTGGGCTGACATTTGAGAGCCAACGGCTCCTGTGTCTGATTTCTGATGTGTTCTGATGTGTTCTGATGTTCACAATGAGCCTCCGGTGAGAGACTGGATGAATCATCAGGAGTAGAACAGAGAGGCAGACAGAGAATAAATGAATAAAAGAGGTAGAGGATAGATGAGAGAAACGACCTTGGTGTGTGTAACTATGGGAAACGATTGACCAGTGGCAGCCACTGCAGGTGATTGCAGAGATTGCTATCAGCATACATGTGGTGCTTATTGCCTAAATGCTCAGAACCCTGTAGATATATAACTAGTGTGCAGTGATTTGTGGTGTGTGTTGTACACGTATGCATGTGTGTGTGTGTGTGGTCCATCATCCACATGCCTTTTATGTTCAATTATTGTGTATTTTGTAGAGCTTTGATCTCAATACTGTCCCTTCTAGCTTAAAATTACTTTGTGAGGAACGTACTCTTCTGTGTATGTGCATACGTGTGTAAGAGAGAGGAGGGAGGAGAGAGGGGGAGAGAGAGGAGCGGAGAGAGAGGGGGGAGAGAGGAGGAGAGAGCGAGAGAGGGGGAGAGAGGAGGGGAGACAGAGGAGGGAGAGAGGGAGGGAAAAAGAGAGGAGGAAGAGAGAGAGAGGGTGTGTTATATTTTTAGCTCCACAGCCCCACATCCGTGAGTGTGTTTAATCGAGTGTATGTGCGCGTGTGTGTTTGGATTAGTGTCTCCAGTATCTTGCTCGGGGGAAGGTAATATGCTTGTCCAAACAAGCTTCTTTGTCACTCTCTCTCTTTGTAGAGATGGTTTGAAACTGTGCAACAGAGTAAGGGAGAGATGAGAGAGGGAGGGAGAAAAAGAGAGAGAGGCTGAGGGAGAGAGAGGATGGTGAGCTAATGAATAAGCAATCTTGCATTTTCTACTTTGAGCGCTTGCATCTCGCTAAGACACGCATGCCTGCATCCTCTCCCTCATGTCTTTGTCTCTCTGACCTTTCATTCTTTGTTGCATTTCTTTGCTTTCCTCCATTTCAGTTTACCTCCCCTCTTCCCTCTCTACCTCTCTCACCGTGACTCCCAGTGTCCTTCCCTCTAGGTCTTCTGTGGATCTTGTGCAACCTCACTTTCCCGCTCTTTCTTTCTCTCTGTGTCTCTCTCTCCCCCTAAATTCCCTCTTGTCTTAGTTTGTGACCCACTGAACCCCCTTTCTCTTTATCCCATGCATGCATAGAAACACATGCACATGCAAACACACACGCATACACATGCACACACACCACACAGACATACTAACACAGACACAGTTAGAGACACAACACACACCGAGAGGGACTTTACCATGGGGAACTCGGTCAAATCTCACTTCTCCAAGAAGGTAAGGTTTTGTGTACTGTGTTCTGGCTGTGGACCACCTGAACCCCTGACTGTCTGTGGTGCATGTCTGTCTCACTATCTGTCCTTAACTTGACTGGAGGCTATTGGACCACACTGGACATGGATTTTGTTTGTATTGACTGTGGGGCATCTCTGTCAGTCTTCTGGTCTGAGGAGCTGTGCTCTCGCTGTTACAGACTAGTTGTGAATATTAGAGGAGACAGGACAACCTAGTGTCTCATGCTATGGTCTCATCCACCCCACTGAACCTCAAGGACTAAAATAGTCAGCTGACCAGTGTAGAATACTGACTGTGAAGCTTGAAATATTTTGTGGACAGGAAGACGACAGTATATTTGTACATGGACTATATGAACTCTACCACGCATTAGGACTATATTGTGACTGTTTTTACATATTTATTTGTCATAGATGTAAATATAACAGTTGTGCTGGAGTGACTGTGTGGGAGTCCTTAGTGTAGTAGACAGTGTCTTGTGTTGTTCTTGAACCCGCTAGCTAGGATGAGTGGTGTCAATAAGCAGGCTCCTGTCATGATCAACCACACGAGTCAAAGCATCACCACTTCACCTCTTCAGAGGGGATTAAGTGGCACAGACAAACCAACAGGTGGCGCTATAGTCTTGAACCATGCCTGCAGGAGCATGATGGATTTTAGCCTGATCTTAACAGACGCCTTGTGTTCGCGCAACGCAGGTTGGGTTTCCAACCAGTTGATGTTCATTGTACTATAAATGGACAATAGAATGGATATATTGGACTTATCGTGAAGGGATTTTTACATTATCTGCCAGTAGTATATGATTAGTCCATGTACAAGAATAATTCAGTGATTTAACAGAAGGATCAACAATGACAGCCATAGCTCTTTAGCTATCTAGTAACTGCACAGTAAAGACATGATTTCATGTTCAGTGGGAGCATTGCTTCACCACGCATCAGTGAGATTCATCCCCTTCAGCAGCTGTACATCCTTGAGCGTGTACAGTACAATATGACAAGCAACTGTTGAAGGCATCTGGTAGCTAGGGAAGTTACTGCTTGACTGCTTCTCACATTAGAATATTGTTTTAGCTCTCATTTCAATGTAATACATTAAAAAAAACACGTCTCCACATTAGTAGTGATTTTGGTGACACACTGGACCTTCAGATAATCAGCACTGCTTCGTGCATCACTTGCTGATGTGGTGCACTGCACTGTAGCAGGGCAGGAGCTGGCGCTGGAAATGCCACTGTAACAGATGGAGTGTGAAGGTCATGTACATTGGAGAGCAAATGCAGTGTGTGTGTGGGGGTCGTCTGGAAAATGGGCAGGGATAGATGGGGAGAATCTCAAATGCATACTCCTCGTGTCCTCACTCCTTATTCTCAAAACTCCACTTTCTCTTCCAATGGGTTTTGAGTGTGCAATTAGGATCCTCCCATAAAGAGCTCTCTAGCTGAAGAGAAAGGCAATTTTGGGGGGAAACAAACAATGGAAGGAGACAGGTGACTCACCATCTGGATTCGGTCATATGGAGCAAAATTTGAATTTCTTAATTTTTTATTTTTACATTGGATAAAAGTAGAGACTCAGAGCTACAAAATGGTATATCATACACTGCATTTGAGGAACAATGGGAAAATAATTCTGCTTTGAAAGTTGATAAACTTGTAAACTCACTTTTGAGAAAATGGCATTTTAGTGTTTCGGTGAGAGAGCTCTTCTTCGTCTACACCCATTCAGCATCGTTCACACCCAGCTTTAGCCCCATCCATCTTGTTGCATTCAATGCGCACGCTTGACGCTCTGGCCGATGATTTGTTTACCTCTGGATAACATGAAAACAGCCTAACCAGCTCTGCTTACAACAATTTCATTGTTTTTTTGCCGACGTTTACTGACACTGGCCATAGTCAACGGGTGTTCGACACTTTATCTTAAGACATGTAGCTAGCTATCTAGGTAAACAAGGAACCTAGTTAGGTAAACAACGTGTAAGATCACACACATCACATCACGTTAGCTTATGAGCCAGCCACCTAACGTTAGCTAGGGAGCCAGGCAGCTAACGCTAGCTAACAGTACACTTTAGCTTGAAATGAAACCACTTTCTGTCAAAATTAGAAACGTGTAATATCTGAAAATGTAGCTAGCTAGACTATCTTACCCGTATACGTCATCATGCATGATGGACGCGTCTCCCTGTCACCGATCCATGCCACAAATGTCCTTAGTTTGAAGACATAATCTGGAACCAGGTGTTTTCCCATCTCTTTAGCTATCGTACTCTATTTCCACTGATTTCAAAACTCGATCCTCCAGAAAGTGGAGAGTAACACTTATGCAGCTACATTTAAAAAAGCCGCGTTCAACAGGATTACCAACACAGACTGACCAGCTGAAATAGACAAAAGCCTTCATTGAACCTATTTTTTAACTAGGCAAGTCAGTTAAGAACAAATTCATACGCCTAGTTTCCTGAATATAGAGATACAGTAATTTACCAGTCAATTTACCAAAGTTTGGACACACCTACTCATTCAAGGGTTTTTCTTTATTTGTACTATTTTCTACATTGTAAAATAATTGTCAAGATATCAAAACTATGAAATAACACATATGGAATCATGTAGTAACCCAAAAAATGTTAAACTGTCACGTTCTGACCTTAGTTCCTTTTTTATGTCTTTATTTTAGTTTGGTCAGAGCGTGAGTTGGGGTGGGCATTCTATGTTGTTTTTCTATGTTTTGTTCTGTTGTTCTATTTCTATGTGTTTGGCCTAGTATGGTTCTCAATCAGAGGCAGGTGTCAGTCGTTGTCTCTGATTGGGAGCCATATTTAGGTAGTCTGTTTTCCTTTGTGTTTTGTGGGTGGTTGTTTCCTGTGTCTGTACCGTACGGGACTGTTTCGATTTTGGTTTGTTCATTTCACTTTGTTATTTAGTAATTTTTTTGTGTTCAGTTTTATATATTAAAATGGACACTTACCACGCTGCACATTGGTCCGATATCTCTTACTCCTTGTCAGAAGAAGAGGAAAGTCGTTACAGAACCACCCACCAAAAAATGACCAAGCAGCGTGGTATCGGGCAGCAGCAGAAATCTCTGGACTCATGGACATGGGAGGAGATTCTGGACGGAGAAGGACCCTGGGCACAGGCTGGGGAATATCGCCGTCCCAAGGCAGAGCTGGAGGCAGCGAAAGCTGAGTGGCGGTGGTATGACGAGGCAGCACGGCAGCGCGGCTGGGACGAGAGGCAGACCCAAACATTTCTTGGGGGGGCACACGGGGTGTGTGGCTAAGTCAGGTAGGAGACCTGAGCCAACTCCCCGTGCTTACCGTGGAGAGAGAGTGACCGGGCAGGCACCGTGTTACGCGGTGAAGTGCACGGTGTCCCCAGTGTGCATACGTAGCCCGGTGCGCTACATTGCAGCTCCTCGTATCGGCCGGGCTAGAGTGTCTCCAGTGCGTCTCCTCGGTCTGTGTTTTATGGCACCAGCCCTACGCAATGTGTCTCCCGTGGGTCTGCACAGCCCAGTGCGTCCTGTGCCTGCGCCCCGCAAGTGCCGGGCTAAAATCAACATCCAGCCAGGACGGGTTGTTCAGGCCCTTAGTACGAGACCTCCAGTGCGTCTCCACGGACCGGTCTATCCTGTGCCTGCTCCAAGGACCAGGCCTCCAGTAGATCTCTCCAGCCTGGTGAGTACTGTGCCTGTTCTAAGAACCAAGTCTCCTGTGTGTTCCTCCAGTCCGGATGCTCCAGAGCCTCCCTCCAGTCCGGACCCTCCAGAGCCGCCCGTCTGTCCTGAGCCGCCTGAGCCGCCCGTCTGTCCTGAGCCGCCTGAGCCGCCCATCTGTCCTGAGCCGCCTGAGCCGCCCGTCTGTCCTGAGCCGCCCGTCTGTCCTGAGCCGCCCGTCTGTCCTGAGCCGCCTGAGCCACCCGTCTGTCCTGAGCCGCCCGTCTGTCCTGAGCCGCCAGAGCCGCCCGTCTGTCCTGAGCCGCCAGAGCCGCCCGTCTGTCCTGAGCCGCCAGAGCCGCCCGTCTGTCCTGAGCCGCCAGAGCCGCCCGTCTGTCCTGAGCCGCCCGTCTGTCCTGAGCCGCCAGTCTCCAGTCCGGATCCGCCAGAGTCTCCCTCCAGTCCGGATCCTCCAGAGTCTCCCTCCAGTCCGGATCCGCCAGAGTCTCCCTCCAGTCCGGATCCGCCAGAGTCTCCCTCCAGTCCGGATCCGCCAGAGTCTCCCTCCAGTCCGGATCTGCCAGAGTCTCCCTCCAGTCCGGATCTGCCAGAGTCTCCCTCCAGTCCAGAGGCGCCCGTCAGTCCAGAGGCGCCCTCTACTAGGGTCTCCGATCCGGGGTTGGTGGCGAGGGTCGCCGCTCCTAAGGTGTCACAGAAGTGGGCCGAGACTATGGTGGAGTTGGGTCCTCGTCCCGCTCCAGAGCCGCCACCGCGGTGAATGCCCACCCAGACCCTCCCCTATAGGTTCAGGTTTTGCGGCCGGAGTCCGCACCTTTGGGGGGAGTACTGTCACGTTCTGACCTTAGTTCCTTTTTTATGTCTTTATTTTAGTTTGGTCAGAGCGTGAGTTGGGGTGGGCATTCTATGTTGTTTTTCTATGTTTTGTTCTGTTCTATTTCTATGTGTTTGGCCTAGTATGGTTCTCAATCAGAGGCAGGTGTCAGTCGTTGTCTCTGATTGGGAGCCATATTTAGGTAGCCTGTTTTCCTTTGTGTTTTGTGGGTGGTTGTTTCCTGTGTCTGTGTTTGCACCATACGGGACTGTTTCGATTTTCGTTTGTTCATTTCACTTTGTTATTTAGTATTTTTTTTGTGTTCAGTTTTATATATTAAAATGGACACTTACCACGCTGCACATTGGTCCGATATCTCTTACTCCTCGTCAGAAGAAGAGTAAAGTCGTTACAAACACATCAAAATATATTTTAGATTATTCAAAGTAGCTCCCCTTTGCCTTGATGACAGTTTTGCACACTCTTGGCATGTATCTCTTTTCACATTTGTCCTCAAAGATCAAATGACAGCATTTTAGCAACATTAAATCTTATTAAAATCTGTTCATATACACCCCCAGGAAGAATATGACACTTTATTTATTTTTTTACATTTTCTGACAGGCAGGCACTTAGATATGGCCATTTTCACGTTTTCATAAATTCTTAGAATGTTTGGGAATTACGTAAAATACCGCGTTTGTGAAAATTCTATAGCATTATAGAGTGGGAAAGCGGCCGTAAGTTTGGACAATTAATAGACACTGCAGTAAATAAAACCTAATAAAAACTTTGTCTTGTCCAGGACTGGAGTCTACGCAGACCGGTGAGCCATAGCCAATCAGGGCTACAGTAGGCAAATAAGCCATTTGTCACACAGGCCTGCCATCATTCACTTTGAACTGGACAGTGTGTTTACAGGAAGTTGCAACAGCATGACTTTAGACCATTAGAAGACATTCGCCAAATGCCACAAAATACACCTGAATGGATTTCTGCATATATCTAAATACCACTGGAGTCGTCTTACATTTGGGAACTTTACAGGTCTTTTGATCAAACAACATGAAAAGGTAGGCTATCTCTCCCTCAGTTATGCACCAACAAGATGAACAACTAATGCTAGCCAGAGCAAGATGAGATAAAATCTAACTAAGGAACACTTTATCAAACCTTTTCAGCTAGTTGGCCTTCAAAATTGCACTCATAAACGATGGGGAATTGTAGCCTTCTGCAGCTTTTCTGCCAATGCATGCTTGTCCCAAACAAGCACCCAAGCTTACTGGCTAAAGATGTAGCTTGCTAGCTAGCTACTTACAGACACAAATGAGAGAACACCTCACTCTGACCATTTTACTCACCCTAGCAGAGTTGGTTAGGCTGTTAACATGTTATCTATAGCGTTTACTATTACTTTTTTTGCCTACGTTTACTGACACCGATCATATTCAACAGGTGTCGCACGTATGTAAATTCATCAGTTATTCTGGGCTCTGGCACTCAGATGAGAGTGCTCTGAAATTGGAGTAGATAGCCAGAGGGAATTTGCGAACGCAAGAGATATGCTAACTGGATAACATTTGTTCAAATTCTTGCTAGCTAACCAAATTACATTCCCAGCCTTCGTTACATTTGTTAGTTTTTACCAAAATATTGAGACATTGAAACTGAAATGCATCCCGAATGGAGGCAGCAAACATTGTACCAACCTGATAGCAATATTGTTCAGACTACCAGGAAATGTATCGGTGAATGATATGAATCATACATTAAACTGCATCCCTCTATTCTGCCAACAATGCTGTCAGTTCCACTTTAAGTTGACTGCTCAGTGTTCCATGTATAGTGACACTTTCTGTCATAAGCCAGTCAGCATTCTAGTCTCTTACCACAGCTCCTCTCTGTCCACTGATGTCACTTTCCTCTTTGTCTGTCATTACACTGCAGAAAGGTTGGCCCTTGTTTCTTTTTACTTTTAAAGGTTTCTTGTGGTGGCCGATGTTCCCTTCCTATTTAATTAACCTGTGGCTCTGTCTGTAATTAGGTCTGTGCGTTGTGTGGCCTGTCACTGTCCACGGGTCCACAGACAAATTAGTCATTATAATGTAATGGCTGGATGTATTTCATTCTTTCCATCATTGGGACAATGGTTAATTGGAATGAGCACGAAGCCATCCGTCTCTTTTATATGCGTGTGGCTTTCCTGTCGTGAATAAAACCCTGTATTTAAATGGTATTTAGACAAAATTATGTATTGAGAACTCTACATTTTTAACCAATAATGAGTGTGATCATTGTCTGGGTACCTTACACAGGGATCATTGTGCCACTATTACACTGTGCATATGTCAAAAGCAGAATGGCTTGCAGATATTTTTTTGGGTCTTCCTGCGTGCCCTCTCTTGGATTGTGCTGATTGTCTTAGTTAGCTGTTGTGTCTCTTTGATTATCTAATCCTAGCAGTGTGCTGAGTCATATCAGTGTCCTCAGCTGTACGGAGACATCTTTGGGATGGATGGGTGGCATTAATTGCCCCGTTCACTGAACCCAATCCCTGACTGTGTTCCTTCCACATGACTGACACCTTGACTAGCCCCATTACTATCCTGACCTCTGACCTCACTCACAGGGACTAACAGACATGTTCTCAGCCTCTCCACCACCACCTCACTTCCATCCACCCACCCTCATACCATCTAGCCCCTTGTTGTTGACTGACTCCATGTTGTCCATCCACAAGCTGAGTCACAGTCTGTATCCCTGTCTCTGCCCCTGTGCCTCTATCTCCTGGCCCCACACCCTGGATATCTGTGACCCCAGGACCAGAAGAAGAACTACAGAGCAGTGCAGTCCTGTGAGGAGGGGACTGGGGGGGGCTATCTTGAGCCACTAGTGGCTATGGCTCAGAATGGAGGCAACATGCACAACGTACTGGGGCCTGCCTGCATCTTTCTACGCAAGGGCTTCGCTGAGAGCCGGCAGGCTGTACGTAAGTCCAGACACAAACAGACACATGCCCATAATGCATGCAGAGACACGTTTACAGTTTGTAGCTACACGTAAGAAAACAAACATTTTCATATAAACTTACACACAATCATACAGACATTTTGTCTTTGTCTGCTTCTTTTTCACCCACGTTGACCAATACACTCCTTATGGACTCAAAGAAGAAGGTAATGGACTCCAAATATCCGCATTAACCTACATATAGAATGCTTGTCAGTTGGTGTGAAAATGAGCGCGTGCGACTGTGTGTGAGTGTTAGCACTCACTGCCATTTGTGCCACTCTGATAGAATGTAAGTCGTTGTGTTCCATGTAGTATTACCTTGACGGAATGTTAGACTGATTACTAAGTCTGTGGAGCAGCAACAGGGTCATCTGTCTTCGTCTGTCTCAGTCTCACTGTGATCAGTAGACTCAGTAGCAAGGCATTGTCATGAAGGGAAGATGTGCACTGACCTCTCCTTTGTAGACTGGCACCGTTCATAGCCTGTCATGATGATGTGTTCTGTTCTGTGATGCTATTGGGGGATACAGGGGTGGGGTCGAGCTAATTCAAAGGCTAGACGTTAATCTTAAGAGAGAACAAATGGAACTCCTTCATCCTATGTTCCCCCAGAACTCACCACCAACCCTCAAAGTTGGCATGCACCTCTCAGCTAAGTAGATGGGCTACTCAAGCATCAAACAAATGCTCTAAACTAAGTTGCATTTGGGTTCATCATTACATGATTTAACACAAAAAAACTGTGATTGCACATGTAACAAAAGTACTCTACGATGTATTACGATTGTTAAGTTGATGATATCTCACAGAAGAGTTTTGTAGTGTCATGAGCCATCACTTGTAGAATGCCACTTGCTGGATCCTAACCCTGACTTGTGATTCTTTGCAGGATAGAGAGCTGAGGCCGGAGGAGATGGATGGTACGTTTCATTATACAGAAGCAAACAGTATGAATTACAATGAGCTTTCATATTGCATATTGGACTGTAGCATTCCCAGGGGAGAACAACTGCCCCCTCTCATTGAAGCCACCGAAGTCCAAGGCTGACCACGGTACTGCAGGCAAGGTTAGATCCCTCATTATTGTGAATGGAGAAATGGCAATCTTCGTGGTCAAGCTTCGTGTAATACACCAGATGTAGGTCCTTGAATCAATTATTTTAAAATCGCACACGGAAGTGATAAGGATAATTTAGTTGCTAATGGCAGCCTGCAGTAACCCAGTCAGCCTTCAACTGCGTTGCTCAATGAGAGGGGGCAGCACTGAGCTAACCTGCAACGTCACTTCCTTGAGTAGCGCAAACTGCTCATGTTGTGTCTCCATGAGACGCCATCTTAACCGACTTCATTTGGCTTCAATGCGCTATTGAGTCTTCACATAGGAATGAATGGTGTCACGTGATCAATGGCTTTGTCCATTCATATATACAGTCATTGAGCAGTTCTCACTGGTTTAGATATACAAACAAAGGATCTGCCTGACCTTGGTAAAATCTCATTCTTGTGTTGAGTGCCTTTGGAATATTTTCAGCCTGCGGACTGTTTCAAGCTTACCTCTCAGTCTCCCTGTCATGTTTATTATAACACCACACTCATTGTAGTGTAGTAAAACAATAAGCCAACTGATAGTTTTTATAATGTGATTAAAAAGCACAATTGATCTTTCTCCATCTATGCTTTCATCTCAGAGTTGCGCGAGGCTTTTAAAGAGTTTGACAAAGACAAAGATGGCTTCATTGGCTGTAAAGACCTAGGCAACTGCATGAGAACCATGGGCTACATGCCTACTGAGATGGAGCTGATAGAACTGAGCCAGCAGATCAACATGAACTGTGAGTAACCGTACGTACGGTATGTGTGTCTATAAAAGGGAGCAATATGGGAGGTCTTGCATTCTTTTTTTCTATGCTCTTGCATTTTCCTCTATCCTTCTCTCTTTTGTTACACTCTCATATTATGTTCTTTCTTCCTTCTTTCTCTAAATCTCTAATTCATGCTCTATGTACCCCCGTTCCCGTCCACTAACACACACTAAAAGACACTTGCACACACCATTACACACAGAGGCTCTGAACATTCAAGGTCCAATACCTCTGATGTAGATCCCTTTAACAATTAACCCTGAAAAGAACATAACATTCGCTTCTATAAATACTATCTGGGCTTGGAGAAAATTGATGACTGAATATGATGTAGACACGACAGTAGCTTAAATTTTGCCAGTCTTTTCTCTCTCTCTCCTCTTTCAGAGCTGCATATTTCTGTCATTGTACAAATGTCCCTGTAGATGTATTTTTGCGACATGTTTTGTGAATTTATATCTGACATCCTTCAACCTACGTTTACTCTTCATCACACAGTGGGAGGACATGTGGACTTTGAGGACTTTGTGGAGTTGATGGGGCCCAAACTTCTGGCTGAAACAGCAGATATGATCGGGGTCAAGGAGCTAAGGGATGCTTTCAAAGAGGTGAGGATAAGAGACTGAGAGAGAGAGGAATAGTGATGATTAAAAAAAAAAGAGAGAAAGAAAGAACAAAATCCAAAGAGGATGAAAGAAACCTAGAAAGATTTAAGCTAAAATAAATTTGATTAAGTGAGGAGAAGCATTCATGTGTATGGGGAACTCATTAGTAATATAGGAGTGACGACGGTATTGGGGAAAGAGCAGAATACAATACTGCATGATAAACTAGTTCATTATTCATTATTCTATTCTCTCCTTCTCTCTCAGTTTGACACAAATGGTGATGGCCAGATCAGCACATCGGAACTCAGAGAAGCAATGAAGAAACTTTTAGGTCAACAGGTAAGAAAAGTGGTCCTTCTGTTTGAGTTTTTCCATCTTTCACTCAACCTGTCCACGCATCTGTCTGATCATGTCTCACTGTAGCCTACATTTGAGT
This sequence comes from Salvelinus alpinus, assembly GCF_045679555.1. Taxonomy (NCBI): domain Eukaryota; kingdom Metazoa; phylum Chordata; class Actinopteri; order Salmoniformes; family Salmonidae; genus Salvelinus; species Salvelinus alpinus. Next base: position 98,257,680 of record NC_092086.1, on the reverse strand, counting down.
AGTGCTTTTTCTCGGTTCTTTCCCTATTCTACTAGGTTGGTCATAGAGACCTAGAGGACATCCTACGGGACATTGACCTGAATGGAGACGGCCATGTAGACTTTGAAGGTGAGCTACAGTATCTCAGGGAGTTCTAAGACACCTCTTTGTAGGATGTTATTTGACAGGTATTACAGTGCATTCGGAAAGTATTCAGACCCCTTGACTTTTTCCAAATATTTGTTACGTTACAGCCTTATTCCAAAATGGATTAAATAGTTTTTTCCCCCTCATCAATCTACACACAATACCCCATAATGACAAAGCAAAAACAGGTTTTAATACATTTTGCACATTTATAAAAAAGAATACAAAGCTCTGTCGTGTCTTTGGCTATGCCGGATTAAGTGATATGACATGCTATTCTATAAAATAATTTATCTGTAATTAATATTACCTGATTAAGCTAATCAGGTGAATGTAATTAACTAGAAAGTCGGGGCACCACGAAAGAATATTTATAGAGCTGTTATCTTCCGAATAAACTCTTAAAGACCTAGTAATATTTTGTATCAATAGCAGTCAATATTTAATCGTCACTTTATTCAGTCTCATCTGAAAGTTGTAAATTCTTGGTTATCTTCACGAACCCTGGCTAACAAGTTGAATCAGCAATACAAAATTTGGTTTAATTATTTATTTACTAAATACCTAAATAATCACACAGAATGGATCATACATTGATTACAAATTATGTCATAAAGAAAACGTTCCTGGTGGACGGAACAGACACGACGGCTGGTTACACAAAGAGAGGGGTTTGAGTGAAAGAGCGGGAAGACTGAGTAACAAAGGGAGAAGCTATGCTATCGTAAATACAGAATCTTATGCATTCTAAATAACCGCCCATTTGAAAAAGGATAATGCAATAAATATTTACTCTGAGCTGCGCTTCGGTAGATTGGTCGTCGATGGAAGGCCGGTTTGTCCTTTATGGATCTCTGGTCCTCTGAAGAATGTCTAGTGGTGAACTGGAGCGTGGTAGAATGGTTACTCTGTCCGTCCTCTCCTAGCCCACATTTAGCAACTGCTGCTAACTCGACGGCTAGGAGGTATCTGTTTGGGCTTCTTGCGGTCAATTTGCAGTCTCCAAATTATTTGTAATTATGTCCTAACGTGTAGGGAACGCATGGTACTGAAGGTCACAGTGCTTTTAAGAACTGTGTGCTTCGTGTCGTTGTCCTGTTGGAAGGTGAACCTTCACACCAGTCTGAGGTCCTGAGCGCTCTGGAGCAGGTTTTCATCAAGGATCTCTCTGTACTTTGCTCCGTTCATCTTTCCCTCGATCCTGTCTAGTCTTACAGTCCCTGCCGCTGAATAATATCACCACAGCATGATGCTGCCACCACCAGGCTTCAGCGTAGGGATGGTGCCAGGTTTCCTCCAGATGTGATGCTTGGCATTCAGGCCAAAGACTTCAATCTTGGTTTCATCAGACCAGATAATCTTGTTTCTTATGGTCTGAGAGTCTTTAGGTACCTTTTGGCAAACTCCAAGCGGGCTGTCATGTGCCTTTTACTGAGGAGTGGCTTCCGTCTGGCCACTCTACCATAAAAACCTGATTGGTGGAGTGCTGCAGAGATGGTTGTCCTTTTGGAAGGTTATCCCATCTCCACAGAGGAACTCTGGAGCTCTGTCGGAGTGACCATCGAGTTCTTGGTCACCTCCCTAACCAAGACCCTTCTCCCCCGATTGCTCAGTTTGGCCGGGTGGCCAGCTCTAGGAAGAGTCTTGGTGGTTCCAAACTTCTTCCATTTAAGAATGATGGAGGCCACTGTGTTCTTGGGGACCTTCAATGTTTTGGTACCCTTCCCCAGATCTGTGCATCGACACAATCCTGTCTCTGGAGCTCTACAGACAATTCCTTCGACCTCATGGCTTAGTTTTTGCTATTTTTTCTCTGACATGCACTGTCAACTGTGGGACCTTATATAGACAGGTGTGTGCCTTTCCAAATCATGTCCAATCAATGGAATTTACCACAGGCAGACTCCAATCAAAATAAAAATAATCGAAGACAATCATGATACCAATAATTGCTTCTAATACACCAGATGTAGGTCCTTGAACCAATTATTTTAAAATTGCACACAGAAGAAGTTATAAGGATAATTTAGTTGCTAATGGCAGCCTGCAGTACCCGGTCAGCCTTCAACTTGAGTTACTCAATGAGATGGGGCAGCACTTAGCTAGCCTGCAACATAACTTTCTGGAGTAGCTCAAACTGCACATGTTATGTCTTCATGACGTGCCATCTAAACCTTCATTTGGCTTCAATGCGCTATTGAGTGTTCAGATAGGAATGAATGGTGACACATGATTGATGGCTTTGTCCATTCATATATACAGTCCAGAGGAGGCTGTTGGAGGAGCTATAGGAGGACAGGCTCATTGTAATGGCTAGAATGGATAAAAGGGAATGGTAGGAAACACATCAAACAAATCTTTTTGCCAGCGCTGTAGTTGCAGACGGATATATCGGGCCGCTAATATATATATATTTTTTATTCTGATTTTTCAGGGGGTGCTGCAGCACCCTCCTATGGCTATGCCAATAATCCCGTCACAATAATCCGTCACACACACACATACCCAAGCACATGCATATACACACTCTCTCAGTGCCAATCCCCACAGATACAGTTTGAGGCAGGCTGATACTCTAGCATCATGCTAAGTGAGGTGGGAGGATGAAGGGAGTCAGGCTGTCTGTCAGATTATCTCCACACCAAAGGATTATGTCACCTCACAGATTACCAAGAGAACAAGGGAAGCATATTGCCAGTGGGACAAAAATAGCAATATGCTGGTATTCCTACTAGAGTCATCCGTACGCTCTGCTTTCTCCAACCGTTAGATTCGCCCACACGTCTTACGCTCTAAATACATTCATATTTATAATCCACAGTGCTCATTTAGAAATAGAATCGTTGCTATGAAAATTTATTTATTTTTATTGGATGATAGCAGCACATACAGTTCTTAAAAGCACTGTGACCTTCAGTACCATGCGTTCCCTACACGTTAGGACATAATTACAAATAATTTGTAGACTGCAAATTGACCGCAAGAAGCCCAAACAGATATAACATTTGACTAAAACATGATCATTTCAAACATTGCTTACATTTGTTTACGTTCACATATACAGTATCTCTCTATTATGCATGGGAATACTTTGGAACAGATTTCCAAAATCAAAATCTATTGGAGCTGATCTGCTGGTGTTTTACAGTCTTTTATGGGGGGGGGGGCAAATAAAATCACCTGTGGGCCAAATTCGCCAGTTGGGGATCAGCCCCTAAACTTTATGTGAATCATGTTCACACTCTTTCTCTGTTGTTGTATTAATGTCTCTTGGTTTTATTAATCTCTCTCTTTTACGAATCTCCCTCAGAGTTTGTGCGCATGATGTCTCGCTGAGTGTAGGTCATGATACCGACTGGTTCCTTTCCTGGTAAGAGAGGAAGAGAAGAAGAAGTGAAGGAGAGGCAGAGACGCCAGAGCCCTTAATGACAGACCTCTTACCTCAGACTTCTGAACTACAGAAGGAGAAAACGACATATCAACCCTGCTCTGCTACTGCCACATTTGAAGACATGCACAGAAGCTAAAGGAACAACGTCAGTGATCATGATGATGCTGTTACTGCTGTCTCTAACAGCAAAACAGAACAACAGCCAGCCTCCCACAGTTTTACATTGTACATTTCAGATATTAGAGAAAACATATCTAGGTGTTTACAGGGTCTAAAGAGCAATGTGATGTTTGAGCTACTTACACTCATTGCCATGGTTGGTTAATGCTGTAGCAAAGTAAAGACACATTTACATTTTTAACACTTTCTTACTTATGCCAACGTCTCCTATAACTAGTCTAAAGCAGCATATTCCCCTCTGGGGCTTTGGACTCCTAAGATACACTTTTTAATGGCAATATTATTATATCAGTGTACCAACTCTCAAAATATGTATTGTTTGTGTGTGCGTTCATGTGTGTTTGTGCACCTCAATTATCCTTTACTGTAAGATTCCATATGTCTTAAGCTACTGTACAGTTAGAGCCAGCATATGCCATGGGTTTGACACTATCTTGAATTACATGCCATGTATTACCACGGATGCACTTTTTTAGATTTTATCATTATCAACACATATCGAGTTACATTATACGAGTTTTGAACATAGATGGGTACCTGCTTTGATAAATGGAAGATCTGTTTCTTGGGAACTGAATACTCTGGGGAATGCGGTAGCAATCATAATTAATTGGTTTTCTTCGGGCCAACCCAATACACAGTTTTGCACATTGTTTTGCATGAATACTAAGAATGCATGCTCCACTTATGATTTAACCAGACACACTGTCACTCCCCATGCAAATAAACAATGTGCACCACAAACAAACATACACACAGTATATTATTGTGGTGATCAACATAACACTGAAACCTGTGTGAGAATGTGTGTGTGTGTGTGCTTGCGTGTGCGTGTGAGAGATCAGTGTGTATTTATGTACTGATGAGAGTGTTTATGTATGAGTGCTTGTGTGTTTTTTTGTGCGAGTCTCCCTTAGGCAGTCTTATTTGTGACTTTGCATGTGTCTTACTTGTGTGATTCTATGCATGCCAAATAGTAAAACAATTTGTAGCATAGTAGATGAGAATAAAGATTTTTGTTGCAAAAACACTGTGTGTGTGTGTGTGTGTGACCTCTATCTGCATTCAGAGCAGAAAACAGTCAGACAGGACCTGAACTAGCTGGATATACACCCATTGGCCTAGAGGTTGCAAAAACCTGTCAAATCAGAAATAATATCCCTGATTACAAAATATTTAGAGAATATGAATATACATAGACCTACTCAAATTTCAACAGGGACAACTCCAATAAAGTGTTTTTTCTCAAAGTTGCCAGGATGTCACGTGCATCACACTTATATCTGTACACTCGTAACAACCTAAGCATTACAAAACGTATATTAGATCAAATAAGCCTCACATATCAAAATAGCAATTCATTTTTATCTTAACTAATTTCGACACTCATTGCCCCCCCCCCCTTAAAAAAATCCCTCACTTGCTTAATAATTAATGATCTGCTTAACTTGGGCAGATTTGGGGCGAAATTAACCCTCTCACTTCACCTCTTCTTTGCTATTAGCTAGAAAGGTAAAGGTATTTTTTGTTGGTGGAGAAAACAGTTTGCAGATTTTAAGCAAATTTGAGCCATTCTACACAGTTTGGCATGGAGCTGAGAGACAATTTTACAGTTTTAATTCCTGCAATTCTATGCATTTTTCCATAGCTAATGCTATGTTCCTCTGGTCAAACATTATAACAAAACCAATGGGCATGTGCCCTGAATGCCCGGTTTTTGATTCTCCCAGACTGTCTTAACTTTTATTTGATTGTTAGTTCTCAAATATGGTATTATTAAAAAATATGTATAGTTCCATTTCTTTTCTGCATGCTTTCTATCTGGTTTTGGTTGTTTAAGTTGACACTGAAACGGCTTTTTCATCCCGAAAACGAACACTAAGAGACCTGCCTAAGAATTTTCTATACAGAAAAAAAACTGTAATTAGCTACATATTAAAAGAATAGTTCGAGATTTTGGCAATAAAGCCATTTATCTACTTCCCCCAGAGTCGGCTGGTATGCTGTTCCTGTAGTCCCGTAGACTTCCAGTCATTGACTAACACTAGTTAGCATTGGCTCGCAAAACTACCTAGAACTTCCCTTTTACTGGAAGCAGAGACATAAAATGGTATCCACGATGTTATTCTGTTGTAGATAGCGATACTAATAAAAAAAAAAATATTTATCACATATACAAATCACCAACAATATTTTCCACAAATCAATCACAAAAAATCGTGGACCCCCTGGCCCATGCTACTAGTGACAGAGGGTATAATGTAACAAAAATATATGGAACCAGAGAGGATGGAATGTTGAGCAGGGCCACTCCTGGAATTTCTGCAATGAGCATAGACATTAAAACCAGATTGAGCCCCCCCCCTGCAGACCAGACTCAGGTTTAAACAGAGAGGATTAGCTCGCAGTATGAGGGGAGGGAGGGAGTCATGCTAATGATTGATGATTAGTTTCTCATATACGTTTTCCTTGTTGGAGCTCGCCAAGTTAAAAAGAAGTGAGTAAACACACTCTGAAGAAGTAATTTGCATATTTTGTGAGTATAATCGCAATAGGGTTTGGACATCATTACAGTTTGCTAAACGACACATTTTGCAATTATTTGCTAGCTAGCAAGTTAGTAACTCTAGTTTAGATCCCGTGGAGTTGAGTTAACTAAGGGTGCGTACATAATTCACTCTGGCTATCTACTCCGGGTTCAGAGCACGCTCGTCTGAGGTTGCGTTCGTAAATTGCCTCCAGTGTGTCAGTGTGTTCTCGGTCGTTCGTAAATTTAGAGCATTGTCAGATTGTTTGTAAATTCAGTGCGTTTCGCTCTCGGAGCGTTCAGACGCGCTGACAGATGAGAATGGCTGAACACCCTAACGTTAGCTACATACGGAGAAGGGTTTTCGAGAGCTAGTAAACAGCTTAGTTAGCTAACTTGCTCGCTAGCTAGCTACAAGATTGTTATGTTAGCTAGATAGCCATTTTTTTTGACATTGTTAGCTATCTAAACGTTAACAAGTAAATCTGCTTTGTAACAATACATTCTCTGAGTTCGAACTAGTTCTGTGTGTTCGGCATCTATTGTCCAAATGGGAAAGATCAGCCACCCTGATAGTTGCTAGGTAACACTACTTAGCTAGCAATTTAGTAAGCTGCTAACCAGCTGTTGCTGTGTTGTTTATAACAGCATCATATGGGACCTTTACTAGTTATGTATTGTATCTACTGACGTTTAATAACTCTGTGTAAGAGCATTATAACACTGAGCTAACTGTTCAGTTAACATGGCAATTGAACATCAGTTGTGTCCCACATCTAACTATTTAACCAGCCTTCACTATACAGGATAGCTACACCAATATCTGTATTTTCCCAGGGCAGTCTCATCCCTTTTGCAAAGGAACCATAAGAAACAACCTATACAAACAGACTGGTGGTTTACCATTTTCCCTTTTCTTTTGAAGGATGGATCAAGTTGAGGACTGAAGTTTTGGATGCTCTGACATTGCTGGATCCTTTATTATAGTCTTCATGATGAGATCAGTCTGCTCTCCTAGACATTGACTCGAGCTTCACCAGGCCCGATGTGCCCATGACGCCCTTGTTTCAGTGCAGGCTTCAGAAGCTGAGGCTATAAAGGGACTAGAGGACTAATCTGCAGCCTTAGTCCTGGTCCTGGACTTCTCTTTAGTCCTTTATCAGTCCTCCCTGTTCCCTGCCATATCCCCTCACTGCACCACAGCCCCGGCCTCACCTGTGGCCAACATGGGCTGGTTCCTCCTCCCATATGATAACCTGCTGTGTATGGTCCTTGGCATATCCTTCACTGTGGGATTCAGCTCGCTGCTAGTCATAGTCGTGCCGGCCGTCCTTGGAGTGTCCATTGGGATCCGCAGACTGTACATGAAGAGCCTTCTCAAGGTCTTTGAGGTGAGTTCGCTTCACACTGTCACCATGGGTCCGATTCCGACTCTACCTAAGCGTGCATAAGGGAGTGGTGGAGTGGTGCGCAGACCAAGCCGTAACAGTCTGAACCCGACGCACGGCGCAACACTTGTAACTGTGTGATGACACGGCCATGGTTAGTGCAGGCAGTAGACGAGGGTATAGCCGACTGTTGTAGGCTGTTCTCCCTATTATAATTATCTACACTAATCTTCCAACATTACCATGGGTTGAAGAACTGAATGTGGAAATTTCCTTATTTTGTTTGTAAAGGCTCTCCAAACCTGTTTTTTTATATGATTCATTAATACTTTCCTAAACCTAAATAATCTACAAAATCTTTGTATTTTGAAATCTACCAATTGGTGCTGAAACGGAGATGAATATGCATATATTTAGATGGCTTTCTATAATTGATCCCTAATATTCAGAACCCGTTCTCTCGATATATTCTTGTGTGTATGTAGACAAAATTCTACTAAAAGGATGGCTTAAGATAAAAGTACTGAAAACCCTACTGAATAAAAACCCCACGAGAAAATCTGTTGGCCAGCAAATGGGAGGGTTTTCAATAGTTTAATGAAATTTATTCAGAGCGCGTAAGAGAGTGTTACGCGGCTGAATAAGGTAAGTCTGAATACCAACTACTGAGAAGTGTGTAGAAAAGGCGTCAATTCCTAAGTCAGAATTGGGCCCTTAGTGAATGCCTGCTTCGAGATATATTTGAAAAACTTTGATAGGCGACTTGCATAATACTCCAATACAAAGTAATTGTATTCCAGTTTTAATGTATGAACTTGAACTATCCCTATATTTGGAATTAGCTTAGCAGTAAGGGGCGTTCATCTAAGGCCAGGCTCAATTTAGAATAGTTGCCCTTAATCCACCCCAGGTTGTGTCTGATCTGCTTTGTGGAGAGAGTAGTCACCTCAGCTTGGCTCTTTTTTTCTTCTTCTAATGTGGTCAGTCAACTTCACTGAGAATAAATGGCATTATGGACATTGTTCTGTGGAGCAATTCATATAATTTAATTTTTCATTCACTAAAGTGAGCACGAGAGACCACTACCCTCAGTGGATTTGTCAAATTTGTCCTCTGGTGGCAGTGTGTGTGTGGTCTTTGCTTCTCCCCTACCACATTTACATTTACATTTAAGTCATTTAGCAGACGCTCTTATCCAGAGCGACTTACAAGTTGGTGCATTCACCTTATGATGTCCAGTGGAACAACCACTTTACAATAGTGCATCTAACTCTAAGGGGGGGGGGGGGGGGGTTAGAAGGATTACTTTATCCTATCCTAGGTATTCCTTAAAGAGGTGGGGTTTCAGGTGTCTCCGGAAGGTGGTGATAGATTCCGCTGACCTGGCGTCGTGGGGGAGTTTGTTCCACCATTGGGGTGCCAGAGCAGCGAACAGTTTTGACTGGGCTGAGCGGGAGCTGTACTTCCTCAGAGGTAGGGAGGCGAGCAGGCCAGAGGTGGATGAACGCAGTGCCCTTGTTTGGGTGTAGGGCCTGATCAGAGCCTGAAGGTACGGAGGTGCCGTTCCCCTCACAGCTCCGTAGGCAAGCACCATGGTCTTGTAGCGGATGCGAGCTTCAACTGGAAGCCAGTGGAGAGAGCGGAGGAGCGGGGTGACGTGAGAGAACTTGGGAAGGTTGAACACCAGACGGGCTGCGGCGTTCTGGATGAGTTGTAGGGGTTTAATCGCACAGGCAGGGAGCCCAGCCAACAGCGAGTTGCAGTAATCCAGACGGGAGATGACAAGTGCCTGGATTAGGACCTGCGTCGCTTCCTGTGTGAGGCAGGGTCGTACTCTGCGAATGTTGTAGAGCATGAACCTACAGGAACGGGTCACCGCCTTGATGTTGGTTGAGAACGACAGGGTGTTGTCCAGGATCACGCCAAGGTTCTTAGCGCTCTGGGAGGAGGACACAATGGAGTTGTCAACCGTGATGGCAAGATCATGGAACGGGCAGTCCTTCCCCGGGAGGAAGAGCAGCTCCGTCTTGCCAAGGTTCAGCTTGAGGTGGTGATCCGTCATCCACACTGATATGTCTGCCAGACATGCAGAGATGCGATTCGCCACCTGGTTATCAGAAGGGGGAAAGGAGAAGATTAATTGTGTGTCATCTGCATAGCAATGATAGGAGAGACCATGTGAGGATATGACAGAGCCAAGTGACTTGGTGTATAGCGAGAATAGGAGAGGGCCTAGAACAGAGCCCTGGGGGACACCAGTGGTGAGAGCACGTGGTGCGGAGACAGATTCTCGCCACGCCACCTGGTAGGAGCGACCTGTCAGGTAGGACGCAATCCAAGCGTGGGCCGCGCCGGAGATGCCCAACTCGGAGAGGGTGGAGAGGAGGATCTGATGGTTCACAGTATCAAAGGCAGCCGATAGGTCTAGAAGGATGAGAGCAGAGGAGAGAGAGTTAGCTTTAGCAGTGCGGAGCGCCTCCGTGACACAGAGAAGAGCAGTCTCAGTTGAATGACTAGTCTTGAAACCTGACTGATTTGGATCAATCACACATGACATTTGACATCAACCTGTTGCATCTGTCAGGGGCATGTCACAGTGCCTCTGGCTGTAAGTGCTGAATTAGCCTAGCAGGATTGCACTTTCAAATTACTAGGGATTTCAAATCAATATGATTATAATCTCCTACACATTCAAACAAAGGAGTGAGGTTCTTTTCAAGGAAATCATGAGTGAATTAGGCCTAGGTGTGGGACAGCCACAGGAAATGTGGAGGAAATGGTTTAGGAAGGGATATACAGTAGTCTTCACTGGTCCACCCGAACCTGAATACCCGACCCGGGACCCGAGCAGGTCCAAATTCTATGTAACCACAGCTGATAGACCCGAATAGACCTGACCACTTCTGGTTCGGGTCTGATTGTCCTCAGGTCCGTTCAGATCCTCCTTTTTTATGGGGTGGCAGGTAGCCTAGTGGTTAGAGTGTTGGGCCGAAAAGTTGCTAGATCGAATCCCAGAGCTGACAAGTAAAAAATCTGTCATTCTGTCCCTGAACAAGGCAGTTAACCCACTGTTCCTAGGCTGTCATTGTCAATAAGCAGCATACCACCCTGCATACCACTGCTGGCTAGCTTCTGAAGCTAAGCAGGGTTGGTCCTGGTCAGTCCCTGGATGGGAGACCAGATGCTGCTGGAAGTGGTGTTGGAGGGCCAGTAGGAGGCACTCTTTCCTCTGGTCTAAACAAAGATCCCAATTCCCCAGGGCAGTGATTGGGGACACTGCCCTGTGTAGGGTGCCGTCTTTCGGATGGGACGTTAAACGGGTGTCCTGACTCTCTGAGGTCATTAAAGATCCCATGGCACTTGTCGTAAGAGTAGGGGTGTTAACCCCGGTGTCCTGGCTAAATTCCCAATCTGGCCCTCAACCATCACGGTCGCCTAATAATCCCCAGTTTACAATTGTCTCATTCATCCCCCTCCTCTCCCCTGTAACTATTCCCCAGGTCGTTGCTGCAAATGAGAACGTGTTCTCAGTCAACTTACCTGGTAAAATAACGGATAAAAAAAAAATATATATATATATATATATATATATAAAAAAAAAATAAGAATTTGTTCTTAACTGACTTGCCTAGTTAAAGGTAAACTATAAAATAAATACAAATTTAAAAAATGATTGGGTTGGTTCGGGTCCTTCCGGGTCCATACCTCCTAATATACAATAAAATGGAGAGGTACACTGCTCTGTAATATGTGTTCTGTGGTTATGTATATAACATGCAGTGACGTGGTCTTTGCAGGTGGCACTGTTTACATTAAGGGAGCCACAAATAGTTGAGTTGGCCAACTTGAAGCATAGCTACTGTTATTATATTGATTGCTAATTGCTGACCCATAAAAGACACAGTGAACATCTTTTGCGGTCATACAGTGCTGTGGGCTGTTTTCAGTCTCTCCCTCAGGGGAAACCACATGCCCCCCAAATACTCCAGACTGCCCGTTTCATGCTTATGGGCCTGTCTAAGATAGTTATTGTGTTCCTATTCTCTGTGGATCTGCTTACTCAGCTCTTGACTCCTTGTCAGTTGTACCATGTGATGTAGTCTTGCTAGGCCAGGCTAACATAATCATTTATGAGATACAGTCTGGTCCCCAAGACTATCTGTGATGCACCTTCAGGCTTATGAATGATGATATCTTGGCACAGAGAAATGATTGCTTCTCATCAAATGATAAGAATGATGAATATAAATGTCATAAGTTATAGAATATGGCTTACAAATACCTTTGGGATAGAATTCATGGCTTAAAGTTAATGTACAACTAATGTATGATACCCCCCTCTATTTAGTGGGCTACTGTGCGGATGGAGAGAGGTGCAAAGGAGAAGAATCAACATCTTTATAAACCCTATAGTAATGGTACGACCTTTCAATGTACATCTCTCACTTATGGGAATGGCAATGTCTCTGTTGTTGCATTAACTCTGTCTCTCTTTCCATCCCTCTCCCTCCCTCCCTCTCTGTCTCAGGTATCATAGCTAAAGAGATGTCCTCTCTGGAGCAGGAGATCCAGGAGCTCCGTGCCAGCGGCACCACTCTGAGCTCTGAGCCTGAGTTTGAGATGGCGGACATCATGTATTTCTGCCGGCGGGGGGTGGAGAGCATCGTGGATGACGAGGTGACCAAGCGCTTTTCTGCTCAGGAGCTGGAGTCCTGGAACCTGCTGACCCGCAGCAACTTCAACGCTCGCCACATCAGCCTGCGACTCAGCGTGCTCTGGGGACTGGGTCTCTTCATCCGCTATGGCTTCCTGCTGCCACTCAGGTCAGAGGTCAAGAGTCAGGGTCAGCATCTAAGGCAGGAAACGTCTTTGCTAGTTATAGGCCAACAAGGAGCTGTTGTGGACATCAAGATGTCTACAAATTAGATTTATGAGAATTGTTTTTATTTAGCATGAAATACTAATAATAATAATATTTTTTGTGGTTTTTGCACATCTCAACTTTTGTTGTAAACAAAATTGATATGTGGTGGACTGTTTTGTTTTGTGTTCTACAGGGTTACTCTGGCAGCCTCTGGTATTGGTCTGCTTGTGGTCTTGACTACCATAGTGGGCTTCATACCAAGCGGCTGGTACGTTTCCACAAACACCCTCAGAATTACCACAAACTTACAGTATCTTATCTACAAGAAGATTCTGTGTTGGTGGAAGCCTTATTGTCAGTGTGTTGATCTCCTCAGGTTAAGGACGTACCTCAGTGAGAAGATTCATCTGATGTCTTATCGCATCTGTGTCCGATCCCTCACTGCCATCATCACCTACCACAACAGGTACTGTAGACCAACCAAATACTCACTGGCTAGTATTCACAACATCAGCTCAGACAACAGAGACACAAACCTACTGTATTTTTTCACAGCTTTCTGCCCATTTAGTGACTCACCACCCTATCTTGTACTGAGCTCAAAGCCAGTCTTACAGTGCCTTCAGAAAGTATTCATACCCCTTGACTTATTCCATATTTTGTGTTACAGCCTGAATTCAAAACATTTTTAGAAATGTTAGCAAATTTATTGAACATTAAATAAATAATAAATAATTTACATAAGTATTTACACCCCAGTCAATACTTTGTAGAAGCACCTTTGGTGGCGATTACAGCTTTGAGTTGTCTTGTGTAACGTCCTGACCAGAGTTCTTATGTGTTGTGCTTGTTTTAGTGTTGGTCAGGACGTGAGCTGGGTGGGCATTCTATGTTGTGTGTCTAGTTTGTCCGTTTGTCCGTAACAGCCGGTTCTCAATCAGAGGCAGCTGTCAATCGTTGTCCCTGATTGAGAATCATATATAGGTGGCTTGTTTTGTGTTGGGGATTTGTGGGTGGTTGTTTTCTGTGTCAGTGTTTGTGCCACACGGGACTGTTACGGTTAGTTATTTTGTTATTTTGTAATTGTATATTGTTTTCATGTTCATTAAATCATGGAAACTTACCACGCTGCACATTGGTCCTCCGATCCTTCTCGCCTCTCCTCGTCTGAGGAGGAGGAAGAGCTAGACTGCCGTTACATCTTGGGTATGTCTGTATCAGTTTTGCACATCTGGATTTGGGGATTTTCTCCCATTCTTCCTTGCAGATTTTCTCAAGCTCTGTTAAGTTAGATGGGGAGTGGCAGTGAACAGCAATCTTCAAATCATTCCATAGATTTTCAATGTGATTCAGGTCTGGGCTTTAGCTGGGTCACCCAAGGACTTTCACATTCTTGTTCTAAAGCCATCCCAGTATTACCTTGGCTGTATGCTTGCGGTCATTGTCTTGTTGGAAAGTAAATCTTCACCCCAGTCTAAGGTCTTTTGCACTCTGAAGCAGGTTTATTGCTAACATTAGCAACGACAGATTGCTCACTTCCCTGACCAAGGTCCTTCTTGCCCGGTTGCTCAGTTTGGTCGGACGGCCAGCTCTTGGCAGTCTGGGTAATTCCATATGTTTTTCAATTTTCCAATGACCACTGCTCTTGGAAACGTTCAACATTCTAGAAATTGCTTTATACCCTTCCCCAGATATATGCCTCATCACAATTCTATCTCAGAGATCTACAGACAGTTCTTTGAACTTCATGGTATATTTTTCTGCTCTGACATGCACTGTCAACTGTGGGACCTTATATAGACAGGTGTGTTTCTTTCTAAATCATATTCAAACAATTGAATTGGCCACATGTGGACTTATTTAACATTTAACTAGGCAAGTCAGTTAAGAACAAATTCTTATTTACAATGACGGCCTACCGGGTAACAGTTGGTTAACTGCCTTGTTCAGGGGCAGAACGACAGATTTTTACCTTGTCAGCTCGGGGATTCGATCCAGAAACCGTTTGGTTACTGGCCCAACGCTCTAACCACTAGGCTACCTGCTGCCCCAAATCAAGTTGTAGAGACATCTCAAGGATGATCAAAGGAAATTGTCTGCACCTGAGCTACATTTGGAGTGTCAAAGCAAACAGTTGTGAAAATGTATTTCATTTTCAATAAATTTGCAAAAATGTCTGTTTTCATGTTTTCACTTTGTCATTATGGGGTATTGTGTGTAGATGGGTGTGATCATTATTTTTTATTTTTTTCAGTTGGAATTCAGGCTGTAATACAACATTTGGAATAAGTCAAGGGGTATGAATACTTTCTTTAGGCACTGTATGTCAATTAGGGTGGCACACACTTGTTGTTGGTAGTTTTATGAGAAAGGCGGTTTTGTTAATGTGTCTCATTCAGTCGTTTCTTTGCTCTGCCAACAGTGAGAACAAACCAAAGAATGGAGGCATCTGTGTGGCGAATCACACAACTCCCATTGATGTCATCATCCTGGCCAATGATGGCTGCTATTCTATGGTACTGTATGTAAATCCTAGTGTGTAACAGTAAGCATTGGCTTTCTGTTTAAAGCTGTGTGTGTGTGTGTGTGCTAGTGCGGAATATGTGGGGAGCTTGGGAGACAGATGTATAACCCATTCTTTGCCAAGATGTTTAGTTTAAGATTCCCACTCAGTCATCACTTCCTCTCTCAGGTTGGCCAGATCCATGGTGGTTTGATCGGGGTAGTCCAGAGAGCCATGGTGAAATCCAGCCCACACATCTGGTTTGAGAGATCTGAAGTCAAAGACCGTCACCTTGTGGCCGAAAGGTAATACTGCAGCTGCATGTTGCAGAAACCATACTTTCCTTCCATTTCTCATTGTCAGACTTGGCGAAAGCATTAAAAAGCAGAGAATGCATTCTTATAATGTGGTGAAAACAGTTATATTATTAGTAGCGCTGTGACGGTCATGGAATTTTGGATGTGGGTTTTGTTGCACATTTTCTCCTCTCCTTCACTCCAGACTGCATGTGCTGCTATAGAAATATGCTTCTTAATTGTGATCATTCAGTCAGTTCTTCATTTTATGGTTATTTTATTTTTGTGACGGTCTTCATCCATAACCGTCGGTTATACGGTAATATGGTAATTTTCCCATCCCTAGTTATTAACATGTTATTTACACTGTTCTGTATTTTCTTTTTCCAGGCTTAGCAATCATGTAGCAGACAAAACTAAACACCCCATCCTCATCTTCCCAGAGGGTTAGTATGAAAACGGACCCTTTTCTGATGGATCGAGTGCTGCTCAAATAGAAATGAGATATGGCAACTAATGAAGGCTGTAATGATGATAAAAATTCACCCTATGTCGGATCTGTGTGAGTGTGTAATGCTGCGGCGTGACAATGTGTTTCTCACTCAGGCACCTGCATCAACAATACCTCAGTGATGATGTTCAAAAAGGGCAGCTTTGAGATAGGCTGTACTTTCTACCCTGTGGCCATTAAGGTAGTCTCTCCCTCTCTCTCTACTGCCGTTTTATCTATTATTCTCTCTCAACCACCTAACCCGCTCCCTTTGACCTCTCCCTGTGACAGTATGACCCTAGGTTTGGCGATGCGTTCTGGAACAGCAGTAAGTTTGGGATGGTCAACTACCTGCTGAGGATGATGAGCAGTTGGGCCATCGTCTGCAGTGTCTGGTACCTTCCACCTATGAGCAGAGAGGTGTGGCCTTTGTTTTGGTTTAGCCCAGTAACGTTGTTATTATTGATTTGTATAATGCAGTTATAAACAAGGGAATCCCCTAAGGTCTAGAGCTAAATAATCCTGACAGTGATAAGTCAAAAACTCCATCCTGGTATGGAGACTCCATGTTAACTGTCTGACTGAGCCATCTCTGTTGTCTGTGTAGGAGGGAGAGGATGCGGTGCAGTTTGCCAACAGAGTAAAAGCAGCCATCGCCACGCAGGGAGGACTGGTGGACCTGCTCTGGTGAGTTTCAGTGAATACGCATCTCACACACACACACATTCTGTCTAGCACGATTCCTAGCTGTGTGTTTATCATGGTGTGTACATTCTTGCAAGTGTACATGTGTTGAGGGTTGTACAAAACTCTTCCCTGTGTTTATCTGTCTGCTCTAAGGGATGGAGGGCTGAAACGAGGGAAGGTGAAAAATACGTTCAAAGAGGAGCAGCAGAAGCTGTACAGCAAGGTGCTGGTTGGAGACCAGGAGGACCAAGGTGAAGACAGACCACAGGAAGATGAAGAAGAAGAAGAGGGGGACCAAAATGAAGACAGACCACTTGAAGATTACACACCCAGACCACTGGAAGACTGCTCTCTGAGACTACAAGAAGAAGAGGAGGAGAGAGGCTCAGAGACACCAATGAAGGATCAATGAGGGTGGGGGTTCCATTCCTACCAAGTTATTAAGTGTCAGCGGAGCCCCACTCACTGTCTTGGTGAGGCACTAGACCAGAGGATTTATTGGATTGGAAGCCTTAAAGTAATTTCAATAACAATGAACTACTCAGAGAACATTTCAATAACAATGAACTACTCAGAGAACATTTCAATAACAATGAACTACTCAGAGGACATTTCAATAACAATGAACTACTCAGAGAACATTTCAATAACAATGAACTACTCAGAGACCATGTAGTGCAACTGAAACACTATCATTTTCTACAGGCTGTAAGTCACATACTTTTGAGTTTGTGCTGCACTATGCACAGTCATTTTATGAATGTTAACTGTTTTAATACTGTATTTAAATATTTTCTTTATTTATGCTATTTTGACCAGTATATTTGGGTCGTTTTGGGTAGTGCAATTAGGTCCCCCAAAACTTGATGAAAACAATGTATCATAAAGAGCACATGTTCACTTAATAACATTAATTTCAGCCTGTTTTGGCCTTCCATGGTGACATCACCATACAGTAAATTAATAGACCAATAAGAAAGAGGGTGCCATTTTTCACTTTTCCCCTCCCCACTCAGACTACTCCCAGACAATCCTAGCAAAATTCTTGCTTGAGAAATTGCCCTTTGCTAAGAAGCTATTCTTGTTAGTTTTCAATTAAAATTGTAAAAAATAATCACAGTAAGGTTCTTGTTACCCATAAATAATTTGATATTGAGATAAAAATGCATTGCAACTTTTAAAGTAACAGGGTTGACTTAACAGGGTTGAAGTTTTCATCTTAAATCAGCCATGTGCAAAAGGGATGGGCAATTGAATGCAAGCTTCATCCCAATTATTATAATTTTTTAAAACATTTCTACCCTATCTATATATGGGAAACATTCAGTTTTCCACCACACAACATCAGAAAATGACCAAAAAGCTTTTACATTATGATTTGACGTCAGTTTCTGTAGAGAAAATATTTTATAAAAGGAATAGTTTAAATTAGAGTTCTGTTAATGTAACAGGGTGGCCCCTAAAATGAGGGACAAATGTAAGTTATTCACTTATCGCGTGAAGTAAATAATAATCTTCAGAAATGACTTTGTCAAAGAAATAAAATAACTAGGGCTTTACAATGATGGAGAAATGTTTGCGTTAAGTGGGTTAAAATCCTACTAGAAGTCTGGAAAACACGAGGGACATGTCAAAATGCAGATTTTTGGCACTTTAACAGATTTTTTTATGTGACTAAAGACTTGCTAATGTTACATGGCACTTTAATATAACAGGCTTTTCAATATTGGTGCACAATTACAATTTCAAATGTCAAAGGGGGGCAAAAGGCACTCTATTCGTGGAACGATCCAGTTCTGCATATTGCGAAAACCGGAGGAAAGGTTACAAAGCCACAGCAGACCAAATATATGCAGATAATAGGTCAATATGTGTCACAGTCCGAGACAATAGAGAACATGACACGGAAGACTGTTACCATGTTATCAAAATAAACTTTGTTGTACAATTAATGGTAAAATGTATTGCATTTCTAAAAGTTAACAATATTGTCATGAATTCAGTGTGTGAAATTAGGCAAAAATATTAGCCCCACTAATAATTGTATCAAAATACACTGAACAAAAATATAAATGCAACATTTAAAGTGTTGGTCCTATGTTTCATGAGCTGAAATAAAAGATCACAGAAAATTACCATATGCACAAAAAGCTTATTTCTCAAAAATGTTGTGCACGCATTTGTTTACATCCCTGTTAGTGAGCAGTTCTCCTTTGTCAAGATATGCCACACCTGTCAGGTGGATGGATTATCAAGAAGCTGATTAAACAGCATGATCATTACACAGGTGCACCTTGTGCTGGGGACAATAAAAGTCCACTCTAAAATATGCAGTTTTGTCACACAACACAATGCCGCAGATGTCTCAAGTTTTGATAGAGCGTACAATTGGCATGCTCACTGCAGGAATGTCAACTAGAACTGTTGAAAGATAATTTAATATTAATTTCTGTACCATAAGCCGCCTCCAATGCCGTTTTATAGAAATTGTCAGTACGTCCAACCGGCCGCACAACCGCAAACCACGTGTAACCATGCCAGCCCAGGACCTCCACATCAAGCTTCTTCACCTGTGGGATCGTCTGAGACCAGCCACCCGGACAGCTAATGAAACAGGAGTATTTCTGTCTGTAATAAAGCCCTTTTGTGGAAAAAATATATTTCTGATTGGCTGGGCCTGGCTCCCCAATGCCCTCCCAGGTCCACCCATGGGCACCCCTACTCAGTCATGTGAAATCCATAGATTAGGGTGTAATGAATGAATTTCAATTGATTGATTTACTTTATATGAACTGTAAAATCATTGAAATTGTTGCATTTATATTTTGTTCAATAGCTTGAATTCTATCTAAAAACACCAGATTTGCCCCTGGTAGGATATACAATGAAATCAATGTGTATTTTTCACCATGTAAGGTACAATTCATCATTAGAAAACGGTCTTCTTGGTCAATGTGCTGGGATATAAGGGAACATTTTGTATTCTTATTTATCAGGATGCCTACACCTCTGCTGTTACTGCAGTATGTGACAGCATAGGCCTCTCCAACCCAGCTCCTCTTTAAATGTTACATTTTTCCTTTTTTTAAATGTAACTCTTGCAAGATAACCACATCTGCAGAAAATCTCTAAGTGTTTGAGAACCATATGCTTTTTTCCCCCACTGTGGAGCCTGTGCACATATAGAATCAATGTTAACCTTATCTGTTCTGTCTATCATGGAAGAACCAAGTAAAACATTTTTGCAGACTGTACATTACATATATAGTGTGTGTGGGCATGTGGACTGAGCAATCATTTAACAAAAAACATAAAAACACGTTATGGAAATTTTTACACAGGGACACTCGAAGTCAATCTTAATATGAATAATCCGTTATTTGTCAACACGCTGGAGAGGTTCCAACCAACTCAATGCACCATAGTACACATGTCAATCAGGAGCTCTGCTTGGGCAGACCCAGCAGTTGTCTTATATACGGCTATAAACAGACAAGTTATAGTTGCATAATTTACGTAATTAATTCATCATTACCGCTTTGTTTCATACCCATGTGAGAGACGCAGACTTGGTCTCAACCTTTAAGTCTTTATTGAAGACTCATCTCTTCAGTAGGTCCTATGATTGAGTGTAGTCTGGCCCAGGAGTGTGAAGGTGAACGGAAAGGCACTGGAACAACGAACAGCCCTTGCTGTCTCTGCCTGGCAAACTCCCCTCTCTCCACTGGGATTCTCTGCCTCTAACCCTATTACAGGGGCTGAGTCACTGGCTTACACGGAACCCAAACCGGCTGCGCGCATGCGCCATCGTGCGCTATCGTGTATAAATGTATTTTGTCCCCCTACACCAAACGCGATCACGGCACGTAGGTTAAAATATCAAAACAAACTCTGAACCAATTACATTAATTTGGGGACAGGTCGAAAAGCATTAAACATGTATGGCAATTTAGCTAGTTAGCTTGCACTTGCTAGCTAATTTGTCCTATTTAGCTAGCTTGCTGTTGCTAGCTAATTTGTCCTGGGATATAAACATTGAGTTGTTATTTTACCTGAAATGCACAAGGATCTCTACTCCGACAATTAACCCACACATAAAACAGCCAACTGAATCGTTTCTAGTCATCTCTCCTCCTTCCAGGCTTTTTCATCTTTGAACTTATATGGTGATTGGCATCTACACTTTTACCACGACAACCGGCAAAACAGCTCATCTTTCAATCACCCACGTGGGTATAACCAATGAGGAGATGGCACGTGGGTACCTGCTTCTATAAACCAATGAGGAGATGGGAGAGGCAGGACTTCCAGCGCGATCTGCGTCAGAAATAGAAAGGAGTTCTATTTTAGCCCTTGCATCGCAGACGCTCGTTGGCACGGGCGAGCAGTGTAGGTGCAATAACTGAATAACATGGAATGACGAAATTTATTTTGCGACACTCGCGCACGCGACGTGTCCGGTCTGGTCAGCATGTTACTGGTGCTCTTCCATGCCGTCCCTAGGAGGGGTGCGTCACTTGAGTGGGTTGAGTCACTGATGTGATCTTCCTGTCCGGGTTGGCGCTCCCCTTGGGTTGTGCCGTGGCGGAGATCTTTGTGGGCTACACTCGGCCTTGTCTCAGGATGGTGGTTGAAGATATCCCTCTAGTGTTGTGGGGGCTGTGCTTTGGCAAAGTGGGTGGGGTTATATCCTGCCTGTTTGGCCCTGTACGGGGATATCGTCGGATGGGGCCACATTGTCTCCCGACCCCTCCAGTCTCAGCCTCCAGTATTTATGCTGCAGTAGTTTATGTGTCGGGGGGCTAGGGTCAGTCTGTTATATCTGGAGTATTTCTCCTGTCTTATCCGGTGTTCTGTGTGAATTTAAGTATGCTCTCTCTAATTCTCTCTTTCTCTCTCTCTTTCTTTCTTTCTTTCTCTCTCTCGGAGGACCTGAGCCCTAGGACCATGCCTCAGGACTACCTGGCCTGATGACACCTTGCTGTCCCCAGTCCACCTGGCCGTGCTGCTGCTCCAGTTTCAACTGTTCTGCCTGCGGCTATGGAACCCTGACCTGTTCACCGGACGTGCTACCTGTCCCAGACCTTCTGTTTTCAACTCTCTAGAGACAGCAGGAGCGGTAGAGATACTCTGAATGATCGGCTATGAAAAGCCAACTGACATTTACTCCTGAGGTGCTGACCTGTTGCACCCTCGACAACCACTGTGATTATTATTATTTGACCCTGCTGGTCATCTATGAACATTTTAACTTCTTGGCCATGTTCTGTTATAATCTCCACCCGGCATATCCAGAAGAGGACTGGCCACCCCTCATAGCCTGGTTCCTCTCTAGGTTTCTTCCTAGGTTCTGGCCTTTCTAGGGTGTTTTTCCTAGCCACCGTGCTTCTACACCTGCATTGCTTGCTGTTTGGGGTTTTAGGCTGGGTTTCTGTACAGCACTTTGTGACATCAGCTGATGTAAGAAGGGCTTCATAAATACATTTGATTTGATTTGATTTAATTCTTAGTGTAAATTATTATACATATCGCAGTGTGCAGACCTCCACAATCAAACTGATACCCCAAATAAACAATTTTTGATAAGCCTAAATCAATTACGGGCACGGTTGACCACCCCCTCCGTCCCCAGGCACTCATCCTTCCTGGCGTTTCTTCAAGTTCTTCTTCAGATAGTGTTTCAGTTCATCCTTTTTAATGGCACATGTTCAAAGTGGATGGCCCTTGATAATGTCTCTCACCTGAGCTGCCACCGTCCTTTACAGTCCATTATGTCTCTGTCCATTTTCCTACCAGTACACCAGCAGCATGAGAGAAGTTAGGACTGGATCTCTCTCCATGCTCACTCCACATGGACCCATGTCACATGAGAGAAAAGGCAGTTGATAGTGTCGATTGGATGCAGGTCTCATGGTAGAAGTGGTGAAGGACCATAATGAACGCCATTGTCGCCATTACTTCAGCCGATTAGAGGGGGTGTTGAGGTTCACACTGTTTTTTGGCCGAATTATCCCTTCATGCATCTAGATACCATCTGTGGTCACCTTCGCCATAACCACGAGAGAGGACAGACCAGAACAACAGTTTAGTTTAAGGCATTTCTGTTTCAGGAAATCCAGACTTCTAAGACAAATGTCAAAGAGAATAACAACACACAGTTGAAACCATTTCCCCCCCCAATTGGCTTATACTCCCCTATCATCTTGGCGATCTCAATGAAGAGTTACAGGTCAGGGAGTCATAGGGCTAATCCTTAGGGAGAAATCCCGACCATCCAGCAGACCCAATCTGGTGAGATTTGTTATTGAAGCAAGACAAAAACAAATAAAAGAAAACAACCACAATAGATGTGGGGAAAACATCAATCCATTTGAAGTAACTGTCATCCCTATTAAGTGAGTGTTTTCCTTTACCTCAGACATTATTTAAAGATATTTCAAACATTTCAAACATTTTGTGTATCAGGTTTACAATGGGTTTTTCAATACACTTCTTCTCAAGAGAATGTACTTGTGTGCAACCAAAACTCTGACATTAGAAACTTTCATTTGTGTACAGCATCCTTTCTGACCTGTGAAAAACCCACTAAAACCAAATAAAAAGACCCCACACTTCTAAATCAAACAGAGTATTAACCACTAACAAATAATAATTAACAGGTGGGTTGTGTGTGGGTGCTGGTGTGAGTGTGACAAAATTCGTAGGGTAAACACAAACAAAATGGCCTTCATTTGGGAGGCCCCTTAACTTTTCTAGGGTACTTGGGACACCGTCCCACCTGACCAACATCCAGTGAAAATGCAGGGCGCCAAATTCAAACAACAGACATCTCATAATTAAAATTCCTCAAACATACAAGTATTATACACCATTTTAAAGATAAACTTCTTGTTAATCCAGCCACAGTGTCTGATTTCAAAAAGGCTTTACGGTAAAAGCACACCATGCAATTATGTTAGGTCAGCGCCTAACCGCAGAAAAGCCTACAGCCATTTTCCAACCAAGGAGAGGTGTCACAAAAGCCAGAAATAGCGTTAAAATTAATCACTTACCTTTGATGATCTTCATCTGATGGCACTCCCAGGTCTCCATGTTAGACAATAAATGTTTGTTTTGTTCGATTAAGTTCATCTTTATGTCCAAATACCTCCTTTTTGTTTGCGCGTTTAGTCCAGTAATCCAAATGCACAAGGCGCGGGCACTAAGTACAGACGAAAAGTCAAAAAAGTTCCATTATAGTTCGTAGAAACATGTCAAATGATGTATAGAATCAATCTTTAGGATGTTTTTATCATAAATCTTCAATAATATTCCAACCGGACAATTCCTTTGTCATTAGAAATGAAAGGGAACGGACCTTTCGGCCAGACCCCTGGTTGAAACAACTCTTATTCGCTCCCCTTTCACAATAGAAGTCTGAAACAATGTTCTAAAGACTGTTAACATCTAGTGGAAGCCTTAGGAAGTGCAATCTGACCCCATTTACACTGTATATTGGATAGGCAATCACTTGAAAAACTACAAACCTCAGATTTCCCACTTCCTGGTTGGATTTTTCTCAGGTTTTCGCCTGCCATATGAGTTCTGTTATACTCACAGACATCATTCAAACAGTTTTAGAAACTGCAGAGTGTTTTCTATCCAAATATACTAATAATATGCATATCCTAGCCTCTGGGCCTGAGTAGCAGACAGTTTACTCTGGGCATGCTTTTCATCCGGACGTGAAAATACTGCCCCCTACCCCAAAGAAGTTAACAGCTGGATCCGGGAACTTTTAACTGCTCTCCCAAGGCACCTTCCTCAGGAAGCCTTTCAAAGGGAGAGATACAGAATCATTGATAAACAGGAAGAAAAAAAACTTGGTAGCGGACATTCCATCAGTCCTGGAAAAAAGAAAAGAAAGATAATTGAGTTTACTGCATCTTGGGCAGGAAGTCTTAATAAACCCATCCGTATACAGAATTATACCTTAGACACATTTATACTTCAGACACATCAGATGATATGGTGTCCCATAAAGCTGAATTGGGCACCTTCTAAAGTAAACAACTATTTTGTCATCTTCATTTTTTTGGCCTCACAAGTCTTCGACTGGCAGCTTCATTAAATAGTGCCCGCAAAACACCAGTCTCAACGTCAACAGTGAAGCGGCGACTCCGGGATGCTGGCCTTCTAGGCAGAGTTGCAAAGAAAAAGCCATATCTCAGACTGGCCAATAA
The DNA here is from genome assembly GCF_045679555.1 of Salvelinus alpinus. NCBI lineage: Eukaryota > Metazoa > Chordata > Actinopteri > Salmoniformes > Salmonidae > Salvelinus > Salvelinus alpinus. The sequence continues at coordinate 98,233,006 of NC_092086.1, read as the reverse complement.
AAAGGAAAGATTAAGATGGGCAAAAGAAAACAGACACTGGACAACTCTGCCTAGAAGGTCAGCATCCTGGAGTCGCCTCTTCACTGTTGATGTTGAGACTGGTGTTTTGCGGATACTATTTAATGAAGCTGCCAGTTGAGAACTTGGGAGGCATCTGTTTCTCAAACTAGACACTCTAATGTCCTCTTCCTCAGTTGTACACTGGGGCCTCCCACTCCTCTTTCTATTCTGGTTAGAGCCAGTTCGCGCTGTTCTGTGAACTGCGCTGTACGAGATCTTCAGTTTCTTGGCAATTTTTCACATGGAATAGCCTTCATTTCTCAGAACAAGAATAGACTGACGAGTACAGACGAGAAAGTTATGTTTCTGGCCATTTTGAGCCTGTCATCGAAGCCACAAATGCTGATGCTCCAGATACTCACCTAGTCTAAAGAAGGCCAGTTTTATTGCTTCTTTAATTAGCACAACAGTTTTCAGCTGTGCTAACACAATTGCTAAAGGGTTTTCTAATGATCAATTAGCCTTTTAAAATTATAAACTTGGATTAGCTAGTACAATGTGCCATTGGAACACAGGAGTGATGGTTGCTGATAATGGGCCTCTGTATGCCTATGTAGATATTCCATAAAAAAGTTGCAGTTTCCAGCTATAATAGTCATTTACAACATTAACAATGTCTACACTGTATTTCTGATCAATTTGATGTTATTTTAATGGACAAAATAATTAGCTTTTCTTTCAAAAACAAGGACATTTCCAAGTGACCCCAAACTTTTGAACGGTAGTGTATATATACACTGTATTTGAAACAGTATGTTAAACTTTTATTTAGTCTCCAATATGGGATATATTTGTTATGGAATATGAGGTGAAACTAACCCGGTAATTACTTGTACTGGCAATGTAATTTAATTAGCTCTACAATGATTTTATGATCAGTACAAAAATCATATCATGGCTTTATTTTTATAGCACCCTTCGTTTTATCACAGAAGACAGTTTTATTACCCATCACTGTATTCTTTACCAAAAGGTTGGCTGGACCTCTTTAAAGTCACATAGATCACATCATTGCACTCCGAAGTATCTAACATTATGTTATCAAACCCCTTGTCAGTGCTGGTCAACTATGGAGACACCTTTGGTGTCTAAAGAGTTAGGTAGATAAGCCTTTCATTTCCTTGCACCTTATGTGTGGAATGATCTGCAATACACTTTAAAATTGGAGGGATTTGTGCCTCTAGGGCATTTCAGAGGGTTGTTAGGGGACCTTTTAACTGAAGAATGTGTCTGTTTGTTATGATTATAGATAGATCCATAAAACATCAGCTGACTTTAGTGATAAGAAAACTGTCTGTTTGCTGAATGGCCCAACATAATGTAGTCTGTCACACGGAAACTCTAAACATTTGATTTATTTTTTACAAAAAAAGGTGGGAAGGAATAGAGTGTTGGGGTGAGAGTTACTGGCTATACTGGCTGGGGGTCGGGACATGCGGGCGGCTCGGGCTGGCTGAGCAGTCTAGCAGATTTACTGCCGACTGGGCACATGCACACCACGTCATTTCAATGCGGAAATTTGGGTAATATTTGGTTGAGACCTGGTTCAATCAAATAGGCAGCCAGAAATTTGTTGAATTCCAAATGTGTTGTCACTATGCTTTCAACCATCTACAAGCACAACCAAATTCCAATGGAAAAACAATGTCAGATTTTTGGTTTAGTTGTCATCTAAATGTGTTATCACTGTGCTTACAACCATTTAAAAGCACAACAAAGTTCAAAACGGAATACAACGTCATATATTTTGTATTTTTAGACCAGCTTCATGTGTTATCCCTGTGCTTCATCTTATAGCACATCCAAATGACCTGGATTGCAGTTAAGATTTCATTAAAAGTACATAGCGCAAGTGATCAATGCTGTTCAAGATTCTGCGCAGATTATTACAGCAATTGTGAAGATCTCCACAGTCCTGCGACCTTTGCATGCTATCTTAAACATGCACGCTTTCTATGATTACGTAAGAAGACATTGATAGTTACTGTAGGCTAACTTCAGAATGTGACCATGGATGTGTTACTCATTTTAAGGTTGAATAAATATTTTTGCATTAGTTTGTAAGATAGCCTTAATTTTGAGTATTGAATTGTGTTTGGTTGACAACGAAACCAAATATCAACATTAAAAGGATATCTAATACTTGTATATTTTCCTCTGAGACACTGTCTTAATACTGTTCTTTAACTTGTATTTTTGGTTTAATTGGAGATGTGAATCCAATATATAATTTGTAAACTTGTCTACAAGATAATAGGCTATTTACTGTATTGCAAAAGTGATATTGAATTGTGTTTGGATTAGTAATTGATATGTTGGATTCACTTCTCCATCTCAACCAAGAATCACATTTAAAGAATAGGACTAAATCCAATCAAACTTGATCTAAAGTGCATTTCAAGTGTTATCAAGTGTTATATGATTTAGTCTTATTCTTAACTTAGATACTCTACTATTAGATACTCTCAACTAAATACAACTAAACTCTCAACTAAATATCCAAGTTAAGAATAGGACTAAATCATGTAACCCTTCAAAAGCACTTAAGATTAAGTTTGATTGGATTTAGTCTTATTCCTTAACTTTGATTATTGGTTGAGATGGAGACGTGAATCCAACATATCAATTATTAATATGTAAACAAACTGGAATTAAAGCCAGGCTAAGTTAGTGTCATAGATGGAACTAGCCAAGTAGAAGATACATCTCCTTCAACTGTTGATAATTGGTTGTGTTGACAACCAAACACAATTCAATATCCAGTTTGTCTACAAATGATCAATTTATGTGTTGGATTCATGTCTATATTTCAACCAAAAATCTAAATGAAAGAATAGGAGTATATCTAATCGAATCAAACTTTAAATGTACTTAAAATAAAGTTTGATTTGAAGGTACTGTACTGTAGAAGGCATCAACACATTAACAAAGTTGTTAATGAATGATAGTCAAACATCCCTTTCGGTTTCACCTTTACTCAGCATCACCGTCTGACACAAACAACAACAGTGCCAACAGTTAGATCCATAAAACATCAGATGACTTTCATAGGACTGAATCGAATCAAACTTTAAAGGCACTTCAAATAACATTTTAGTTGATTCAGTCTTATTCTTTAACTTAGATTTTTGGTTGAGATGGAGATGTGAATACAACATATTAAAGATTAACTTGAAGATTACATTTGATATGTTTGTATTGTCTATTTTTAGTTGAATCCTGGGTTGAATTAAAATAATAGACGTTGATGACTTTGCAAATGCTATATAGATCTAAATAGTATAATTGAGGATGTATGACTTATAAAGTGTGGTTACATTTAATTAGCTCTGTTAAACCTACACTTTGGAATGACTTTGATAGCAACAGTGAATATATTTAGTTATGAAGAGGTCTCTTAACAATCACTCTCATGATAGCACATTGGTAGCAATCAGTGACAAATATAAAAGCTAAAAAAGGGCTGGGCTTGGTTAAAACCCTGGATGGGAGGCCAAATGAATAGCTGTAGATAGATCAACTCTCTATTAGGAGGTGCTGCTCAGCGCATAGATTATTATTTATTTTTTTACATTTAGTGGATATAAAGTTGAAGATCTGACATTTTTTAAAAGGTACAAATGCATCATATTTTTTACATGGTTTGTCTATGTTGAAAATTGGTTACTATATTGATATAATCCAGTGGTTGAAATTTCACCCTCAAAACAACAGTTGAAGACTTTCTTCAATCCAATGTATTTTCCACATACAGTTGAAGTCGGAAGTGTACATACACTAAGGTTGGAGTCATTAAAACTAGCATTTCAACCACTCCACAAATTTCTTGTTAACAAACTATAGTTTTGGCAAAACTCAGTGCCTCTTTGCTTGACATCATGGGAAAATCAAAAGAAATCAGCCAAGACATCAGAAAAATAATTGTAGACCTCCACAAGTCTGGTTCATCCTTGGAAGCAATTTCCAAACGCCTGAAGGTACCACGTTCATCTGTTCAAACAATAGTATGCAAGTATAAACACCATGGGACCACGCAGCCGTCATACCGCTCAGGAAGGAGACGCGTTCTGTCTCCTAGAGATGAATGTACTTTGGTGCGAAAAGTGCAAATCAATCCCAGAACAACAGCAAAGGACCTTCTGAAGATGTTGGAGGAAACAGGTACAAAAGTATCTATATCCACAGTAAGACAAGTCCTATATCGACATAACCTGAAAGGCCGCTCAGCAAGGAAGAAGCCACTGCTCCAAAACCGCCATAAAAAAGCCAGACTACGGTTTGCAACTGCACATGTGGACAAAGATCACACTTTTTGGAGAAATGTCCTCTGGTCTGATGATACAAAAATAGAACTGTTTGGCCATAATGACCATTGTTATGTTTGGAGGAAAAAAGGGGAGGCTTGCAAGCCGAAGAACACCATCCCAACCGTGAAGCACGGGGGTGGCAGCATCATGTTGTGGGGGTGCTTTGCTGCAGGATGGACTAGTGCACTTCACAAAATAGATGGCATCATGAGGAAGGGAAATTATGTGGATATATTGAAGCAACATCTCAAGACATCAGTCAGGAACTTAAAGCTTGGTCGCAAATGCGTCTTCCAAATGGACAATGACCCCAAGCATACTTCCAAAGTTGTGTAAAAATGGCTTAATCTTGACGCTAGGGGTCAGATGTATTTTTTACAATTTTTTAAATAACGTTCCCAAGGTAAATGGACTATTTCTCAGGTCCAGATCGTAGAATATGCATATAATTTACAGATTAGGATAGAAAACACTCCAAAGTTTCCAAAACTGTCAAAATATTGTCTGTGAGTATAACAAAACTGATTCTGCAGGCAAAAACCTGAGGAAATCTAACCCGGAACTGATAAAAAAATAAAAAATAATCTGTGTTTCCTGGCCCGTCTTCCTTCCATTTAAAGGGGTATCAACCAGGTTCATTTTCCAATGGCTTCCTCAGGCTGTGACCAGGCCTTAGACATAGTTTCAGGCTTTTATTTTGAAAAATGAGCGAGATTTTTCAAAACTAGTCAGGTGTCCTCTGATTAGTTCCTGCGCGCGAGAAGGGTAGCTCTCCATTTTCTTTCTCTCTTTTAATGAATAGGTTACGGTCCGGTTGAAATATTATCGATTATGTTTGTTAAAAACAACCTGAATATTGATTATAAAAAACATTTGACATGTTTCTACGAACATTACGGATACTTTTTGGAATTTTCGTCAAACGTTTTTTTTTTTTTACCTTTATTTAACTAGGCAAGTCAGTTAAAGAACAAATTCTTATTTACAATGACAGCCTCAGAACAGTGGGTTAACTGCCTTCTTCAGGGGCAGAATGACAGATTTTTACCTTGTCAGCGCAGTATAGTGCGTATGTTATCGTGCGTGTGTGTGTATGCATATATCTGTGCCAATGTTTGTTTTGCTTCACAGTCCTCGCAGTTCCATAAGGTGTATTTTTATCTGTTTTTCTAATCAAATGTTACTGCTGGCATGAGTTACTTGATGTGGAATAGAGTTACATATAGTCATGGCTCTATCTAGTACTGTCTCCCATAGTTTATTTTGGACTTGGGGACTGTGAAGAGACCTCTGGTGGCATGTCTTGTGGGGTATGCATGGGTGTCCTCCACTTTGAGCCAGGAGAGATTGACATGCATAGCATTAATGTTAGCTCACTGTGTACACCCAAGGGCCAGCCATACTGCCCTGTTCTGAGCCAATTGCAATTTTCCCAAGTCCCTCTGTGGCACCTGACCACACGACTGAACAGTAGTTCAGGTGGGACAAAAGTAGGGCCTGTAGGACCTGCCTTGTTTATAGTGCTGTTAAGAACGCAGAGGAGCGCTTTATTATAGACAGATTTCTCCCCATCCTAGCTACTGTTGTATCAATATGTTTTGACCATGACAGTTTATAATCCAGGGTGAATCCAAGCAGTTTAGTCTCCTCAACTTGCTCAATTTCCACATTATTCATTACAAGATTTAGTTGATGTTTAGGGTTTAGTGAAGGATTTGTCCCAAATCAATGCTTTTAGTTTTTGAAATATTTAGGACTAACTTATTCCTTGCCACCCATTCAGAAAGAACAGCAGCTCTTTGTTAAGTGTTGTTGTCATTTCAGTTGTTGTGGTAGCTGACGTGTATAGTGTTGAGTCATCCACATACATGGACACACTAGCTTTACTCAAAGACAGTGACATGTCATTAGTAAAGATTGAAAAAAGTAAGGGGTCTAGACAGTTGCCCTGAGGAATTCCTGATTCTACCTGGACTTTGTTGGAGAGGCTTCCATTAAAGAACACCCTCTGTGTTCTGTTAGACAGGAAACTCTTTATCCACAATATAGCAGGGGGTGTAAAGCCATGACACATGTTTTTCCAGCAACAGACTGTGAACTATAATGTCAAAAGCCGTACTGAAGTCTAAGAAAACAGCCCCCCCAATCTTTTTATCATCAATTTCTCTCAGCCAATCAGTAATTTTTGTAAGTGCTGTACTTGTTGAATGTCCTTCCCTATAAGCATGCTGAAAGTTTGTTGTCAATTTGTTTACTGTAAAATAGCATTGTATCTGGTCAAGCACAATTTTTCCAAAAGTTTACTATGGGTTGGTAACAGCCAGATTGGTTGGCTATTTGAGCCAGTTAAGGGGGCTTTACTATTCTTAGGTAGGGGAATAACTTTTGCTTCCCTCTAGGCCTGAGGGCACACACTTTTTAGTAGGCTTCAACTGAAGATATGGCAAATAGGAGTGGCAATATCATCTGCTATTATCCTCAGTAATTTTCCTTCCAAGTTGTCAGACCCCAGTGGCTTGTCATTGATGATAGACAACACATTTTTCACCTCTTCCACACATACTTTACAGAATTCATAATTTGTTGCTGGCATGTCATGCCTAAATTTGCTAAACTTGCCAATGAAAAAATCATTAAAGTAGTTGGAATTATCAGTGTGTTTTGTGATGAATGAGCCATCTGATTCAATGAATGATGGAGCTGAGTTTGCCTTTTTGCCCAAAATGTCATTTAAAGGTGTTATCATTCTTTATGTAATTTATCTTTGTGTCATACTATAGATTCTACTTCTTTTTATTCAGTTTAGTCACATGATTTCTCAATTTGCAGTATGTTTTCCAACCAGATGTGCAGCCAGACTTATTTATTTCCTTTTACCTCATCCCTCTCAACAAGCCATTTATTATTTTTTTTCTCATCAATCTAAGGGTATTTAAAAAAATGACAGTCATTTTTTTAATGGGTGTGTGCTTATTTGTAACTGGAATAAGCAATTTCATAAATGTGTCAAGTGCAGTGTCTGGTTTCTCCTCATTACACACCACAAACCAGCACATATTATGTACATAATCAACATAGGAATCACTACAAAACTTATTGTATTACCTCTTATACACTATATTAGGACCAGCCTTCGGAACTTTGGTTTTCCTAGATATGGCTACTATATTGTGATCACTACATCTGATGGATTTGGATACTGCTTTAAATCAAATCCCAGCAGCATTAGTAAAGATGTGATCGGTGCATTGCTGATGATTTCATTCCTGTGCTGTATGTAACTACCATGGTAGGTTGACTGATAACCTGAACTAGGTTGCAGGCACTGGTTACAGTTTGAAGCTTTTCCTTGAGTGGGCAGCTTAAAACTTCTTATGGCTGCAGGGGCAGTATTGAGTAACTTGGATGAAAGGTGCCCATTTCAAACGGCCTCGTACTCAATTCTTGCTCGTACAATATGCATATTATTATTACTATTGGATAGAAAACACTCTCAAGTTTCTAAAACCATTTGAATTATATCTGTGAGTAAAACAGAACTCATTTTTCAGCAAACTTCCTGTCAGAAAGTGAAAAATCTCAAATCGAGGCTCTGTTCCAGGGCCTACCTAATCTTTTGCTTGAAATCTATTAGTATACATGCACTTCATACGCCTTCCACTAGATGACAATAGGCTGTGAGAGGTGAAATGGGGTCTCTAGCTCTTTCTATGGTCAAAAGAGAGCGCTTGGAATGACAGGATCCCAATTTACTTTGTTCAGGAAGACGCGGAAAGGACTTCCGGATTGGCTTCTGAAAAGCTGTTGTTATAGACGGCTAATAGCTCCGGCTTTGATTTTATTTGATAAATGTGACAATATCATCGTAAAGTATGTTTTTTCAATATAGTTTAATCAGATTATTGAAATTTTTTCGGGAGTTTTGGCGTGTTCCGTTCTCTGAGTTTGTTGACGATGGAGAGCTTCGCGCCACTTGGCAAGTTTTGCTTGCTAAATCGAGAGGGAAAAAGGCCGTTCTAAAACCAAACAACGATTGTTCTGGACGAAGGACCCCTTGTACAACATTCTGATGGAAGATCATCAAAAGTAGGACCCATTTATGATGTTATTTCATATATCTGTCGAACATGTGTACTATTAGTTTGCGCCCAGATTTTGGGCGCTCTCTCGCCATAACGTAAGCTGCATGTCGTACTGAAGTTATTTTTAGAATTCTAACACGGCGATTGCATTAAGAACTAGTGTATCTATCATTTCCTATACAACATGTATTTTTTTGTAAAGTTTATGAATAGTTATTTGGTCAGAATAGGTGAGTGTCAGAAATATATCCGGACATTCTGGGAAAAAGTTGCTAAGTTTTCCCAATGTATAACCACGGATTTCAGCTCTAAATATGCACATTTTCGAACAAACCATATATGTATTGTGTAATATGATGTTATAGGACTGTCATCTGATGAAGTTTGAGAAGGTTAGTGAAAAAATGAATATCTTTTGATGGTTTATTCGATATCGCTAACGTGCCTAACGAATCAATGCTGTTGTGTGGTTGGCTATTGTAGTAAGCTAATATAATGCTATATTGTGTTTTCGCTGTAAAACACTTAAAGAATCGGAAATATTGGCTGGATTCACAAGATGTTTGTCTTTAATTTGCTGTACACCATGTATTTTTCATAAATGTTTTATGATGAGTATTTAGGTATTTCAATTTGGTCTCTGTAATTGTTCTAGCTGCTTCGGTGCTATTTCCGATTGTAGCTGCAATGTAAAACTATGATTTATACCTCAAATATGCACATTTTTCGAACAAAACATAGATTTATTGTATAACTTGTTATAAGACTGTCATCTGATGGAGTTGTTTCTTGGTTAGTTTGGTTGGTTCTTGGTTAGTTAGGTTGGTTTTGTGCAAGCTACCTGTGCTGTGAAAAATGTCTGTGCTTTTTTGTATTTGGTGGTGAGCTAACATAAATATACGTGGTGTTTTCGCTGTAAAACATTTTAAAAATCGGACATGTTGGCTGGATTCACAAGATGTGTATCTTTCATTTGCTGTATTGGACTTGTTAATGTGTGAAAGTTAAATATTTCTATAAAAAAGCCAGTCAATATTGAAATCACCCAGAAAAATATACCTCTCTGTTGGTATCACATACATTACCAAGCATTTCACACATATTATCCAGATAATGACTGTTAGCACTTGTTGGTCTATAGCAGCTTCCCACAAGAATGGACTTTAGGTGAGGCAGATGAACCTGTAGCTGTATTACTTCAACAGTATTTAACAATCTTTACAGGAATGTGGTTCTGAACATAGACAGCAAAGCACTGTTGGCATTTCTGCCTTTTCTGTAGATGTTATAACCATGTATTGCTGACACTGTATCATCAAAGGTATTATCTAAGTGAGTTTCAGAGATTGTCAGAATGTGAATGTCATCTGTTACTAGCAAGTTATTGATTTCATGAACCTTGTTTCTTAAGCTACATATTTTAATGTGGGCCCTTTTTAGGACTTTTCTGGGATGCTTGATTGTTTTCATTGCTTTACTAGGAAGCTTAGCAGAAGTAGACATGCTCATGTTATTTATGTTTGAGCAGATAGTGCAGGGTGAGCTGCACACAGTGAACTTCCTACTAGGGCACACCGCCTCAGTGCTAACCGTATAACTCTGGTTCATAGGCACATGATTACTGCATATAATAGCTGTAGGATCAATAGAGACATTCAGGGCAGTTAGAGGGACATAAATTAAGTTAATTACATTGTGTCTGCCAACACCCCTGGGACAATGTACATTTGCAGCTGGGCTTGGGTCATTGATAAGTCATTGTCTCAATGCAGCCTTGAAATGTGTGGACAGAGTCCAGAAGCCAAGATGATTTGTATGGACTCTGTCATTCCTGTAGAGCATCTTCTGTTTCCAGAAGGTGTCAAGGTTATCTATAAAAGTGATTCCAGCAGAGATACAGTAATCTTTTAGTTAGGTGTGTAATGCCAGTAACCTGCTGAATCTTTCACACCCTAGGCCGAACGAAGGTACTGGACCTGAAATAATTGGCAGCTTTTTGGAATCTTTCAATGCTAGAATCAGTTCTTTAAAATCAACTTTCAGAAGTTCCCAGCTAGCCCTCCTAATGTCATTTGACCCCACATGGACTACGACAGCGTCAGTTCCTGGCTGCTGTCGTAGAATGGTCGGAAGCAGCCTTGTAATGTCCTGTACTCGTGCTCTAGAATAGCAAATGGTTTTTTGCACTGGGAACCCTGATGTTTCTTAACATAGAACTGCCGATGACGACAGCTGGTACAATGGCTGAGGAGGTCCTTACCATTCTTACGCCTTGAGTGGTTTTGCAAACACCTCGAGGGCCGAAGGGCGTGGGGCCGATGGACCCGAGCCAGCTGTAGTATCCATCGTGGATGATGAATGGGCCAGAGTCTCGGACAGCCTCACAGTCTGATGAGGGTGGCAGCTCTGAGGATCTGAACCTGAGGTAGATGCCACCAAAGAGGGAGACAGAACAGAGGATGAAGGTGCAGGTACCTTCGGATTTGATCTCACATCGGAAGCCCACAGGGAAGGTAAGTCTACACCAATCACACAATTAATTGGAATTTTTATACAACTCACGATGTGGAAAATTAATGACGGTGTAGAGTATTATAACTCAGGCTAGTGAAACACGTTTCGTCAACAACATACTCAGTGGCGAACTGAGCATGGTTAGGGTAGGGAGTGACCATTCGCACGGACAAGCATACACATGCCAACCCGCCTAGACACATGTCCATGCGGACGCATATCCCAATGCATCCATATGACACTGGAAAAAATGGCTGGCCTGAGCCATCTGAGTTGCCCAACCCATCCACCCACCACAAAGACCCTTTGTTTTGTATACAGAGTGACCAGTAGATTGGCCAGACCACTCAGCCAGCCTGCACGTCCCAACCCCCAGCCAGTATAGCCAGTAACCTCCTCCTCTTGTTTTTGTTTTTTTCTACAGTTTCTCAAGGGGCCATGCAACAAACCGGCTCTGAAACTATTTCTGGGGGTTAAAATTAGTGTAAGTGTGACAGACTAAATGATGTTAGGCCATGCAGAAAACAGATTTACTTGAACTGAAGTAATGCTTTTATATCACTAAAGCCAGCTGATGTTTTATGGATCTATCTATTGGCACTGTTGCTTTTGTTAGACAGTCATGCTGAGTGAATTCGAAACTGAAAGGTTGAATCAACGTTGTTTCAAGGTCATTTCAACCTGAAAATATATGTAAGGATTGTTGAATCAACGTGGAAACTGATTGGATTTGCAAAAAGTCATAAACTTTTTTTATCCAAATTTTAAACAATTTCCAATGACATGGTGAAACTATAATTTTTTCACTTTGAATTCACGTTAAATGTAAATCAAAACTAGACATTGAAATGACTTCTGTGCCCAGTGGATGTTTGATTATCATTCATTAATGACTCTGTAAGTGTTGATGCCATCTACAGTACAATACCTTCACCTGGCTTTGTGTCATGTTCAGTGTGGGAGCAAGCTTGGCTCTTTCATCTGAAAACAGGTACTTATTCTGTTGAACGGTTGTCTCAGGCTTCAAGCCACTGAAGGTTGGTCTGGTGTGTTTAACTTTTCTGTCTGTATTGCTTCGGTCTCAGGTCAGAGAACAGAACACAGTAAACACATCATAATGGCCATTCACAGCTCCATTTACATTCTGTATCGCCCCATTTGATCTAAATAATTTATGCATTAAGATAAAACTAGTGAATGAAAAAAATGATGTCAAGAATTGTAAAAGAAAATACAATTGTTGTGGTATTCATAAACATCAATCCATGATACAACTCCTCTTCTTTATTGCATTAATAATATAAAACAGTAACAGCATACATTTTGCAAAGTAATTTTGCTGAGCGGAGAAGAGTGGGTAGGTGAGGCTGTGTTTTCATACCACTCCCCCAACCTTAAACTGAAGAGGTTGTTCTGTCTCAAAACAAAACTATACACCTGTCACACTAACACAAGCCAACGTCACTGCTGCCCTGCTACTGTATCAGTCCAGTCTGTAGACTCCATAGATAATAAGTACACTTCAAGACAGGCAAACCTGAAGAGAATGGGGAACAGTAACAGCATTGGTAAGAATAACATATTAATATTATTCACATTCTGATGTGTTCAACAACAGATGTGTAGACAGATATAACACATGTACAGAAATGAAATATAATTTTATTTAAACATAAGCATTAAGGTGTCTATAATAGGATATATTTGTCAAAAACGTGTGTAGACATTATTAAATGCATTTTTATAGCTTCCAATTTTTTTAATTTTTACAATGGAGTACTAAATTGCTCGGTGGCTTCAAAAGCCCCTTGTCTGTCATCTAGGGTGCATACACATTATTGGTAAAAACATTGCAAAAATTGCTATTCTAAAATGAAATGGTAATCTATTAATAACAAGCAAGGTTGGGGAGTAACATGTAAGGGATTACTTATGGTAGAAAAATTATCATTAAATTCTCAAACAGCTCTGGTGGACATGCATGCAGTCAGCATGCCAATTGCACACTTCCTCAACACTTGAGACATCTGTGGCATTGTGTTTTGTGACAAAAATGCACATTTTAGAGTGGCCTTTTATTGTTCCCAGCACAACGTGCACCTGTGCAATGATCATGCTGTTTAATCAGCTTTTTGATATGCATCACCTGTCAGGTGGATGGATTATCTTGGCAAAGGAGAAATGCTCACTAACAGGGATGTAAACACATTTGTGCACAACATTTTAGAGAAACAAGCTTTTTGTGCGTGTGGAACATTTCTGGGATCTTTTATTTCAGCTCATGAAACATGGGACCAACATTTTACATGTTGCGTTTATAGTCTTGTTCAGTATATTTAACTTTTGATGTGTATAGCATTGCTTACTAGGTGTTGTCCTCTGATTTCTGTAACTACTCCCCCCTTCAAATCAGGGTTGATTGGAAAATGCTGTCCAAAAGAGGATCTTTGTACTCCCTGACTAAGGCCATGCAGCCGAAACGCGTCTGCGTTTGTAATCTTTGTTTCCATTAAACATGCCATACAAATAAAGCAATTTTGATGAACTATGTGAAGAGTGCCTTGGTCCTTAATTTTTGATGACCAATTTACACCTTTTACCAAATACGTTAATAATTAATATGACATTTGGACTTTAGCAAGAGAAAATGAAACTAAAGGATCAGTGAGATCTTTGCTATAAAACCATAAACTCAAGGACATTGTGGCTTAAGTGTAGTCAAGACCATTAAAGTTTTCTGAAGGAAAGTAGACTTGCCATTAGAACACCATTAAAAATAATCTTCCTCCCTCTCTTTAGAATTTTGTCCAACACATGGGCGTCACTGTCTGGGGCCCCTGTCCTTCCATAAAGGGGTATTGGGGACCCAGGTGTGTCTGAGTCTGGGAGGTAGGCGTGTGGAGAGGAACAGGGAGACCTTCCAGAATGGTCTGACCTTCAGCAGTCGTCCAGTCAGGGTCCAGGAGAAGATACATCTGCGGGTGGAGTTTTGTGACCAGCACTGGAATGGAGCTTTGCGGGTGGGATTCACCTCCATACCCCCCTCCTCCTGTGGGCCACTCTTCCCCCCTGCCATGGCCATCCCTGACCTCACCACCACCGACCGGTACTGGGCATCCCCCGTGCCCTCCAGCCTCAACATGCCAGGGGCAGAGCTCCGCTTCTGGGTGACCCCTAAAGGGGTGCTGGTGTACGAGGGGCCAAATCGTGTGAGGTACCTGCTCCTGAAGGGGGTGGATGTGAGAAGCCCCCTCTGGGCTATTATAGATGTCTACGGGCAGACCAGAGCTGTGCTCTTATTGGGTGAGGCATTTGGTAAATTTCTTGTTTAATCAAATGTAAAAATCTATTTTGTTCCAGATTATATCTAAATACTACTTAACTGATCTGTTCTTTATATTATTCGTCCATTCCTCAGGATCAAAAAAAAAAAGATGCAATACGCGGAGGTCCTGCCCTGTCCCTCCTCCTCCCTCTGTGTCTTATGAGGACAGCTGCATGTGTGTGAACAAGGGTCATCCCTGTTGCACCTCTCAGGGCAACAACCTCCCCACTGACCCTATCATTACCACACAGATGGACTCCTCTGCAGGTTAGTAACCAACTGCATTATTAAAGTCTAGTTATTCAGGCTGGGGATTGTAAAAGCAATACAATTTATATGGTTACAATACAGTTTAATTTCAAATTTTAGAATAATATGGATTTCTGTTGATCATGTTCTTTAAAAGGTACTGTTGTCTATTTACCATGTAGTTCTCTTTGCAACTTCTGTCTTGGCTTGGTGATCATAATGTTTTTTGTTGTTGCTGTTTATCTATCCTACACTGTAGAGCGGGGGCCTGTTGCACAAAAGTAGAATTAAGACATCCGGGATAAATGACTCAGCTGAGCTCAATGAAGCCAAAACATGTGCGTCCAGGCTTAATTGGTTGCACAAAGACCAAGCCAGGATGAGCAGACACGGATTCATTAAGCCAGGTGAAACCAATCCTGGATAGGTGCGCGCTCACGGCTCACTCAAATAGACCCCGCCACAGATCACAGATTAACTGATTTACCATGGCAACTAGAGCCGCGTACTTTTCCCCGTCGGAAGCACAAATCCTCATGGAGGCATACGAGGAGGTAAAAGATATAATTAAGAAGAAAGGCAACACCGCCACAGTGATAAAGCAAAGAGAAAAAGCGTGGCAAAGTATTGCAGACCGCCTGAATGCGTAAGTAGTGCACAATTACACACTCACCGCTCCGCTGAAACATCACAATTACAATTCAAATATTTAATTCACATCTCCAAAAATGCAGTTGTACTGTAATTATGAAACGGTTAAATTTTTTATTGAAATGCACTGCAGATATGAGTGAAATTGTGTAAAGTAACTCCATCACACTGTATAAAGCTATGATACATTTTTTGATATTTTTACTGAAAACAAGACAAAAATACCAAGTAATTTTTTGCAGTGTGACTCCATTAAATGTGTGTGTGTGTGTGTGTGTGTGTGTGTGTAGATTAAACATGAAGGGGCCAAAACGGACATGGCAGCAGGTCAAAATCAAATACAAGAACATTCTGCAGAATGGTATGGTCCCTGACTAATATTTAACAAAGCACAAGCATATATTGTACCCAGAAGGTGCCTGCTCACACATTGTCTGTACTGTTTTAGCAGTGAAAAAGAATACCCACAGACAAGGCACGGGTGGTGGGTCACCAAAAGCTGACCTTACCCCAGCAGAGGACATGGCCTTGGAGCTAAATAAAGGCAGGCCCGTCTTAGAGGGGATCCCTGGGGGGAAAGAGACGAGCATAGGTTCCTCCCAAGATGCCACCCGCTTCATTCAAGGTATGTCCTTCCATCTCTACATGGGATACAACCACATTCATATTGAATCAATTTGGACTGTCTGACTTTGGTTTACCTATTGCCTTGCAGTGTCTGGCAGCACTGTGTTCCTGTTAGAGCCACCAGCACAAGCACCAGACGATGCTGATCCAGTGAGTACTCCATCAAAGGCATACTGTAGGCCTGGCATGTCTTGTCTACTAGCTTCAATATGAATCCGATTAAATGTGATAGGGTGAAGGCCCCAGTGCAGCAGCAACAGCACATGATGGAGACGATGATGAGGAGGAGACCATCTCTCTGGATTCCAGAAGGCATGAGGTATCATGTTAAGACTGTGAAAGTACTATTTACTCTACAATGGTGAGGAGTCCTCATCAAAATCAAAAAATCTAATTTCTTTTACAGGACCCAGATGCTATACAGTGGGAAAACCAGCCTGGCAACATAGTGCGTATTAATAAAAGGACACCACATCCTGCCAAATTCCAGCTGCGCTAATTGTATTGTGTTCACAGAGCTCACAAGCTATCAGAAAGTTGTATGGCAACCACCTCCGGCGCCAAATAGAACTGGCAGACATAGACATTCAGTACAAGAAGAAAAAGATGGAAAATCTTGCACTGGAGTCCGAAATAAAAAAGAGGACAATTAGGAAACTGGACCTTGAAATAAAAAAACTTGAGAGGGAGGTGAGATATGCCTTCAATGTACACTGTATGCTAACTGTAACACAAATGTATTAATCATTATTTTTCTTTCCTCCCCCAGCTCCAAGAAGATGACACAGCTCAAAATAAAAATTAGGTATATTCTCGTAAAGTCAAGTGAGCCATGACATATGAGCTCTTATTGTGAGCACACAGGACGGTGGCATCTTTCTAAGTTTTTTTTAATTTTCCCAGCAATCAGTACAACCAAGTCATCGTTATAAGGCATCGCCCTCTTTTGCCCACCCCCCCAGCACCAGGTGTGGCCACTAGCCTATATGAAGGCCCAAAATTGTGTGTTCCTTTCTGCTCTGACAATGGCATGCCCATTCGTGCGAGATGTGGTGGATGAAGAAGCACTTGTGCTGAGGAGAGCCTTCAGGCGAGAAAGGGTCTTCAGGGACCGGTTGGACCCACTGGCCTTCCCTGATGACCATCTATATGAAAGATACAGGTTTTCTGCAGATGGCATCAGGTATCTATGCAGACTACTGGGTCCCAGGATTAAGCACCGCACTGCACGGAGCCATGCACTGAGTGTGGAGCAAATGGTTTGTGTGGCCTTGCGCTTTTTTGCTAGTGGAGCCTTCCTGTACTCAGTGGGGGATGCAGAACAGCTGAACAAGGCCACAATTTGCCGCACAATAAGGAGTGTGTGTCTGGCTATCAAAGCATTAGCAGATGTCTTCATCTCCTTCCCTGGCCACAGAAGACTCTGTGACATCAAAGAGGAGTTCTATAGGATTGCAGGTAAGAGGATCTACAAATTACAGGACAACTGTTAACACATAGTAGGATACTCATTACTTTGTGTGACAGGTTTCCCCAATGTCATTGGTGCAGTGGACTGCACACACATAAGGATAAAAGCCCCCTCAGGTGCCCATGAGGCCGATTTTGTGAATAGGAAATCCTTTCACAGCATTAATGTTCAGGTGAACATAACTTTTTGATATTGTCCATTGACGAACACTCTGCATTGCCAGTGATGTGCATTGATTGGTGTAATATTCCTCATCTTATGATTTCAGATGGTCTGCAATGCTGACTGTGTGATCAGCAATGTTGTGGCAAAATGGCCTGGCTCAGTCCATGACTCCAGAATCTTTCGGGCCTCTGAAATCTATCAGTGCCTATCACAAGGTAAGCCACACAACCCCTATTTATAACCATCATGGCTGTGTCAAGAATATCACTGTGTTTATGAGGTAGTAATGATGAGATTTTGTGTTGACAGGTGAATTCTCTGGTGTGTTGCTGGGAGACAGGGGGTATGGCTGCCAGCCTTTTCTCCTGACACCTTTCACAGACCCCCAGGAAGCACAGCAGGCCTACAACCATGCCCATGCCAGGACCAGGGCCAGAGTTGAAATGACCTTTGGCCTCCTGAAGGCACGCTTTCACTGCCTTCACAAATTAAGGGTCAGCCCTGTTAGGGCATGTGATATTACTGTGGCTTGTGCTGTCCTCCACAATGTGGCCTGCCTGAGGAAGGAGAGGGCCCCCAGAGTGCCACCAGCCATGGACTGGGACAATCCGGCAATCTTCCCTGATGACGACAGTGGTCGGCTGCTGAGGGACCAATATGTGTTGAAATATTTTAGTTAGTATGTGTGCTTTCAATTTTGGTTAAATATGTCCTGCGGTGGCAGAGGAATTTGGTTTTTTTTGGGTTCGTTTTTTGACGAATTTGGCCTCTTATGATGTTTGTGCGGTATACTGTGTGTAATACAAGGCTGCAGGGAGGCTACTGCATCCATTCATTTGTCTGTTCAGTTGATGTGTATGGATTTGTCCTGCATTTATTTTAGTGTGCAGACATGCAGGGTGTGTTATATACAGACCTTTGAATGTGTATGTATCATTTTGTATAATATGCTTGGATTCTGTGCTTTCCATCTTGTAGAGTCACTGTGACTTCAGTTTCGAAAGGAGCTGATGGTTTACCTGCTTTGTTTTGTCCTTATTCAATAAAGGAACATAATGTTACACATTGTGTTTTTATATTCATATGGAATGTGTATTTGTTTATATGACAGAGTACTAGGGCCACACTGAAGAAAAAGGATAAAGTCATACATTTATGAGGCTGGTTCTTTCTGCAGAAAAGCTACATATTGTTTTTACAGTTTTGATACTTATGACAATGTGATACTTAATATTCTGGCACATCAGCATGTCTTTGTTTATGAAACCATACTGAAGTACAATTTCACGAAATGCCCCACATCTGTCATTTTAACAACTGTCCTCCTTTAAAACAACTGGTTACAATATTATGACTTGTGTTTTTTTCCCCTCTGTGGCCCTAATATTCTATCATTTTATATATAGCCTTATAGTCTATGGGAAACTGTAAATTATCTAATGATAGCAACATCATCTAAAAATCATTTTTTATCCAAAATCATTGAAATTAATGATCACAAACGTTTAAATAATAACAGTGGGTCTAGTTATATGTGATAACAATGTATAGTGAGCAGTGAAATAACTATTGGTTTCCATTTGTGGTGACTGCTGACTGACATTAGGGATGAGATTAAATAGATCCTGGAATTTAGCCTGGTCTGGAGCAGGCTAGCTCCACAGAATAAATCTCCATGGTAATTTATACCATAACATATCCTCCTGCCCCCTATCCATCTTTAGTGCAACCGGATTACGGATCAATTGAGCCAGGATCACCAAGATATCCTGGCTTAATCCCTTATCCTAGTTTTGTGCAACAGGCCCCGGGACTTGGTTGAAAATTGCGCTGTGTGTCTATCCTTGAGAGCTTCTGTGGTCCTATCCTGCGGGCACCGCTGCCTGTGCCATTGCTGCGCAGTGCGCGTCACCGCCGAGTTCGGAATCTGCCCGCTGTGTCGCCTGTCAATCAGATAGCGACAGCTCAGATAGCGAGGACAGGTGGATAGAAAGTTGACTGACAAAAATTGAAAGCACATTTTCTATACCAGGTGAAATCGCACATCATTAGTTCATTGTTATGGATCTGCCAAATAAATGTCACTAGAAAACACCTTAGACAAATGCAAATGCAGTTACTTTGTTGTTATTCTGGCTGCACTGTTTGACGTGACCTTAAGTTAGCCATATATGGCTAGCTAGCAAGAAAGGGATAAGAACGTTGCCAGCCAGTATGGCAATAGAACATTTAGAAAGAACGACTGGGTCGCGTCCATAGATACTGAACAAAAATACTTAATGACTGGGTCATGTCTCTGGCAACGAACTGATAGAAAGAATGACCTGCCGGCTTGGGTAGCAACCCTAGGTTTGTGTCGGGACCATATGTTTCGGGGCAATATGTTGTGGAAGGATGAAATAGTATGAATAAATTCATAAAAATAATATTTTCAATGAAAATATGTAAATCATTTGAATATGTTGGTAACCCCTTGTATAAAAGTGATAATACCCTCGAAGCCGGTGTTTGGAGGATATATTGCCACCATTTGCAGGCCCTTGACTTCTTCTCGGGCCTAACAACACCCGTGCCAATATATCCTCCAAACACCAGCTTCGAGTGCACTATCACTTAAATAACAGGCCCAGGCTATGCTGTGTGAGATGAATAGGCTTTAGCCTACTACTTGATGTACTGTAGGCCTAGACTTTGTCAATGTACAGATGTGTTAATAGTTTCACTATATAAATCCACATGTAAATAAAAGTGCATTTATCCTCAAAGGTACACCGTTCTTTTTATTTGAATTTTTACTCTCTTGTCCAAAGCGATTTACATCTTAAGATAGCTAGGTGGGACAACAACATATCACAGTCATAGTAAGTACATTTCTCCTCAATAAAGTAGCTATCAGCAAGGTCACTCTCCATGGGCCTAAGGACATTATATTCATAGCCTACTATAGTCTGGAAAAAACAGCAAGTTTCATCTTGTCAAAATGTAACAAAGAAACAGTAAACATGTCGTCCACCACGAATGATTCTCCCCTCTCGGGCCAATTAGTGACGACGAAAGTAACTCGCTCATTTCAAAACAAATACAAATATTTGTGTTAACAGATAGGCCTTTCCCATTACGGTATCTTATTTTCCCCTTTGGATTGTTTTAGCTTCATTCATTCACACATCCCGATGCTTTAGACCTAAACTGGAGACGCGCATGGGACGGAGTAGCAGCCTGTCGCGTTCATGTGCTAGTCAGAACTAGGAAACTTGGAAATGTCCGACTTGCTAACTGACTGTAGTTATACTCGTGCCGTGTTTAACGAATCAACAAGTAGGACATTTCCGAGTATCCCAATTCCGACTGGTACATGAATACGGCATAATCACGCTTTGTAAGTGATCCTGTACGTCATCAGTTTCCTAATTGCCTCAGGGCAGTCTCTCAACTAAGGGATTAGACCCGGATACAGGTCGTGGTTCTTTATATTTGTCTTAAACTGTCTGCAAGCATTTTTGTCTGGGCATGGCAATGCAGGTGAGTTTAATTTTCGGTTGAATTTAAATGCACTATTCATATTTGGCAAATAAATAATTGTTGTCTATTCCTTTGACATGTCTCTAATGTTGTTTAGACTACATTCGTTTTGTACTTTTGAGTATTGTGCCATAAACAATAAGCAAAAGCATTTGTAAATCATGTGGGAGTTGGCAGCAGTTCAATAATAACAATAGTTTATTAGACAGACATTGGAAAAGTAATATCATAGGTCTACATTATTGTAAAATAGTACAGGCGTAAGGTTTTAACTCTACAGTATGTTATATATTACTCTAGTGTACACCAGTAAGTCTACTTACTGATGGAGATACAACCTCTTCATGTACAGATGTTCTTGGGTGGAGGCTTCCTATCTCACAAGGGCGCTCAGCTGCCGTACCACCTCTGTTGCTGTATCTGCATTTGTCAGGTCACTGGATTAGTGCCACAGTGACCTCTGACCAGTGACCTCTGACCTGTGGCCCTGATGACAGTGGTGACCCTGACTGGTGACCCTGACTGGTGACCCTGACTGGTGACCCTGACTGGTGAGTGGGTGATGTCATAATGGAGAGACTACTGCAGGGATGCTGCATGTGCAGGCTCAGAACAGCATCAGACCACAGCTAAAACTGCTCATACACAGGTAGGTTGGTTGGAGCCTCTCAGGCAAGTAGGCTACCACACTAATAGAGAAGAGTTTTATATTCACTTCACATGACTATTTCAAATTGGGTTCTGTTCAAATGGTTTCTCCCTGTCCCTCCATAACAGACCTAAATCAGTCTTTGGACTGACCAGAGGTGTAGCTCTTCTTCAGGAGTTAGTCTGTCAAAACCAGGTTAGTTATTTTATTTTCTCTTTACTGTATCTATTGATATATATTTCTGATATTAATTGATATAAATATATGACTATACTCAATACAGATTGAAGCAGCTATAGGAAGTTTAGAAAGCATTCAACAATATGTTGTCACGTTCCTGACCTATTGTTCCTTTTTCTGTTATTTATTTAGTTGGTCAGGGCGTGAGTTGGGGTGGGTTGTCTTTGTGTGTTTTGTCTAGTCTAGGGGTGTTGTATGTGTATGGGGTAGAGAAGAGTGAGGTTGTCTAGTTATGTCTATGGCTGCCTAGATTGGGTCTCAATCAGAGACAGCTGTCATTCATTGTCTCTGATTGGGAGCCATATTTAAGGCTGCCATAGGCAGTAGGCTTTTGTGGGTAGTTGTCTATGTTGAATGTTTGTTGCTTGTCTGTGCACTTACGTTATTTAGCTTCACGGTGTTTTGTTAGTTTGTATATAGTGTTCGTTTTGTGTTTTCTCTCTCTTCTCAATAAAAGAAGATGTATTTTGCACACGCTGCGCCTTGGTCCAATCTCTCTCAAGAAGACGATCGTGACATATGTTTTGAATTATTTAATATTGTCTCTAGATTGTTGTAACGCTAGGTTTAGAAGCCAGTCGAGAGACTAATGAGAACTACAGCAAGCAGCAATATTCCAGGACAGCGCCTGTACAGAACGTTCTGCCTACCTTGACTTCCATACCTACCATGCCTTCCATGATTCCTGTGGTCAGGAAGACTGATCATATCCACAACAACAACAACAAGAGGTGACTGACTCAGGACAGTAAATAGATTTTAAGGTCATAGCCAACATATTGTGATTAAAGTAGTTTGCTGCCTCCATGTGGCTACTCTGTATGCTGCCCCATACAGGGACAGGTGACTCTTACAGTTGTATTTTTATTAACTAAAGGGAAGACATCTGTATGTAGTGTATGACAAATGTAATAATTGTATAATTATTCTCTGCTCTTAGCTATTTGTCATAGTTGTGATGTCCCCAGGCAGAGGCATCTTCTTCTGGACTCTGAGGTCTACCAGAGAATCCAGGGCAGGAGAGAAACACCCACAGACCCTCGCCAGTCCAACACCGTCCACCTGATACAGGAGGTGCTGGAGGAAGACTGTAGAAGTGAGTATTTCCATGTTACAATTTCTAGAAAAGCTATTTTACCCTTTTGGACATACTGAGAGCCAGGTGATCTTTAAGAACAGATATATGGACGAGCGATGTCAGAGCGGAACAGACTGAGATACAGTATAGAATACAGTATATACATATGAGATGAGTAAGGCAAGATATGTAAACATTGTTAAAGTGACTAGTGTTCCATTCCTTAAAGTGGCCAGTGATTTCTAGTCTATGCCTACAGGCAGCAGCCTCTAATCTGCTAGTGATGGCTGTTAACAGTCTGATGGCTTTGAGATAGAAGCTGTTTTTCAGTCTCTCTGTCCCAGCTGTGATGCACCTGTCCTGCCTTTGCCTCTGCATGATAGCGGGGTGAACAGGCAGTGGCCTATGTGTGTGTGATAGCGTGTTGAACAGGCAGTGGCCTGTGTGTGTGATAGCGTGTTGAACAGGCAGTGGCCTATGTGTGTGTGATAGCGTGTTGAACAGGCAGTGGCCTATGTGTGTGTGATAGCGTGTTGAACAGGCAGTGGCCTATGTGTGTGTGATAGCGTGTTGAACAGGCAGTGGCCTATGTGTGTGTGATAGCGTGTTGAACAGGCAGTGGCCTATGTGTGTGTGATAGCGTGTTGAACAGGCAGTGGCCTATGTGTGTGTGATAGCGTGTTGAACAGGCAGTGGCCTATGTGTGTGTGATAGCGTGTTGAACAGGCAGTGGCCTATGTGTGTGTTCAGATGCGGCCCTGCATACCCAAGAAAATCCTTAGACACGGCCGCCCAGCAACCCCTCCTGTTGAGAGTGCAGATGTTCCGCACATGTCAAAGCTGTGGAACTCTCATTGTGTAATAATATGACTCTGCTATTGGTCTCCAGTAAAATATTTACTTTCTTCTCAGGGTGTGCCATGATATAGTCTGCAATTATTGTGTCACAAGTATTTTTTGAAAACAACTTGTTGAGCTTTTCCAGCGGATGCTTTCACACGGAGTTAATAGTCAACCTACAAACTGTCCAAAGTCAATGTAACATTGCAATCTGTACTGTATCATTCTGAAATCCATGCAGCTGGGTAAATGTTTGATCCTCTGTGCCATTGACTGTGATGGTAATGGAGTTCCTTTCTCTGCAAAACTCAAGCCTTCAAGATCAGAGAGGGGCATCACAGGACTGGATAAGCCTTACCAAGACCCAGATCCTTCTCTCAGAGCTACAACACAGCAGCCATGGTTCTAACCTTGTGAGAAATCTAACATACTACTACCACCACCATCTCCCCACAGAATAGACACATTTTACAATGATAACACATAGGCTACTTGTTGTCGGACCAAACCCAGAACACATGATGTGCTTTACTTGTGCTTGAGAGGGGACAACCTTGTCAAATGTATTTATTGGTGTATTATATTTGTGTGCAGTAGGGGGCAACCTCTACACATTTGCTGCCGGAGTTATTTTACTCAAAGTGTGTATGTAAGATCTT
Organism: Salvelinus alpinus; assembly: GCF_045679555.1. Classification (NCBI taxonomy): domain Eukaryota; kingdom Metazoa; phylum Chordata; class Actinopteri; order Salmoniformes; family Salmonidae; genus Salvelinus; species Salvelinus alpinus. Next base: position 98,208,567 of record NC_092086.1, on the reverse strand, counting down.
ATTATGATAAAACTACATAATTTAATTATGTGTAACCATACTATGCATTTATTGCAGATATTGGGCTGTTATATCACATTGTTATGTAAGTGGGGACGAGTTTAAATAGAATGATCTGAGTAGAAATCATGCTGTTATTATGTAAATCAACATTAAAGTGATCACTCCTTTGAATAAGAGGTGAGACATTTGCATGAGAGATATAAGAAAGCCCTGAAGGTATATGTGGAAGATGGACATTCAGCAGGGGGCAGAAATCCAGAATGATTATAAACCACCTCTTTCAATACAGAATGCCTCAAGAATCAATCTTAACTGGCAATTGTTTCCAGGATAACACTGAGAAGATATTTATTGTACTGTGAGATAGCTTTAGAACTCAAATCATGATGTTTCTTTCCCTAAAGAGTCAATTCAGTCCTCTTCCAACAGTCAAAATGAACCTTCTCTGGTACAGACTTTTAAACTGGTCTAGCAGTGTCTTGACAGACTGAAGGAAAGGTAAGAAGATAAATGAGAGAGATCATACCTGTGTTCATTTCTGTGATTTGCATATACTAACCCCTATCAGAAACCCAATCAAACTTTTCGGTTTATTTTAATTTTGCTCAGAGTCAATTCTTACTAGAAACATAATTGTTTTGATGTAAATAGAGATGGGTAAGGTACATTGGAGCCACATTATGGTGGCTGTGCAGAGATTCATTTCATCTCAATGCTCCCTAAAAAGAAATAGCCTTGAGTGATTGGATAGATATTGCCTGCAGGCTCATGGTTCACTAAACCTGTCCTGGTGAAGCTGGATTTGACATTACAGCCATGATGATTTGACTGACATACAGATGAAGTCGGAAGTTTACATACACTTAGGTTGGAGTCATTAAAACTAGTTTTTAACCACTTCACAAATGTATTGTTAACAAACTATAGTTTTGGCAAGTCGGAAAGGACATCTACTTTGTGCATGACACAAGTAAGTTTTCCAACAATTGTTCACAGACAGATTATTTCACTTATAACTCACTTTATCAATTCCAGTGGGTCAGAAGTTTACATACACTAAGTTGACTGCTCCTTTAAACAGCTTGGAAAATTCCAGAAAATTATGTCATGGCTTTAGAAGCTTCTGATAGGCTAGCTTACATAATTTGAGTCAATTGGAGGTGTACCTGTGGATGTATTTCAAGGCCTACCTTCAGGAAAAAAATTGTAGACCTTCACAAGTCTGGTTCATCCTTGGGAGCAATTTACAAATGCCGGAAGGTACCACGTTCATATGTACAAACAATAGTACACAAGTATGAACACCATGGGACCACGCAGCCGTCATACCGCTCAGAAAAGAGACGCGTTCTGTCTCCTAGAGATGAACGTACTTTGGGGCGAAAAGTGCAAATCAATCCCAGAACAACAGCAACGGACCTTGTGAAGACTGGAGGAAACAGGTACAAAAGTATCTATATCCACAGTAAAACGAGTCCTATATCGACATAACCTGAAAGGCCGCTCAGCAAGGAAGAAGCCTCTGCTCCAAAACCGCCATAAAAAAGCCAGACTGCGGTTTGCAACTGCACATGGGGACAAAGATCGTACTTTTTGGAGAAATGTCCTCTGGTCTGATGAAACAAAAATAGAACTGTTTGGCCATAATGACCATCAATATGTTTGAAGGGAAAAGGGGGAGGCTTGCAAGCCAAAGAACACCATCCCAACTGTGAAGCACAGGGGTGGCAGCATCATGTTGTGGGGGTGCATTGTTGCAGGAGGGACTGGTGTACTTCACAAAATAGATGGCATCATGGGGTAGGAAAATTATGTGGATATATTGAAGCAACATCTCAAGACATCAGTCAGGAAGTTAAAGCTTGGTCGCAAATGCGTCTTCCAAATAGACAATGACCCCAAGCACACTTCCAAAGTTGTGGCAAAATGGTTTAAGGACAACAAAGTCAAGGTATTGGAGTGGCCATCACAAAGCATTGACCTCAATCCTATAGAAAATCTGTGGGCAGAGCTGAAAAAGTGTGTGCGAGCAAGGAGGCCTACAAACCTGACTCAGTTACACTAGCTCTGTCAGGAGGAATAGCTAAAATGGCGCCGACCGGGATGGCCGCCTCGCTTCGCGTTCCTTGGAAAATATGCAGTATTTTGTTTTTTTATGTGTTATTTCTTACATCGGTACCCCAGGTAATCTTAGGTTTCATTACATACAGTCGGGAGGAACTACTGAATATACGATTAACGTCTATACCATCTACTGCATCTTGCCTATGCCGTTCTGTACCATCACTCATTCATATATCTTTATGTACATATTCTTTATCCCTTTACACTTGTGTGTATAAGGTAGTAGTTGTGGAATTGTTAGGTTAGATTACTTGTTGTTATTACTGCATTGTCGGAACTAGAAGCACAAGCATTTCGCTACACTCGCATTAACATCTGCTAACCATGTGTATGTGACTAATAAAATTTGATTTGATTTGATTTGATTTGAGGAAGGGACCAAAATTTACCCAACTTATTGTGGGAAGCTTGTGGAAGGCTACCCGAAACGTATGACCCAAGTTAAACAATTTAAAGGCAATGCTACCAAATACTAATTGAGTGAATTTTTACTAGGATTAAATGTCAGGAATTGTGAAAAACGGAGTTTAAATGTATTTGGCTAAGGTGTATGTAAACTTCAGACTTCAACTGTACGTAGGTTAGCTATCAGGAACAGGTTGGTAGTAGCTACTAATTCTCACATGTGTAAACCTATACTGTCTTGTCTTGGATTATATGGTGTTTTCATTAGTGGACCTGATAAAATATGTGCATGTAAACTCAGCAAAAAAAGAAACGTTCTCTCACTGTCAACTGCTTTAATTTTCAGCAAACTTAACGTGTAAATATTTGTATGAACATATCAAGATTCAACAAATGAGACATAAAACTGAACAAGTTCCACAGACATGTAACTAACAGAAATTGAATAATGTGTCCCTGAACAAAGGGGGGGGAGGGGTCAAAATCAAAAGTAACAGTCAGTATCTGTTGTGGCCACCAGCTGCATGAAGTACTGCAGTGCATGTCCTCCTCATGGACTGCACCAGAGTTGCCAGTTTTTGCTGTGAGATGTTAACCCACTCTTCCACCAAGGCACCTGCAAGATCCTGGACATTTCTGGGGGGAATGGCCCTAGCCCTCACCCTCCGATCCAAAAGGTCCCAGACGTGCTCAATGGGATTGATATCCGGGCTCTTTGCTGGCCATGGCAGAACACTGACATTCCTGTCTTTCAGGAAATCACGCACAGAACGAGCAGTATGGCTGGTGGCATTGTCATGCTGGAGGGTCATGTCAGGATGAGCCTACAGGAAGGGTACCACATGAGGGAGGAGGATGTCTTCCATGTAACGTACAGCGTTGAGATTTCCTGCAATGACAACAAGCTCAGTCTGATGATGCTGTGACATACCGCCCGAGACCATGATGGACCCTCCACCTCCAAATCTATCCCGCTTCAGAGTACAGGCCTCGGTGTAACGCTCATTCCTTCGACGATAAACGCAAATCCGACCATCCCCCCTGGTGAGACAAAACTCGTCAGTGAAGAGAACGTTTTGCCAATCCTGTCTGGTCCAGCGACGGTGGGTTTGTGCCCATAGACGACGTTGTTGCCGGTGATGTTTGGTGAGGACCTGCCTTACAACAGGCCTACAAGCCCTCAGTCCAGCCTCTCTCAGCCTATTGCGGAAAGCCTGAGCACTGATGGAGGGATTGTGCGTTCCTGGTGTAACTCGGGCAGTTGTTGTTGCCATCCTGTACCTGTCCCGCAGGTGTGATGTTCGGATGTACCGATCCTGTGCAGGTGTTGTTACACGTGGTCTGCCACTGCGAGGATGATCAGCTGTCCGTCCTGTCTCCCTGTAGCGTTGTCTTAGGCGTCTCACAGTACGGACATTGCAATTTATTTCCCTGGCCACATCTGCAGTCCTCATGCCTCCGTGCAGCATGCCTAAGGCACGTTCATGCAGATGAGCAGGGACCCTGGGCATCTTTCTTTTGGTGTTTTTCAGAGTCAGTAGAAAGGCCTCTTTAGTGTCCTAAGTTTTCCTAACCGTGATCTTAATTGCTTACCATCTGTTAGCTGTTAGTGTCTTTAAGACCATTCTACAGGTGTATATTCATTAATTGTTTATGGTTCATTGAACAAGCATGGGAAACAGTGTTTAAACCCTTTACAATGGAGATCTGTGAAGTTGTTTGGATTCTTACGAATTATCTTTGAAAGACAGGGTCCTGAAAAAGGGACGTTTATAATATATTTGTCGTGACCACGATTTTGATTACCACCGCTCTTTTTTTTTCTCTTTTTTTTTTACTGTACCATGATTCAACCAATTTCAGTATTCAGCAGGAAATCTAAATTAAAACCAACTTTTTATTAATAGCCTACTACTTTAATATTACGTTTATACTATATTATTCTTCTAGTGGATAACGTTTCCTCATAATGTGGGTGGTATATTTCTCACTTCAGGCATTCGATCCAAAATCGAGCTCCGTTAATCTGGGGGAGTACCTTGGCTCAGCAAATGACCTGTCTTGCAAAAGTCTGCCATACATCCTGTACAACATACCACGCCCACTCAGCTGTTTCCGCAACTTTCCATTCGTAAAAGTTTTCCTCTTGCGAGGTACACTAATTTATCTACTTCTATTCAACACACCGAAACGTTTCTAGACGGTATTGGTTTTCCTCGTGCTAAACCTCCGTAGGTGTCAGCCATGTCTCTATCAGACCAGAGCCGACAGTGGTATCCGACCAGTGTACAGGTAACTGTGGTTCAGGCAAGAAGCCTGAGGATAAAGGGGAAAAATGGCACCAACGACGCATACGCCATCATGCAAGTGGCCAAGGATAAATTCGCTACATCGGTGGCAGAGAAGAGCGTGGCACCGGTGTGGAAAGAAGAGGCCATGTTCGAGCTGCCGCTCTTCCACAACGGTAACACAGAAAAGTGTACGTTGCACGTCCACGTAATGCACCGGGCTCTCGTGGGACCTGACAAGTTGCTCGGCCAAGCAGTCATCAACCTGTTGGAGCTCAGCGAGGTTAAATCCCGTAATAAGACTGAGTGAGTGTTCTCAGTCTCTGTCCAGTAATAGTCACAGCCGTACTATTTCTAGATTGCTCCAGAAAGGGCTTTGGAGTTAGTTCCATAATTCCTTTTAAAATGAATCACTGTAGTTGTTGAAATAGCCTAAGGCAATAATGGAGCGCCACAATATTTGTCACCAATATTTGTCTTCAGTAGGGGTTGTAATTATACAAGAACAGGGACTGCACCATATTCCAATTATATAATAATCAACTGACTCAACATGTAACCAAAATGTTATAATGTAGTAAGTTATAAGAGCAGGCCATAGGCCTAAAAATGTTGTCCCACAGTTTTACTCTGTCAGTTAATTCACCCAGCAGAGGTGCAACAACCAGTTGTTAGAGTGAAACAAGCCTATGGAATAACAGCGCTTTCTCCCGTTGCTTTTTACTTCGCTCCTCATGCCTTCCCCTCCCATTGAGTGACACTGTTTTTTTTAGCAGCCTGGGCAGTCTACTGATTTAGCCCGATCATAACAGTGGCGCATGTGAGGAGCACAACATCCCATTATGAGCGAGATTCCCAAATATACACTTCGATACAGCTATGACTGGAAGTGACTTTGTCGTAGCAGGTTATGAGAATTAGGTTAAGGAAAATGTTCCTAACCTGCTATGAAAAGTCACTTCCGGTCGTAGATGTATCGAAGTGGCGTGTTTTTAGGGAGTCCCCAAAGGCAATACCTCACTAATTGCCTCTCCCGTGAGTCTTTAGTTCATATCAGTGTTCTCTCTCTTTCTGAATATCTGTAAAGGAACTCATTGATTTTATTACAGGCCTCCTCTCCTAACCAATTAACCAATGGGTTTGCATTACTGAAGCCTCTGGCTGACCTTCCTCATTATTGCTCTTTGCTCAATGGTAGAATTACTAGGAAGGCTTTGCTGGTACAGTTTATTGCTAACACAGTCTAACTGAAATAATATAATAAATACTGCAAAAGGATAAACAACTTTCCTGCTGGGTCTTCGGTCAAACTGTTACTGTTTTCCTTCACACATTAAGTGAAGTCTTTGTTAAAGAGTTGAGCAGCAGGTGTTTATTAATTAGGCTGCAGGCTTATTTATTTCACAACTTCTTGAAATATAATCCGGAACAAAAATATAAACGCAACATGTAAAGTGTTGGCCACATCTTTCATGAGCTGAAATAAAATATCCCAACATTTTTCATACGCACATATATTTCTCTCACATTTTAAGCTCAAATTTGTTTACATACTTGTTAGTGAGCATTTCTCCTTTGCCAAGATAATCAATCCATCTGACAGGTGTGGCATATCAAGAAGCTGATTAAACAGGTGCACCTTGTGCTGTGGACAATAAAAGGCCACTCTAAAATGTGCAGTTTTGTCACAGAACACAATACCACAGATGCCTCAAGTTTTGAGGGAGTGTGCAATTGGCATGCTGACTGCAGGAATGTCCAGGAGCTGTTGCCAGATAATTGAATGTTAATTTCTCTACCATTAGCCGTCTCCAACGTCATTTTAGAGAATTTGGCAGTATGTCCAACCGGCCTCACAACTACAGACCACGTGTAACCACGTCAGCCCAGGACCTCCACATCCGGATTCTTTACCTGCGATATTGTCTGAGGGGGTGCACTGCTGAGGCATATTTCTTTCTGTAATGAAGCCCTTTTGTGAGGAAAAACTCAATCTGTTGGGGGGAGCCAGGCCCACCCATGGCAGCGCCCTTGCCCAGTCATGTGAAATCCATAGATTAAGGCCTAATGACTTATTTCCTTATATGAACTGTAACTCAGTAAAATCATTAAAATTGTTGCATGTTGCATTTACATTTTTGTTCGGTATACATCCCACTAAGCTGTCTCTACGCCAATAGCTTATTTAGCTGCTATACACAACAGCAGGTGATGTGCACGCACACACACACTGATGTCTGGGAAGGGGGCACTTGAAAGTGGATATTGCTCGGTCTTTTTATGTATAAGGAGAGCACTTCTTGCTTAGACTGTATTAGAGTAAGTCTACTTTGGTTATTGCATCTTGATCTTTCTGATTACCTTTATGGCTCAATATTTTTGACAGAAACGGACGAATGTAACTAAGGCCTGGAATGACAATACAATCAAACTAGCAAGGGCAATGATCACAAGTCAGTCATAACGTGGCTAATAGGCTAGCGCATCTATTGATATAGCAAGCTAAAAACACAGAGCCTAACGTTAGCTAGTTGCTAGGAGGATGTCATGTCATTCGAGGAGTGGGTCAGTGACTGACATTTTCCCCTCATTGTTTTTCGATGGCTATACACAGCTAGCGATGCAGGTGTCATTTGGTTAGCTAGCAAAAACTTGAACAACTGTTATTCAGTTAGCATATCTCTTGCATTCGCAAATTCACTCTGGCTATCTATCTACTCCGATTTCAGAGCACTCTCATCTGAGTGTGCCAGAGCACAGAATAACTGATGAATTTACATACGCGCAACATCCGCTGATTATGGCCGGTGTCAATAAACATAGGCAATGAAAGTAATAGTTAGTCACAAACGCTCTAGATAACATGTAAACAGCCTAACCAACTCTGGTAGGGCAAGTAAAATGGTCAGAGTGAGGTGTTCTCTCATTTGTGTCTGGAAGTAGCTAGCTAGCCAACTTTAGCCAGTTAGCTTTGGGTGCTTAATTGAGACAAGCATGCATTGTTGGCAGGCAAGCTGCAGAAGGACAAGTAGGCTACAATTCTCCATTGTTTATCAGTGCAATTTTGAAGGCCAACTAGCTGAAAATGTTTGAGGGTTTATCTAATGTTCCTTCGTTAGATGTTAGCTCATCTTTCTCTGGCTAACATTAGTTGATCTTTTTGTTGTTGATGTGCATAACTAAGGGAGAGAGAGAGCTTACCTTTTTCATGGTTGTTTGATCAATAGGAATGTAAAGTTTGCAAATGTAATTGGCATTGACATATTTGCAGAAATCCATTCAGGTGTATTTTTGTGGCTTTTGGCGAATGCGTTTTAATGATCTAATGTCGCAACTGCCTGTAAACACACAGTCCAATTCAAAGTGAATGATGGCAGGCCTGTGTGCAAATGGCTTGTTTGCATAAGGCCTACTGTAGCTCTGATTGGTTATGGTCCACCGGTCTGCGTATACTCCAGTCCTGGATGAGACAGATGTTTTATTTACTGCAGTGTCTATTAATTGTCCAAATGCACGGCCGCTTTCCCACTCTATTTTGCTATAGAATTTCCACAAATTCTTTAGTATATGTAATACCCAAACGTTCTAAGAATTTATGAAATCTTGAAAATGACCATATCTTTTGCTTGCTTGTCAGATTTAAAAAACAACAACATTTTGTCATATTCGTCCTGGTGCTAAAATGCTGTCAGTTCCACTTGAAAGTGCATTCTCCATGATAGTAATTGGTTTCATGCAATCTGAGTAGGAGTCAGTCTGGAGACAGAGCTGAGGATCTCCACGGCTGATAGCCCTTTTTGCTGTGTGACAGTGATAGGTTCATCTGACATTATTGTTATCGTTGCCCTTTAGCTCAAATGCCAAACTTCAGCAGAACATGTTTTCTCAGACCTGAATTCTTCCCAGACCTACTTTCATATGCACTCCTCAAAGCCTCTAAATTTTTTCTTTTTCTGGTCAAAGGATGTCCATGCCAACTCATACAACCTGGTTCATCCACCTTAGCCATTGTATACAATACTATCAACTTTTGCAGCATCCCACAGGATTATCGTTTTGAGTGCTTCATAAAATCGCTCTTATCCAGAGCGACTTACAAATTGGTGCATTCACCTTATGACATCCAGTGGAACAAATTATGTTTGACTTAAAGCAGATAACTGTTAATGGTCATGTTTAAACAGCCTCACTGCCAATTCTCACTAGCCGCTGGAAATGATTTCTTACTAACTCTGAACTGTGTTTGCGTATACCTGCAAGCCCTCCCTTTTCTAAAGGCGGAACATGAACCATGGAGATGTCGGCCTCTGTGAAGGCCAGTATCCCGGAGTCGCCTCTTCACTGTTGACGTTGAGACTGTTTTTTTGCCGGTACTATTTAATGAAGCTGCCAGATGAGGACTTGTGAGGCGTAGGTTTCTCAATCAAGACACTAATGTACTTGTCCTCTTGCTCAGTTGTGCACCGGGGCCTCCCACTCCTCTTTCTATTCTGGTTAGAGCCAGTTTGTCTGTTCTGTGAAGGGAGTAGTGTGGCTCAGTTGGTAGAGCATGGCGCTTGCAACGCCAGGGTTGTGGGTTCATTCCCCACGGGGGGACCAGGATGAATATGTATGAACTTTCCAATTTGTAAGTCGCTCTGGATAAGAGCGTCAGTTAAATGACTACAGCTTAAAACTGTGGTTCTGATTAAAGAAGCAATACAACTGGCCTTCTTTAGACTAGTTGAGTATCTGGAGCATCAGAATTTGTGGGTTCGATTACAGGCTCAAAATTGCCAGAAACAAAGACCTTTCTTTTGAAACTGAATTAACTCAGTCTATTCTTGTTCTGAGAAATGAAGGCTATTCCATGCGAGAAATTGCCAAGAAACTGAAGATCTCGTACAACGCAGTGTACTACTCCATTTACATTGCTAACATAATTGCAAAAGGGTTTTCTAATGATCAGTTAGCCTTATTAAAATTATTAACTTGGATGGGATAACACGCCTATGTAGATATTCCATAAAAAATCTGCCGTCTCCAGCTACAATAGTCATTTACAACATTAACAATGTCTACACTGTATTTCTGATCAATTTGATGTTATTTTAATGGACACAAAAAAATGAGGACATTTCTAAGTGACACAACTTTTGAACGGAAGTGTATATATTTGCGATTCTTCAAAGTAGCCACCCTTTGCCTTGATGACAGCTTTGCACACTTTATATTCTCTTAACCAGCTTCACCTGGAATGCTTTACCAACAGTCTTGAAGGAGTTCCCAAATATGCTGAGCACTTGTTGGCTGCTTTTCCTTCACTCTGTGGTTTTACTCATCCCAAACCATCTCAATTGGGTTGACGTTGGGTGATTGTGGAGGCCAGGTCTTCTGATGCAGCACTACATCACTCTCCTTCTTGGTGAAATAGCCCTTACACAGCCTGGAGGTGTGTTGTGTCATTGTCCTGTTGAAAACCAAATGATAGTCACACTAAGCGCAAACCAGTTGGGATGGCGTATCGCTGCAGAATGCTGTGGGAGCCATGCTGGTTAAGTGTGCCTTGAATTCAAAATAAATCCCTGACAGTGTCATCAGCAAAGCACCAACACACCATCACACCTCCTCCTCCATGCTTCACGGTGGGAATCACCCATGTGGAGATCATCCGATCACCTACTCTGCATCTCACAAAGACACGCCGGTCTCAAATTTGGACTCATCAGACCAAAGGACAGATTCCCACCGGTCTCATGTCCATTGCTCGTGTTTTGGCCCAAGCAAGGCTCTTCTTATTGGTGTCCTTTAGTAGTAGTAGTTTCTTTGCAGCAATTCGACCATGAATGCCTGATTCACGCAGGTTCCTCTGAAAAGTTGATGTTGAGATGTGTCTGTTACTTGAACTTATTTGGGCTGCAATTTCTGTGGCTGGTATCTCTAATGAACTTATCCTCTGCAGCGGAGGTAACTCATGAGAGCCAGTTTCATCATAGCGCTTGATGGTTTTTGCGACTGCATTTGAAGAAATTTTCAAAGTTCTTTAAATGTTCCTCATTGACTGACCTTCATGTCCTCAAGTAATGATGGACTGTCGTTTCTCTTTGCTTACTTGAGCTGTTCTTGCCATAATATGGACTTGGTCTTTTACCAAATAGGGCTATCTTTTGTATACCATCCCTACCTCACAACACAACTGATTGGCTCAAATTCATTAAAAAGGAAATAAATTACACAAATGAACTTTTAACAAGGCACACCTGTTAATTGAAATGCATTCTAGGTGATTACCTCATGAAGCTGGTTAAGAGAATACCAAGAGTGCGCAAAGCTGTCAAGGCAAAGGGTGGCTACTTTGAAGAATCTCAAACATAAACAAATACAAATATATTTTAACACTTTTTTTGGTTACTACATGATTCCATATGTGTTATTTAATAATTTTTGATACATTCACTATTATTATACAAAGTAGGAAATAGTCAAAATAAAGAAAATCCCTTGAATGAGTAGGTGAGTCCAAACTTTTGACTGGTACTGTAACTACTCAGCTACTACAATGTAACAGTTGTGACTGCTATCCCTTTTGTGAAGTGTTCCAAAAACACATGTTTTCATATGATCACATGTGAAGTTAATGTGATACCATGTGACAACATGTAAAGCAACATGTGATATCATGAAACTACACATGTGAAAAATGTTGTCACATGAAGTGTTCCAAAAACACATTTTCACATAATTTATCATGTTAAATTTAATGTGAAGTCGTAATATTCCACGTGAAAGCATGTCGTTTTTCTGTAAGCGATGTGACCCCTAGGTAAATTCCAGGAGCAGGCATGTCTTTCCCTGACGTTCTGGCACAGTATTCCACAAACTAGCAGGGAGGAGTAGGACAGAATGAGTATTTGGGGGGAATTCAGTCACTCAGTAACAGGGTGTGTGAAGCTGCCTAATATTCCATGCTGGATCAGTATTTTTAGACTCAATGGACTCTCTCATAAGGGAGAGGTGTTACATAAACAAATCACTTGTTTACTCATGGACACACCCACATTAACTTCTTATGGCTGCAGGGGCAGTATTGAGTAGCTTGGATGAGTAAACGGCCTGCTCCTCAGTCATAGTTGCTAATATATGCATTATATTATTAGTATTGGATAGAAAACACTCTGAAGTTTCTAAAACGGTTTGAATTATGTCTGTGAGTATAACAGAACTCATATGGCAGGCAAAAACCTGAGAAGTTCCACTTCCTGTTTGGATTTTTTCTGATGCTGGTAGTTTTTCAACCAAGCTCCCATTGAAATTACAGCGAGATATGGATGAGTTTTCACTTCCTACGGCTTCCACTAGATGCCAACAGTCAATAGAACTTTGTCTGATGACTCTACTGTGAAGGGGGGGGCCGAAGGAGACAGGAATGAGTAACCACTGCCATGAGGTGACCACGCGCGTTCACGTGAGAGGCAGCTCTGTTCCAACGCTCAACTGAAGTCAATGTAATTCTCCGGTTGGAATGTTATTCAAGATGTATGTTAACTTCTTATGACTGCAGGGGCAGTATTGAGTAGCTTGGATGAAAGGTGCACAGAGGTGCCCATAGTAAACTGCCTGCTCCTCAGTCCCAGTTGCTAATATATGCATATTATTATTCGCATTGGATAGAAAACACTCTGAAGTTTCTAAAACGGTTTAAATTATGTCTGTGAGTATAACAGAACTCATATGGCAGGCAAAAACCTGAGAAGTTCCACTTCCTGTTTGAATTTTTTCTGAGGCTGGTAGATTTTCAACCAAGCTCCAATTGAAATTACAGCGAGAAATGGATGAGTTTTCACTTCCTACGGCTTCCACTAGATGTCAATAGAACTTTGTCTGATGACTCTAATGTGAAGGGGGGCCGAAGGAGACAGGAATTAGTCAGGTCTGCCACGAGCTGACCATGCTTTCACATGCGCATTCACATGAGGAGGACCTCTGTTCCACCGCTCTTCTGAAGTCAATCTAATTCTCCGCTTGGAACGTTATTCAAGATGTATGTTAACAACATTCTAAAGATTGATTCAATACATCGTTTGACATGTTTCTACTGACTGTTACGGAACTTTTGGACATTTCGTCACGTTTTAGTGAACGCGCTTTGTGACTTTGGAATTGTTTACCAAACGCGCTAACCAAAGTAGCTAATTGGACATAAATAACGGACATTATCGAACAAATCAAGCATTTATTGTGGACCTGGGATTCCTGTGAGTGCATTGTGATGAAGATCATCAAAGGTAAGGGAATATTTATCATGTAATTTCTGGTTTCTGTTGACTCCAACATGGCGGCTAATTTGACTCTTGTTCTGAGCTCCGTCTCAGATTATTGCATGGTTTGCTTTTTCCGTAAAGTTTTTTTGAAATCTGACACAGTGGTTGCATTAAGGAGAGGTATATCTATAATTCCATGTGTATAACTTGTATTATCATCTACATTTATGATGAGTATTTCTGTTGAAACGATGTGGCTATGCAAAATCACTTGATGATTTTGGAACTAGTGAATGTAACGCGCCAATGTAAACTCAGATTTTTTTTTACATAAATATGAACTTTATCAAACAAAACATGCATGTATTGTGTAATATGAAGTCCTATGAGTGTCATCTGATGAAGATCATCAAAGGTTAGTGATTAATTTTAGCTATATTTCTGCTTTTTGTGACTGCTATCTTTCGCTGGAAAAATGTCTGTGCTTATTGTGGTTTGGTGTGACCTAACATAATTGTTTGTAGTGCTTTCGCTGAAAAGCATATTTGAAATCGGACACTTTGGTGGGATTAACAACAAGATTACCTTTAAAATGGTATAAGACACAAGTATGTCTGAGGAATTTTAATTATGAGATTTCTGTTTTTTGAATTTGGTGCCCTGCACTTTCACTGGCTGTTGTCATATCGATTCCGTTACTGGGATTGCAGCCATAAGAAGTTGTTAAGTGAGGACTGAGGAGGTGTGTGTGTGACATCTTTCACATTTCTCTCATACAGTCTCCATCGCAGCGATGTAATGCTCAAAATATTTCTCATAGCACTTACAAAAATGTATATGTGTCGTCAGTTCGCAAGGGATTGTAATGACAGCTAGGACATATAGTAATGTCCATCAATTCTGTAATTTCTCTGTACATTGCACAGTAATTGACTCAATAGAGGGACAGGTTGAGCAAGCCTGACCGCTTTGTTTTTGGATTGTTGTACAATTCCCAAATGTATTTCTCTATCTTTCCCGTGAATTAATAACAGCAATGGACAATAAAGAAATATATAACATATGTGTTTTATTGTCACACAGCAGATAGGTCTCGGTAAATGTGTTGTTCTACAAGGTTAACCATAGTAGTATAGTGACCCTGGAGAAAATAAGGGTTATGTTCCTTGGGTATTCGAACCAGCAACCTTTTAGTTACTGGCCCAATGCTCTAACCACTAGGCTACCTGCCACCCCAGCTGCCACCCCTACTTACCTTGTGCTACCTTTCCCCATTCGGTCCTCTCTAAAACACAGCTGCAGTAATAGTGATGGAGTGAGTTGATGCTCTCTCTCACCCCATTCAATGATTCATCACATTTGTCATTCTGTGAGTAGCCAGTCTCTTTCATTGCCTTTCTGTTTGGATTCACATTGAGTGCTTCACTGAAGATAAGAAGCTGCAGTCACGGCATTGTGTTCATTGTTAATTTTGTTTTTGTAACCTCCAAGAGGGTACTCATTGCCACACACACACACACACACACACACACACACACACACACACACACACACACACACACCCTAACCTTGCAGATCTAAAGCCCCTAGCTGTCTCTTCCTGTCCTCGTCCTTTTTCATTTCCCTCGACTTCAACTGGGTTGTTTTTTCAGGAAAGAGTTTGAGGAACAGACAACCTCAGGCCTTATGGGTTTTGCTTGACAGAGACTTTTACTGCTGCCTCAGCTCTTAATTGTTCAGTTCCAAACTATAAATTAGTGATTGTTTTGACAGATGTATGTACCTTCTAAAATAACATAATGACATGTAGAATACAGACAGACAGACTAACCCCTCTTGTTTGATGTTTTATACAATAGTGATTTATTGAGGGTCATTGAACCAGTCAGCGTGAAGAATTATCTTTGTTGAAGAATTCTAACAATGTGAGTCTCTGTACTTTGACCTTCATATCCTCAAAAGGAATCTTCTGTACAAGTGAACCACTAAATGAAACAGACTTTAGGCATAGAGGAATTATATTTATGGTATTCTAATTTTCTATTTTGTGAACCACATTCATAAATAGACAAATGCCTGGGGATTTCTAAAGTCATTAATTAAATATGAACCTAAATTGATTGGAATTGACTCCCACAGTATTTAGCATGCATAGCACTTTGAGATATCAGCTGATGTAAGAAGGGCTATATAAATACATTTGATTTGATAGCATGTAGCAGGGGTGGGGAAAAATCACTCAGAACCCTCTAATGTAATCTATCAATTCAATTTTACATTGCAAAATTATTTCACTCCTGGAACCCGGTTCCCCCTTTTAGTAGCCTTTTATTGTACATTAGTGTTTTAAGGCATGGTATTCAGTCTTAACAGAGTAGTGACAACAATTTATTAGGACGGCACAGTGATAGAAATAGAATGAAATACATAATGTTCCTGCTGGTGAACATTTAGTATGAATCATTATTGCCCAAACACTGACTCTCCAGAACACTCACCGCATCATCAGTCATTTCCGCTGGTCCCTCCACCCTTGGGCCAATTCAGAGAGAGCTACTGTACTGATCACCGTTTCCATGGAGGAACTCTAAACAGTAAAAGGAAAAATGGCATCAGCCCCTACTTACTGGAATTATTCACTTGGTTATGATAAACCCTTGGAACCCTGCAACAAAAAGGGAAAAAAATAGCATCCTTAAATAAAGCTATGCTAGGGGTGAAAGCGTTCTTTATTTGTGAAAAGCTATCAACATGTAGACACTGTCTTTTTTTATAGCTGGAGGGGAGGCCCAGAGGCAGGTGAATATACGTTATTGGATCCTCAGCCTTCCTCTGCTTTCAGACTGGGATTATTCAGACAGATCAGTCTGAACAGTGTGTGTTATCTGAAAAGAAGTGGTTAATGCCTACATATGTCAAGTTATTTCTGAGCTCACAAGTTATTTTCAATGGCCATGAACCCCTGGAGGAGACAGCAGGCATCTGAAAAATAAAATATTATGTTGATTATTTTTTCCCTGCCTCATTAACTTACACCTTTAATTCTTGTGACATCTCTTGGAGAAGAACAGCATTTATTTTATACCAGCTATATTCGGTTGAAGTTTTTTGATAAATAATACAGATTTTCTCTCGACAGATGGCATAAACTGCTGGACAAGGCAGGCAAGCCAGACAAAGACCAGGGAGAGGTGCAGGTGGACATCCAGTTTATGAAGAATAACATGACAGCCAGCATGTTTGACCTCTCTGCTACAGACAAGCCACGCTCCCGCCTGGGAAAGTTCAAGGACAAGGTGCGAGGCAAAAAGGAGGGTCTGTCGGACACTGCGTCTGCCGTGGTACCGTCCTTCACCCAGGTTCTGACGGACAGCGAGGGGGAGGGAGAGGGGGTAGGGAAGGGGGGTGCAGACAAAGGAGAGAAAAACAAGAAAAACAAGCTGAAGTCTCTGTTTTCTCCCAAGTCTAACCTGCAGCGTCATGGACTGTCTCAGTCTATGTCTGTCCTGGGCCCTCTGCCTGAGAAGAAGTCCTCACTGAGTGGCAGCCGCTCCACAGGCCTCAATGTGGACTCCTCTGACGGTGAGGATCATCACAGGCTGTACATTCAGTTGAAAATATAGCAGCATTATCTATTTGAAAACGCTTATGTTACACAGTATGTGTTTGCAGATCTAACCTTTCCCCGTTTCTTTCTCATCCAAAGGTAAAAATAAATTCACGTTTCAGACCCATAAGCGCACAGGCAGTTCCCTGTCCCTAGGGCGCTCTAAGATTCCTGCCCCGCTTGCAGAGCAGAGTAACCTGTGCATCAATGGCACTCACATGTACACAGAGGAGCCCCAGCCCCGGAGCGCCCGCACCGGCTCCAACTTTAGCCTGGCCAGCTCAGGCCATGGCTCCATGGAAGACCTGCGCAAGGCCCAGGGTCGTAAGAGCTCTGGCACCTCCATGGACTCTTTCAGGGCCCTGAAGCAGCCTTCGAGCTGGGCAGAGGAGGAAGAGAGGGTTATGTTGGATGAGGAGAGGACGAGAAAGGAAGAGCAGGAGAGTAAGAAGTTAGACGAGGAAGAGAGGATAAGGAAGGAGGAACAAGAGAAAAGCAGGATTACGGAGGAGGGGGAAGAAATAAGGCTAGAAGAGGAACAGGGGGAGAGGAGACTGAAGGTGGAGGGAGAGGACAGGGTTTGGAAGGAAGACCAGGAAAAGTGGAGGTTAGAGGAGAAAACGAGAGAAATGGAGGAACAAGAGAGGTGGGAAGAAGAGGAGAGAATTATGAGAGATGAACATGAAAGAATGAGGAGAGAGGATATACTGAGAAAGGAGGACAAGAGGAAAATGAGGGAGGTGGAGGAAAGATTGAAGAGGGAGAAAGATGAGAGGATTAAGGAGGAAGAACAGATTAGGAGAGAACAGGAGGAGGAGGATATGCAAAGAAGAGAGGAAGAGGAGAGGAAGATGAGGGAGGAGGAAGAAAGACTAAGGAGGGAACAGGAGGATATACTGAGAAAAATAAGGGAGGAGGAAGAAGATGAAAGGAGGGGTGAAGAAAGAATGAAGAGAGAGGATAAAGAAGAAAGAATGAATAGAGAGGATAAAGAAGAAAGAATGAAGAGAGAGGATGATAGGCTGAGGGAGGAGGAAGAAGAAAAGAAGAGGAGGATTGAGGCGGAAGCAGAAATAATGAAGAGAGAGGAGGACAGAGTGAGGGAGGAGGAAGAAAGGAGGAGGTTTGAGGAGGGAGAACAAAGAATGAAGAGAGAGGCTGAAGAAGAAAGAATGAAGAGAGAGGAGGATAGGCTGAGGGAGGAAGAAAGGAGGAGGAGGCTTGAGGAGGAAGAACAAAGAATTAAGAGAGAGGAGGATAGGCTGAGAAAGGAGGAGAGCAGAATGAGGGAGGAGGAAGAAAGAGTGAGGAAGACTGCAGAGGAAGATTGGCTGAGAGAGGAAATGGGGATAAAGAGGATGGAGGAGGACGAAAGAATTCAGAGAGAAGAGGAAGATAGGCTGAGAAAGGAGGAAGAGCTGAGGAAGATTAGGGAAAAGGAAGAAAGGCTAAGGAGGGCAGAGGAGGATGATATGTGGAGAAAGGAAGAAGAGCAGAGGAAGATGAGGAATGAGGAGGAAAGGATAAGGAGAATAGAGCAGATGTTGAGAAAGGAAGAAGAAGAAGGAACGAGGCTTGAAGAAGAAAGGGAAGAGGAGAGAAGAGATGAGGAGCAGAGAAAACGGATGGAGGCGAAAGAAAATATGAAAAAAGAGGAGTTGAGAGGACAGGAAGAAAAGAGGAATGCACAGATGGAGGAAAAGAGAAGGCATGAGGAGGTGAGGGTAAAGTTGGACAAAGTTGAACAACAGATGAAGCAGAATAGAGAGGCAGAGGCCATCGTGTGCAATAATCCTTTTGAGGAAGTCTCTCCTACCACTTCATGTGATGACAACTCTTCAAATAACCCGTTTGAGGAGACCACCACAACCTCTTCTACTGGTCCCATCAGCCGAACAAATAAAGTATCAGCAGTCAAGCCAAGGTCAGTCCCACTCCCAAACCACACACACACGAGCACACACACACTCCATCACTGTCTCAGTTCCCCAGAATTGTGTTACCACTTGGGTGTCATAAATTATGGCTGCACTAGTTATTTAGTCTGCAAAAGCAGCAGGTGGTCTCCAAAAGCAACACACAAGTTTCTGTTGCTCTGTCTCCTCATCCACACACACCTACTAACGTCCCTGTATCCTCACTGAACTCTCATTCAGACATCCTCTTTCATCTTCTAACAGAACTATGTCAATTATGCTAACATTCTATTTTCCTGTGCTGTCAGTGCAGGGTGGCACAAGTCTGATTAGAGTGGAAAACTTGCCAATTTGTCTGAGAATACTTTTATACAACCAGTTAATCAGGCCAGGCAACAAGCCTGATTTATGGATGTGGGACAGTCAGTATAGCTGCTTGTAGAAACTCAGCAGGATGCAATTGGGAGGATTTTATTGGATCTGTACAGCTGTGGCACAAAATACAGATTTGAGCACAAAACCTGTCGCTTTATCGAAGACTTTAGTACAGGAAAGTGTTTTGTCTAATATATTAAGTCAATTGAAACGCTTGGTAAGAGTTAGATCTCAGTGTGTTGGTGTCGTGGGCATTTGGTGTGAAGGGAGTGTGTAAGCTGATGTCATGGTATGTTTGTCTGTGTGGCGCATGACACTACTCCAACATGCAGATCTCATTAAAGCACAATCCCCTAAAGGAAAGATGGGCAACTTTGATGGGGGTGGGGGCCACAAAAAATCTAAACTCATCATGAGGGGCTGCAGTTGTTCGCAGTTCTGCGTACCCACAAACATACCACACTCATTTTGTCATGAGGTGGAGAGGAAAATAAGCTGTTTTACAGCTAATTTCCTGCAATTCTACACATTTTTCCATAGGGTGGAGAGAAATATTTTCAATTTTCTAAATGATATCTGAGTGAAAGTGACTAACAAAATCAATGGGGTCCCCCCAGCCAGTAATTCGACCATGATATTTAGATAGCCGGCCGCTAAACTATCAGTAAAACTGCTGATGCACAATCAAATTTCAAAATTGCACCTTACCTACTATTCTAACTCGTAAGTTGAGACCCCGACTAAGTTCCAAAAAATGTATAATTGGGAAATTGATCCCAGGGTCTTCAAAAAAGTTGCCCATCACTGCCCTAAAGTAATCTAATAACTTCATGAAAATTGTACTGCTGTGGAAAACGTGGATGTGCGTGTGCATCTCTGTGGCTGTGTTTACGCAGGCAGCCCAATTCTGATCTTTTTTTCACTAATTGGTCTTTTGACCAATCAGATCGGAAAAATTTCTGATGTGATTGTTCAAAAGACAAATTAGTGGAATAAATATCAGAACTGGGCTGCCTGTGTAAACACACCCCTTGTGTCTTCGTATTGGAAGCCTTTGGCTAAACTGAGATTGGCTGCGCTTCCCAAGACTCAATCGTACCTTGTTATAAAGATTCTACAGATCAGTCATATTAAAGGTGTTACAGAGAGACATAAAGCATTAGGTGATTGCTCAAGTTTTTAACGAGGGTGTTGATGTTGAATGACTCATGCGAATCTGTATCCTGATGAGGCTGGACCAAAGAAACCATCCAATAGGATGACATGACTCAGTATAGGCAAGTCTGTTTGGTCATGTGAACAGGGAATGGTTCAGAGGCTACAAGCATTACCTTTTATATTGATCATTTACATTTGTTTTATTATTTGAAATCTACATGTTTAACCTTTCTGTTCCCTAGTGTGTTTGTGTAACTAACCTAACCATTATAACTAACCGTCATGTCTCTCATAAAGACCTAATGAATGAATGAATGATGAAATCCCATCCTTTCTCCCATTGTCTTGTCTGGAGAATTAGTCCCACCCTAGTAACAACTTTGTTAGGATGTAACACCTCTGTAGTTTGTGTTGTCTACCTCTTTGCTAAATGTGTTTGTGTGTGTGGATTCCAACAAGACTTTTGTTTTTGATAAAAGTAAAAAATAACACATTCAATTTAATTAAACATTTGTTTATTTCATGACATTGCATTATTTAGTTTTTAGAAACAAATCAATTTTTCTTATATACAGTACCAGTCAAAAGTTTGGACACACCTACTCATTCCAGGGTTTTTCTTTATTTTTACTATTTTCCACATTGTAGAATAATAGTGGAGACATCAAAACTAGGAAACAACACATATGGAATCATATGTAACCAAAAAAGTGTTAAACAAATCAAAATATATTTGAGATTCTTCAAAGTAGCCACCCTTTTCCATGATGACAGCTTTGCACACTCTTGGCATTCTCTCAACCAGCTTCATGAGGAATGCTTTTCCAACAGTCTTGAAGGAGTTCCCACATATGCTTAGCACTTGTTGGCTGCTTTTCCTTCGCTCTGCAGTCCATCTCATCCCAAACCTCTCAATTGGGTTGAGGTCGGGAGATTGTGGAGGCCAGGTCATCTGATGCAGCATTCCATTACTCTCCTTGGTCAAATAGCCCTTACACAGCCTGGAGGTGTGTTGGTTCATTGTCCTGTTGAAAACATATGATAATCCCACTAAGCGCAAATCAGATGGCATGGCGTATCGCTGCAGAATGCTGTGGAGTCGCTTCTTCTTATTGGTGTCCTTTTAGTAGTGTTTTTTTTGCAGCAATTCGACGAGGAAGGCCTGATTTCACGCAATCTCCTCTGAACAGTTGATGTGTCTGTTACTTGAACTTTGTGAAGCATTTATTCGGGCTGCAATCTGAGGTGCAGTTAACTCTAACTTATCCTCTGCTGCAGAGGATAAGTTTACCCAACCGTGGGACAGACTGTTTGTTCCCACAATCGGGACTCTCTATTGGTTACACAAACATTTGGCCTCCCATCCTATTCTAACCACCTCTTGCCGGCTTTGTATTCATGTTACCTAATGAAATTGCTGTATAATATGATATTTATGCCATCTAATACACATTCAAATGTCATAAATCAACACTGCAGAGCTCTCCCTGTCCTCTGCCGTGCCTTGATTGTATTACTGTTGATGATATCTGGAAATGTGCATGTACACCCTGGCCAATCTACTGTTGCTAGCCCCAATTCTGACTTGTGCTCTGATATCTGTTTCACTGATTTCTGCTCTCGTAAAAGCCTGGCTTTTCTGCACGTTAACACTAGAAGCTTATTACCTAAAATGGACCAATTGAAAGTGTGGGTTCACAGCTACAATCCAGATGTGTTTGTCATTACTGAGACGTGGTTAAGAAGTGTTTTGAATACTGATGTTAACCTTTCTGGTTACAACCTTTTTCGGCAAGACAGATCTTCCAAAGGTGGGGGAGTGGCAATCTTTACCAAGGATCACCTTCAGTGCTCGGTTGTCTCCCCAAAGTCTGTCCTCAAACACTTTTATTTGCTGGTTTTAAGAATTACACTTTCAAATAGCTCTTTGTTGACTGTTGCTGGATGTTTATTGTCCTCAATCAGCACTGGACTGTACCCTACCTGCCCTAAGCTCTCTCCTGGCCTCTTACACTAAGTTTGTATTTGTCCTGCTAGGTGACCTAAACTGGGACATGCTTAAACCACCTGACCAAGTCCTAAAGCAATGGGGACTCCCTAAATCTTTCTCAGATTATTACCAATCCCACAAGGTATGACTCCAAACACCCAGAAAAGGCTACTCTCCTCGATGTTATCCTCACAAACAATTCTGATAGGTATCAGTCTGGTGTTTTCTGTAATTAGTTATTGATCACTGTTTTACAGCCTGTGTTCGTAATGGCTGCTCAGTGAAATGACCTGTCCTTGTCATAGACACTTGCTAAAAAACTTTAATGAGCAAGCCTTCCTTCATGACCTGGCCTTTGTAAATTGGTACAGAATGAGCTTGATCTGTCGAAGACGCTTGGACCTTCTTTTTGGATATTTCCAGTGATATTGTTAAACACTCCCCCATAAAGAAAAGGAGAATTAAAAACAGGTTCAGCCCCTGGTTCGACTGTGATCTTGCAGAGGTACTCCACCTCAAGAATTGCACTCTACAAGCAACACTAGACTCTATTATGGTGGGAGATTTTAATACGGTTTTACATGCCTCTATGGACCGTAAAGGAAATTGCACTACAAACTGTAGTCATGAAATCATGAATGTCATGTATATATTTGAATTAGTGGAGGTATGGAGGCTTAATTACCCTGACCTAGTGAGATATACATGGCGGAGGCTTAATCAAGCTAGTCGTCTTTATTACTTTGTGTCATTCTCTCTGGCACAAAAAGTTAGTGTTGATGACGGGACAGAATGCGGTTGGACCATCACATAATTGGCATATATATTACTCTTTCAGAATTTCGACGTGGACGAGGATATTGAAAATGTAATCAAGTCTACTGGATGGTATCTTGTTTTTAACTAGGACAGAAGAATTTATAACTGACTTTTTCCGACATAATATATTGTAGGTACAGCAGATCCCCTTATTGTATGGGAGACTTTTAAATGTGCCTTTAGAGGCCATTCAATTCAGTACTCATCTGTAAAACAAAAGCAATAGATCAAGAGTCCATATTAACAAAGGAAATTGAAGGACTAACAGTACAGATACAGTTGAAGTCGGAAGTTTACATACACCTTAGCCAAATACATTTAAACTCAGTTTTTCACAATTCCTGACATTTAATCCTAGTAAAAATTCCCTGTCTTAGGTCAGTTAGGATCACCACTTTATTTTAAGAATGTGAAATGTAAGAATAAGAGTAGAGGGATTTATTTCAGCTTTTATTTCTTTCATCACATTCCCAGTGGGTCAGAAGTTTACATACACTTAATTAGTATTTAGTAGCATTGCCATTAAATTGTTTAACTTGGGTCAAATGTTTCGGGTAACCTTCAACAAGCTTCCCACAATAAGTTGGGTGAATATTGGTCCATTCCTCCTGACAGAGCTGGTGTAACTGAGTCAGGTTTGTAGGCCTCCTTGCTCGCACACGCTTTTTCAGTTCTGCCCACACATTTTCTATAGGATTGAGGTCGGCTTTGTGATGGCCACTTCAATACCTTGACTTTGTTGTCCTTAAGCCATTTTGCCACAACTTTGGAAGTATGCTTGAGGTAATTGTTCATTTTGGAAGACCCATTTGTGACCAAGCTTTAACTTCCTGACTGATGTCTTGAGATGTTGCTTCAATATATTCACATAATTTCCCTTCCTCATGATGTCATCTATTTTGTGAAGTGCACCAGTCCCTCCTGCAGCAATGCACTCCCACAACATGATTCTGCCAACCCCGTGCTTCACGGTTGGGATGGTGTTCTTCGGCTTGCAAGTCTCCCCCTTTCTCCTCCAAACAAGGATGGTCATTATGGCCAAACAGTTCTATTTTTGTGTCATCAGACCAGAGGACATTTCTCCAAAAAGTATGATGTTTGTCCCCATGTGCAGTTGCAAACCGTGGTCTGGCTTTTTATGGCGGTTTTGGAGCAGTGGTTCTTCCTTGCTGAGCGGCCTTTCAGGTTATGTCGATATAGGACTTGTTTTACTGTGGATATAGATACTTTTGTATCTGTTTCCTCCAGCATCTTCACAAGATCCTTTGCTGTTGTTCTGGGACTGATTTGCACTTTTCGCACCAAAGTACGTTCATCTCTAGGAGACAGAACGCGTCTCCTTTCTGAGCGGTATGACGGCTGCGTGGTCCCATGGTGTTTATACTTGTGTACTATTGTTTGTACAGATGAACGTGGTACATTCAGGCGTTTGGAAATTGCTCCCATGGATGAACCAGACTTGTGGAGGTCTACAATCTTTTTTCTGAGGTCTTGG
This sequence comes from Salvelinus alpinus, assembly GCF_045679555.1. Classification (NCBI taxonomy): domain Eukaryota; kingdom Metazoa; phylum Chordata; class Actinopteri; order Salmoniformes; family Salmonidae; genus Salvelinus; species Salvelinus alpinus. The sequence goes on along the minus strand of NC_092086.1, from coordinate 98,184,147 downwards.
CTGATTTCTTTAGATTTTCCCATGATGTCAAGCAAAGAGGTATTGAGTTTGAAGGTAGGCCTTGAAATACATCCACAGCTACACCTCCAATTGACTCAAACAATGTCAATTAGCCTATCAGAAGCTTCTAAAGCCATGACATCATTTTCTGGAATTTTCCAAGCTGTTTAAAGGCACAGTCAACTTAGTGTATGTAAACTTCTGAACCACTGGAATTGTGATACAGTGAGTTATAAGTGAAATAGTCTGTCTGTTAACAATTGTTGGAAAAATTGTGTGGTGGTGATCCTAACTGACCTAAGACAGGGAATGTTTACTAGGATTAAATGTCAGGAATTGTGAAAAACTGAGTTTAAATGTATCTGGCTAAGGTGTATGTAAACTTCCGACTTCAACTGTATAAAAATGCCTAGAATATTTCAATTTTGGAGAATGTCTTATAAAATGGATTAAAGTTGTATATGTATGTGTGTGTGTGTGTGTGTGTGTGTGTGTGTGTGTGTAAAATAATAAATAATGGCTACATTTCAAAGTTTTAAACTGTCAAGAGTGTTAAAACAAGGCTGTCCACTATCGGCATATTTATTCATTATCGCCATCGAAATGTTAGCTGTTAAAATTAGATCCAACAATAATATTAAAGGATTAGAAATCCAAGGCTTGAAATCAAAAGGTGCCATTGTACGCTGATGATTCATTTTCTTTTAAAACCACAATTAGAATCCATCCACAGCCTCATAGAGGATCTAGATACTTTTTCTAACCTCTGGATTAAAACCAATTTTCACGTATTGGATCACTAAAAAAAGCTACTTTTACATTACCGTGTAGTTTACCAATAAAATGGTCTGACGGGGATGTGGACATACTCGGTATACATATCCCGAAAGAAATGTTCTGACTCCAATACATTTTTATAGAAAGTTAGCAAAAATAGATAAGATCTTGCTACTGTTCCATGGAATGGAAAATACCTGTCAATTTGTGGAAAAATTACCCTGATTTAACTCTTTAATCATATCACAGTTGACCTATTTGCTTATGGTTTTGCCTGCGCCTGGTGACATGCTTTTTAAATTATATGAACACAAAATATAACATTTTATTTGGAATGACAAGCCAGACAAAATTAAAAGGGCCTATTTTATATAATGAATATGAATTCGGAGGGTCAGAAATTATTAAAGCATTAGACCTCTCACTAAAGGCATCAGTCATACAAAAGTTATGCTTAAATCTGATTAAATTAATGAACATGCACCTGTGAAACGGTCGTTAAGACACTAACAGCTTGCAGACGGTAGGCAATTAAGGTCACAATTATGAAAACTTATGAACAATTCTGAAAAACACCAAAAGAAAGATGCTCATCTGCGTGAACGTGCCTTAGGCATGCTGCACAGAGGCATGAAGACTGCAGATGTGGCCAGGGCAATAAATTGCAATGTCCGTACTGTGAGACGCCTAAGACAGCGCTACAGGGAGACAGGACGGACAGCTGATCATCCTCGCAGTGGCAGACCAGGTGTAACAACACCTGCACAGGATCGGTACATCTGAACATCACACCTGCGGGACAGGTACAGCATGGCAACAACTGCCCGAGTTACACCAGGAACACACAATCCCTCCATCAGTGCTCAGACTGTCCGCAATAGACAGAGAGGCTGGACTGAAGGCTTGTAGGCCTGTTGTAATGCAAGTCCTCACCAGACATCACCGGCAACTACGTCGCCTATGGGAACAAACCCACTGTCGCCGGACCAGACAGGACTGGCAAAAGTGCTCTTCACTGACGAGTTGTGGTTTTGTCTCACCAGGGGTGATGGTCGGATTCACTTTTATCGTTGAAGGCAGCAGCGTTGCACCGAGGCCTGTACTCTGGAGCGGGATCGATTTGGAGGTGGAGGGTCCATCATGGTCTGGGGTAGTGTGTCACAGCATCATCGGACTGAGCTTGTTGTCATTGCAGGCAATCTCAACGCTGTGCCTTACAGGGAAGACATCATCCTCCCTTATGTGGTACCCTTCCTGCAGGCTCATCCTGACATGACCCTCCAGCATGACAATGCCACCAGCCATACTGCTCGTTCTGTGTGTGTGATTTCCTGCAAGACAGGAATGTCAGTGTTCTGCCATGGCCAGCGAAGAGCCCGGATCTCAATCCCATTGATTGATTTTGACCCCCCCCCCTTTGTTCAGGGACACATTTTTCAATTGCTGTTAGTCACATGTCTGTGGAACTTGTTCAGTTTTATGTCTCATTTGTTGAATCTTATGTTCATACAAATATTTACACGTTTAGTTTGCTGAAAATTAACGCAGTTGACAGTGAGAGGACGTTTCTTTTTTTGCTGAGTTTATGTATATAGATATGTATATATATTTACCAAAAAATTTATGGGGGATTAGAAATGATGCAGACAATTGCATTGATGGATGCAACAAGCTTTCCGCAAATTAAAGCTGATCCACCCCCTAAAAAAAATAAAATAATTGCATTTGGCGAAAGGCTCGGCACAAGCATATTCAGGCTGACTAGCTCTTGTTCATGCAAATGAGAAATACGGTTTTTCAGGCTATCCAGAGGGCCAAAGTTAGTTACTTTAAGGAGCAGTTCTCTCACTGTGGGTCTAACCTCAAGAAGTTCTGGAAAAAAAAGAGCGCTCCGATGCTCCTCCCTCTTTTTCCTCTGCCCCGCTACAAAGTTTTCCCCTGCAGGCGGTCACTGAGTCCGAGGTGCTAAAGGAGCTCCTTAAACTTGAGCCCAAAACCATCTGGGTCAGATGGTTTAGACCCTTTCTTCTTTAAGGTTGCTGCCTCTAATCACCAAGCCTCTCTGACCTTTTCAACCTGTCTCTCCTCTCTGGGGAGGTTCCCATTGCTTTGAAGGCAGCCATGGTTCATCCTTTATTTAAAGGGGGAGATCAAGCCGATCCTAACTGTTATAGGCCTATTTCTATTTTGCCCTGTTTATCAAAACTGTTGGAAAAACTTGTCAATCAACTGACTGGCTTTCTTGATGTCTATAGTATTCTCTCTGGTGAGCAATCTGGTTTCCACTCAGGTAATGGATGTGTCACTGCAACCTTAAAGGTCCTCAATGATGTCACCATTACCCTTGATTCTAAGTAATGTTTTACTGCTATTTTTATTGGCCAAAGCTTTTGATACGCTAGACCATTCCATTCTTGTGGGCCGGCAAAGAAGTATTGGGGTCTTTGGCCTGGTTTGCTAACTACCTCTTTCAAAGAGTGCAGTGTATAAAGTCAGAACATCTGCTGTTTCAGCCACTGCCTGTCACTGTGTACACCAAGGCTCGATCCACCCCCACGCTCTTCTCAATTTACATCATAGCTCAGGCAGTAGGAAGCTCTCTCATCAATTTACAGTGGGGCAAAAAAGTATTTAGTCAGCCACCAATTGTGCAAGTTCTCCCACTTAAAAAGATGAGAGGCCTGTAATTTTCATTATAGGTACACTTCAACTATGACAGACAAAATGAGAAAAAAAAATCCTGAAAATCACATTGTAGGATTTTTAATGAATTTATTTGCAAATTATGGTGGAAAATAAGTATTTGGTCAATAACAAAAGTTTTTCTCAATACTTTGTTATATACCCTTTGTTGGCAATGAAAGAGGTCAAACGTTTTCTGTAAGTCTTCACAAGGTTTTCACACACTGGTGCTGGTATTTTGGCCCATTCCTCCATGCAGATCTCCTCTAGAGCAGTGATGTTTTGGGGCTGTTGCTGGGCAACACGGACTTTCAACTCCCTCCAAAGATTTTCTATGGGGTTGAGATCTGGAGACTGGCTAGGCCACTCCAGGACCTTGAAATGCTTCTTACGAAGCCACTCCTTCATTGCCCGGGCGGTGTGTTTGGGATCATTGTCATGCTGAAAGACCCAGCCACGTTTCATCTTCAATGCCCTTGCTGGTTTTCACTCAAAATCTCACGATACATGGCCCCATTCATTCTTTCCTTTACACGGATCAGTCGTCCTGGTCCCTTTGCAGAAAAACAGCCCCAAAGCATGATGTTTCCACCCCCATGCTTCACAGTAGGTATGGTGTTCTTTGGATGCAACTCAGCATTCTTTGTCCTCCAAACACGACGAGTTGAGTTTTTACCAAACAGTTATATTTTGGTTTCATCTGACCATATGATATTCTCCCAATCTTTTTCTGGATCATCCAAATGCTCTCTAGCAAACTTCAGACGGGCCTGGACATGTACTGGCTTAAGCAGGGGGACACGTCTGGCACTGCAGGATTTGAGTCCCTGGCGGCGTAGTGTGTTACTGATGGTAGGCTTTGTTACTTTGGTCCCAGCTCTCTGCAGGTCATTCACTAGGTCCCCCCGTGTGGTTCTGGGATTTTTGCTCACCGTTCTTGTGATCATTTTGACCCCACGGGGTGAGATCTTGCGTGGAGCCCCAGATCGAGGGAGATTATCAGTGGTCTTATATGTCTTCCATTTCCTAATAATTGCTCCCACAGTTGATTTCTTCAAACCAAGCTGCTTACCTATTGCAGATTCAGTCTTCCCAGCCTGGTGCAGGTCTACAATTTTGTTTCTGGTGTCCTTTGACAGCTCTTTGGTCTTGGCCATAGTGGAGTTTGGAGTGTGACTGTTTGAGGTTGTGGACAGGTGTCTTTTATACTGATAACAAGTTCAAACAGGTGCCATTAATACAGGTAACGAGTGGAGGACAGAGGAGCCTCTTAAAGAAGAGGTTACAGGTCTGTGAGAGCCAGAAATCTTGCTTGTTTGTAGTTGACCAAATACTTATTTTCCACCATAATTTGCAAATAAATTCATTAAAAATCCTACAATGTGATTTTCTGGATTTTTTTCTCTCATTTTGTCTGTCATAGTTGAAGTGTACCTATGAGGAAAATTACAGGCCTCTCATCTTTAAAGTGGGAGAACTTGCACAATTGGTGGCTGACTAAATACTTTTTTGCCCCACTGTATATGCAGATGATAGTCTTATACTCAGCTAGCCCCTCCCCAGATTGTGTTAAACGCTCTACAACAAAGCTTTCTTAGTGTCAAACAAGCTTTCTGAACACCTCCAAAACAAAGGTCATGTGGTTTGGTAAGAAGAATGCCCTTCTCCCCACAGGTGTGATTACTACCTCCTGAGGGTTTAGAGCTTCAGATAGTCACCTCATAAAAGTACTTGGAAGTATGGCTAGACAGTACACTGTCCTCTCAGCACATATCAAAGCTGCAGGCTAAAGTTACATCTAGACTTGGTTTCCTCTATCCTAATCGCTCCTCTTTCACCCCAGCTGCCAAACTATCCCTGATTCAGATGACCATCCTACCCATGCTAGATTACGGAGACGTAATTTATAGATCGGCATGTAAGGGTGCTCCTGAGCGGCTAGATGTTCTTTACCATTCAGCCATCAGATTTGCCACCAAAGCTCCTTATAGGACACATCACTGCACTCTATACTCTTCTGTAAACTGGTCATCTCTGTATACCTGTCGCAAGACCCACTGGATGAACCCACTGATTGTTATTTATAAAACCCTCTTAGGCTTCACTTCCCCCTATCTGAGATATCTACTGCAGCCCTCATCCTCTACATACAACTACCGTTCTGCCAGTCACATTCTGTTAAAGATCCCCAAAGCGCACACATCCCTGGGTCACTCGTCTTTTCAGTTCGCTGTAGCTAGTGACTGGAACGAGCTGCAACAAACACTCAAACTGGACAGTCTTATCTCAATCTCTTCATTCAAAGACTCAATCATGGACACTCTCTTACTGACAGTTGTGGCTGCTTGGCGTGATGTATTGTTGTCTCTACCTTCTTGCCCTTTGCTGTTGTCTGTGCCCAATAATGTTTGTACCCTGTGCTGCTACCATGTTGTGTTGCTACCATGCTGTGTTGTCATGTGTTGCTGCTATGCTATGTTGTCTTAGGTCTCTCTTTATGTGATGTGTGTTTTGTCCTATATTTTTATTTAATTTATTTTGTTTTGAATCACAGCCAGGTCCCCGCAGGAGGCCTTTTGGTAGACCATCATTGTAAATAAGAATTTGTTCTTAAATGACTTGCCTAGTTAAATATAATAAATAAACAATAAGAGGTAACTCTGCATCTTCCTTTCTGTGGCAGTCCTCATGAGAGCCAGTTTCATCATAGCGCTTGATGGTTTTTGCAACTGCACTTGAAGAAACTTTAAAAGTTCTTGGAATTTGCCGCATTGACTGACCTTCATGTGTTAAAGTAATGATGGACTGTCATTTCTCTTTGATTATTTGAGCTGTTCTTGCCATAATATGAACTTGGTCTTTTACCAAATAGGGCTATCTTCTGTATACCACCCCTACCTTGTCACAACACAACTGATTGGCTCAAACGCATTAAGAAGGAAATAAATTCCAACAAGACACACCTGTTAATTGAAATGCATTCCAGGTGACTTATTCATGAAGCTGGTTGAGAGAATGCCAAGAGTGTGCAAAGCTGTCAAGGTTAAAGGTGGCTACTTTGAAGAATCTCTCAAATCTAAAATATATTTTTATTTGTTTAACACTTTTTTTGGTTAATACATGATTCCGTATGTGTTATTTCATAGTTTTGATGTCTTCACTATTATTCTACAATGTAGAAAATAGTAAAAATATAGAAAAACCCTTGAATGAGTAGGTGTGTCCAAACTTTTGACTGGTACTGTATATATTTTTTTATGTGTGGTAGTTAGACATTGTCATCAGCAAAGTTCAAATGTGTGAAGGCAACCATCTTATACAGCTGTAAAGTGCAGATTTTGTTCTCTTACTGCATCCTCCCTATCCCTCTTCTTCCAGACCCTCTTCATGGGTGAACCTTTCTCAGCCTAGTGTGTCTTCCAACCCCTTCTTATCATTCTTGTCTCCTGAAATTGAGATTTCTATGGACTCCCATAGAGTCGATGGGGAAACCAGAGGCTCCCAGGACCCGTCTACTGATCTAATGGAGAAGAAAGACCCTGCCCCCCTGCCCCCCAACAACCAGCGCTGGGCTCGTATGGACAACTGGCCTAGCAAGGGCAACGCTCATTCTGTCACAGTGAACGTCGCCCAAACAAAGCCAACAAAACAGCCACATCCTCCAAGGCATCAATCTTCCATGTCACTGGTGGGATGCGGGGATGACCAGGAGAGTGTTAGTGGTCAGGACCATTCCAGTATCAGGATGGACAAGGGTCCTGCTCCAGACAGACCAAGCCAGGCTCCAAGCCAGACACAGAGGGACCAGAGTATGACTAGAGTGAACCTGGGACATAAGGACATAGTAGGTGCCTCCATGTCCAAGGTCTCTCAACGTGTAGTACAGATGATCACACCACTGAGATTTTCCTCCACAGCTACAACAGAACACACAAATGGAGGCCAGAGCTCTACCCACCATGGGAACCAACCAGAACAACACATGCCATCTGCCACTGGGGGGTTGAGGGTGGCTATACACAATAAAGGTCCAGCACCTTCTAGGCCCCAGTACCCTCCAGGGAAGACAATGCCAAAAGTTGATGTATTAGATAAGCAATTGAATACTGAGGAACATGACTCTTTGGTTGAGTTTGATCCAAATAATCCCTTTGCAGAAGACTGCAGAATGGAGAAGTCCTCTGGACACGGTGAAGAACAGAGACTAACTGGTGAACATCAGGAGAGCCTAGACTCTCCCAATCATCAGAGTCGTACCTCCACAGAAGCAAATCCAGGTTCAATGCAGAATAGTGTGGTTGGGGACTCAATGGAGCTTCCAACACCAGATGTTCTGCTAGTTGGAGATGGCTCCCGTTCCATCAAAAACACATTAGCAGAGCGGGTCTGTGTTCCCTTGCCTCCATTGAAGAAAACATCCACCTCTAGAGAGGAGGATACTGGTAAACAGAGTTCTGTAAAACTACAAAGCCCAGGGGCTTCCTCTTTGAGTAAGCTTTCTTCAAGTATCTCAGAAACAATGCAGAATCGAGGTGTGGGTGTGGCACTAACTTGTGTTAACATTGCCCAGCCCCCATGTGTACCCTCACCTGCCCTCTCCTTCCTACCCCAACCCAAGCCCCTGAACGGATCAGGGGGCAGGAGTAACTGTCCTCCCCAGACAAGCTCTCTCCCTGGCCAGAGGATCCTGCTTCAGGCTGGAGCTATGTCCTCCGTTGCAGAGCATTGCAGTGGAGAGGAGGGGGGAGGGAGAGGGGACAGGCCTACCTCAAGCACACGCAGGTGAGAGAGAGATTGCAGCCTTTTCCTGTAGTGTGTAGCAGCTTTGTGCTCTCCACGAAACCTCTCCTGTACTGTAGTTAGATTCACTAAACCTTTCCAATCGCTTGTAGGATGCATTGTTCGAGAACACTTCATGAATGTGACCCTTGTAAAATAATTTTACTCTCTTATAAAATGTTTAATTTCACTTACCTGAATTGAATCAATGGAACTTCTGACCAAGTTGTTTTTGCAATACTTTCAAAAGTTGTACAGGACATCATAGCTAGTACTACTTTAATAATGATTATATAATTCTGTAGTTATTATTAACATAGTTTAACGTAAAGCAACATGAACATAGCTCCCCAGAGAAATTAGCACTATATTAAGTAATCAAAAGAGCACTTACTAATTACTGCAAATCTAATTTAGCTCTATTTAATTGCGATGTCATTCACACAATCCCCTCGGCCCAGTATGAATCATGGCTATAGAAATGCCAGCCTTTGCAGCTTTCATTGCTTTTTGACAAGTTATTCTCCCTGTAGAATCTCAGACAAATCTCAGTGGCGCCTGTAAAATGCCATTGTTCAGAGTGTGTGTACACTGTGGCTCCTCTGCAGTCTAACCTTATATGAGAGGGAAAGAAGAGATATGCTTGCCACTGTGTCACGTATGATGGGAATCAGTCAAGAGGGAAGAAGAACCCATGCTCGGCTTGCTTGTCATGTCTAACTCTGTGTTGTCCGTTTTGTTTTACATTGATTTTATTTATTTTTTAATCCCAGCCCCCGTCCTCACAGGAGGCCTTTTGCCTCCTCTTGCCAGGCCATCATTGTAATTAAGAATTTGTTCTTAGTTGACTTGACTGGTTAAATACATTTTTGGTCCACCGGATTGAACAAATCATTTCAAGCTGTTGGCAGCAATTACACTTGCTTTCTGAGAAAATGTCATTATCCGCATATTCCCCATATCCACCTGCTGCATCTCCTCAAATATCACAACACTTCAGGAAAGTTTGAGCCTCTCTCATTTTGACTGTCTCTGTCTCCCTGTCTATCTCTATTCAGGCCCCATCCAGTAAAGCCCTTGAGCTCCCTGGAAAACCAGCCAGCCTCCAACATCCAGGAGGGGCAGGCTGGCATATCTACAGGATTCCTCGGTGTCCTTCAAGAGAAGATAAAGGTACTAATGCAATATATCTCTCCCATGAGAGCAATGGGAACAGCATTGAGTGAACTGATGCACACCAGCAGCAGATGAAAGAGCTACCTACAGGTTCTCTCAGCAATCACCTGTCAACATAGATCTGCTTTAGGCAGGAGGTATGTGTACTAAATAATCAGACCTCATTGTGTCTACAATCTATTTTGGGAAAGTGTGTGCATGTTAATATGCACATACAGTATATGCTTAGCCTTATGCCCTGTAATATGCACAGCAGTGGCTCTTCTTGATAATATTATCATAATAATCTTATGCAAATAAGGTACCAGGATATCTTTGAAACCATTCCCCCAGGCACCTCATGAAAATGCCCTCTGCTGCTGTTTCAATTTATCCATTCCAGTTCCTTGATGCATGCACAGTTGGTTTTATTAAAACCTCAGTGCAATATTCCCATTCTTGCTGCGCGCACGCCGACACACACATGGTACACACACACACATGGTACACACACACACATGGTACACACACACACACACACACACACACACACACACACACACACACACACACACACACACACACACACACACACACACACACACACACACACATGGTGCACACACACACATGGACACACACACACACACACACACACACACACACACACACACACACACACACACAGTCTCAACAAGCCCTCCCACCAAATGCTCACTATAAACAATTCCCACAAACATTATTTATCTTGACAGTGACTCACCTTAAGCTCACTGTGAATAACACTGGCATTTGCCTATGGTGTTGGGATCTGAGAGATCAGAGCTCTGAATGAGTTCTCACAAAGCAGTCAGAGCTCACACCACACAATCTTCTCTCGAGTCTGATTGATGATATGGGCACAATCGATCGAATGTATTTCTAAAGCACTTTTTACATCAGCAGATGTCGCAAAGTGAAATACAGAAACCCAGCCTAAAACCCCAAACGGTAAACAATGCAGATGTAGAAGCACGGTGTCTAGGAAAAACTCCCTAGAAAGGCAGGAACCTAGGAAGAAACCTAGAGACTTACCAGGCTTTGAGGGGTGGCCAATCCTCTTCTGGCTGTGCAGGGTGGAGCTAGTACAGTACATGGCCATTAAGGCCAGCTTGTTCTTCAAGACGTTCATAGATGACCAGCAGGGTCATTCAGAGGTCGAGACCGCAGGTGCGGTAGAGAGGCAAAATCAGCAGGTCCGGGAAAAGATGGCACGTCCGGTGAACAGGTCAGAGTTCCATAGCCGCCAGCAGAACAGTTGAAACTGGAGCAGCAGCATGACCAGGAGGACTGGGGACAGTCAGGAGTCATCAGGCCAGGTAGTCCTGAGGCATGGTCCTAGGGTCAGATCCTCTGTGAGGGGAGGGAGAGAGAATTAGAGGGAGCATACTTAAATTCACACAGGACTCCAGATAAGACAGGAGATTTACACCAGATATAACAGACTGACGCTAGCCCCCCGGCACACAGACTATTGGAGCATAGATACTGGAGACTGAGACGGGGGGGTCGGGGGACACTATGGCCGTGTCCGACAATGTCCCCGGACAGAGCCAACCAGGCAGGATATAACCCCACCCACTTTGCCAAAGCACTGCCCCCACACCACTAGAGGGATATCAACAGACCACCAATTTACTACCCTGAGACAAGGCTGCGTATAGCCCACGAAGATCTCCTCCACTGCATGAGCCCGGGGGGAGGCAAAACCAGGCCTGTGACTCAACCTACTCAAGTGACGCACCCCTCCTAGGGACGGCATGGAAGAGTACTAGTAAGCCAGTGACTCAGCCCCCATTAAAAGGGTCAGAGGCAGATAATCCCAGTGGAGAGAGGGGAGTTTGCCAGGCAGAGACAGCAAGGGCAGTTTGTCGCTCCAGTGCCTTGCCGTTCACCTTCGCACCCCTGGGCCAGACTACACTCAATCGTAGGACCTACTGAAGAGATGGGTCTTCAGTAAAGACTTAAAGGTCGAGACCGAGTCTGCGTCTCTCACATGGATCGGCAGACCATTCCATAACAATGCAGCTCTATAGGACAAAGCCCTGCCTCCAGCTGTTTGCTTAGAAATTCTAGGGACAATAATGAGGCCTGCGTCTTGTGACCCTAGCATACGTGTAGGTATGTACGGAAGGACCAAATTGGAGAGATAGGTAGGAGCAAGCCCATGTATTGCTTTGTAGGTTAGCAGTAAAACCTTGAAATCAGCCCTAGCCTTAACAGGAAGCCAGTGTAGAGAGGCTAGCACTGGAGTAATATGATCAAATATTTGGGTTCTAGTCAAGATTCTAGCAGCTGTGTTTAGTACTAACTGAAGTTTATTTAGTGCTTTATCCAGATAGCCAGAGAGTAGAGCATTGCAGTAGTTTAATCTAGACGTGACAAAAGCATGGATTAGCTTCTCTGCATCATTTTTGGACAAAAGTTAAAGATTTTTGCAATGTTACGAAGATGGAACAAAGCTGTCCTTGAAATATTCTTGATAGGTTCGTCAAAAGAGATCAGGGTCCAGAGTAACGCCTAGGTCCTTCAGTTTTATTTGAGACGACTGTACAACCATCAAGATTAATTGTCAGATCCAACACCAGATCCCTTTGTTTCTTGGGACCTAGAACTAGCATCTCTGTTTTGCCCGAGTTTAAATGTAGAACATTTGCAGCCATCCACTTCCTTATGTCTGAAACACAGGCTTCCAGGGTATGCGATTTTGGGGCATCACCATGTTTTATCGAAATGTACAGCTGTCGTCCGCATAGCAGTGAAAGTTTACATTTTGTTTCCGAATGACATCACCAAAGAGTTTGAATATATAGTGAAAACAATAGTGGTTCTGAAACGTAACCTTGAGGAACACCAAAACTTACAGTTGATTTGTCAGCGGACAAACCACCCACAGAGATGAACTGATATCTTTCCGACAGATACGATCTAAAACAGTCAAGAACTTGTCTGTGTAGACCAATTTGGGTTTCCAATCTCTCCAAAAGAATGTGGTGATCGATGGTGTCAAAAGCAGCACTAAGGTCTAGGAGCACGAGGACAGATGCAGAGCCTTGGTCTGACGCCATTAAAAGGTAATTTACCACCTTCACGAGAGCAGTCTGCTATGATGTGGTCTAAAACCAGAATAAAACATTATTTGTCTTCAGGAAAGCAGTGAGTAGCAACGGCTTTAAGAAAAAAAATTTGAGGAATGGGAGATTCGATATAAAGTACCAGTAAAAGTTTGGACACATCTACTCATTCAAGCGTTATTCTTTGTTTTACTATTTTCTACATTGTAGAATAATAGTAAAGACAACAGAATGAAATAACACATGGAATCATGTAGTAACCAAAAACGTGTTAAACAAATCAAAATATATTTTAGATTGATCAAAGTAGCCACCCGTTGCCTTGATGACAGCATTGCACACTCTTGGCATTCTCTCAACCAGCTTCACCTGGAATGCTTTTCCAACAGTCTTGAAGGAGTTTCTACATATTTTGAGAACTTGTTGGCTGCTTTTCCTTAATTCTGCGATCTAACTCATTCCAAACCATCTCAATTGGGTTGAGGTTGGGGAATTGTGGAGGCCAGGTCATCTGATGCAGCACTCTCCTTCTTGGTCAAATTGCCCTTACACAGCCTGGAGGTGTGTTGGGTCATTGTCCTGTTGAAAAACAAATGACAGACCTGCTAATCGCAGACCAGATAGGATGGTGTATCGCTGCAGAATGCTGTGGTAGCCATGCTTGTTAAGTGTGCCTTGAATTCAAAATAAATCACATACAGTGTCACCAGCAGTGTCACCATCACACCTCTTCCTCCGTGCTTCACGGTGGGAACCACACATACGGAGATCATCCGTTCACCTACTCTGCGTCTCACAAAGAAACGGTGGATGGAACCAAATATCTCAAATTTGGACTCTTCAGTCTAAAGTATAGATTTCCAGTAGACTAATGTCCATTGCTCGTGTTTCGTGGCCCAAGCAAGTCTCTTCTTCTTATTGGTGTCCTGTAGTAGTGGTTTCTCTGCAGCAATTCGACCATGAAGGCCTGATTTCACGCAGTCTCCTCTGAACAGTTGATATTGAGATGTGTGTTACTTGAACTCTTAAGCATTTATTTGGGCTGCAATTTCTGAGTCTGTTAACTCTAATGAACTCATCCTCTGCAGCAGAGGTAACTCTGGGTCTTCCTTTCCTGTGGCAGTCCTCATGAGAGCCAGTTTCAGCATAGCGCTTGATGTTTTTTTGTGTCTGACCTTCATGTCTTAAAGTACTGATGGACTGTAGTTTTTTCTTAGCTTTTTTGAGCTGTTCTTGCCATAATGTGGACTTGGTCTTTTACCAAATAGGGCTATCTTCTGTATACCACCCCTACATTGTCAAAACACAACTGATTGGCTCAAACGCATTAAGAAAAAGAAATTCCAACATTTGTATTTTAACAAGACACACCTGTTAATTGAAATGCACTCCAGGTGACTTATTCATGAAGTTGGTTGAGAGAATGCCAAGAATGTGCAAAGCTGTCATCAAGGTAAAAGGTGGCTACTTTGAAGAATCTCAAATGTAAAATATATTTGTTTGTTTAACACTTTTTTGGTTAATACAAGATTCTATATGTGTTATTTCATAGTTTTGATGTCTTCACTATTATTCTACAATGTAGAAAATAGTAAAAATATAGAAAAACCCTTGAATGAGTAGGTGTGTGGTCCCGTGTGGCTCAGTTGGTAGAGCATGGCGCTTGCAACGCCAGGGTTGTGGGTTCAATTCCCACGGGGGGACCAGGGTTCAATTCCCACGGGGGGACCAGGATGAATATGTATGAACTTTCCAATTTGTAAGCCGCTCTGGATAAGAGCGTCTGCTAAATGACTTAAATGTAAATATGTGTCCAAACTTTTGACTGGTACTGTAGGCCAATAGTTTTCTTTACATTTTCCTGGTCAAGGTTTGGCTTTTTCAACAGTTTGGTACACATCCGGTGGATAGGAAGCCATTTATTATGTTCAACATAGGAGGGCCAAACAGAGGAAGTAGCTCTTTTCAGTAGTTTAGTTGGAATAGGGTCCAGTATGCAGCTTGAAGGTTTAGAGGCCATGACTATTTCCATGAATGTGTCAAGAGATACAGGATTAAAAAACTTGAGTGTCTCCATTGATCCTAGGTCCTGGCAGTTCTGTGCAGACTCAGGACAACTGAGTTTTGGAAAATGTGCAGATTCAAAGAGGAGTCTATAATTTGTTTTCTAATGATCGTGATCTTTTCATCGAAGAAGTTCATGAATTCATCACTGCTGAAGTGAAAGCCATCCTCTCTTGGAAAATGCTGCTTTTTAGTTAGCTTTGCGACAGTATCAAAAATAAATAAATGTTATTTTGTTCTTATTCTCCTCAATTAGGTTGGAAAAATAGGATGATCGAGCAGCAGTGAGAGCTCTTCGATATTGCACGGTACTGTCTTTCCAAGCTAGTCGGAAGCTTGCTTCAGGGCTCGGGTATTTTCTGTGTACCAGGGAGCAAATATCTTGTGGCAAATGTTTTTAGGGGTACAACTGCATCTAGGGTATTACACACTGTTAAATGTAGATCCTCAGTTAGGTGGTTAACCAATTTTTGTACTCTTACGTCCTTGAGTAGGTGGAGGGAGTCTAGAAGGGCATCTAGGAACATTTTTGTTGTCCGAGAATTTATAGCACGGCTTTTGATGATCCTTGGATGGAGTCTGAGCAGATTATTTGTTGCGATTGCAAACGTAATAAGACGGTTGTCCGATAGTCCAGGATTGTGAGGAAAAACATTTAGATCCACAATATTTATCTCACGGGACAAAACTAGATCCAGGGTATGACTGTGGCAATGAGTAGGTCCGGAGACATGTTGGACAAAACCCACTGAGTCGATGATGGCATCTAAAGCCTTTTGGAGCAGGTCTGTGGACTTTTCCATGTAAATATTAAAGTCACCAAAAATGTGTATATTATCTGCCATGACTACAAGGTCTGAATTAGGAATTCAAGGAACTCTGTGAGGAACACCGTATACGGCCCAGGAGGCCTGTAAACAGTAGCTATACAAAGTGATTGAGTAGGCTGCGTAGATTTCATGACTTGAAGCTCAAAAGACGAACGCAGTCTTTTTTTTGTAAATTGAAATATGCTGTCGTAAATGTTAGCAACACCTCCGCCTTTGCGGGATGCACGGGGGATATGGTCACAAGTGTAACCAGGAGCAGAGGCCTCATTTAACACAGTAAATTCATCGGGCTCAAACCATGTTTCAGTCAGGTCAATCACATTAAGATTATGATCAGTGATTAGTTAATTGACTATGACTGCCTTGGAAGTGAGGGATCTAACATTAAGTAGCCCTATTTTGAGATGTGAGATATCACAATCATCTTTCAATAATGACAGGAATGGAGGAAGTCTTTATTCCAGTGAGATTGCTAACGCAAACACCGCCATGTTTAGTTTTGCTCAACCTAGATCGAGGCACAGACATGGTCTCAAGGGGATAGCTGAGCTGACTACACTGACTGCTAGTGGCAGACTCCACTAAGCTAGCATGCTGGCAAACAGGGTGCAGGCCAGGCAGCAGGCAATCTCATTGTGCCGCTAGAGGAGTTAGAGCCCTGTCTATGTTGATAGATGAAATGGGAGCACCCCTCCAGCTAGGATGGAGTCCGTCACTCCTCAGCAGGTCAGGCTTGGTCCTGTTTGTGGGCGAGTCCCTGAAAGAGGGGCCAATTATCTACAAATTCTATCTTTTGGGAGGGGCAGGAAACAGTTTTCGACCTGCGATTGACTTGTGATATTCTGCTGTAGAGCTCATCAATCCCCCTAACTGGGCCTGGGCAAGAGACAATTACTTGATAACGACACATCTTTCTAGCTAATTTACATGCTGAAGCTATGTTGCGCTTGGTGACCTCTGACTGTTTCATCCTAACATCGTTGGTGCTGACATGGATAGCAATATCCCTCTACCAGTGAAGGCTGGTGACTTGAACAATTGAGGAGAATGGGAGACCCACGGTATAGGTGCATAATGCACAGAGATGACGAAGTGTGTTTAAAAAATCGTCAAAGACTAATTATTTTAACCTAAAGCATTTAATAAAGACATTTATAGTACAATATTATGGGAATGAGAGGGCTACTTACACCGTGTGGGAAAGGGATCACAGCAGTGATTGAATGAGGGTATGAGGCATGAGTTGAGGTGTTCAGAGGCTTGACCAGTACAGGATAGGATTTGACTGGGAAGACAAAAAAACAATAACACACTACACAGTTAGACAAAAGAGCCAATAATTAGTTCGTCCAAGCAAGGAGTAAAATCATTGATGTGTTATAATGTGATTGTGTATGTGATTGACTCTACATACAGGAATGAGATACTTTATAGGGGTATTCACAGTGCTTGGAGGGGAAACATTCAATGTGCCAGTGGATGAGCGGGCACGTGAGACGTGGCTTCAGTTCATGTCAGGAGAAAGTTGACAAAGGCAGTGGAGTGGAGTAGTCATCACCTCTTAATCAGGGAGCAGGAGGGGACTTGGCTGTAAATACAAATAGCAGATTCATTCCATTACAGCTGCGCCATCGTAGGTTTGGACAACGGATTTCTCTATGAACTTAAACTCAGACATCTCAAAATTCATAAAGTCGAACACAGACTGCGCATCTCGCCCACTTGACACATCAAAGTAGCCCAAGAAACGTTCCTGAATAAATCCCTGATCATCCACATACCTGACGATAACCGACAACTGCAAGCAGACTGGTGCCACCGTAGGTCCCAGCACAGTGGGACAATTTTACCCCCTGGGGCCTGGAGTTTTTCCTTATATGTTAACCTAACTAGGAAAACTCTGGACCCTATAAGGTATGACAGTGATTAATCAGTTGTTAAAAGGTTTTATATGGGCTATGATGGGACCAGTTTTTCCTAATCAGGTCACATGATTTTTAAAAACTCCTGGCCTTGGGGGGGATGAAAACGCTGTCAAGCTGCAGCAACCTTATACTTGTTCATATGAATTATATTTAGACTAGATTAAGAGGGGAATTTCCTCTACCCAGACACAGAGACAACAACTGAGCTTGCTTTATGCATGTTTGCATCATGCAGGCCTATGCAACTGTAGGCCTTACAAAACATTTACTCACATCTGTCATCACTATTATGTTGATTCATTAATTCCAGTTAATAATTATGGATTAAAAACGTATAGTCAGCCTAGCCAGCCCAATTTTGAATATAAACAACATTATTAGTTTACCCTGACCAGGTGGACAGGGCGCATAGGCTGTACGCAGCTGCTCTTATTAGTAGCCTACAGTTGATCAGACTGAAAAATAGTCTTGTTTTCATCCCGTACAGCATGTCAGATTTCCAATGTTTAGGTGTAGCCTCGGGACTGCGGTTGAAAATTAGCCGGCTGGCTAAAACTGGCACTTTTACTGAAACGTTGATTAATGTGCACTGTCCCTGTAAAAATAAAATAAACTCAACAACAACAACAGCCTAGGCTGCTGCAACATTTATATCATGAGTTTTTGCTTGTGTCTGTCCGGAGTGATTATGTGCTAAATAAATACCAGAGGAAAGTGGAAAGTTCGATATGTTCAGCAAGTAAAGCATCGTAACGTGCAATTTCCTCTGCAAGCTCCTTGTAGTTTCCCTTGTCGGCGGAAATTTCCATCTCGTCGTCTCTTCTAAAAGCAAATTCTTGCAATGGCAAAAACGCAGGCAAGGCCAGCGCGATACAGGCGGCTTGATGATAGGCTCCCTGTTAACCAGCTATACATTTGATACCAGGTGGTATTGAATGCCCTCACCTTCTCATCCTTCTTCATGAAACTGATCTCAGGCAGAGGTCGACCCTTGCTTTTAATTTGCACCTTTTCTGTGTACCCCAGAGAATGAAAGGGGTTCTTCAACAAAAAGTCCACAACATTTTCGGCAGCGTTGGCCATTCTACAATTCTGATGCAGAAAACTGCACACTGGCGCTGGTAGCTAGCTAGCTACTGAAGTTAGCAAGGAAATTTAAATAAATTGCACCAACTGGACACAAAAATAAGTTCTAAACCAAGAAAACAATTGATAATATACCTCCTCAGTTTCCTGTAATTTGAAAAAACTAAATTGAGTTGAATAATATCCCAAAAAATGCTTACCTATCACTTTTCATTCTTAATCTCTATACAACAATGTCACCAAGTTCTCAACACATAGAACACCCATAATGCTCTGTGGCACAATCCCAATACAACTCAATAGTTCATTCTCTGATCCTAATTCTATGATTGGATGGATAGCATGTCAGTTCATACTGCAAAAGCTTTGATTGGTTGGAGGACGTCCTCCGGAAGTGATCATAATTACCATGTATGTCTATGGAAGGGGGTGAGGCCTATGAGCCTCCTAGGTTTTGTATTGAAGTCAATGTAGCCAGAGGAGGATGGAAGCTAGCTGTCCTCCGCCTGCACCATGGTGCTACCCCAGACAGTGCTGTTGACGTTACTGTAGACCTTTATTGCAAAAACGTGTTATTTAATCAATTATTTGGTGACATATGAATATATTTAATATAGTTTTATCAAAAAAATAATAACTTTTTTCATGTTTCACTTTTTATTTTTATGAAATTTCACTGAGGGGAGGGTGGTCCTCCCCTTCCTCCTCTAAGGAGCCTCCACTGCCCTATACTCTACGCTCTACAGTTTTAGCCTTAGCCAGTACCCTCTTCAGATTAGCCTTTACGTCGGTAGCCCTGCCGCCTGGTCAACAGTGTATGATCGCTGGATGATTCTTTTTAAGTCTAATGTTGGGGGTAATGGAGTCGCCAATGGCTCAAACCCCGTAACAGGTGGAGGAGAGACCTGAGAAGGCTCGGCCTCTGACTCCGACTCGTTGCTTAATGGGGAGAACCGGTCAAACATTTCGTTCAGTTGAATGAGCGACACAGGTTGAGTGTGCCAACAGAATTTCTTTCCAGAAGCCTTGAGAAAATTGTTCTGCTGCAAGGACTGTGTGGGGGGGATTTATACTACTATCTGTACTTACTGGTGGCGCAGACGCTGTTTCATCCCTTCCTACATTTAAATTTCCCTTGCCTAACGATTGCATCGGAAGTTGGGCTTGTAACACGGCTATCCTCACAATAAGGAGAAAGTTGTCTTGTATATTAAGAGTACAGCGACTGCAATTAGAAGGCATAGTGTTAATGTTACTACTTAGCTTTTTCAGCTGGTGGAGGTCCTGTAGAACCATGTCCAGATAAAGCGTCCGGGGTGAAAAAGTTGAGTGAGGAAAAAACATAGACATTGGTAAATGTGTTAAATGCTGATTTTGATTAAACTGTTAATAAAAGTAAAAACAGGTAGCCAAGTAGCAACAAACAGCACAGCAACACGGAGACAAGTCCAGAAGTAACACTTGCAATTCCTCCAATCAGGAGTGAGACAGAATCATGTGTGGGACGTCATAGGCTCCAGGACTCCTTAGAAATTAGATCTGGTTGACATTGCACCTAAGCATGCCATCCATTACAAGTGTCTGAAAGCTATACATTTTTTGTGCATTGAATCCTTTCTGCTTATGTAAAGAAAAAAAACTACAGGAGCCTTGGTAGGTGCTTAAAGTTTAGCATGTTTCATGTATAGACTGAACATTGCTTAATGGGTAATGCATGGCATATCTTTGGAGAATTATATGGAAACATATAAATGGCACTGACTCATACCACCTCCATTCCCCTCTTTCCTTCTAGGTCAAAGACACAGGGGTCAAAGGTCAGTACTCCCAGTTGACCCAGGAGGAGCTGATCTCCCTGGTGGTGAAGCAGCAGGACCAGCTTTCCAAGAGGGACAACAAGATCAAGGAGCTGGAGCACTACATTGACAACCTGCTGGTGCGCATCATTGAGGAGCAACCCAGTATCCTGATGTCCATGAACTCACTCAAATGAGACGTCTAGAAATATATATTTCTCCATCCTGTTCCTAATCATTCAGAGCAAGGCTTCCTAGATGTTTATCTCCCTCAATGCCTATGTTGGGCTGTTTGAAGAATTCCTGCTTGCCTCCCAAAGAACGTTTCATTCACCTATGTATAACATACCGAGCACTGGCTTTGTCTATTCCTACTGAACAGATGCACTTTTGATTGTTCATTACATTTTGAATGTTGTTTAACTCTGAATAATGGTATCTTAACCACTACAACTCTGTGGTGTGTGTGTGTGTGTATAAAGGCCGTATAAGAACATGAACCAAATCCACACAGGCCTGTTGGAAGGTGCTGTACATTTTTGGCAGTTGGTTTGGTTTGTCTTTCTATTAATGTTTTGATGTGCTTGTAAGGAGGAGTGTGATATGAAGGTTAAATCCAGAGCAACAACACTGAAGAAGGAATTGAATAGCAATAAAAGAAAGAAAGTTCCAAAAGAACAGGGACACATTGAGTTTGTATATTCGGTAACACTATGCAGGAGAGACCGGTATAATAGGGGTCATACCGGTACATGCTTATGACAAGTATTAACATGAATTACAATCACATTATAATGAGCTATACCTGTCGGTAAAGGGTTACTTCGTATTATTGGTTGTCTGTGAACTAACAAAAATAATGTGGATATTAGTCCCTGTTACTGTATAACTCATGTATTCGTGTTGTACATATTGAGATGTCCTTTTCTTATATTGTAAACTTTATGTTAAAGCACTTTGAAGAATAAATAATAGAACAAATTGTAGTCTAAAGAAACATGGATGAATAATTAAAACAATTTAGACTACCGATAAACCAATTTAGACTACAGACAAACCAGGTTTAGACTACCACTATGCCTTTGGATGAATGCACTCTCAATTTATTGCAATCACCCTGACAGGTGCACCTCCAGAAGCAAATTGCATGGGTGTAACATATGGACATTTTCTAAAGTGGCATTTCCTTGTGAAGAAAGCTATTGGGATCCAGGGACAGTTGTTTTTATAGGTAGATAGCAAGATGTGTTAGAGTGTGTTGGTCTGCCTTTGGTCATAGGAAGGATTACTGTATAGTTGGGTGAAAGTCAGAAAGTGTCTTCTGTCAACTTATAGCCTATAATTTTTACAATTATGAAATAAATACTTATTTTCTATCATAACATTTATTTAGCCTCTGGTTGGAGTAGACCCACACCTCTCTCTTTGACCATTACTTCATGAAGCACTTTAAATCAAGTTTTCACTGTTCACACTATGAATATAGCAGCTATATTATGCTGTTTCAATGGGAATGTTGCAGTTGCTTTCAAAAGCAGAACTAAGGTTTTCAAAAGCAGAACTAAGGTAAGGGTGGTAGTGTGTAAGGCTCGATCGAGTTTCGTATTATGAGATGGAGTTACGTTGGGATGCCACCAGGTCGCAATCAAAGTTGGAAGAAGAGGAATACTGGGACATGGGCACAGAAAAGTGGATTTCTGAGGAGGAATGGAGAAGAAAGAAGAGGTCGAAGAGAATGAGGAAAGTAGAGGTTGGATTTGAATTTGAGGAAGATGGAGATGGGTTGTCGAAGAAGATTGGTGTCAAGTGCAATCAAAGTGAGCCGTGCACCAAACCGAATTCTGGAGGTGAAATGGAAGTGAATGAGGGTGAGTTCTGGAGGTGAAATGGAAGTGAATGAGGGCGAGTTAAGTGAGGTGGAAGGTGTGGTGAAGAGCTCGGAACCTAAGCTTGGCATCAATGGACATAAAGAAGAAGCTGTTCTAGTATGAGAGATTTTTGGAGAAAGTAGATCCTTGCCTTTTGGTGCATACATTTGTGGTTTCAGGGTGGGTGGAAAGGAGTTGGGTGCAGTTGAATCAGTAACCTGTAGTGGACTTGGGATATTTGTTTGTGTTTCTTCTGCCAGAGGGAGCGGGTGCTCCGTGTCACTCAACTTGGGTCAAGATCTGTTTCTTGCTTTGCCCTTAGT
Source organism: Salvelinus alpinus (assembly GCF_045679555.1). Lineage (NCBI taxonomy): Eukaryota > Metazoa > Chordata > Actinopteri > Salmoniformes > Salmonidae > Salvelinus > Salvelinus alpinus. Next base: position 98,161,749 of record NC_092086.1, on the reverse strand, counting down.
AATAGGGTAGCATTGAAAGGCGTGATTTCTGGGGTAGCTTTAAGTGTGGAGATGGAGCAATTGAAGTTGAAGATTCCTAGTGTTTGTGACGCCCGCCGTTTGGTGTAACGCATACCTGGTGGTGAAATAGAGGAGTCACTGTCAGTCGTTTTGAGTTTTTACCCGAAAAAGTCATGTTAGGATATATCAGTTATGCTGTTAGAGCTTGTGTGCCGAATCCACTGTGTTGTTTCAGGTGCAAAATTTATGGTCATGTTGCAGCAGTGTCCAGAGGGGGATTCCAAGATGTTGGAAGTTTGCAGGAGGGCATGGGACAGACGATTGTGTAGTTTCGGTGGATAACATTTTGTGTCAACTGTAGGGGTGCTGGAGATTGGAAGTGTCCGGTGCAAGAGAGGCAGGTTGAGGTGGCTAGTCAGAGTAGTGCAGAAGGTGTTGTATGCTGAGGCAGTGAAAAAAGTAGAGGAGGATGGGTCAAGGGTGAGGGATCCGGAGAGGATCCCTGTGAGTTGTAGATCTGTGCCAGCACAGAGGGATAGGCCAACGAGTGATGTATGCTTCTGTAAGGTTGGCTTCTTAGCGTTCATAGCAATGGTTATCAACTGTAACGTAAATGACAGAAAATAGATGTTGTGGTGGCAGATACAGAGAAGTATTTGGTTATATGAGATTTGACTTCAGAAAAGTTACAGGGTGTTTTGAGTGGCGGTGTCCCGTCCTCTCAAGTCATTGGAAAGCTGCAGGAACAGAAAGGGTCAAGGTAGTGGAATGGGATAGTGGATTTTTATTGAGTGTAGGGTTTAGTTGGAAGGGGATTTTATTATTATACATTATAAAATATATGTATAATTTTTGTTTATGAAAAAGTTGTATAGGTGTAGGGTTAGTTGGTGGTGCAATTTTTGCTTTCCCCGCCTTCCTTTTTATTTTTGTATCACAAAATATAACGTAATTGACCACACGCTACCGCACAGTAGGTGGCGGCATGCACAAAATAGATGTGTGAACGCCATGATACCAAAGAAGAAGAAGAAGAATTCAAAACTTTCATTCGTCGTTCACAGCACATGAATAATAACTGTAAGTGTTGGCTGGCTCACAATTGTATGTTTTGCTAACTAACGTAGCTAGCTACATTTAGCCTGCTATCTATTTAAAGTTAAGATAGCTGCTATCTGTCAGAAGTGTTTTTTGTATTAAAAACCAAAAACAATGTTTTAAGTGAGAATAGGCATTGGTCTGAAGCTGAAAATTCATGACCGCCACAGTGCCTATTTCACCGATGCTCTACCAAGGTTTTCCGGCACACAGCTTTGACCTACTACAGTAGCTATGTGTAGCCAGGTTGCTTAGGATTCAAATCTTCTCAAACAGCCTAATTCATACTCTTAGAGGAGGTGCTGCCAAAATAATGTGATTTGTACCTCATGCAAGCTAAAGTATTGGATTCCTTACACACCACAATAAGATATTATCCCATTATGCTACCTTTTCATGCTTTTTATTATTAAATGAAAGCAAACTTTAGTAGTGGTTTCTTTGCAGCAATTCGACCATGAAGGCCTGATTCACGCAGCCTCCACTGAACAGTTGATGTTGAGATGTATCTGTTACTTGAACTCAATTTCAGAGACTGGTAACTCTGATGAATTAATCCTCTGCAGCAGAGGTAACTCTGGGTCTTCCTTTCCTGTGGCGGTCCTCATGAGAGCCAGTTTCATCATAGCGCTTGATGGTTTTTGTGACTGCACTTTAAGAAAATGTCAATTTCTTTTAAATGTTCCATATTGACTAACCCTCATGTCTTAAAGTAATGATCATTTCTCTTTGCTTATTTGAGCTGGTCTTGCCATAATATGGACCAAATAGGGCTATCTACTGTAAACCACCCCCACCTTGTCACAACACAACTGATTGGCTCAAACGCATTAAATTAACTTTTAACACACCTGTTAATTGAAAAGCATTCCAGGTGACTACCTCATGAAGCTGGTTGAGAGAATGCCAAGAGTGTGCAATGCTGTTATCAAGGGAAAAGGTGGCTACTTTGAAGAATCTGAAATATAGAATATATTTTGATTTGTTTAAGACTTTTTTGGTTACTACTTGATTCAATATGTGATATTTCATAGTTAAATTTTTAACTATTATTCTACAATCTAGAAAATAGTAAAAATTAAAGAAAAACCCTGGAATGAGTAGGTGTGTCCAAACGTTTGACTGGTACTTTAGCTACGGTAGTAGATAAATCTGTGTGCTGAAAAACCTTGGTAGAGCATCGGTGTAATAGGCATTGTGATGCTTATGTGAATTTCCTTTCTTTTTTGGCTTCAGACCAATACCTATTCTCACTTCAAGCATGTTTTTTGTTTTTAATTTCCATGGTTATTACACCGGAAGGTGATTATGTAACATTGTTATACAACATTATAATACAGCATAACACATGCTCTACTTGTGAACCCTCACAATGTCATGCGTTTTATTGATTTTATTTATTGATAAGATCCCAGCTCATAACCCTACTGATCACCAGGACCGAGTTTGGGAAACCCTGCCATAGGGATGGCATGCATCTCACGGATGAGGACAACGACCTCTTCCTTGAGAGTCCTTGAGCTGATCTCTCCTGCGTTCTAGTAAGACGCAAGCAGCAGTAGCTAAATAGTAGTAAGTAGTTGAAAAGTTGCTAATTAGCTAAAATGCTAAAGTTGTCTGTGATGAAATTCAAACTAGCAACCTTTGGGTTGCCTTAAGTAACCATCTGTCTTTTGTAACCATACTAAAGTTAACATATCATACTAAATGGAGCATCACAGATTTACATACAGAATAATACGAAATGCTTTGAGACCAGGTTGCACCTACACACTTAGTCAATCCGCATTTTTTTAAATCCAATGGTCATTTAATGGGCGCTATAGTCTCGTTTTAATATGACGTCTAGAATTTGAGCTAGGTAGGAGCAAGAAATCCTCTTAAAATTCAATTGCTAAAGACCCTGTTAAAAATTGTGGTATGTGCATCTCGGTAATGGACGGATGACTCATGACGAGAGGCGGGATTGTGTTGTGTACCTCCAATCAAGTTGATTTGGGAATTTTCATCGAGATTGGTGTCATATTGATATGATGATAGGGAGATTTGAATTTAACACTGAGCTTCAACCAATGCCTATAATAGACGTGACTATTGTCAGGTCTATAATGTGTAAATTGTGGCACTGTGGTATCTGAAGGTCTACTCACCACAGGAAGTTGTTGGCACCTTTACTTCTTTGGGACAGGGGGGCGGTATTGAGTAGCTTGGATAAAAAGGTGCCCAGAGTAAACTGCCTGCTACTCAGTCATAAATGCTAGAATATGCATATAATTAGTAGATTTGGATGGAAAACACTCTGAAGCTTCTAAAACTGTTTGAATGATGTCTGTGAGTATAACATAACTCATATGGCAGGCAAAAACCTGAGAAAAAATCAAATCAGGAAGTGGGAAATCTGATGTTTGCAGTTTTTCAACTCTTTGCCTATCCAAGATACAGTGGAAATTGGGTCATATTGCACTTCCTAAGGCTTCCACTAGATTTCAACAGTCTTTAGAACCTTGTTTGATGCTTCTACTATAAAGGAGGGGGGAATGAGAGGGGATTGAGTCAGAGGTCTGGCAGAGTGCCATGAGCTGGTCATGCGCATTCACATGAGAGGTAGCTTGCGTTCCATTGCATTTCTGAAGACAAAGGAATTCTCTGGTTGGAACATTATTGAAGATTTATGATAAAAACATCCTAAAGATTGATTCTATACTTAGTTTGACATGTTTCTACGAACTGTAATATGACTTTTCGTCTGAACTTTCGCCTGGACCTGCCCGCGCGTCGTCATTTTGGATTGTGTACTAAACGCACGAACAAAAGGAGGTATTTGGACATAAATTATGGACTTTATCGAACAAATCAAACATTTATTGTGGAACTGGGATTCCTGGGAGTACATTCTGATGAAGATCATCAAAGGTAAGTGAATATTTAGAATGCTATTTCTGACTTTGTTGACTCCACAACATGGCGGATATCTGTTTGGCTTGTTTGGGCTCTGAGCGCTGTACTCAGATTATTGCATGGTGTGCTTTTTCGGTAAAGCTTTTTTGAAATCTGACACAGCGGTTGCATTAAGGAGAAGTTTATCTAAAGTTCCATGCATAACATATGTATTTTCATCAACATTTATGATGAGTATTTCTGTAAATTGATGTGGCTCTCTGCAAAATCACTGGATGTTTTGGAAGCAAAACATTACTGAACGTAACGTGCCAATGTAAACTGAGATTTTTGGATATAAATTTGAGCTTTATCGAACAAAACATACATGTATTGTGTAACATGAAGTCCTATGCGTGTCATCTGATGAAGATCATCAAAGGTTAGTGATTCATTTTATCTCTATTTCTGCTTTTTGTGACTCCTCTCTTTGGCTGGAAAAATGGCTGTTTTTCTGTGACTATGTACTGACCTAACATAATCGTTTGGTGTGCTTTCGTCGTAAAGCCTTTTTGAAATCTGACACATTGGCTGGATTCACAACAAGTGTAGCTTTAATTTGGTGTATTGCATGTGTGATTTCATGAAAGTTAAAATGTTTATAGTAATTTATTTGAATTTGGCGCTCTGGATTTTCACTGGATGTTGGCCATACGGGAAGCTAGCGTCCCACATATTCCAGAGAGGTTAATTGGGGAGGACGGGCTCATGGTGATAACTGGAGCTGAATGGGAGGAATGGTATCAAAGACATTTATTCCGTTTCAGCCATTGATATGAGCCGTCCACCCCTCAGCAGCCTCCACTGCTACTCGCCACCACCTGAAGTGAAGACACAGGGCACAGGTAGCTAGTTAACTAACTATGGTTTATCTGTCATCTTCTTAGCTAAACGATGTATGCAGCTGTCTATAAGAATGTGCTTTCCTTCTGAATGTTAGTCAGTAAGGCTTGAGTCTTGGTCTGTAAGGCCATTCAACATCTCTGTCAAACATCATTGTTTGTGACTGTGATTTAGCTAACTGAATACTTTGTTTGTTTTTCCTTATCTGCTTGTTTTGTTCCTGTAGATGTCAGATACAGGAATTGCACAGAAGAGGACAAGACGCTATGCCGGGATCAGATAAAAGGTAGGAACGGCAGTTTCCCTGTAGAGAACTACTACTACTACTGTTTCCTTCAACTTGTTGTTGAACAACTGACACAATGTGAGGGTTGGATATCACAAAATACTGTGTCTTTTAATAATGTTTGGCTGACAATACTGTATCACTTCTTTAAAACAGGGATACACCGGGTGCGGGCTCTCTGTTGCATTCTTAGACTTACCTTCCTCATGGAAGAGACTGCAGAGACCTATTTGAAGCAGTCCAATGAGCACCTTAACTTAATCCTGGTCAGCCTGCAGAAGAAAGAGGCTCTGGTAGGATTCTGGGTGCTGGCCCATCGCAATGGGTACCATGAGTTGTCTCATCGTAATGGGAACCATGAGTTGTCTCATCGCAATGGGCACCATGAGTTGTCTCCTGGAGGCAAACCCCAGGCTGATAGGCGTGGTCTACCAGGAGATGGGGAAGACTCTGAAGATAATGGCTCCCCCACCACTATCATTGAACAACTGGAGACACACTGTCAGGCGCAAGTGTGTAATCATTCACCTCAACTGTAAGCATTAGCCTTGATTACCTGATAAATAAATTGCATGACTAAATACATGTTGCTGTTATTAGGCAGACATTTGATGCTTATTGGGCAATTCCATGGTAACGGAATTACGCTTTGACTCAGATGCCAAACAATATCATTCTCTTCATGGTTAGTTTTACTGGGGGATGTTGGGTAATGTAATTATGTTGTAAGAGCGCAAAACACCACATCCTTAAAACTTCCTAGGGTAGGGGGCAGCATTCGGAATTTTGGATGAAAAGCATGCCCAAATTAAACTGCCTGCTTCTCGGGCCCAGAAGATATTATATGCATATAACTGGTAGATTTGGATAGAAAACACTCTAAAGTTTCCAAAACTGTTAAAATAGTGTCTGTGAGTATAACAGAACTGATTTGGCAGGCGAAAACCTGAGATAAATCCATTCGGGAAGTCGTTTTATTTTTGGTTTTGTAGTTTTCTATTCAATGCCATTACAGTATCCATTGACTTAGGACTCAAAATGCAGTTCCTATGCCTTCCACTAGATGTCAACAGTCTTTAGAAATTGTTTTAGGCTTGTATTCTGAAAAATGAGGAAGTAAGAGCAGTCTGAATGAGTGGACCCTAAAGTGTCACAGAGCTTTTTCATGTGCGCGACCGAGAGAGTGCCTTTTGTTTACCTTTTATATTGACTGTTATTGTCCGGTTTAAATATTATCGATTATTTAGGCTAAAAACAACCTGAGGATTGAATATAAACATCGTTTGACATGTTTCTATGAACTTTACAGATACAATTTGGATTTTTTGTCTGCCTGCTTTGACGGCGTTTGAGCCTGTGGATTACTGGAGAAAACGCGCGAACAAAACTGAGGTTTTTGGATATAAAGAGACTTTATCCAACAAAATGAAGATTTATTGAGTAAATGAATGTCTGCTGAGTGCAACCATATGAAGATCATCAAAGATAAGGGATTAATTTGATCTCTATTTCTGACTTGTGTAACTCTTCTACTTGGCTGGTTACTGTTTGTAATGATTTGTCTGCTGGGCTATGTTCTCAAATAATCGTAAGGTATGCTTTCGCCGTAAAGCATTTTTTAAATCTGACACCGTGGTTGGATTCACAAGAAGTTAATCTTTAAACCTATGTAAAATATGTTTTGTTTTCTGAATTTTTATAATGAGTATTTCTGTATTTGAATTTGGCGCCCAGCAGTTTCACTGGCTGTTGAAGAGGTGGGACGCTAACGTCTCACGTACCCAAGAGAGGTTAATATTAGAATCTGCCATGTCAGATTGGCAGGAGGAGTAACAATTGCAGACAGAATAACCTACAGTTTTTTTTTAAAACTCCAACGTCCTCTGATAATACTATTCCTGTGCATAGCAATATCACTGTGTTTTCTGAGACATTACAGAGTTTGACAGGTGATGCGCGCCGTTTGTGCAATAAAACAAGAACTGATTTGATAAATTGATGCTTTAATTAACAAAGTGCTGCACATACAGTACACTACCGTTCAAAAGTTTGGGGTCACTTAGAAATGTCCTTGTTTTTGAAAGAAAAGCACATTTTTTGCTCATTAAAATAACATCAAATTGATCAGAAATACAGTGTAGACGTTGTTAATGTTGTAAATGACTATTGTAGCTGGAAACGGCAGAATATCTACATAAAAAATCCAAGATGGCGTAGCAGTGCAGACGTGATTTGTTGTCCCGTCATTTACTTTTTGTATTTTTTGTATATATTCCAATTTATTTTTCAATCTCTTTTTCCATTTTTCAATTAAATATACCTTCCGGTAACCCGCCTCACTCAATATGACACGGATCCGCTATTTTCTTTAGACCCTATAGCCAAAACTTTCATCAGAAGGTAGCCAGCTAATTAGCTAAGTTACTAGCCATTTAGTCATTGTTAGCCACTGCTAGCGGCCTTTACCCTCTGCTCAGGCACCAGCCGTTTTTTTAGCCTGGATAATACCTGCCAGCCTCGGACTGTTTTTCTCCACTACATCGCCAGATTCCTGCCGTAAACCCCAGGCCCATTAATCATCACAGCTAGCTATCTTCAACTGAGGGACCCAGCCCCGAAGCTAGCCCTGAGACAGGCGCAAACGAAATACCTCTTTCGCCATCTGGCCTGGTCCCTTCGTCGACACGGCGCCCTGCCATACCACCACAACTGGGCCGCAGACGTAATTCCATCAGCTGTGCCTTCAACCGGCCTTTGCCGGACGACGGCGCAGACGCTTCTACTTACCCCTGACTGCTAACTTTAAACGCTGTGTCTCCCGCGTGCTAGCGTAGTAACGACTGCCTAGCGGTTTCCCTGTTTCATCTATTGCTGTACACCCTATGATCACTTGGCTACATAGCTGATGCCTGCTGGACTGTTCATTTATCACGGTACTCCACTTTGTTTACCTTTGTTTATCTGTCGCCCTAGCCCTGAACTCAGGTCCTGTGTGTAGTTAACCGACCCTCCCTGCCCATTCATTGCCATTTTACCTGTTGTTGTTGACTTAGCTGATTAGCTGTTGTTCTCTTATCCGTTGTTGACTTAGCTAGCTCTCACATGCGGTGACCTCACCCAGTATAACCAGCATGTCCAGAGATGCAACCTCTCTTATCATCACTCAGTGCCTGGGCTTACCTCCACTGTACCCGCACCCCACCATACCCCTGTCTGCAGATTATGCCCTGAATCTATTCTACCACGCCCAGAAATTTTATTCTCTGTCCCCAACGCACTAGACAACCAGTTTTGCTAGCCTTAGCCGTACCCTCATCCTACTCCTCCTCTGTTCCTCGGGTGATGTGGAAGCTAACCCAGGCCCTGCGTGTCCCCAGGCACTCTCATTTGTTGACTTCTGTAATCGAAAAAGCCTTGGTTTTATGCATGTTAACATCAGAAGCCTCCTCCCTAAGTTTGTTTTACTCACTGCTTTAGCACACTCCACCAACCCCAATGTCCTTGCCGGGTCTGAATCCTGGCTTAGGAAGGCCACCAAAAATTCTGAGATTTCCATACCCAACTACAACATTTTCCGTCAAGATAGAACTGTTAAAGGGGGAGGAGTTGCAATCTACTGCAGAGATAGCTTGCAAAGTTCTGTCATACTTTCCAGGTCTATGCCCAAACAGTTTGAGCTTCTAATTTTAAAAATGAATCTCTCCAGAAATAAGTATCTCACTGTTGCCGCCTGTTATAGACCCCCCTCAGCTCCCAGCTGTGCCCTGAACACCATATGCGAATTGATTTCCCCCCATCTATCTTCAGAGTTCGTTCTGTTAGGTGACCTAAACTGGGATATGCTTAACACCCCAGCAGTCCTACAATCTTAGCTAGATGCCCTCAATCTCACACAAATTATAAAGGAAACCAACAGGTACAACCCTAAATCCGTAAACATGGGCACCCTCATAGATATTATCCTGACCAACTTGCCCTCCAAATACACCTCTGCTGTTTTCAATCAGGATCTCAGCAATCACTGCCTTATTGCCTGCATCCGCTATGGGTCCGTGGTCAAACGACCACCCCTCATCACTGTCAAACGCCCCCTAAAACACTTCTGCGAGCAGGCCTTTCTAATCAACCTGGCCCAGGTATCCTGGAAGGATATTGACCTCATCCCATCAGTCGAGGATGCCTGGTCGTTCATTAAAAGTAATTTCCTCACCATCTTAAAAAAGCATGCCCCTTTCAAAAAATGTAGAACTAAGAACAGATATAGCCCTTGGTTCACTCCAGACCTGACTGCCCTTGACCAGCACAAAAACATCCTGTGGTGTACTGCATTAGCATCGAATAGTCTCCGCGTTATGCAACTGTTCAGGGAAGTCAGGAACCAATACACACAGTCAGTCAGGAAAGCAAAGGCTAGCTTTTTCAAACAGAAATTTGCATCCTGTAGCTCTAACTCCAAAAAGTTTTGGGACACTGTAAAGTCCATGGAGAACAAGAGCACCTCCTCCCAGCTGCCCACTGCACTGAGGCTAGGCGAAACGGTCACCACCGATAAATCCATGATAATCGAACATTTCAATAAGCATTTCTCTACGGCTGGCCATGCTTTCCTCCTGGCTACCCCAACCCCGGCCAACAGCTCCGCACCCCTCGCAGTTACTTGCCCGAGCCTCCTCAGCTTCTCCTTCACCCAAGGAGATGTTCTGAAAGAGCTGCAAAACCTGGACTCGTACAAATCAGCTGGGCTAGACAATCTGGACCCTCTCTTTCTAAAATTATCCTCCGCCATTGTTGCAACCCCTATTACCAGTCTGTTCAACCTCTCTTTCATTTCATCCGAGATCCCTAAAGATTGGAAAGCTGCCGTGGTCATCCCCCTCTTCAAAGGGGGTGACACTCTAGACCCAAACTGTTACAGACCTATATCCATCCTGCCCTGCCTTTCTAAAGTCTTTGAAAGCCAAGTTAATAAACAGATCACTGACCATTTTGAATCCCACCGTACCTTCTCCGCTGTGCAATCCGGATTCCGAGCTGGTCACGGGTGCACCTAAGCCACGCTCAAGGTACTAAACGATATCATAAACGCCATCGATAAAAGACATTACTGTGCAGCCGTCTTCATCGACCTGGCCAAGGCTTTCGACTCTGTCAATCACCGTATTCTTATTGGCAGACTCAATAGCCTTGGTTTCTCAAATGACTGCCTCGCCTGGTTCACCAACTACTTTGCAGATAGAGTTCAGTGTGTCAAATCGGAGGGCCTGTTGTTCGGACCTCTGGCAGTCTCTATGGGGGTACCACAGGGTTCAATTCTCGGGCCGACTCTTTTCTCTGTATATATCAATGATGTCGCTCTTGCTGCGGGTGATTCCCTGATCCACCTCTATGCAGACGACACCATTCTGCATACATATGGCCCTTCTTTGGACACTGTGTTAACTAACCTCCAAATGAGTTTCAATGTCATCTCACACTCCTTCCGTGGCCTCCAACTGCTCTTAAACGCTAACAAAACCAAATGCATTATTTTCAACCGTTTGCTGCCCGCACCCGCCCGCCCGACTAGCATCACTACTCTGGACGGTTCTGACCTAGAATACGTGGACAACTACAAATACCTAGGTGTCTGGCTAGACTGTAAACTCTCCTTCCAGACTCATATCAAACATCTCCAATCCAAAATCAAATCTAGAATCGGCTTTCTATTTCGCAACAAAGCCTCCTTCACTCACGCCGCCAAACTTACCCTAGTAAAACTGACTATCCTACTGATCCTCGACTTCGGCGATGTCATCTACAAAATAGCTTCCAATACTCTGCTCAGCAAATTGGATGCAGTCTATCACAGTGCCATCCGTTTTGTTACCAAAGCGCCTTACACCATCCACCACTGCGACCTGTATGCTCTAGTCGGCTGGCCCTCGCTACATATTCATCGCCAGACCCACTGGCTCCAGGTCATCTACAAGTCTATGCTAGGTAAAGCTCCGCCTTATCTCAGCTCACTGGTCACGATAACAACACCCACCTGTAGCACGCGCTCCAGCAGGTATATCTCACTGGTCATCCCCAAAGCCAACACCTCTTTGGCCGCCTTTCCCTCCAGTTCTCTGCTGCCAGTGACTGGAACGAATTGCAAAAATCGCTGAAGCTGGAGACTTACATTTCCCTCACTAACTTTAAACATCAGCTATCTGAGCAGCTAACCGATCGCTGCAGCTGTACATAGTCCATCTGTAAATAAACCACCCAATATACCTACCTCATCCCCATATTGTTTTTTATTTACTTTGCTGCTCTTTTGCACACCAATATCACTACTTACACACCATCATCTGCTCATCATCATCTGCTCATCTATCACTCCAGTGTTAATCTGCTAAATTGTAATTACTTTGCTACTATGGCCTATTTATTGCCATTCCTCCTCATGCCATTTGCACACACTGTATATAGACTTTCTTTTTTTCTATTGTGTTATTGACTGTGCACTTGTTTATTCCATGTAACTCTGTGTTGTTGTTTCTGTCGCACTGCTTTGCTTTATCTTGGCCAGGTCGCAGTTGTAAATGAGAACTTGTTCTCAACTAGCTTACCTGGTTAAATAAAGGTGAAATAAAAAATAAATAAAAAAATAGGCGTACAGAGGCCCATTATCAGCAACCATCACTCCTGTGTTCCAATGGCACGTTGTGTTAGCTAATCCAAGTTGATCATTTTAAAAGGCTAATTGATCATTAGAAAACCCTTTTGCAATTATGTTAGCACAGCTGAAAACTGTTGGGCTGATTAAAGAAGCAATAAAACTGGCCTTCTTTAGACTAGTTTAGGAACTGGAGCATCAGCATTTGTGGGTTCGATAACAGGCTCAAAATGGCCAGAAACAAAGACCTTTCTTCTGAAACTCGTCAGTCTATTCTTATTCTGAGAAATGAAGGCTATTCCATGTGAGAAATTGCCAAGAAACTGAAGCTCTAGTACAACGCTGTGTACTACTCCCTTCACAGAACAGCGCAAACTGGCTCTAACCAGAATAGAAAGAGGAGTGGGAGGCCCCGGTGCACAACTGAGCAAGAGGACAAGTACATTAGAGTGTCTAGTTTGAGAAACAGATGCCTCACAAGTCCTCAACTGGCAGCTTCAATAAATAGTACACGCAAAACACCAGTCTCAAAGTCAACAGTGAAGAGGCAACTCCGGGGTGCTGGCCTTCTAGGCAGAGTTCCTCTGTCAAGTGTCTGTGTTATTTTGCCCATCTTAATCTTTTATTTTTATTGGTGAGTCTGAGATATGGCTTTTTCTTTGCAACTCTGCCTAGAAGGCCAGCATCCCGGAGTCGCTCATAAAAATCCCCAGTATAAAAATACAGAAATCATCCCCGTATGATGTATTTTGCAGCATATGATACAAAGTGCAGCATCACATGAAGCAAAATGCATCATACGGTGAACATTTCTATATTTTAAAAGTTACATATCTTGAAAACTTGATTACTGACAAGTGAAACATTTTGGGACTATGTCAACAATGGACTAATTAATTAAATACCTAAATATAGTTTTTGGGTGGAGTTTTCCTTTAAGATATACATTTTTTGCATTGGATCCACTGCATCCGCTGATGTGGCACTTCCGCATCTGCAGTGAAATGTGACAGAGCAAGAACAGAGTTTGTCAGACCATGAGACATCCTGAAAATTGGTCTTCCCACAAAATTGTCTGAAGCGTCCGAACGGTTGAGACTCTGATGAACATGATGGTGTTCTCCATTTTGCTCTACGACCCCCCACATTTGTCTTGGGACTCTGCCAACTTCAGTCCAAACAGTTTCGCTATACACTAATATGACCCCTTTTTGGAAAGGTGAGACTCTGTTTTGCTCTAGGACACCCACAGGCCTCACAAGACTCTGAAGGTCCCCTGGTACGAGTTTAAAAAATGAATGGAAGTACATATGTCGACCGTTAAGTGACAAAAATAAGGGGTTAAATACATGTAAAACAAAATAACGTGTTTCCTGATCTTTCTTATATCTCTCAGATATAGGACAGACATTTCAGAACAAACTTAATTTTGATAATATTTTTGGCACTAATGTTGTTCCATGTACTGAATTAGGGCAGGCCTATATTTGTTTGATGGTGATTATGTCCTTAATTTCTTTGTTTGATTGAAAGATTGTTTTCACACCATAATGGTCTGCACTTCAAGCACAATAGGATATCTGGGCTTGATTTGCTGTTTGAAGTGGCCAAAAGGAAGCCTCTGCTTTGCCTAGTTAGTGTCAATATTGTCACTGCACAGTAGAACAGACAGAATAGCCTAAATGTGTTTTTCCAAACAGTAGTGTTGGTTGTTAGGTGGTCTACAGCTGTTAACCTAAAATATATATATATATATATACTTTTTTTTGGCGGGGGGGGGGGGAGTTTAGTTTGTACAGATGTTATGTGTTGGTCATCTAGATTTCAGCTCTCTATAGGCTGCGTTTACACAGGCAGACCAATTCTGATATTTTTCCCACTATTTGATCTTTTGACCAATCACATCAGATCTTTTCACATCAGAACTTTTTCAGGGCTGATCTGATTGATTTAAAAGACCAATGAGTGAAAAATGATCAAAATTGGGTTTCCTGTGTAAACACAGCCTCAAAGTCATTGTTGCTGAATCCACATTGTTCTCAAGTGTGTTTGTTGCTCTCTATGGATTTTTTCGGATGCTATTGGGTGGTGTGAGGATTGTTATCGCATAGGCCTAACACATTAACAGAATATAAAATCCCTAATATGTGACCATGGCAACCATACGTGACCACAGCAACCTCAGATGGAATTTGTGGACAGTCATACAGATCACTGTTTACTTGTTGAAATAAAATATTAGTTTTTGTTTACTTGTTCTTGGATTAGTGCATTCTAGTTGTTCTCTAGTTACCTGCAGTCTTGCCTCTAAATATTCCATTTACTCCTTCTCAGTCTATTCATTATGATATTTACATCTACAAACTATGCCTAAAAACTAACATTGCATTTAAGTGATATAGCCTAATAAGTGTATATGAATCCTGAATCCAGTCCTGTGTAAATATTGTTTTGTGTTGTTATTTGATTTAATTAAGTTTTTAATGATTTAAGACATTTGCCATCTGTAATACGTTAAGCTTATTAGCTTTTTTTTCAATCAGCAATTGGCCAATTCTCAGTGTTTGTTTATTCAGAATTTTACACATAATTGCATGCAATCACTTAAGGACAGACATTTTATATGGCATGACACAAACCACAGAAGGCCATTTATTAGGGATTCACAACAACTAAAGCAAGGCACCATGACATTTCGCTAAATGTATTGAAAGTGGGGAAGGTTTTTTGTGGTTGGTCTAAAAAACCAATAAGAATCAACACCTCAGTTAAACTATAATGCAGTCATTAATGCAAGCATGCAGTGGGAAGCATGACCTCAGCAAATGCCTAACAAACACCTAAATACATTTGAGTTTTTTGTAATTTTATACCCTTTGTCTCTCTAAATTCGTGATATGCAACTCCACAATGGGCTAGGGGGAGGCAAAGGTCGAGTCATGCGTCCTCATGGCGAAACATGACCCGCCAAACCCGCGCTTCTTAACACCCGCTCACTTAACCCGGAAGCCAGTTGCACCAATGTGTCGGAGGAAACACCGTTCAACTGACGACCGTGGTCAGCCTGCAGGCGCCCGGCCGGCCACAAGGGGTCAATAGAGCGCAATGAGTAAAGCCCCCCCCCGCCCCCGTCCAAACCCTCCTCTAACCCGGACGACGCTTGGCTAATTGTACGCAGTCCTATGGGACTCCCGGTCACGACCGGTTGTGACACAGCCTGGGATATAACCCCGGCTGTAGTGATGCCACAATACCGCGATGCAGTGCCTTAGACCGCTGCGCCACTCGGTTAGCAAACAATTCTACATGACTATTTTCAGAAGCGGTGTACGTTCCCCAGAGACAAAGATGGGTAACAGACTGATAAGACTGGAATAAAAATAGGGATGTAACCATGGGGGAACAAACACCACCTACTGTTTTATTAAGCATGTTTATTCACAGAGTGGAGACCGAGATTATATCTGTATTCATGTCATTAAGCATGTCATCCACTGCCAAACACCAGTCTGGGGACCAAACCTGCATTGACTATTTACATTGACATTTTAGTCATTTAGCAGACGCTCTCATCCAGAGCGACCTACAGTTAGTGCATTAATCTTAAGATAGCTAGGTGGGACAACTACTACCCTCTAACCTCAGCAGACAACTGTCCATCTGGAGTTATGGGGGATATCGCGTATGTAGAAGCAACTATTGTGTGACCCGTGCCTTGAAATTATCCACCAAACCTCTCATTTTTGGCAGATGAATCTCCTGCTTGCTGATGTTTCTTGGTGTTAAACATTGACTGTGGCTGTGCAAAATGGCCTTCAAAATAAAATTTGTTTGGTGGTCCTGTCACCTCGCCTCCTCTTTCTCCTTCCCTCTCCTTTTATTCTTTCTCTTGCTTTTTTCTCTCTTGTGTTACCTTCATATTATTGGCATTCAATCAGTTCATTCATTCTTTCCAGGCAATCACCTCATGCATGTTCAATTGATTTGTTCATCGAAAAATGACTAGGGAACCACCTAATATCTCTGTAATCAGCTGTAAGTCACAATTAACTCTTGTCATGTCCACATTAGGTCAATAGCAAATAATCAGAAAATTGGACCTACAACATGTTTACACTGGTATCAGATATCTTCTGTCTCTTCTATCTCCTTGTCCCTGCACAGTCACAGGGCCACGCTGGCTGTAGCACAGTGGTTGGCAGGGATGCCGATGCGGCGGTGGCAGGTGAACATCTTCCTCAGCTCGGCGCGGAAGCGGTCGTGCAGCCAGGCGTACAGGAAGGGGTTACAGCAGGACGAGCTCATGGCACACAGATGGCACATTAGTTGGATGAGCAGGAAGTGGCGCTTGTTGATGAGGCGGATGTCGATGTCACGCAATACGTTGAACACGTGAATGGGCAGCCAGCACACCCCAAAGGCTGCCACAACCAGCGCAACCAGACGGAAGATCTTCCGCTTCCGGGCTCGCTGCGCCTCTGCCTGGTCCCGGGTCCGATGTCCCGGTGCCACACAGTTCCTCAGCTTGACAGAGATGCAGAGGTAGGAGACACAGACGGCAGAGAGTGGCAGGACGTAGGTAACCAGCAAGGTGCTATAGGCGTAGGCTAGCCTCTCCTTCTCTTGCCCCAGCCAGAACTCCTCACAGATGGTGAGGCCCTCCTCTCTGAATTCCACGTGGTAGGTGTGGGCCACAGCTGGAGCCACCAGACCACAGGACAGCAGCCAGATCCCTGACAGCACATAGGCACAGGTGGCCACCGAGGTGCGCTTCTTCAGAGGATGCACAGTGGCATAGTACCTGGCAGGGACACAGAGGGACAGTAATATTGATTTATTCATTGCTTTGAAAAACATTTTCATAAAGATCAATAATTACAATTATATTATTTTACATACTTTTTTTGTATTTCAGTTCATTTGAAACTATCCAGTCAAAACCGATGGGCTTTTTGTTATCTCAAGTCAGAGGGACCCACCCACCTGTCGACAGCAATGGCGGTGAGGGTGAAGACAGACACGTAAACTGTGACTGGCTGGATCAGGAACACCAGGTAGCACATAAACCTTCCAAACACCCAGCCACGGGGGTTGAAGGCATAGGCCAGGGTGAATGGTACACAGGTCACACACATCAGCATGTCTGAGAAGGCCAGATTCCCGATGAAGAAGTTGGAGACATTGTGCATCTTGCGGGTGCGGCAGATGACGTAGAGCAGCAAGTAGTTCCCCAACACACCCACCACCACCACCAGGGCGTAGCATGGGATAATGAGCAGCTTGAAGCTCTGCAGCAGAGCCACGTCTGCAAACAGGGAGCTGTGGTTGGCCAAGCTGTTCTGGACAGCCACCTCAAAGACTGAGTGCTCCTTAGTTGCCTCTTCGCCTACAGAGGGCAGCAGACCTCCAGTCCATCCAGTGCCACTGCCTTCCATACTGTAACCGATAAACTACACAGCAGTAGGGAAGCCCTGGGTACCAGCCACTTAGCAGCTTACCATGGAAGAGGCAAAGCACAGGGGTTGGGGAAGTTTTAGTGACAAACAATGAGAATAAAATGCTCATAACTGGAAAACAATGGCATTCAAACAAGTGAATGATGTAGATCCTAAATGATTGTACACTGAACAAAAATGTATAGGCAACATGTAAAGTGTTGGTCCCAGGTTTCATGAGCTGAAATAAAGGCCTGCGGCCTGTACAGGTATTAAAAAGTGCCACACGTTCAGATCTTTCATCACAAATAAAGAATAGACCATCAATAGATTAATTACATGTCAATCTAACAATGTAGTGCATCTACTGTCTTGTCCATACAGTTGTATTACGCTCAGACAACTACAGTTACGCATCAACGAGCAATGCAGTGCTATCTGAAGAAATTACTTAAAATCACCAGTGGCCAGACATTTTCATGGGCCTAATCATTCTGTGACTGATCTTAAGTTCGGTGCCATTGACCATGTTTGGTCAAGCCGCAGATGCCGCAATACGGATGAGCGCCTACTCCAGTGGGAAGCAAGATGGATCTTCTATTTAAAAACTCTACACCCCAAAGGGCTTAATGAGGAATTGGACCTTGTATGTTTCCAGTAGTGTTGTCTACATGCACCAGCAGTCCCCCAGTATTTCATATCTATTGCTTCTGATATTGCTATGTAGCCCAGGCTCTTGTCTCTTTCCAATTATATGTGACATTTGAATTGTCCATTTTTGATACTGTTCTATATATTCCTTGTTAATATGCATTGACTCCGGATTCGCCAGTCTCTAATTAACTATCTGCTTGCACCTGTTGCACCTGTTACACACATCAGGTGTGTCTTCTTAAGTATGTGTCTTCTTAATTTGTTTGTACAGCACTGATGAAGGCATAAGACCAAAACGTATGCTCCTTCCTTTTTATTTGTTATATAGCTCCTTGCACTTTCACGTTTGTATTCTTTCGAGCATGTATTAAATTCATGATATTATTTTTGCATCTCGGACTCCTTGGGTTAATCCTCTTCACGGTTTTGAGTGAGAGTACTTTTTTAACTCTATAGATATTTTCACTCCCACGCGCCCGCTGACCTTTCATTCTCGCCTGAGCCTAAACCTCATACTGGCTTTCTACTGAAGTAAAAGATCCCAGAAATGTTCCATACACACAAAAATATTATTTCTCTCAAATTGTGTGCACAAATTTGTTTACATCCCTGTTAGTGAGCATTTCTTATTTATCAAGATAATCCATCCACTTGACAGGTGAGGCATATGAAGAAGCTGATTAAACAGCATGATCATTACACGTGCATCTTGTGCTGGGGACAATAAAAGGCCACTCTAATGTGCAGTTTTGTCGCACAACACAATGCCACAGATGCCATTCATCCGCCGCCATCACCTCATGTTTCAGCATGATAATGCACAGCCTTATGTTGCAAGGACATGTACACAATTCCTGGAAGCTGAAAATGGCCCAGTTCTTCCGTGGCCTGCATACTCACCAGACATGTCACCCATTGAGGATCGACAGGTGCGATAGCGTGTTCCACTTCCCGCCAATATCCAGCAACTTCGCACAGTCATTGAAGAGGAGTGGGACAGCCTTCCACAGGCCACAATCAACAGCATGATCAACTCTATGTGAATGAGATGTGTAGCGCTGCATGAGGAAAATGGTGGTCACACCAGAAACTGACTGGTTTTCTGATCAACGCCCCTACCTTTTTTTTAAGGTATCTGTGACCAACAGATGTATATCTGTATTCCCAGTTATGTGAAATCCATAGATTAGGGCCTAATAAATTTATGTCAATTGACTGATTTACTTATATGAACTGTAACTCAGTAAAATCTTTGAAATTGTTGCATGTTGTGTTTATATTTTTGTTCAGTGCACATGAGGTTGGTGGCATCTTAATCGGGGAGAACGGGCTTGTGGTAATATCTGGAGCAGAATAAGCAGAACAGTATAAATATATGGCTTTCTCCTTTCCTTCGTTTCCTTAAATTTCTTCTATTCTGCATGAAAACTAATCATGCATGCAGCATGATTGGTTGAGGACTTCAATGAAGCCCATCAACAAAGTTGAAGCAATAATTTCAATAATTACTTCTGGTAATGTACATTTTATAAGACACAGTAATGATGGTTGTAATTAATCTTGGAATCCCTGTAAAATGTGTGTATGAATAGCGGACACATAATTTACAGGGAAAATGTCAAAGCTTTTACTATTTTTTGAAGGCTTTCATACAACAAAATAATTAATGAAATAACACATGATTATACAATAGTGAAGATTTGGTAAAGGAAGGACAGTCACATTTTGAAATCCTTAGAAAGGAGATTAAATGACAAAATAAAGTCCTAGGCAAGACAACAAGCTTGGTGGATTTCTCAAAGATGCCTGACAGACCCCCTTAAAAGAAAGTATCACCATGATTAGAGCTGGCACTATTATCGTATAATCGTGTAACCGACAATTATGGGAAATAACCATGAACTTTCTTGAACTCTCCTTTATTTTTTAAGTGTTCCACTCCGCTAGCCAGCACCTCGCCTAAATAGGTGTGCGTTTCTTTCGCCTTTAGATTATTCTGAGAGAAAAAAACCTGTCATAATAGTCTTAATAAATGTATTTTAGGGGGGGGTTAAACTTTATTTTTAAGTAGATATAGTATATTCAATACCATTTTTTTTGTTGTTGACATGAAGTGAGTAATGATGGTAATCATTTTACAGCAGAATGGCATGTTTTTTTATTGTTTTATTGAACCTTTATTTAACTAGGCAAGTCATTAAGAATTTTATTTTATTTACAATGACGGCTACCCGTTGGGAGGAGAAACTATTCATTTTCGAGACGGGGTGTGTCACCAAAGCTGTATTGTATACATTAGGTATATCATAGCTAATTTATAAGGATGCATTATGATGCATTTCAAGCAAAACATGTTTTATTATTATTAGAATTATGATTAGAACTGTCAACATTTGCATCACACTTAGTCATTACCCTAAATTTCATAATTGTCACACCACTAACCGTGATTGGATACGAGTGTGACATTTGGTTTAATGGTTGAGTTTAATGGTTGTGGTTTTCTCCAAACTATTAGAAACTATTACAGTGGCCGTGGTTACAGTGACCATGGGCCAAAAGCCAAGTTTTCAGATGACCCCTGAGTAGTCACAACACAGACACAACCAATAGATCCATCAATATGGACATTACATTAATCAATCAGAACATATGTTTGTAGGCTTTCTACAGTATGCTAATTAAAGTAGATTAATTCTGTAGTGATTAATGAGAAAATATTCTAAACCCCTTCATACATTTTCCTTTCATTTACTAAACGACTTGAAAAAAAAAGAATCATTCACTATCATGAATCCATTCCCATGCCAACTGTACCATATTTAAAAAGCTTAAGGGAAACAAGTTTTGAGGAGAGGTAGCTCTTGTGAAATGCATAGAATTTTCCACAAAACTGATGTAAAAATATTTTATAGTATAAATGCAGGGCCGGCCCTAGCCTTTTGGGGGCCCTAAGAGAGATTTGGTTGGGGGCCCCCCACCTCGCCGGCAAAACATTTTAGAAGACCCCCTCTTGACGGCATAGAGATAAGTATTATTAGTATACATTTGTTTTAACGTACATTTCCTGAAATTCTACAAATTTTGCCATGGGACATAGATAACATTTAACAATTTTACAACATATTTCATGGAATTCTACTAATTTTGCCTCAGGGCGGAGAGAAAAAACTTCAGTTTTACAGCATATTTCCTGAAATTCTACACATATTCCATGTTAATATGATATCTGAGTAAGAGTGACTAACACAATCAATGGGGACAGCCTAGAAGTCAGGGCCCCTGGGCACGTGCCCTTCATGCCCGATCAGTAATTTCGGCCAGTTTAGATCTAAAAAAATGTTAGCTGACATGGGCTAATTGAGTGACTGTCAGTGACTTACATAAGAGGAAAACTGCTGATTCACAACCGCACCTTGTGTATTACACTATTCTAACAGTAAGTTGAGACCCCGACTGATTTCCTACATGTATTTATTCTATTTTTTTGGTCAGCCTAAGAGCCTAAGAGGGATCTCAACTCATGACCTCATGTCACCTATGCCCAGGGCTGGCCCTGTATAAGTGCATGCCTGGCTGCTCAAACAGCTGTAATCCCTCCCCCCAGCTTGAAATGGCCAGGGTTTTAAAGACATCAAATATACAGTATCAGTCAAGAGTTTGGACACACCTACTCATTCAAGGGTTTTTCTATATTTTTACTATTTTCTACACTGTGGAATAATAGAGAAGCAATCAAAACTATGAAATAACACATATGGAATCATGTAGTACCAAAAAAGTGTTAAACAATATATAGTTTATATTTGAGATTCTTCAAAGTAGCCACCCTTTGCCTTGATGACAGCATTGCACACTCTTGGCATTCTGTCAACCAGCTCCACCTGGAATGTTTTTCAATGGTCTTGAAGGAGTTCCCACATATGCAGCACTCCATCACTCTTCTTCTTGGTCAAATAGCCCTTACACAGCCTGGAGGTGTGTTGGGTCATTGTCCTGTTTAAAATGACTAGGTGTGTCCAAACTTTTGGCTGATACTGTACATAGAGCAGTGGATCCAATTAATATCTGAACTATCCCATCCCATGCAAGCTTACCACCACATGTAAGCCTTATTAACTTAGT
Organism: Salvelinus alpinus; assembly: GCF_045679555.1. NCBI lineage: Eukaryota > Metazoa > Chordata > Actinopteri > Salmoniformes > Salmonidae > Salvelinus > Salvelinus alpinus. The sequence goes on along the minus strand of NC_092086.1, from coordinate 98,139,728 downwards.
GCCTTTGAACTTTAATGTAATTGCTGATAGTTCAGATTGCTGACATGCCTGCATGACCATCAATTTGATGTACAAGTACCTCTGGTTAATAAAATAAAAATAATGAGTGTTGTAAAATGATTAATAAATACCTTTAATATGATATGATGTAAATCTCCACATATCATTCAGTAGTTTGGATATGCAAAGTCAGTCACACTCAATATAAACTAGTTTATGGTAAGGATTGCGGCTGACTGGATAGATCAGTGATTGGAGGAGTAGAGAATGCAGACAGTCAGTCAGAAGCATTACACCCATTGTCCAAGCCAACACAGATCATTTGACTTGGATGAAAGATGGATATGATTCTTTATGCTGACGATACAGATATCTTCAGAACATATCTGCAATGTTTAAAACCTGCATTCAATAGATCTGAACCCCAAAATATTATTCCAATGTTCAAATAAAGTAAGGTTTACTGAGAACTATTGTAGTTTATTATCTCCTTGCCTGTTAGTCATTGTAATTAAATTCAGATTGATTGTCTCCTGGGATATTCTTTCACATTTGCTAAATGTACAACTGTAGGATGAATGAAATAAAGGTTTAGACATGTATTCAATGTGGGATCTTGTTCTAATAAACATGTCAAACAGATGGTAGTTGTACTATTGTTATACTCCTATTACTACTACAACAACTTACTATACAGCTGTAAAGTAGCCTGCCAACAACAGTAGCCTAATATTCTGATTAATATCAACAACAAATCACTGGGGAAAAACACTTGATCAAACCCTTATTATAGTAAAGATAATAATGATAATTTATAATAGTAAATAATAACTGAACTCACCGTAAGTCTTACCTTGCTAATGAAGTAAAAACGAAAGCTGCAATTCTTCAAAAATTAAGGAAACAGATATATTTGATCAAAGACGTGGTACCTCAAGTGGAGTGAGCAAAAGGTGAAGTGAACTCCTTGAAAGACAGAACGTTCGTCAAGTGCGCTCTCGACACACTCATATCCTGAAAAGTGTTGAGTATACTGTTGCTGATATGAAGCGGGAGAGAGCGCAAGAGAGAGAGAGAGAGAGAGGGAGAGAGACGGGCGGTTTATCTCCAAGTTAGTGGTGGAGATTTGATTATACATTTTATTATAGTTTTAGTAGGCCTACCTGTAATTGGCCGCCCATAGGCTATATAATACTAATATCAGTTGCCTGAAATCATCTGCACAACTTTCCCTGGCGGCAATTTATATTCAATTAAGCCAGGCGCAGAGCCTTCGGCAATAGAATAAAAATATTCAACATGCTCATTGTAATCATGCCATTCAGATTGTTTTTAGATAGTTTTGGGTAAAATAAAAACCTAAACCCTATTTGAGCACCGTCCACAGCACCGTGTACTTGAGAATATTTTGTGTTGGCCTATGTATGCGTGATATGATGATGACGCGTTGGATGTTGATGTAATGCCGCGTTCACGTGCTAGTCAGAACTAGGAAACTTAGAAATGTTCGACTTGCTAACTGGTTGAACGAGGCACGTGAATAACTATAACCAGTAAAAAATTTGAACATTTCAGTTTCCTAGTACCGACTAGAACTTAAACGCGACATAACTCCACAGTTGCAGACTCGGCTACCTGCTGATTATGTTAAACTCGGGAAACTCATTACAAAGTTCTCACAAAATTAACCCCATCTTTAAAACAATTGCTGAATCTCGGCCATAAAAAGGGAATCCTGGTAATGAACTTGGTTACAGACCCTGGTTTGACGAACCCAATTGATTGGTCAAGATGTATCTGTTCAAGTCCATTACTTACAGACACCAAATGATCCTCTTGTGTCAGTCCTCAGTGTGCACGGTTATGAAGCTGTTGTCCAAATTGTTCAGTTGGTTGGAGAATGCTCCTGGCAAATCCAAGCTTTTTTTGCAATGCTCAAGTGGAAGGGAAACATTTGAATATAGGTATATACACAATGTGCCTCAACAGTAAGGGCTCTATTAAATCTGTAAAGCTGAAGTGTTAGAAATCGAAAGGTAATTTCCAGGGGTGCAACTTTGGTTTTAGAAGTGTGGGGGGAGGCATAACTTGGTGGGGTTGTCTGGGGGTCCTCCCATTTTTGGTGGCATATAAAGCTCCTTTCCTACATTTAAACACAATCTAATATGACCCATGGCTCTTCTAGCTGTCTCTATTTAGAACAACAAAGTAAGCAAAAATGTCCAGTCATCAAGATAAGAGATTAAGAGATTATTATTAAATCTGTTTAAGTGAGTGATAAGACTGAACTAGATCAATGCTAATTAAATAATCCCTACTGTGTTGCACCTTTAATCAATACCCTAACAAATTAACAACTCTTACAAAAAAAGTACAAAGACTTTTGATTGTCTTTATTAATTAAGACATTTACATTTAAGTCATTTAGCAGACGCTCTTATCCAGAGCGACTTACAAGTTGGTGCATTCACCTTATGATATCCAGTGGAACAACCACTTTACAATAGTGCATCTAACTCTTTTAAGGGGGGGGGGGGGGGGGGGGGGGTTAGAAGGATTACTTTATCCTATCCTAGGTATTCCTTAAAGAGGTGGTGTTTCAGGTGTTTCCGGAAGGTGGTGATTGACTCCGCTGACCTGGCGTCGTGGGGGAGTTTGTTCCACCATTGGGGTGCCAGAGCAGCGAACAGTTTTGACTGGGCTGAGCGGGAGCTGTACTTCCTCAGAGGTAGGGAGGCGAGCAGGCCAGAGGTGGATGAACGCAGTGCCCTTGTTTGGGTGTAGGGCCTGATCAGAGCCTGAAGGTACGGAGGTGCCGTTCCCCTCACAGCTCCGTAGGCAAGCACGATGGTCTTGTAGCGGATGCGAGCTTCAACTGGAAGCCAGTGGAGAGAGCGGAGGAGCGGGGTGACGTGAGAGAACTTGGGAAGGTTGAACACCAGACGGGCTGCGGCGTTCTGGATGAGTTGTAGGGGTTTAATGGCACAGGCAGGGAGCCCAGCCAACAGCGAGTTGCAGTAGTCCAGACGGGAGATGACAAGTGCCTGGATTAGGACCTGCGCCGCTTCCTGTGTGAGGCAGGGTCGTACTCTGCGAATGTTGTAGAGCATGAACCTACAGGAACGGGTCACCGCCTTGATGTTAGTTGAGAACGACAGCGTGTTGTCCAGGATCACGCCAAGGTTCTTAGCACTCTGGGAGGAGGACACAATGGAGTTGTCAACCGTGATGGCGAGATCATGGAACGGGCAGTCCTTCCCCGGGAGGAAGAGCAGCTCCGTCTTGCCGAGGTTCAGCTTGAGGTGGTGATCCGTCATCCACACTGATATGTCTGCCAGACATGCAGAGATGCGATTCGCCACCTGGTTATCAGAAGGGGGAAAGGAGAAGATTAATTGTGTGTCGTCTGCATAGCAATGATAGGAGAGACCATGTGAGGATATGACAGAGCCAAGTGACTTGGTGTATAGCGAGAATAGGAGAGGGCCTAGAACAGAGCCCTGGGGGACACCAGTGGTGAGAGCACGTGGTGCGGAGACAGATTCTCGCCACGCCACCTGGTAGGAGCGACCTGTCAGGTAGGACGCAATCCAAGCGTGGGCCGCGCCGGAGATGCCCAACTCGGAGAGGGTGGAGAGGAGGATCTGATGGTTCACTGTATCAAAGGCAGCCGATAGGTCTAGAAGGATGAGAGCAGAGGAGAGAGACTTAGCTTTAGCAGTGCGGAGCGCCTCCGTGACACAGAGAAGAGCAGTCTCAGTTGAATGACTAGTCTTGAAACCTGACTGATTTGGATCAAGAAGGTCATTCTGAGAGAGATAGCAGGAGAGCTGGCCAAGGACGGCACGTTCAAGAGTTTTGGAGAGAAAAGAAAGAAGGGATACTGGTCTGTAGTTGTTGACATCGGAGGGATCGAGTGTAGGTTTTTTCAGCAGGGGTGCAACTCTCGCTCTCTTGAAGGCGGAAGGGACGTAGCCAGCGGTCAAGGATGAGTTGATGAGCGAGGTGAGGTAAGGGAGAAGGTCTCCGGAAATGGCCTGGAGAAGAGAAGAGGGGATAGGGTCAAGCGGGCAGGTTGTTGGGCGGCCGGCCGTCACAAGACGCGAGATTTCATCTGGAGAGAGAGGGGAGAAAGAGGTCAAAGCACAGGGTAGGGCAGTGTGAGCAGAACCAGCGGTGTCGTTTGACTTAGCAAACGAGGATCGGATGTCGTCGACCTTCTTTTCAAAATGGTTGACGAAGTCATCCGCATAGAGGGAGGAGGAGGGGGGAGGGGGAGGAGGATTCAGGAGGGAGGAGAAGGTGGCAAAGAGCTTCCTAGGGTTAGAGGCAGATGCTTGGAATTTAGAGTGGTAGAAAGTGGCTTTAGCAGCAGAGACAGAAGAGGAGAATGTAGAGAGGAGGGAGTGAAAGGATGCCAGGTCCGCAGGGAGGCGAGTTTTCCTCCATTTCCGCTCGGCTGCCCGGAGCTATTGACCGTAGAGAGCTTTTTATGCCTCTATTTTGGTTTGGTCAGGGTGTGATTTGGGTGGGCATTCTATGTTCCTTTTTCTATGATTTGTATTTCTGTGTGTTTGGCCGGGTGTGGTTCTCAATCAGAGGCAGCTGTCTATCGTTGTCTCTGATTGAGAACCATACTTAGGTAGCTTTTTCCCACATGGTTTTTGTGGGTAGTTATTTTCTGTTTAGCTGTTTTGTTTGCCTGATAGAACTGTTCGCTTTCGTTCTCCTGTTTGTTGTTTTTGTTCGATTGTTTTTTTGGATTAAATCATGAACACTTTAAACGCTGCACCTTGGTCCACTCTTCCTTCAGCCCACGAGAAGCGTGACAGACATCCTCTATATCAAATTTCAGCCAGACCGGCAAACCAGCCCGAGCCGCCTGCATGCCCATCCCCCACCAGTCTAGTCAATAACTTAACTCTCTCCCCAACAATTTTTTTTTTTTATGTCTCAAGGAACGGTTTGGAAAACAAAAGTTTTATAAAAACACATATTCACCTACACATTAACACACAGAAACAGTACACCATGCATATACAGTTGAAATTGGAAGTTTACATACACTTAGGTTGGAGTCATTAAAACAAGTTTTTCAACCACTCCACAAATTTCTTGTTAACAAACTATAGTTTTGGCAAGTCGGTTAGGACATCTACTTTGTGCATGACACAAGTAAGTTTTCCAACAATTGTTTACAGACAGATTATTTCACTTACAATTCACTGTATCACAATTCCAGTGGGTCAGAAGTTGACGTACACTAATTTGACTGTGCCTTTAAACAGCTTGGAAAATTCCAGAAAATGATGTCATGGCTTTAGAAGCTTCTGAAAGACTAATTGACTTCATTTGAGTCAATTGGAGGTGTACCTGTGGTTGTATTTCAAGGCCTACCTTCAAACGCAGTGCCTCTTTGCTTGACATCATGGGAAAATCTAAAGAAGTCAGCCAAGACCTCCAAAAAAATGGTGGACCTCCACAAGTCTGGTTCATCCTTGGGAGCAATTTCCAAACGCCTGAAGGTACCACGTTCATCTGTACAAACAATAGTATGCAAGTATAAACACCATGGGACCACGCAGCTGTCATACCACTCAGGAAGGAGACGCTTTCTGTCTCCTAGAGATGAACGTACTTTGGTGCGAAAAGTGCAAATCAATCCCAGAACAACAGGCAAAGGATCTTGTGTGGATGCTAGAGGAAACGGTTACAAAAATATCTATAAAACGAGTCCTATATCGACATAACCTGAAAGGCCGCTCAGGAAAGAAGAAGTCACTGCTCCAAAACTGCCATAAAAAAGACAGACTACGGTTTGCATCTGCACATGGGGACAAAGATCATACTTTTTGGAGAAATGTCCTCTGGTCTGATGACACAGAAATAGAACTGTTTGGCCATAATAACCATCGTTATGTTTGGAGGAAAAATGGGGAGGCTTGCAAGCCGAAGAACACCATCCCAACCGTGAAGCACGGTTCATGTTGTGGGGGTGCTTTGCTGCAGGAGGCACTGGTGCACTTCACAAAATAGATGGCATCATGAGGCACGAAAATGATGTGGATATATTGAAGCAACATCTCAAGACATCAGTCAGGAAGTTCAAGCTTGGTCGCAAATGGGTCTTCCTGTCACGCCCTGACCTTAGAGAACTTTTTATGTCTCTATTTTGGGTTTGGTCAGGGTGTGATTTGGGTGGGCATTCTATGTTCTACTTTCTATGTTTTTCTATTTCTTTGTTTTGGCCGGGTATGGTTCTCAATCGGGGACAGTTGTCTATCGTTGTCTCTGATTGGGAACCGTACTTAGGTGGCCCTTTTCCCTCCTTTCTGTGTGGGAAGTTGTCTTTGTTTGTGGCACTATAGCCCTTAAGCTTCACGGTCGTTTTTGTATTGTTTATTGTTTTGTCGGCGTCATTCTAATAAAAAGGGAATATGTACGCTCACCACGCTGCGCTTTGGTCCAGTTCACTCGACAGCCGTGACACTTCCAAATGGACAATGACCCTAAGCATACTTCCAAAGTTGTGGCAAAATGGCTTAAGGACAACAAAGTCAAGGTATTGGAGTGACCATCACAAAGCCCTGAACTCAAGCCTATGGAAAATCTGTGGGTAGAACTGAAAAAGCGTGTGCGAGCAAGGAGGCCTACAAACCTGACTCAATTACACTAGCTCTGTCACGAGGAATGGGCCAAAATTCACCCAACTTATTGTGGGAAGCTTGTGGAAGGCTACCCAAAACGTTTGACAATTTAAAGGCAATGCTACCAAATACTAATCTGACCCACTGGGAATGTGATGAAAGAAATAAAAACTGAAATAAATTATTCTCTCTACTATTATTCTGACATTTCACATTCTTAAAATAAAGTGGTGATCCTAACTGACCTAAGGCAGGGAATTTTTACTAGCATTAAATGTCAGGAATTGTGAAAAACTGAGTTTAAATGGCTAAGGTGTATGTAAACTTCCGACTTCAACTGTAATTCATATCATAGGCCTAAAAGTATTGTAGAGCTCTTTTTATCTGCACACAATATAGCTGGTCAACCCGTACTGTCCCTAGGGGTCTACAGCCCTGCAGCGCCCCATCCCAAGGCACCCCACTCAGCTTTAGGATCTTAGTGAAACATTCCTGATTGGTTTCAGGTGTGTTAGGCCAAGGCCAGAGTGACAACCAACAGTCCAGCAGACCCTCAGGGCCACGACGGAGCAGCCCAGCAGCTAGGGATTGCCTAAATAGTTATCTCTCCTGACACGGGCATGTTTTCAATACAGGGCATGTTTTCTTGGGCATGTTTTGGGCATGTTTTCAATACTGTATTCCATATAAGGCATCCAGACCTTATGAAAGTTGCTCAGTATACCCTTATAAATACTTATTTTCCACCATAATTTACAAATAAATTCATAAAAAATCCCACAATGTGATTGTCTGGATTTTTTTTTCTCATTTTGTCTGTCATAGTTGAAGTGTACCTATGATGAAAATTACAGGCCTCTCTCATCTTTTTAAGTGGGAGAACTTGCACAATTGGTGGCTGACTAAATACTTTTTTGCCCCACTGTATATGAGAAAACAGAATAGCAGCAGCGTAAAAAGAGGGTTTGGGGGGGGGGCACAAAATGCAAATAGTCCGGGTAGCCATTTGATTATCTGTTCAGGAGTCTTATGGCTTGGGGGTAAAAACTGTTGAGAAGCCTTTTTGTCCTAGACTTGGCACTCCGGTACCGCTTGCCATGTGGCAGTAGAGAGAACAGTCTATGAATGGGGTGGCTGAGGTGTTTGACAATTTTTAGGGCCTTCCTCTGACACCGCTTGGTGTAGAGGTCCTGGATGGCAGGCAGCTTAGCCCCAGTGATGTACTGGGCCGTACGCACTACCCTCTGTTGTGCCTTGCAGTCAGAGGCTGAGCAATTGCCGTACCAGGCAGTGATGCAACCAGTCAGGATGCTCTCGATGTTGCAGCTGTAGAACCTTTTGAGGATCTCAGGAGCCATGCCAAATCTTTTCAGTTTCCGGAGGGGGAATAGGCTTTGTCTTCACGACTGTCTTGGTGTGTTTGGACCATTCTAGTTTGTTGTTGATGTGGACACCAAGGAACTTGAAGCTCTCAACCTGCTCCACTACAGCCCCGTCGATGAGAATGGGGGCGTGCTCGGTCCTCCTTTGCCTGTAGTCCACAATAATCTCCTTAGTCTTGGTTACGTTGAGGGATAGGTTGTTATTCTGGCACCACCCGGCCAGGTCTCTGACCTCCTCCCTATAGGCTGTCTCGTTGTTGTCAGTGATCAGGCCTACCTCTGTTGTGTCGTCTGCAAACGTAATGATGGTGTTGGAGTCGTGCCTGGCCATGCAGTCGTGGGTGAACAGGGAGTACAGGAAGGGACTGAGCACACACCCCTGTGGAGCTCCAGTGTTGAGGATCAGCGTGGCAGATGTGTTGCTACCTACCCTCACCACCTGGGGGCGGCCCGTCAGGAAGTCCAGGATCCAGTTGCAGAGGGAGGTGTTTAGTCCCAGGATCCTTAGCTTAGTGATGAGCTTTGAGGGTACTATGGTGTTGAACGCTGAGCTGTAGTCAATGAATAGCATTCTCACATAAGTGTTCCTTTTGTCCAGGTGGGAAAGGGCAGTGTGGAGTGCAATAGAGATTACATCATCTGTGGATATGTTTGGGCGTTATGCAAATTGGAGTGGGTCTATCGTTTCTGGGATAAGGGTGTTGATGTGGGCCATTACCAACGTTTCAAAGCACTTCATGGCTACGGACGTGAGTGCTATGGGTCTGTAGTCATTTAGGCAGGTTGCCATTGTGTTCTTGGGCACAGGGACTATGGTGGTCAATCAGGGACATGTTGAAAATGTCTGTGAAGACACCTGCCAGTTGGTCAGCACATGCCCGGAGCACACGTCCTGGTAATCCGTCTGGCCCCGCAGTCTTGTGTATGTTGACCTGTTTAACTTCTTTGGGAAAGGGGGGCAGTATTGAGTAGCTTGGATGAATAAGGTGCCCAGAGTAAACTGCTTGTTACCCAGGCCCAGAAGCTATGATATGCATATAAGTAGTAGATTTGGATAGAAACACTCCAAAGTTTCCAAAACTGTTAAAATAATGTCTGTGAGTATAACAGAACTCATATGGCAGGCAAAAACATGACACAAATCCAACCAGGAAGTGGGAAATCTGAGGTTTGGTTTCATTTAAGTGATTGCCTATCCAATATGCTGTGTCTATGGGGCCAGATTGCACTTCCCAAGGCTTCCAGCAGATGTCAACAGTCTTTAGAAAGTTGTTTGAGGCTTCTATTGTGGAAGGGGGTCGAATAAGAGCTGTTTCAACAAGTGGACTAGGCTGAGGCCAATGAGTTGTTTACTGCACGGTCACGCAGGCGCGCCGTTCCTTCTTTTTCCTCTGTAATGAATACGCTATTGTCCGGTTGGAATATTATTGAAGATTTATTATAAAAAGACCCGAAGGATTGATTGTAACATCGTTTGACATGTTTCTACAAACTGTAATGGAACTCTTTTGACTTTTCGGCTGGATTTTGCGCTCGCGCATTGTGCCTTTGGAATAGTGAACTAAATGCGCCAACAAAACGGAGGTATTTGGACATAAATATGGACGTAATCGAACAAAACAAACATTTCTTGTGGAAGTGGGAGTCCTGGGAGTGCATTCCGACGAAGATCAGCAAAGGTAAGTGAAGATTTATAATGCTATTTCTGACTTTTGTTGACTCCACAATTTGACGGGTAACTGTATGGCTTGCTTTGGTGGCTGAATGCTGTACTCAGATTATTGAATATTGTGCTTTTGCCGTAAAGCTTTTTTGAAATCTGACACAGCGGTTGCATTAAGAACAAGTTTATCTTTAATTCTATGTAAAACGTATCTTTTATCAAAGTTTATGATGAGTATTTCTGTTATTTGATGTGGCTCTCTGCAATTTTTCCGGATGTTTTGGAGGCATTTCTGAACATGGTGCCAATGTAAACTGAGGTTTTTGAATATAAATATGAACTTTATCGAACAAAACATACATGTACTGTGTAACATTGAGTCCTGGGAGTGTCATCTGATGAAGATCGTCAAAGGTTAGTGATTAATTTTATCTATATTTCTGCTTTTTGTGACAACTCTCTTTGGTTGGAAAATGGCTGAATGCTTTCTGTGACTAGAAACTGTCCTAACATAATGATATGTTGTGCTTTAGCCATAAAGCCTTTTTGAAATCGGACAGCGTGGTTGGATTAACGAGAAGTGTATCTTTAAAATGGTGTAAAATACTTGTATGTTTGAGGAATTTTAATTATGAGATTTCTGTTGTTTGAATTTGGTGCCCTGCAATTTCACTGGCTGTTGGCGAGGTGGGACGCTAGCGTCCCGAACGATCCCAGAGAGGTTAAAGGTCTTACTCATGTCTGCTATGGAGAGTGTGATCACACAGTCATCCGGAACAGCTGATGCTCTCATGCATGCCTCAGTGTTGCTTGCCTCGAATCGAGCATAGAAGTGATTTAGCTCGTCTGGTAGGATCGTGTCACTGGGCAGCTCGCGGCGGTGCTTCCCTTTGTAGTCTGTAATAGTTTGCAAGCCCTGTCATAAGACGAGCGTTGGAGCCGGTGTAGTATGATTCAATCTTAGCCCTGTATTGACGCTTTGCCTCTTTGATGGTTCGTCGCAGGGCATAGCAGAATTTCTTGTAAGCTTCCAGGATAGAGTTCCGCACCTTGAAAGCGGCAGCTCTACCCTTCAGCTCAGTGCGAATGTTGCCTGTAATCCATGGCTTCTGGTTGGGGTATGTACGTACAGTCACTGTGGGGACGATGTCCTCGATGCACTTATTGATAAAGCCAGTGACTGATATGGTGTACTCCTCAATGCCATCGAAGAATCCCGGAACATGTTCCAGTCTGTGATAGCAAAACAGTCCTGTAGTTTAGCATCTGCTTCATCTGACCACTTTTTTATAGACCGAGTCACTGGTGCTTCCTGCTTTAATTTTTGCTTGTAAGCAGGAATCAGGAGGATAGAGTTGTGGTCGGATTTACCAAATGGAGGGCGAGGGAGAGCTTTGTACGCGTCTCTGTGTGTGGAGTACAGGGGATCTAGAATTTTTCCCCCTTTGGTTGCACATTTAACATGTTGATAGATATTTGGTAGAACTGATTTAAGTTTCCCTGCATTAAAGTCTCCGGCCACTAGGAGTGCCGCCTCTGGGGGAGTGGTTTCCTGTTTGCTTATTTCCTTATACAGCTGACTGAGTGCGGTCTTAGTGCCAGCATCTGTCTGGGGTGGTAAATAAACAGCCACTAAAAGTATAGCTGAAAACTCTCTAGGCAAGTAGTGTGGCCTGCAATTTATCACAATGTACTCTACTTCAGGCGAGCAAAATCTAGAGACTTCCTTAGATTTCGTGCACTAACTGTTTCTTACAAATATGCACAGACCGCCCCCCCCTCGTCTTACCGGATTGCGCTGTTCTATCTTGCCGGTGCATTGTATGTCCCACTAGCTGAATATCCATGTCGTCATTCAGCCACGATTCCGTGAATCATAGGATATTACAGTTTTTGATGTCCCGTTGGTAGGATATTCGTGATCGTACCTCGTCTAGTTTATTGTCCAATGATTGCACGTCGGCGAGTAGTATTGACGGTAACGGCAGCTTTCCCACTCGCCTTTTCCCCGGTCCTGACCAGGCATCCGGCTCTTTGTCCTCTGTACCTGCGTCGCTTCTTCTTGCAAATAACGGGGATGTCGGCCCTGTGGCATGTTTGAAGAATGTCTTGATCGTCATCCTTGTTGTAGAAAACATCTTTGTCTAATCCGAGGTGAGTGATCGCTGTCCTGATATCCAGAAGCTCTTTTTTGCCGTAAGATATGGTTGCAGAAACATTATGTACAAAATAAGTTACATATAACCCGAAAAAAAAACATAATAGCACAATTGGTTGGGTGCCCGTAAAACTGCTGCCATTTCTTCCGGTGCCATTTTCCACTCTACTGGCACTCTAACACCATCTGGTCTCCCATCCAGGGACTGACCAGGACCAACCCTGCTTAGTTTCAGAAGCAAGCCAGCAGTGGGATGCAGGGTGGTATGCTGCTGGTCTCTCCTGTGCTGGTCCTATACGCCAGCCTTTCAGAAGCTTTGCCTTCACACAGCCTGTCCGTACGCTCTGTGATGTCTGTGAGGTCCTAAATCCAGCCAGCTCAAACTGAAAAACAGCCTACCTGACCACTCTGAGGCATCCGCATGATCCTAAAGCACACCGTATCCGAGTTTTGTATCATAGTGCAATGATAAAAATTAGGGGGGGGGAGAAATGCAATTTCAGAAAGTGGGGCGGTGGAGGCATGTCCCCCTCATCTCCAGTGAAAGTTGTGCCCCTGGTAATTTTGGATTTAGCTGATATATGCAGCTTTTACTGTGAATGCAGTCTCCGAATAAGCGGGAACATTGCCTTTAAATTTCAATCACGCTGTAAAGCTGAACTTCTGCGATGTGGATCGAATAGAGTCCTAAGTCACATGAAGGTGTATTTTATCAAATGTTCTATGGCAAGCCAATCCTGGCTCCACTATTGTCAGTCTAGAGATGGGATGGGGTTTAGGGCTAATAGAGTTTCGAAGGCAACATACTGCACTTGCATATTCATGAATTTTACCCTGCAAAACAAGCATGCATACCTGTTTAAGTCTGCCCTGGTCTGCTCTGCTGGTCTGTGAAGTGAAGAAAAATTGCCTGGACAGATGCACTGGGATGTTTTGGCGGATTAAATATGGACGACCAAAGGCCAGGCTGTGACGTTACAGTGCCCTTTGGCTAGAGAGGAGTTTTCTAGTTATCTGTGTCTGTGTCTATTCAGACCTCTCCAACCAACACCATGTTTGAAGAACATGCTGAGCATTAATACCTCTTCCATAAACACCAGAAGAGGAGAATGGAACAGAACAGGCAAATACTTTGCTTGGTTAGGCTTGGGCAGGTTTTACCTTATTTGATACCTTTGTACAATTAAGAATCCGGTCAGTATGAAAAGTGTATGTAATGCCGTTTCCATTTCTCTTGAACACGTTTTCTGTTTCCATGGGTACCTATTTGAGTGCTGTTTAACTACTGGGTTGTTACAAAGCCATAAACAGGTCATTTCAGGTTGCAAGGGAAAACTCCACAGGAGGCCATCTCCTTTGAATCAATTGATCACATTCATCTCTCTACCTTGAAGGTATTATTGAGCCATGGCTAACCTCTGTGAGGTGCTAATGGTTTTCTCACAGCCCACTCTGTCCATCAATACCCATGGTGTCTTAGAACCATATGGGAAATGCTAGCCTACTCATTGGTGGTGTGTAATCATTTCTGTGGTGTAATAATGACACTTTCCCCAGTATAACCAGAGGATGCATCAGTAAGGAAGAGTCAAATAATGACGAGTTGAAAGCAAAGCTTTTGCTAACCGTAGCAGGTGTAGTTGACAGGAGCCTGAGGAAGTAGAATAGGACTAAAATAATTATATTTGTGTAGAACACCTGTTAGCCATGGTGTATTCAGAGAAAGACGATATTCTGAGAACCATCAGTGATAAAAAAAAGCAACCCAGTTCACAAACACACCGTTTTAAAGGTCTCCAAGAATACTGTGTGGATAGCTCTGTAAAAGAAAGAAGGAAAGCTGTTCCAATTGTTCTGTTCTGAGAAAACTGGTAGTGGTTCCTCTCTGAATCATGAACCAGTGGATTGGATAATAAGAGCAGCCTGATCACTGTGATGAATGCTATCCACCCCATGTAACCAGGGGCTCAATTTGTAAATGCATTCATTACTTCAACAATCAGCACATCTTATCACCCAAGCATCTCTGCCCATGTCCATTAGAAGAACATACTCTCTGCATCTGTTTTCATGTTATATAACAACGTAGATTGATAATTGAATCATACTAAAAGAGAGGGCTAACTTGACTGTTTAAACATATGTAACTAATGGATCTGTAGTGTTAAGCTGCCACACTTTGTGTTGTGTGAGAGGTAGGCCTAATTATATTTCCAGCTGGCATCTCCTTGTTCTTTGAGAAGTACACTCTAATTTTACATTGTCATTGCCCCAGCATGGATTTCAAGTGTGCCTGTTCATTTTGCTGTCTGTGTGACCAGATCAAAGCTCCAGTGTTTATGGATTGAGAGAGAGGCATTTTCTGCTTGCCACCGTTTCCCCAAACCTCTACTCCTTCCTCCCACTCAGAGACAGGCTGACAGTTACATTAGGCAAATGCTGTATACTGCTTTATGCATGGAAGTACCCCTCGGCACCAGCCAACATACACTACATGACAAAAAGTATGTGGACACCTGCTCGTCGAACATCTCATTCCAAAATCATGGGCATTAATATGGAGTTGGTCCCCCCTTTGCTGCTGTAACAGCCTCCACTGTTCTGGGAAGGCTTTCCGCTTGATGTTGGAACATTGGTGCTGGGACTTGCTTCCATCCAGCCACAAGAGCATTAGTGAGTTCAGGTACTGATGTTGGGCGGTTAGGCCTGGCTCACAGTCGGCGTTCCAATTCATCCCGAAGGTGTTCGATGGGATTGAGATCAGGCCTCTGTGCAGGCCAGTCAAGTTCTTCCACATCAATCTTGACAAACCATTTCTGTATGGACCTCGCTTTGTGCATGAGGGCTCCCGAGTGGCGCAGCAGTTTAAGGCATTACTTCTCAGTGCAAAAGGCATCACTACAGTCCCTGGTTTGAATCCAGGCTGAATCACATCTGGCTGTGATTGGGAGTCCCATAGGGCGGCACACAATTGGCCCAGCTTTGTCCGGTTAGGCCTGAGTAGGACGTCACTGTAAATAAGAATTTGTTCTTAACTGACTTGCCTAGTTAAATAAAGGTTCAAATAAAAAGTGTAATTGTCATGCTGCAACAGGAAAGGGCATGCCAAAAAGTTGGAAGCACAGAATAGTTTAGCATGTCATTGTCATAGCTATTGCTATAGTGTTAAGATTTCCCGTCACTGGAACTAAGGGGCCTAGCCCGAACCATGAAAAACAGCCCAGACCATTATTCCTCCTGAGTGTTGGACAGATGATTTTTACGTGCTACTCGCTTCAGCGGTCGCATTCTGTGAGCTTGTGCGGCCTACCACTTCGCGGCTGAGCTGTTGTTGCTCCTAGGCATTTCCACTTCACAATAACAGCACTTACAGTTGAGCGGGGCAGCTCTACCAGGGCAGAAATTTGACAATCTGACTTGTTGGAAAGGTGGCATCCTATGACGGTGCCACGTTGAAAGTCACTAAGCTTTTCAGTAAGGCCATTCTACTGCCAATGTTTGTCTACTGAGATTGCATGGCTGTGTGCTCGATTTGATACACCTGGGTGTGGCTGAACGGGTGTGGCTGATATAGCCGAATCAACTCATTTGAAGGGGTGTCCACATACCTTTGTATATATAGTGTGTCTGCCTATTTTCTTACGGAGCGTTGACATACAATTGAATGTGTTAACATGTACATATTACCTCAATTACATAAACTACCTCGTACCCCTGCACATTGACTCTGTACTGGTACTCAGATGACTGGTGGAGTGGTTGGGGTGTGGGAGTTCAAAATACAGTGCTGTAAAAAAGTATTTGCACCCTTCCTGATTTCTTTTTTTTTTGCACATTTGTCACACTTAAATGTTTCAGATCATCAAACAAATTTTAATATTACACAAAGATAACCCAAGTAAACACAAAATGCAGTTTTTAAGTGATCATTTTATTTATTAAGGGGAAGAAGCTATCCGAACCTTCATGGCCCTATGTGACAAAGTAATTGCCCCCCTTTGTTAAATCATGAATTTACTGAGGTTAATCACATTTTTTGAAAAGCTGAGTTCAATTTCACTAGCCCGAGGTTAAGAGTTCTCCAACACCCAGACCACATGAAAGCTATGATTCCTTATTGATGTCACTTGTTAAATCCACTTCAATCATTGTAGATGAAGGGGAGGAGACAGGTTAAATAATGATTTTTTAGCCTTGAGACAATTGACTCATGGAATGTGTTTGTGTTCCATTCAGAGGGTGAATGTCAAGACAAAATATTTAACTGCCTTTGAACGGGGTATGGTAGTAGGTGCCAGGTGCACCAGTTTGTGTCAAGAACTGAAACGCTGCTGGGTTTTTCACGCTCAGCAGTTTCCTGTGTGTATCAAGAAGGGTCCACCACCCAAAGGACATCCAGCCAACTTGACCCAACTGTGGAAAGCATTGGAGTCAACAAGGGCCAGCGTCCCTGTGAAATGCTTTCAATACCTTGTAGAGTCCATTCCCCAACGAATTGAGGCTGTTCTGAGGGCAAGGGGGGTTCCCAATTAGGATTCCCAGAGATGTAGGTGTGTAGGTGTCAACCCTACCTACCTCCAAATCAAAATGAAATGCATTATGTCTCCCATTATTGGCATGAAATGCATTCAAAGTGTTGCTGAGCAGCACGTCTGTCTGGTTATCAAACACAATTTGTTGCTTTTTTAGTTAAATAGATTACATCTCAGAATGATATTGGAGCCATGTGATTGGCTTTATTACTCATTCAGTATTTCATAATTGCCATATGGCCTTTATTACGCCCACATATCATCGTCCCTCTCCACTGTCCTTGAGAGAGAGAAAGAGAGAGAGGCCATTCGTTGGAAGTGCAACTACTTATTATTCCCAAACAGGCAACGCAGGCAGACATCTATCCACATCTATCCCCAAGGATTTCAGTAGATCCTTTTGGGAATGGGCTTTTCTATAAAGAGACTAGATTTAGTAGATTCACCTCTGATCAAGGTCTTGCATAACACAATATGTACAGTTCAGGTCTTTAATTGTCCATTCACTATAAAACTCTAACACAACTCTTAGATGTGCTGTGGGATTATTTAAGATACTCTTTGAAGAGGTAGTGTTTCAGATGTTTTGATGGGTAGGGACGCAGGGGGAAGCTGGTTCACCGATTGCGATGCCAGGACAGAGAAGAGCTTGGACTGGGCTGAGCGGGAGCTGCCCTCCCGTAGAGGCAAAGATACCAGAGGTGGCAAAATGGAGTGCTCAGGTTGGGGTGTAGGGTTTGACCATAGCCTGAAGGTAGGCAGTTCTTCTTGCTGGTCCGAAGGCAAGTACCATGGTCTTGTAGTGGATGCAAGCTTCGACTGGAAGCCAGTGGAGTGTGCGGAGGAGCTGGGTGATATGAGTGGGGTCCTTTTAATGGCACCGGAAGGGATGGCTGCCGTTTTACGCGCTCCTAACCAACTGTGGTATTTTGTTCGTTTTTTTGCATTGTTTGTAACTTAAATTGTACATAATGTTGCTGCTACTGTCTCTGGACATCTGGACAAAAGTTTCTGGACATCAGAACAGCGATTACTCACCTCGAACTGGACCAAGATTTTTTCTTTAATAAGTCCGCCACGAAGGATATACTGCTTTCCCAAGACCAGGCCCAAATCCCTGTCATTCGCGTGAAGAAAAGTTGGGTTGCCTTTTGGGAATTCGTAGGCGAGTGGGTAAATCGCCACTACCATCCGTTCTATTGGCCAACGTGCAATCATTGGGGGGAAAAAATGTATGATCTATGATCAAGACTATCCTACCAATGGGACTTTAAAAACTGTAATATCTTAAGTTTACCGAATCATGGCGACGAAACGGATAATATAGAGCTGACTGGGTTTTCCATGCATCAGCAGGACAGAGCAGTGTCATGACTGTCCTGATCAGGTCAGGTTACAGGAGACCACAACCCTACAGATTATCTCTCACCCCCAACAGAGGAGGAGAGATCTAGGGGTCAGAAGATGTGGGGGTTTTATGACCCCTCACGCCCATGGTAAATCTTAGACCACAGACAACATTCCTTTGTCCTCTCACTATGGAGAACCAGCCTCAGAACATTAAACATGCAATAAAGGGACTTTGGAACAATGGTTTCGTCAGCCACAATGGTGGTCATGACGATAGATGGAATATGAAAATGTATGTCATTTTTGTTTTGTTATTAAAGGTTAATAGATGACGTTATTACGAAAACATTGTCATCTTAAGAGTTTTCCCAGTATGCTTGATGTTTATACATTGTACGTTGTGTGGAAAATGTCCAAATCAAAGAGAATGTTTTGGTAAAGATGAAAAGTGAAGTTAGTTGTCTAAAATTGGATTTGAGTCAAATCTAGACCTTGCCTCTTAACTTGGTACGCCCAGAGAATTGCCCTAAAGGCGGTTACGCCCACTTCTGACCCGAGGGTATAAGACATGTGAGTTAAGAATGAACAGATCAGACTAAGTGACCCAAGCTGCAGCCGAGGTCTAAAAAGTCAACAAACCCAAAACTCAACCCAAGGTTGAAGACAAAGAAATATTTTTCTACCCATGCTACTGATGAGTAGCTGTGTCTAAGCAGGTGAATTCAAGCCGGACCACCTAGCCTAAACTCTCCATCGAATCGTGGTATCTACACTGTTTCATTCCTACGCTGTGAGCTGTGAGCTACAGAGTTGTTTGTCCTCAGAAGACCCCTATCAGAGCAAGGGCAAGGAATCAGACCACTAAACCAAAAGGACACTGACATCGTGAGGACAACCAGAGAGTTGCGCCAGAGAAGTGCGCCTAAACGACCCACGCGGAGCTTCACATCTGAGACCTCCAACACGTAACTACATCATTATATTCTGACCCATAAGAGCGTGACACGCGCCATAGTGTGTTGGCCGTTATACTAAGTTCTAATCAATAGCCTAGACTGTGTTTTGTGTATGTGTATATTTTATCATCATTTTAGCTTTCTAGTAAATAAATACTCAACTAAGATTGGTGTGGTATGAACTCATTGGTGGGACCCGGGTCCGTGCAGATTCCCGGATTATGCGACGTTCAGAATGAGATTGTAGAGGAAACTGATTAATTAGCGACTGTTGTAAAATCGATATTCTGATATTCTTTGAGTTAATTTGGGAAATAGAAACTCAATAAAACAAATTTTCCCATGGTGCCCCAGGTTAATGAGTTAATAATTGCTTGATTCATTTCATCACGCAATTAGAAACCATTAGTCATTCGATGAGCAACAGTCGTCACATTAACTAATACAATGTCACGACAGCAGCTACCTCTGGTAAAACAAGGGGCCAGGGGTGTGTGTCTATTTGTCAGTAACAGCTGGTGCGCAATGTCTAATATTAAAGAGGTCTCGTGGTATTGCTCATACCTCATGATAAGCTGTAGACCACACTATCTACCAAGAGAGTTCTCATCTATATTATTTTTAGCCGTCTATTTACCACCACAAACCGATGCTGGCACTAAGACCGCACTCAACGAGCTGGATAAGGCCATAAGCAAACAAGAAAATGCTCATCCAGAAGCGGCGCTCCTAGTGGCTGGGGACTTTAATCCAGGCAAACTTAAATCCGTTTTACCTCCTTTCTACCAGCATGTCACATGTGCAACCAGAGGAAAACATTTTTTAGACCACCTTTACTCCACACCCAGAGGCGCATACAAATCACTCCCTCGCCCTCCATTTGGAAAATCTGACCATAATTCTATCCTCCTGATTCCAGCTTACAAGCAAAAATTAAAGCAGGACGTACCAGTGACTCGCTCAATACAGAAGTGATCAGATGAAGCAGATGCTACTCTATGCTACAGAATCCCGGCACAAACTGGCATTGAGGAGTGTACCGCCTCAGTCACCGGCTTCATCAATAAGTGCATTGACGACGTCGTCCCCACAGTGACCGTACGTACATATCCCAACCAGAAGCTATGGATTACAGGCAACATCCGCACTGAGCTAAAGGTTAGAGCTGCCGCTTTCAAGGAGTGGGACACTAATCCAGATGCTTATAAGAAATCCCGCTATGCCCTCAGACAAACCATCAAACAGGCAAAGCGTCAATACAGGACTAAGATTGAATCCTACTACACCGGCTCTGAAGCTCGTCGTATGTGGCAGGGTTTGAAACCTATTATGGACTACAAAGGGACACCCAGCCCCGAGCTGCCCAGTGACACAAGCCCCCCCCCCTTTGTTTTTACACTGATGCTACTTGCTGTTTATTATCTATGCATAGTCACTTTACCCCTACCTACGTGTACAAATTAAGTTGACTAACCTGTACCCCTGCACATTGACTCGGTACCGGTACCCCCTGTATATAGCCTCGTTATTGTTATTTTATTGTGTTACTTTTTATTTTATGTTAATTTAGTAAATATTTTCTTAACTGTATTTCTTGAACTGTATTGTTGGTTAAGGGCTTGAAAGTAAGCATTTCACAATAAGTTGTATTCGGCGCATGTGACAAATCAGATTTGATTTGATTTGATATATGAGAGAACTAGGGAAGGTTGAACACCAGTCAGGCTGTAGCGTTCTGGATAAGTTGCAGGGGTTTGATGACACAAGCGGGGAGCCCAGCCAACAGTGAGTTGTAGAAGTCCAGAAGGGAGATGACAATTGCCTGGATTAGGACCTGCGTCGCTTCCTCTGTTAGTTAGTGTCGTACTCTTCGGATATTGTATAGCATGAACTTGCAGGAGCGAGTCACTGCTTTGATGTTTGCAGAGCTCAACAGGGTGTTGTCCAGGGTCACGCCAAGGTTCTTTGCACTCTGGGATGGGGACACCGTGGAGTTATCAACTGTGAATGAGTGGTCTTGGAGTAGGCCTTCCCCGGGAGGAAGAGCAGCTCCGTCTTGTCGAGGTTGAGCTTGAGGTGGTGGGCTAACATCCAAGCTGAGATATCGGCCAGGCACATAAAGATGTGTGCCGCCGCCTGGGTGTCAGAAGGGCAGAAGGAGAAAAGTAGTTGTGTGTCATCCGCATAGCAATGATAGGAGAGACCATGTGAGGATATGACAGAGCCGAGTGACTTGGTGTATAGAGAGAAGAGGAGAGGGCCTAGCGCCGAGCCCTGGGGGACACCAGTAGTGAGAGTACGCGGTGCATACAGAGATCCTCTCCACGTCATCTGGTAGGAGCGGCCTGCAGGGTAGGATGCAATCTAACAGTGTGCAGAGCTTGAGACGCCGAGCCCTGAGAGGGCGGAAAGGAGGATCTGATGGTTCACGGTGTCGAAGGCAGCGGCTAGATCTAGGAGGATGAGAACAGAGGAGAGAGAGTCAGATTTGGCAATGCGGAGAGCCTCCATGACACAGAGAAGAGCAGTCTTGTTTGGGTGACCTGTCTTGAAGCCAAACTGGTCAGGCTCAAGAAGATCATGGTGAGAGAGATAGCGAGAGAGTTGGTCAGGGACAGCACGCTAAAGTGTTTTGGAAAGAAAATAAAGAATGGATACGGGTCTGTAGTTTTTGACGTCAGAGGAGTCAAGTGTTGGTTTCTTGAGGAGGGAAGGGACTCTGACCATTTTGAAGACAGAGGGGACACAGCCAGTGGTCAGGGATGAGTTGATGAGGGAAGTGAGGAATGGGAGAAGGTCTCCAGAGATGTTCTGGAGAAGGGAGGAGGGGATGGGGTCGAGTAAGGCAGGTTGTCAGGTGGCAGGACCTCACTAGTTGCGGGATTTCATCTGGATAGAGAGGGGAGAAAGAAGTCAAGGCATAGGGTAGATATGTGTGAGTGAGACCAGTGGACTCAATTGGCTGAGTG
Source organism: Salvelinus alpinus (assembly GCF_045679555.1). NCBI lineage: Eukaryota > Metazoa > Chordata > Actinopteri > Salmoniformes > Salmonidae > Salvelinus > Salvelinus alpinus. The sequence continues at coordinate 98,118,071 of NC_092086.1, read as the reverse complement.
AATGAGGAGCGGATGTCGTCGACCTTCTTTTCAAAGTCTTGACAAAGTTGTCTGCAGAGAGGGAGGAGGGAAGGGGAGGGGTGGAGGATTAAGGAGGGAGGAGAAGGTGGAAAATAGTTTTCTAGGATGAGAGACAGAAGCTTGGAATTCAGAGTGATAGAAAGTGGGTTTAGCAGCGAATACAGAGGGAGAGAAGGTAGAGAGGATGGAGTGAAAGGATGATAAGTCCTCCGGAGGTTTAGTTTTCCTGAGGCTGAGACATCTCAAGATGAGGAATTAGCTAAAATAGAATAAAACAAGGTCAATGAAATGGTTGCAATTAAGAAAATTCCATGAATTTTACCCTCATCTTCTGCCCTGACAACATATTGAATATAGCTTGTGTAACCCTCTCACCAAAGACCCGGATAGATCCGCATGGGAATAATGGTGAAAAGGACATCTCAGTAAATTAACTATTTATGTACAATAAATAAAAATTCATTCACGCTATAGAAATAAAAACCCTCTGGTATTTGAGTGCAATCTGAAAACTCAGTCTTGCACCCGTTGGAGCTCAATGAAGATAGAATGATTCAGCAAATGAATGGGAAACCCAATGTTACTCACAATACCGTAGCAAACTCCCTGAAACAATCATTCCAAGGCCGATGCCTATCTATAATCAATGGTGGAAAATACACTGCATGAAATAGAAGAGATGTCCATCGTCACAAAATAAGTTTTCAGGTCGTCTTGGAACAAAAACCAGGCTAACTCTTGAAGCGACGATGGCAAAATTATCCACAACCGGTGAATTCAGTTAATTTCATAGATAGATGTTTAACTAGACTTTTTCTAGACTTGTAACAGGTAAGTTAAATTAAACAACAGTCTTTTTGCTAAATGCAATTCATATCTTCACAAATGTAAAAGTTTAAGTTTAACAACAGTGTTGCTTCTTTTCTCTCACGTCGTGAACAGCCTCAAGGTTCATATAAAGAGATCACATGATTGGCTCAAAAACTTAATAAGACTTCTTATTGGCTTAACCAAACCAGGTTACTTTAGTTCACATCAATGTGAAGGTACATTAAATAGTTAAACCTATACTGCCTCTTAAATTATTGACAGATTGTTTCTTTGAAGCTTTCACGTGTTTGATGCAATGCAAATAACATAGTCTCAATAGCAAAGGCTGTAATAAAATGTAGTGTTTCTAATACATGGTGTTAACAGGGTATTATACTTGTCTGCCTCCTTCACCAGCAAACCCTGTGTTACATGACAGCTCTGCTACCTCCAATCCTCCCTCTGCTCCTCATTTTGGTGGAAGCTGGGAGCATGAAATCAAACGTGTAAAAACGGCCCTTCATTTGGTGCTAGGGAATCAACAGCAGAAGCAGTCTGTGTTGGTAGAGGTAGAGGGAATCCTTAATTCTAAACCACTGGGACATGCACAGTATCCTCTGACCTGGCTGACCCTAATCCAGTCACACCAAACATTTTGCTAATGTTGCAGCGCGATTCCTCTCTCCCACAAGCCATCTTTTACTCTAGTGACCTTCTTGGTTGTCAACTTCTGAGCTGCTTTCATCTGCAACTATCTCCCTACTCTTCAGATACATCAGAAATGGGAAACTGGCAGGGTAAACCTTGATGTAGGCCAGATTGCTATGATTGTGGACCCTCAGTAGCCTCGGGCTTCATGGCCTATCGGAAAAATCACTGAAACGTACCCTGGGGTGGATGGCCGAGTTCGGACCGCAAAGATCTCCATCAAGGGTCAAGACTATGACACAGAGGACTAAACACAGATGTGCTGCTCAAATCTGGGTGCAACTGTATTGAACTGTGTCCATAATGTGTCTAAGTGTCTACCAACGGAATATTTACATTGCTGGGCAGATGCGCTGTCCACACTGTGTGGATTGTTTAGCTCTATTTGAACCACAAATCTCCTTCAGGTAACATTTATTTATCCTCCAAGAACGGTAAGCCAAATGGTAATACACATGACATGGGTTTCTTGACGTGTTGTCGTTGTTTTGACAGGCAATCAAATGTAGAATTCCTAAATTGAACTATTCACATCAGCAAAAGCATGAGATGACAAACATCCCAGGTCTTTCAGCGCGTAGTGGCATACATAGACACACTTGTTTTGTATTTTAATTTCAAATATATCTAGTCAATATATTTTTTTATATAGTCTGTGTTTTTGTCTTGTGGTCTCAGAACTAATTATCTTCTGTCTGCCTCGGGCTATTACTGAGGTATGAGCTGAGGGGGAGAATGATCAAAGAGAGAGAGAGCCCAGTTCAATTTAATCAAAATAATGTAATTATGGAATAACATTAGCATGCACAGCTGCAAAGAATCCAATTGAGAGAAAAGCAAAGTAATCCCACACTTTTGATTGGTGGGTTAAGTATAATCTTATCTTGTCAGCACTAATCACACGGTTGCTATTACCATATTCACACACTGAGCTTAAACTCATCTCAAGTCTTTTGAAACTACAGTACAGTGAATATGCAGACGGGTAAAGACAGCTGTGTGACTTCTTGGTTATCTGTGAAGAGCCAAGAAGGGCAGAGAGCTGACAGCTTGTCAGTCATGATTCACAGAGCATCTCAATCTCTTCTCTTCTAGATCGCCTCAACCTGCCTGCCTACTTCACAACTCAGTTTTTAAACTCAACTGTTGCCAAGCTACCATTCTAGGTTCTCACAGTTCTCATTTCAAGTTTCAAGTTGTGATACAGTTTCAGTTTCAGTCTGTTTCAAATCAAATCAAACATTATTTGTCACATGTGAATACAACCTTACCGTGAAATGCTTAATTACAAGCCATTAACCAACAATGCAGTTCAAGAAAGAGTTAAGAAAATATTTACCAAATAAACTAAAGTAAAAAAACTATAAAAAGTAACACAATAAAATAGCAATAATGAGGCTATATACGGGGGTCGGCACCAAGGCAATGTGCGGGGGTACAGGTTAGTCTAGGTATTTTGTACACGTAGGTAGGGGTAAAGTGACTATGCATAGATAATAAACAGCGAGTAGCAGCAGTGTAAAAACAAATGGGGGGGGGGTGTTGTGTCAATGTAAATAGTCCGGGTGGCCATTTGATTAATTGTTCAGCAGTGTTATGGCTTGGGGGAAGAAGTTGTTAAGGAACCTTTTGGTCCTAGACTTGATGCTCCGGTTCCGCTTGCCGTGCGGTAGCAGAGAGAAGAGTCTATGACTTGGGTGACTGGAGTCTTTGACAATTTTTTGGGCTTTCCTCTGACACCGCCTAGTATATAGGTCCTGGATGGCAGGAAGCTTGGTCCCAGTGATTTACTGGGGCGTATGCACTACCCTCTGTAGCGCCTTACAGTCAGATGCCGAGCAACTGCCATACCAGGCGGTGATGCAACCGGTCAGGATGCTCTCGATGTTGCAGCTGTAGAACTTTTTGAGGATCTGGGGACCCATGCCAAATCTTTTCAGTCTCCTGAGGGGGAAAAGGTGTTGTCGTGCCCTCTTCACATCTGTCTTGGTGTGTTTGGACCATGATAGTTCATTGGTGATGTGGACACCAAGGAACTTGAAACTCTCAACCCACTCCACTACAGCCCCGTTAAAGGGGAATGGGGGACTGTTCGGCCCGCCTTTCCCTATAGTCCACGATCAGCTCCTTTGTCTTGCTCACATTGAGGGAGAGGTTGTTGTCCTGGCATCACACTGCCAGGTCTCTGACCTCCTCCCTATATGCTGTCTCATCGTTGTCGGTAATCAGGACTACAACTGTTGTGTTGTCTGCAAACTTAATGATGGTGTTGGAGTTGTGTTTGGCCACGCAGTCGTGGGTGAACAGGGAGTACAGGAAGGGACTAAGTACACACCCCTGAGGGGCCCAAGTGTTGAGGATCAGCGTGGCAGACGTGTTGTTGCCTACCCTTACCACCTGAGGGCGTCCCGTCACAAAGTCCACGATCCAGTTGCAGAGGGAGGTGTTTAGTCCCAGGGTCCTTGGATTATTATTAAGCTTTTTGGGCACTATGGTGTTGAACGCTGAGCTGTAGTCAATGAACAGAATTCTCACATAGGTGTTCCTTTTGTCCAGGTGGGAAAGGGCAGTGTGGAGTGGGATTGAGATTGCGTAATCTGTGGATCTGTTGGGGTGGTATGGGAATTGGAGTAGGTCTATGGTATCCGGGATGATGCTGTTGATGTGAGCCATGACCAGCCTTTCAAAGCACTTCATGGCTACCGACGTGAGTGCTATGGGGCGGTAATCATTTACGCAGGTTACCTTCACTTTCTTGGGCACAGGGACTATGGGGGTCTGCTTGAAACATGTTGGTATTACAGATTCAATCAGGGAGAGGTTGAAAATGTCAGTGAAGACAGTTGCCAGTTGGTCCGCGCATGCTTTGAGTAAACATCCTGGTAATCCGTCTGGACACGCGGCTTTGTGAATGTTGACCTGTCTAAAGATATTGCTCACATCGGCTACCGAGAGCACCATCACACAGTCGTCCAGAACAGCTCGTGCTCTCATGCATGCTTCAGTGTTACTTGCCTCGAAGAGAGCACAAAAGCCATTTAGCTCATTTGGTAGGCTCGCGTCACTGGGCAGCTCGCAGCTGGGGTTTTCCTTTGTAGTCCATAATAGTTTTCAAGCTCTGCCACATCCGACGAGCATCAGAGCCGGTGTAGTAGGATTTAATCTTAATCCTGTATTGACACTTTGCCTGTTTGATGGTTCGTCTGAGGGCGTAGAGGGATTTCATATAAGCGTCCGGATTAGTGTCCCACTCCTTGAAAGCAGCAGCTCTAGCCTTTAGCGCAATGCGGATGTTGCCTATAATCCATGGCTTCTGGTTGGGACATTGTAGATGCACTTATTGATGAAGCCGATGACTGAGGGGGTATACTCCTCATTGCCATTGGATGAATCCCGGAACATATTCCTGTCTGTGCTAGCAAAACAGTTCTGTAGAGTAGCATCCACTCATTCCTGTCTGTGCTAGCAAAACAGTCCTGTACAGTAGCATCCGCGTCATCTGACCACTTTTGTATTGAGCGAGTCACTGATACGTCCTGCTTTAATTTTTGCTTGTAAGCAGTAATCAGGAGGATATAATTATGGTCAGATTTGCCAAATGGAGTGCGAGGGAGAGCTTTGTATGCGTCTCTGTGTGTGGAGTAAATGTGGTCTAGATGTGGTCTTTCCCTCTGGTTGCACATGCTGGTAGAAATTAGGTAAAATTGATTTAAATTTGCCTGGATTAAAGTCCCCAGCCATTAGGAGCGCCGCTTCTGGATGAGCATTTTCTTGTTTGCTTATGGCCTTATCCAGCTCGTTGAGTGAGGTCTTAGTGCCAGCATCAGTTTGTGGTGGTAAATAGACGGCTACGAAAAATATAGATGAAAACTCTATGGTAAATAGTGTGGTCTACAGCTTATCATAAGGTGCTCTACCTCAGGCGAGCAATACCTCAAGGCTTCTTTAATATTAGACATCGCGCACCAGCTGTTATTGACAAATAGACACACACCCCTGGCTTCTCTTCTTACCAGACGTAGCTTTTCTGTACTGCCGATGCATGGAAAATCCCGCCAGCTCTATATTATCCTTGTCGTCGTTCAGCCACGACTCGGTGAAACTTAAGATAATACAGTTTTTAATGTCCCGTTGGTAGGATAGTCTTGATCGTATATCATCCATTTTGTTTTCCAATGATTGCACGTTGGCTAATAGAACAGATGGTAGTGGAGGTTTACTCACTGGCCTACGAATTCTCAGTAAGCAGCCCGACCTCCGCTTCCTTTTTCTCTGTCTTTTCTTCACGCAAATGGCCTCCTTTTTCTATGTCTTTTCTTCACGCAAATGACGGGGATTTGGGCCCGTTCCCGAGAAAGCAGTATATCCTTTCCGTCGGACTCGATAAAGAAAAAAATATTTGTCCAGTTCGAGGTGAGTAATCTCTGTTCCGATGTCCAGAAGTTATTTTTGGTCATAAGAGACGGTAGCAGCAACATTATGTACAGAAGAAGTTAAAAAATAAGTTACAAACAACGCAAAAAAACTAACAAAATAGCACAGTTGGTTAGGAGCGTGTAAAACGGCAGCGATCCCCTCCGGCGCCATTCAAATCAGTACCATATTCTAGTACTATATTTATAAAAGGTTGATTACTGTCCATATTTGTTTATTTTCTTCATACAATCACAAACACCTCCAGACTTAAGCATATCCATATTCTGTCCTGGTAATGGAAGACTGAATGTCAATTCAAATCAGATTTTTGGCTCTCTTCAATGGAAGCATCTCTAGAATAAGACTTTGGTGAGTGTGAGCACACACAGATTCAGTGTTTTCATCCAATACCAGCCTTCGTTTGTGTCATCGAGGCCCCCATGAGGCCCAGTCAAAATCTTCCTCTGACACTTTCCTGTTTTGTAAATTCTTCACAGATTTAATGAACTTGACAGTCTGACAACTCTTAAATTCATTAAATCCATCCAATTATTTTTAGACCATAGCAAAACACATTCTTGTAAAATCATCTAGAAGGGTAATTCTTGAATTGCGGTGGTAATGATGTCCCCGAACATTGGCATCATGTAAAAACACTTTAAAATTACATTTCATTTTTTACAAATAATACACTTTTATTTTTACTAAACTGTTATTTAATAAGAAAACATATGGAAGTCCTTTATGTTGCAACACGTGTATTTGTATGCATTTAAGATTTTTTTTTTTTGAGGTGTAGTGACATGTTTTGAGTAAATCTATATATTATCTTGAATGCCATGAATTGAACAAAAGCCTTATATTTACTGAATAGATAACCAAAAAACCCAAAAAAATATTTTAACGAGTGCGCTGAGAGTCAGGAAGCAAGTTCAGGGAGTGAGTGTTTTAATAAATAAACGCAACTAAATACAAAACAAGAAACACAAGCAAGGCACAGACATGACACTGGAACAGAAACAATAACTCCTGGGGAAGGAACCAAAGCGAGTGACATATATAGGAAAGGTAAATCAGGGAGGTGATCGAGTCCAAGTGAGTCTGATGACACGCAGGTGCTCGTAACGATGGTGACAGCTGTGCGCCATAACAGGCAGCCTGGTGACCTAGAGGCCGGAGAGGGAGCACACGTGACAATAATGAAAAAGGAATACCTGTCCCGAAATGTAATGTCATTGGTGTTATACCTACAAATTAATATTATTTTTTTTAACATACAAAATCCTAAAAAGTACATCCTGTGGCAAATGGTTTATTGAGAGGGGACATTTATGGAAGCACATGGTGAGTCTGCACACTCTTTTCATATACTACCAATTAATTAAATTGCATGTGTCTAAATCAAATGTGTCATTGGTGTTTGTCATTTGTATGTAAAGGAATACAGAATTATTAACAAAACAATTAAGATTCAATTAAGACAGGTATGAACAAATTGTGTGCAACAGAGAAACACAAGCTGTACAGACAACGCAGGGAAACTGCAAAAATCTTCCTTTTGTATTTCAATTGGGTGTCGGGAGAGAAATTGTAACATATTCCATGGCATTTTCAGTTTTAAAATGTAATAAATGGTTGAAGTTGACTCTGATAATCATGTGTCAAGTCATTGGTGTTACATTATGTGCAGTGTAACAGCACAGATTATTGGTATTTTACCAACCTAATTGTAATATTGTTCAAAAGTAAACATTTTAAGGAAATAACTATTACATTTTGATGACTCACCTTCAGTTATTGTTGACGTTACAGCAAAAACAGTATAGATAAAACTTTATACATACCGTCCCTTACTATGTTAAAGTAAAATAATAAAAACCTTTCTTCAAATTACCATTACCATTTATCTCCATTACTATTTAAATGCACAAATTGATTTGACGGAAAAACATTATGGGAAGCCAGAATTGTCATTTAAGGTGTGAGTAACACCAATGACAAATGGCAGACCAGCATTATTTTAGGGAGGGAGGACGGCCAACATCTAGCAACCTAAAGGTTACGTTTTCAAATTTCATCACAGACAACTTTTGCGTTTTAGCTAATTAGCAACTTTGCAATCGCTTATTCCTTTATGGCTACTTTGCAAGTACTTAGCATGTCAGCCAACTCTTCCCCTAACCCTAACCTTAACCCCTTTAACCTAACTCATGACCCTAACCTTTACCCTAACCCATAGCCTAGCTAACGTTAGTCACAACCAATTGGATTTTGGAACACATCATACATATTGCAATTCGTAACATATCATACTAATTGTAATTCGTAACATATTATACTAATTGGAATTCGTAACATATTATACTAATTGGAATTCGTAACATACAGTTGAAGTCAGAAAATTACATATACCTCAGCCAGATACATTTAAACTCACTTTTTCACAATTCCTGACATTTAATCAGAGTAAAAATTCCCTGTCTTAGGTCAGTTAGGATCACCACTTTATTTTAAGTATGTGAAATGACAGAATAATAAGAGAGAATTATTTATTTCAGCTTTTATTTCTTTCATCACATTCCCAGTGGGTCAAAAGTTTACATACACTCAATTAGTATTTGGTAGCATTGCTTTTAAATAGTTTAACTTGGGTCAAACGTTTCAGGTAGCCTTCAACAAGCTTCCCACAATAAGTTGGGTGAATTTTGGCCCATTCCTCGTGACAGAGCTGGTGTAACTGAGTCAGGTTTGTAGGTCTCCTTGCTCGTACACGCTTTTTCAGTTCTGCCCACAAATGTTCTATGGGATTGAGGTCAGGGCTTTGTGATAGCCACTCCAATACCTTGACTTTGTTGTCCTTAAGCCATTTTGCCACAACTTTGGAAGTATGCTTGGGGTCATTGTTCATTTGGAAGACCCATTTGCGACCAAGCTTCAAAGTCCTGACTGATGTCTTGAGATGGTGCTTCAATATATCCACATAATTTTCCTTCCTCAGGATGCCATCTATTTTCTGAAGTGCACCAGTCCCTCCTGCAGCAAAACACCCCCACAACATGATGCTGCCACCCCCGTGCTTCACGGTTGGGATGGTGTTCTTCGCCTTGCAAGCATCCCCCTTTTTCCTCCAAACATAACGATGGTCCTTATGGCAAAACAGTTTAATCAGACCAGAGGACATTTCTCCAAAAAGTAAGATCTTTGTCCCCATGTTGTAACGTCTCTCGTCAGAAGGCATGGACCAAAGCGCAGCGTGGTAAGTGTTCATGATATTTTATTTCTCAAAAACACTCGAACAAAATAACAAAGTGAAAAAAACTAAACAGTTCTGTCAGGTACAGACACTAAACAGAAAATAACTACCCACAAAACCCAATGGAAAAGGACAACTTATATATGATCCCCAATCAGAGACAACGATAGACAGCTGCCTCTGATTGGGAACCACACAAACATATAAATAAAGAAGCTAGAATGCCCACCCTAGTTACACCCTGGCCTAACCAAAATAGAGAATAAAAGCCTCTCTATGGCCCGGGCGAGACACATGTGCAGTTGCAAACCGTAGTCTGTCTTTTTTATGCCGGTTTTGGAGCAGTGGCTTCTTCCTTGCTGAGTGGCCTTTCAGGTTATGTCGATATAGGACTCGTTTTACTGTGGATATAGATACTTTTGTACCTGTTTTATCCAGCATATTCACAAGGTCCGTTGCTGTTGTTCTGGGATTGATTTGCACTTTTTGCACCAAAGTACGTTCATCTCTAGGAGACAGAACGCTTCTCCTTCCTGAGTGGTATGACGGCTGCGTGGTCCCATGGTGTTTATACTTGCGTACTATTGTTTTTACTGATGAACATGGTACTGTCAGGCGTTTGGAAATTGCTCCCAAGGATGAACCAGACTTGTGGAGGTCTGCGATTTTTTTTCTGAGGTCTTGGGTGATTTCTTTTGATTTTCGCATGATGTCAAGCAAAGAGGCACTGAGTTGAAGGTAGGGCTTGAAATACATCCACAGGTGCACCTCCAATTGACACAAATGATGTCAATTAGCCTATCAGAAGCTTCTAAAGCCATGGCATACTTTTCTGGAATTTTCCAAGCTGTTTAAAGGCACAGTCAACTCAGTGTACAAAAACTTCTGACCCACTTGAATTGTGATACAATGAATTATAAGTGAAATAATCTGTCTGTAAACAATTGTTGGAAAAAGTACTTGTGTCATGCACAAAGTAGATGTCCTAACCGACTTTCCAAAGCTATAGTTTGTTAACAAGAGATTTGTGGTTGAAAAACAAGTTTTATTGACTCCAACCTAAGTGTATGTAAACTTCCGACTTCAACTGTATTATACTAATTGTAATTTGTAACAATTCATGCTCGACATCCAGAAATTAATACATACCAAACGTAACATATCACACTAATTTGAGTGTCCTGGATTTTTGTTTGCTATGTTCTTGCAACCTGGTCTCAGAACATTTAATATTCTACCCCTGAGTCCAGGTTGGTACAGTAAAGACGCCAATGACCCTGTGTACCCCTGATTCAAGAGAACACGTCGTTGCAATTGAACAAAGGGGAGATTCAAATTGCTCAGTATATTAAAATGTACTAAAACTGAGTGCAGTGCTCTTCAATTAAACCTCATGCCGAGTACAGATTAGGCAGCCTAGGCAGCATGTAGGCTAGTGGTTAGAGTGTTGGGCCAGTAACCGAAAGGTTGCCAGATCAAATCCCTGAGCTGACAAAGTAAACATCTGTTGTTCTGCCCCTGAACAAGGCAGTTAACCCACTGGTCCTAGGCCATCATTGTAAATAAGAATTTGTTCTGAACTGTATCCCTAATTTACTTGTTTCCTTTATTTTGTCAGTTACCTGTACTATGCTAGTCAACTGTACATAATGTAATTATAAAATATGCGCTTACAGTAGCAGGCACTGTAAGTGACATAGAAGTTTAGAGGCTGCATACAAAACAGGACTAAAGGTTCTTTGCAAAACTTCCTGTGTTACTTTGTCCAACAAAGACCCTAGATTTGTCATTCCTTTGGGGTGCAGTCTGTCAAGGCACACATCTTGTTCGAGTAGCAGTTTGTTTCTGGCGAGAACAGGCTGTCAAACAGGCTCAGTACTAATGGTGCGATTTAAGAAACTACATTTTCATGTTTTTCCATGATTGAAGTAAGAGTAAGAGCAAGCATTGAGTAAGAGCAAGCATTGAGTAAGAGCAAGCATTGAGTAAGAGCAAGCATTGAGTAAGAGCAAGCATTGAGTAAGAGCAAGCATTGAGTAAGAGCAAGCATTGAGTAAGAGCAAGCATTGCAACTGAGTCATAGCTCTACAACTCATACTCAGTGTCTACCAATTTGTAAGTCGCTCTGGATAAGAGCGTCTGCTAAATGACTTAAATGTAAATGTAAATGTACTAGTGTTTCATGTTTTCTAATACATAACTGCAGAGCAGGTTTGTCTGGCTGAAAGGATGGCATAATTTGTCCATGATCCCATCTCATTCAAAGGCTTTTTGGTCGCTGTCAGAATTGATGAATTAGCTGCTAAATTAACATGTTTGCGGTTGTCCACAAGATTTCGATGAATTTATTTGAATCAGGTACGCTTCCAAAAGCAAACATGTTATATATATTCAATCATCAGATCATGCCAGTTCAGTCTGTCTCATGTTGTATAACTCTGCTGTATGTCTTTCACAGTAAACAACACATCTGCTAATTTCTTCCTGGTCTTTATTATTTTTCTAAATTGGAGTCTGTTTTTCCCTTTATCATAGCACTCTTCACACTGTTCAATACCAGCAATCTTATCCTTTACTTTCTACTCAAGATGGTCTTTCTACTTGACGTCAACAAACAGGCCAACTCAAGAGCATCTGACATTGATTGTAGAGACCCGAAGAGATTCGTGATGAATGACCAAACTATATATTATCTAATTTCATCTCATATTTCATGAGAATAATTCTCTCATGTTTTTTTAATCGCAGTGTCAGATAAAAATACAACTTCAGACCTGGCTGAAAATCACTGGGGAAGCAGCAGAAATGATCACAGAGCTCATGATCTTAGGCTCTTTCGTCTCCTGTTTCTCTTGCACTCACGCTACCAAATCCTTAGATCCTTTTGCTCTGCTTAGTCACCTCACATATGAACTCTCTCTTGGGTTCTTAGTTCAGCCTAATGGACACAATCAGAGCTCAGATACTGATTGTGAGTAATCAGAAATTTCAATAGCTGCTTTCTCCTCCCCTCTGAGCAGCTAGAAATGTCTTCCACTTGACAGTCAGCAGAACCACTGCATTGCATTCATCAGAACAAGATGGAGTAGAATCAATGCTTTCTCCAGCCCATGCCCAGCATAGCCCATTCACTTCACTTCACTCTATCTTGGTGGAAGGAGTATATTACTTTCCCCAGCAGGACATCTGATTGATATATCCATGTGAACATTTGAGCTGTGAATGGAGTCATGGGAGATTGGAGAGATTGAAATTGTATATCAGATGGTTTATGAAACGTGACTATTTTCTAGTCATACACTCAGACAATTTTCTGTTTGATGGAACATGTCTGTGAAAGGAGAGGAGTAGAATTCTGATCCTGTCATTTACTCCCTCTGGTTGGTAAACATAATGCATACAGTCTTGTCTGCCATGTGTCTTCCTGTGGCAGGTCACCTTAGATGGAGCGTTCAATTTGAACATCAATAGTAGATGTAATTTTGACTGGGCCCTTCTCTGTCTAGATGGAGGTGGTGCATATAATGAAGGCTATGTGGAAAAGGTCTGACCCTGTCCTAAATAAAGAACTTTGTCTAAGATTAGTTGTGGCTGCAATCTCCTCTGGACTCTTTTGTTGGGGAATCAGTTATTACTCTTTTCCTAAAATGTCATTATTTGTTCCTCAGTGTTGCCAGGATACCAGTTCTTAGATTTATCAGCAAATGACCCTCGTTATTGCATTCTTAAACACAGGCATTAAGATTTTGTCAAGGGTTCTGTGTGGTCAGACAAGTTGCACTTTATTTTAATTTCTCTTGACAAGTGTGAAGAATTATGTTACACAGGATTTGGCTAGTTAAAATGAAGTGTATCTTGAGGGGTACTTGTAATTATAGTTTACCAACATCCAGTGGTGGGACTCATTGTTCTATCTTGCTATAGTCACTCATCGCTAGCTAACTAGCTAGCTTGCTGGGCTCATCTACGTGTGAAGCTTGCCACAATAACGATGAACCATGAAAGTCCCCCATTGAAAGTGATGCAAACAGAGCACACCCTGCATGTTAACGTTAGCTAGGTAGCTAGCTAGGTGTGTCAACACACACTATGAGTAAAGTTTGTTCATTTTCTATGTAGCTAAACACTCTCTAGCTTATTATTATGTTAGCACAGATAAAAAAAATGTCCCCAATGTCTCACTGGGAGTTTTCTCTCCCCGAAAAATATGGTGGGGAGAGGAAGCTCAGTGGCCAACAGTGGGAGATAATTGGAGCGAGATGGATCAATTAAACATATGATCTCAATACAGTTTCTGTTCCCAAATCTAGAATATGTTACGAACAGACTCAGTAGACTGAGTTTTTTTCGACTTTACAATTTGCCAGAGTTTCTAAAAATGGTGTTGTTCAGAAGGAGTGCGAGGGCAAATTGAGTTATTGCCCACGCGCACTTCACAGACTAGGTGTTACCTAATGGAAATATGCACATTTAGTTAGTTGGTGTTAGCATGCACGCTTATATCTATCTGGATAACACAAGGACTAGCTATGTAGCTAGCTAGGTAACATGCGCCGAACACAACAGGTGTTGACCTTACCGTGAAATGCTTACTTACAAGCCCTTAACCAACAGCGCAGATCAATAAATGGAGTTGTGAAAATATTTACTAAATAAACTAAAGCAGAATTTTAAAATATTTTTTTAAGCAACACAATAAAATAACAATAACGAGGCTATATACAGGGGGTACCGGTACCGAGTCAATGTGCGGGGGTACTGGCTAGTTGAGGAAATGTGTACATGTACTGTAGGTAGGGGTAAAGTGACTATGCATAAATAATAAATAGCGAGTAGCAGTAGTGTAAAAACAAAGGGGTGGGAGGTAGCAGTTTTATGGCTTGAGGGTAGAAGGTGATATCTAGTATTGGGTAACGTAGTGTCTAATGCTGAATTGTCATAGGCTACAGATTTGAGTCACCACTAGAATAGTTATTTTTATGTTATCTCTTTGTTTCATCTAATTCATCAAATTATTAATCTAACAATAAAAATCCTAAGTATTTAGTAAGAAGTGCAAGGTCTATTATAATGTACCTAAAAAGTACATTACCCATCCTGACAATTAGATTGGCAATGGGCAATGTACTTTGTAGGTGCATTATAATTACAAATAAGTACCTCTCAAGATATACTTAATTTTAACTAGGTAAATCATGTGTTACACTTAGTAATTACATTGTACTTATGAAGATATTACATGTACTCTGTGATGTACTATTGTGTTTATTCTCCCACTTGGATATCGCGTCCAGAAGCTTTGAATTGAGGTCCAGGCTGTCAGGATGGGTAATGTACTGTATACTGTAAGTACACGTTAGTTACAAGTAGGTACTCCACAATATACACTTCAGGTTAACTAGCTACATCCTCTGTAACAACTAGTAATTACATTGTACTTAGGAAAACTTTACATGTACTATGCTTTGAAATAGTGTCTTATTCCTCACTTGGAATGACACTCATATTAGATCTGTTTTCATAAGCTCAACCAAATTAACCCATATGGCTTTATTTTGGGGGCAAGTGCTAGCAACAACTTTGACTGGCGATATATTTTCAGCAGTTCACATTCATGGGTAGGCCATAATAGCATAGGCTATAATCTCCCAGACACCCAGCACAACCACAAGGGATCCCAACCTCTGTCACACTTGTTAATGAATCGGATGCAGCTGAGAAAACCCCGAAAAGTAAGTTGGTGATTTTAGTGGGAACCTGTCCATTTGTAACATACATGATAACAATAATTTGTTGTTACACTTCTGTAGTTACAGACAGTAATTTGTAGTGAGGTGCGTACTGGCGGCAGAGAAGTCAGGCGCAGGAGAGCGAAAACTGATTTACAACGGTGTCATTTAATATCCATAAACCACCGTCAACAGAACAATACAATAAATGGGTCAAACAAAACCCGGTAAATACCAGCATACCATGGATAAGCACTACAAGAAACAATTACCGACAAGGACATTAGGGGGAACAGAGGGTTAAATACACAACATGTAATTGATGGAATTGGAACCAGGTGTGACGGAAGACAAGACAAAACCAATGGAAAATGATAAGTGGATCAGCGATGGCTAGAAGGTCGGCGACTTCTCTACCACAGATTTCCACAACGTCTCAGACTCTAGGCTGGAAAAATGCTTACAAGAAAGAAACAGAAGGAGACAGACAGAGTTGTTGATTTCCATTGTTACTTGTAATGTTAAAAAGGGGAGAAAAGGACAATCCCATTTTCTAAATTAGCTATCTAAGCTACTCACTCTATAGGCTACATTTTTGATTCACCACTAGAATAGTTATTTTTATGTTATATCTTTGTTTCATCCAATTCATCAAATTATTAATCTAACAATAAAATTCCTAATTGTTTTGTAAGAAGTACAAGTTCATCTATTGTTTGTAGCACTTTTAACTTGGTAATGAGTACTAGGCCTAAGTAATTATATAGAAATTGTTATATATATATGTTTTACCTTTATTTAAATAGGCAAGTCAGTTAAGAACAAATTCTTATTTTCAATGACGGCCTAGAAACAGTGGGTTAACTGCCTTGTTCAGGGGCAGAACGACACATTTTTTTACCTTGTCAGCTCGGGGATTTGATCCAACGCTCTAACCACTATGTGTAACACCTTTAATTGCATTGCACTGATATTGCTGATATTACATTTACTCTGTGGAAAACAATGGACAATTAACACATTGAAAAATCTATGACACAACACACATAACATCTTATACATTCTAATATCTTCCAAAACAGCAAATGCAATCATTCAACATACTTGTATAACCTTTACCATTGCAATTGACCTTTCATACAATCTAATATTCAAGTTAATTCCAACATACACTGTATCACTGGCTGGTTGGTAATTCATTGACTGCAGTATCATGCCATTGTTCATACTGTCAAACCACCCAGCCTATAACAACAGTTCATCTTTGGAGAGTTAATTTCCCTGTCTGACTCCAGTCGCTTACATTCTGCCTTGACCAGGCAGCAAACATCAGACTGAGTGCCTGTGATAACTTTGGTGTCATTCTGTCAACTGAATCATCTGGGGTTGCACTATCTTGACAAACCATAGACATTTTCTGATTTGATGGATTGACCACAAGATGATGTTCTACGACATGTCCAATGACGTCCTGATGTCCTTTGATGTGAGGACTTGTCTGGCCATCTGTCACTAAGCCATTCCCAGATGATTTGTAGTTTCTCCCGTGGGTATCCTAGAGACACAAATATTATTTGAATACTACATTTATCCTTGTTCAACCCTTCACACTCCCATTCCTAAGTGGACCTTGTAATGCAGCACAATTATCATTCTAAAAGACATATTACATTAATATTGGCATTGCTGTAATAGTGGCATTGATGTATCAACATCCTTGGAAAGACTGCTCTCATGAAACATGTACTGCCAATTAACGTAAACTAACTTTTGTTGCCTATTCTCAAATGATTTATCACAATTTCAAAATTAGACACTTGTCTGTGACAGTGTATAATCATTTAAATGTTTCTCACATACATTAGACATGCTGTCATTATGAAGAGAATAAAATAACTCTGTGTTGTAAGTTGTCTCGATCGATACCTCTTCTGCTATGCCCAAGGCATTCTGCAGCTAACTAGTCTATTGGCCTAATAAAACTTCTAGAAATCAACTAGACAGGGTTTCCTCTGATCTACAGTACGATCCAAACCACAGAGTAGTGAGTGCCCAATTAGTCTTATAGGAGAGGACAACAAAAACAAGATGTACTCACAGCTATAACTAACAAACATTATTCTGTCTGATCCCTGGTGTTAGAAATCGATGCTCAGAATAAATGGAAAGTTGTGTTTTATCTGAGTTTGAATGTATGAAAACTTCTCTCAGATACTCTGATGTATATAGGTATAGATAGAGAGGCTCATATCTGAACACCATGTGATAGAGATAAAATAACAGATAAAAATACACCTTATGGAACAGAGGGGACTGTGAACAAACATACACACAGGCACAGACACATGCACACACACACACACATGACAACATACGCACTATATACACATGTACACCTGGATTTTGTGTTGTAGATATTGTAGTGTGTGCTCTCATGCCACTACTCTACTACTACATATTATGTGGTAGTATAGTAGTGGCCTGAGTGCACACACTTAATGTGTTGTGAAATCTGTTGTGAAATGTATTGTAATGTTTTTTTAATTGTATAACTGCCTTAATTTTGCTGGACCCCAGGAAAAGTAGCTGCAGCCTTAATAAATAATAAATACAAATACACACCTTTAATAACAGATCACACAAAGGATTTCCAAATATCCCCCCTCCCCCCCAACAGGTCTTGACAATTACTTACAGTACTTATCAGCAAAGTAGTGATATTCCCTGCTTCCAAATGAAAGAATAGTTTTATACCCTTACGAAAACACAAAGTTCATTGGCCCTACAGGGTTTTCTTATGTCTGTTAAGCCTGTTATATATACACTGTACATGCCCAGGTGGCACAAGCAGAACTACTGTGGTTTATCAACTGAAACTCACCCACTGTTCAAGTCCACTGACTACACAAACCACCCACATACACATATTGAGGCGTGGGAAGTTGATGTATTTAACATTCTCAGCACTCAACCACTTCCTTTATTAGAATGCTAAGATATGTACCGGTAACAAAGTGGCACTAAAATTATTGACATGCACAACTACAATATTGCTACCAAGGTTATTCTATTAAATGAAAACTGAAACTAAAATAAACACTAAAATTGAATAACTATTTAGTAAACTGAAATTAAAATTAAAATGAAAAACATGTACTGAAAGTACTATATTTGACTGCAAAATGAACTAAAATAAAATAAAAAACATCATAAATTATGTTTAGTTTTATTTTTTTTCTACCTGGCTAAAATCAAATGGGATTTTCAAGCTTTTTTTCTAATGGGGTTTTTGAGTTTGTAAATATGGTGGGTAAATGCTGCAAGTTAGATGCAAATGTTTCAAATAGGCCTAGTTTGTGCATCATCATCACTAGCTATCACTAGCTAATGGAAGAAATCCGAGGGCGAGCACGGAGCTTGACTGGGGCAAGCTAGAGCAGCTTGTGAAGTTGCTGGAGCTGTTTACAATCTACATCGACCAACTTCAAACTGAATCCTCTGGCAGCCAACTTTGATCCAACCAGTGCAGCAGCTTGCTTGATGGACCCAAGCGTGTCTCTGGCACTTCGCTCAACAGAGATGGAGCCACTGACGAGGGAAGCAGAGTACTTCAGCATATCAGAGAGTACAGCCGTGGAGTAGCAGGACGCCCAAAGGTGCCAGCACTTTGATTCCAGCAAGCATCTCGACCACAGTTCTTCAGAAAAATAGCTTTGCTACATCAAAGATCGTGTCTTAGGGGGAGGGTCAACCTGGCAGGGAATTAAATGCCCCGTGTGAGCTGCGGAAATACCTGGAAGAGGTAAAGGGGGCATGTTTACAGAGTCAAGTCTCCAATTTTGTCAGGCAAGGATGGCTGTTTATCCAAAGCTGTGCCCTGTGGTGCTGGATCTGGTTTCTGCCCCTGCATCCCAAGCGTTTGTGGAGAGAATATTCAGCCTGTCATCATGCTTGAGAAACCGAATGACCACCTCTCTGGAACGGAGAGTCTACTTGAAGATAAACCAGAAAATCGTGTTTGGTTAAACACACAAACACGCACACACGCACGCACGCACACACTGATAGAAAAACACCCAATTAAATCATGGCACATTTGACATGTTATGTTTAAAGTGCATTTGGAAAGTATTCAGAGCCCTTGAATTTTACCACATTTTGTTGCGTTACAGCCTTATGCTAAAATTGATTTAAAAAAATATATACATATATACAGTTGAAGTCAGAAGTTTACATACACTTTAGGCAAATACATTTAAACTCAGTTTTTCACAATTCCTGACATTTAATCTGAGTAAAAATTCCCTGTCTTACGTCAGTCAGGATCACCACTTTATTTTAAGAATGTGAAATGTCAGAATAATAGTAGAGAGAATAATTTATTTAAACTTTTATTTCTTCCATCACATTCCCAGTGGGTCAGAAGTTTACATACACTCAATTAGTATTTGGTAGCATTGCCTTTAAATTGTTTAACTTGGGTCAAATGTTTCGGGTAGCCTTCCACAAGCTTCCCACAATAAGTTGGGTGTAACTGTGTCAGGATTGTAGACCTCCTTGCTCGCACACGCTTTTTCAGTTCTGCCCACACATTTTCTATGGGATTGAGGTCAGGGCTTTGTGATGGCCACTCCAATACCTTGACTTTGTTGTCCTTAAACCATTTTGCCACAACTTTGGAAGTATGCTTGGGGTCATTGTCCATTTGGAAGACGCATTTGCGACCAAGCTTTAACTTCCTAACTGATGTCTTGAGATGTTGCTTCAATATATCCATATAATTTTCCTTCCTCAGGATGCCATCTATTTTGTGAAGTGCACCAGGCCCTCCTGCAGCAAAGCCCCCCCTCAACATGATGCTGCCACCCCCGTGCTTCACGGTTGGGATAGTGTTCTTTGGCTTGCAAGCCTCCCCTTTTTTCCTCCAAAGATTACGTTGGTCATTATGGCCAAACAGTTCTATTGTTGTGTCATCAGATCAGAGGACATTTCTCCACAAAGTATGGTCTTTGTCCCCATGTGCAGTTGAAACCGTAGTCTGTCTTTTTTATGACGGTTTTTGGAGTAGTGGCTTCTTCTTTGCTGAGCGGGCTTGTCGATATACAGTGAGGGAAAAAAGTATTTGATCCCCTGCTGATTTTGTTCGTTTGCCCACTGACATTGAAATGACCAGTCTGTAATTTTAATGGTAGGTTTATTTGAACAGTGAGAGACAGAATATCAACAAAAAAATCCAGAAAAACGCATGTCAAAAATTTTATAAATTGATTTGCATTTTAATGAGGGAAATAAGTATTTGACCCCTCTGCAAAACATGACTTAGTACTTGGTGGCAAAACCCTTGTTGGCAATCACAGAGGTCAGATGTTTCTTGTAGTTGGCCACCAGGTTTGCACACATCTCAGGAGGGATTTTGTCCCACTCCTCTTTGCAGATCTTCTTCAAGTCATTAAGGTTTCGAGGCTGACGTTTGGCAACTCGAACCTTCAGCTCCCTCCACAGATTTTCTATGGGATTAAGGTCTGGAGACTGGCTAGGCCACTCCAGGACCTTAATGTGCTTTTTCTTGAGCCACTCCTTTGTTGCCTTGGCCGTGTGTTTTGGGTCATTGTCATGCTGGAATACCCATCCACGACCCATTTTCAATACCCTGGCTGAGGGAAGGAGGTTTTCACCCAAGATTTGACGGTACATGGCCCCGTCCATCGTCCCTTTGATGCGGTGAAGTTGTCCTGTCCCCTTAGCAGAAAAACACCCCCAAAGCATAATGTTTCCACCTCCATGTTTGACGGTGGGGATGGTTTCTTGGGGTCATAGGCAGCATTCCTCCTCCTCCAAACAGGACAAGTTGAGTTGATGCCAAAGAACTCCATTTTGGTCTCGTCTGACCACAACACGTTCACCCAGTTGTCCTCTGAATCATTCAGATGTTCATTGGCAAACTTCAGACGGGCATGTATATGTGCTTTCTTGAGCAGGGGGACCTTGCGGGCGCTGCAGGATTTCAGTCCTTCACGGCGTAGTGTGTTACCAATTGTTTTCTTGGTGACTATGGTCCCAGCTGCCTTGATATCATTGACAAGATCCTCCTGTGTAGTTCTGGGCTGATTCCTCACCATTCTCATGATCATTGCAACTCCACGAGGTGAGATCTTGCATGGAGCCCTAGGCCAAGGGAGATTGACAGTTATTTTGTGTTTCTTCCATTTGCGAATAATCGCACCAACTGTTGTCACCTTCTCACCAAGCTGCTTGGCAATGGTCTTGTAGCCCATTCCAGCCTTGTGTAGATCTACAATCTTGTCCCTGACATCCTTGGAGAGCTCTTTGGTCTTGGCCATGGTGGAGAGTTTGGAATCTGATTGATTGATTGCTTCTGTGGACAGGTGTCTTTTATACAGGTAAGAAACTGAGATTAGGAGCACTCCCTTTAAGAGTGTGCTCCTAATCTCAGCTCGTTACCTGTATGAAAGACACCTGGGAGCCAGAAATCTTTCTGATTGAGAGGGGGTCAAATACTTATTTCCCTCATTAAAATGCAAATCAATTTATAACATTTTTGACATGCGTTTTTCTGGATATTTTTGTTGTTATTCTGTCTCTCACTGTTCAAATAAACCTACTATTAAAATTATAGACTGAACATTTCTTTGTCAGTGGGCAAACGTACAAAATCAGCAGGGGATCAAATACTTTTTTCCCTCACTGTAGGACTCGTTTTACTGTGGATATAGATACTTTTGTACCTGTTTCCTCCAGAATCTTCACAAGGTCCTTTGTTGTTGTTCTGGGATTGGTCTGAACTTTTCGCACCAAAGTACGTTCATCTCTAGGAGACAGAACGCGTCTCCTTCCTGAGCGGGATGATGGCTGCGTGGTCCCATGGTGTTAATACTTTCGTAATTTTTTTTCTGGGGTCTTGGCTGATTTCTTTTGATTTTCCCATGATGTCAAGGAAAGAGGCACTGAGTTTGAAGGTAGGCCTTGAAATACATCCACAGGTACACCTCCAATTGGCTCAAATGATGTCATTTAGCCCATCAGAAGCTTCTAAAGCCATGACCTAATTTTCTGGAATTTTCCAAGCTGTTTAAAGGCACAGTCAACTTAGTGTATGTAAACTTCTGACCCACTGGAATTGTGATATAGTGAATTATAAGTGAAATAATCTGTCTGTAATCAATTGTTGGAAAACTTACTTGTGTCATGCACAAAGTAGATGTCTGAACCGACTTGTCAAAACTCTAGTTTGTTAACAAGACATTTGTGGAGTGGCTGAAAAACAAGTTTTAATGACTCCAACATAAGTGTATGTAAACTTCTGACTTCAACTGTATATATATGTATATTCTCTCATCAATCTACATACAATACCCCCAAAACAGGTTTTTAGAATTTTTGCAAATTGAAAAAACTGAAATATCAAATTTACATACGTATTCAGACCCTTAAAGTAGTACTTCGTTGAAGCACCTTTGGCAGCGATTACAGCCTCGTGTCTTATTGGGTATCACGCTACAGGCGTGGCACATCTGTATTTGGGGAGTTTCTCAGGTTTTCATCAAGGATCTCTCTGTACTTTGCTTCGTTCATCTCTTCCTTGATCCTGACAAGTCTCCCAGTACCTGCCGCTGAAAAATATCCCCACAGCATGATGCTGCAACCACCATGCTCCACCATAGGGATGGTGCCATGTTTACTCCAAATGTGGCGCTTGGTATTCACACCAAAGACTTCAATCTTGGTTTCAACAGACCAGAGAATCTTGTTTCTCAAGGTCTGAGAGCCCTTTAGGTGCCTTTTGTCAAACTCCAAGCAGGCTGTCATGTGTCTTTTACTGAGGAGAGGGTTCCGTCTGGCCACTCTACCATAAAGGCCTGATTGGTGGAGTGCTGCAGAAATGCGTGTTCTTCTGGAAGGTTCTCCCATCTCCACAGAGGAACTCTAGATCTCTGTCAGAGTGACCATCGGGTTCTTGGTCACCTCCCTGACCAAAGCCCTTCTCCCTCGATGGCCCAGTTTGGCCAGCCGGTCAGCTCTAGAAAGAGTCTTGGTGGTTCCCAACTTCTTCCATTTAAGAATGATGGAGACCACTTTCTTGGGGACCTTCAAAGCTGCAGAAATGTTTTGGTGGCCTTCCCCAGATCTGTATATGAAACATGAAGAGTGGTGCCCAATGATGTGCTGTGTTGGATTTGCAACAAACATAACACTTTGTGTTCAGGAGAAAAGGTACATTTCTTTGCCACATTTTTTGCAGTATTACTTTAGTGCCTTATTGCAAACAAGATGTTTTGGAATATTTGTATTCTGTACAGTCTTCTTTCTTTTCACTCTGTAATTTATGTTAGTATTGTGGAGTAACTACAATTGTTGTTGATCCATCCGCAGTTATCTCCAGTGTTGGGGAGTAACTTTTACATGTATTCCATTGCATGTAAGGGATTACAAAAAACGTTAACTGTAATTCGTTACATTACTAGCAGAAATATTGTAATCAGATTACAGATATTTTGAAAAACTAGATTACTTCGAGGATTACTTTTAAATTCAGAAAGGATGTTTGCGCAAAAATATCTTTGACACTTCTGTTTTCTCAATGACATTCAAATCAGCATTGACAAAAGGCGCAAGTTTGTGTTTGTTCCACCTGAGCGAGTTTGACCACAAGTCAGAGACCCCTATGATGACACAACAAATGTGTTTGATGGATCGCGGGGAAAGAGGAAGGAACAGACTTTTGTACACTATAGTCCAAGGTATAGTATGTCTTCCAATGGTGCGACTGCTGTCCGACTGCTGTCGGCATTCAAAGATTATCCAATTTGAATAAACGTTTGGAGGTAATGATGACAGCAGTGGTGTAGTCTACTGCGATACGGATATCACTTATTATTGATATCTACATAGCGCATTGACATGAATCACACTATTGCTCTCTCATTTAGCTATTTGCAGCTTATTGATTGGGGTTGTTGTGGATAGCTGTTCGCAAATCTAAATGTGTATTTGAACCCAATAATGGTTTAATTGAAAAAGTTTAAGCTGCCTATCAATCGTTGTTTTTGAAACCAATGGACAGCCAGTAAAAAATATGCCCTTGCAAGAGCTGCATAGTGCGGATTCAAGCCAATGGAATAAAAGTGGGGCTTTCCTTCTTAATGTGTTTGAGCCAATCAGTTGTGTTGTGACAAGGTAGGGGTGGTATACAGAAGATAACCCTATTTGGTAAAAGACCAAGTCCATATTATGGCAAGAACAGCTCAAAAGTGCAAAGAGAATACGACAATCCATCATTACGTTAAGACATGAAGGTCAGTCAATGCGGAAAGTTTCAAGAACTTTGAAAGTTTCTTCAAGTGCAGTCGCAAAAACCATCAAGCACTGTGATGAAACTGTATCTCATGAGGACTGCCACAGGAAAGGAAGACCCAGAGTTGCCTCTGCTGCAGAGGATAAGTTCATTAGAGTTACCAGCCTCAGAAATTGCAGCCCAAATAAATGCTTCACAGAGTTCAAGTAACAGACACATCTCAACATCAACTGTTCAGAGGAGACTGAGTGAATCAGGCCTTCATGGTCGAATTGCTGCAAAGAAACCAATACTAAAGGTCACCAATAATAAGAAGAGACTTGCTTGGGCCAAAAAAACATGAGCAATAGACATTAGTCATTTGGTCTGATGAGTCCAAATTTGAGATTTTTGGTTCCATTTTTGGTGTCTTTGTGAGACGCGGAGTAGGTAAACGGATGATCTCTGCATGTTTTGTTCCCACCGTGAAGCATGGAGGAGGTGTGATGGTGCTTTGCTGGTGACACTGTCAGGGATTTAATTAGAATTCAGGGCACACTTAACCAACATGGTTACCACAGCATTCTGCAGCGATACGCCATCCCATCTGGTTTGCACTTGTGGGACTGTCATTTGTTTTTCAACAGGACAATGACCCAACACACCTCCAGGCTGTGTAAGTGCTATTTGAAGGAGAGTGATGGAGTGCTGCATCAGATGACCTGGCCTCCACAATCACCTGACCTCAACCCAATTGAGATGGTTTGGGATGAGTTGGACCACAGAGTGAAGCAAAAGCAGCCAAAAAGTGCTTAGCATATGTGGGAACTCCTTCATAACTGTTGGTAAAGCATTCCAATATTCTGCCTTACAAAGCAAAAAGGCAGTAATTGCTCATAGCTTGGAACTGAGAAAAATTGCTTTTATTTTCCTTTGTTTCACAGTTACTTTATGCAGTTACTGCTAACATGACCCCCATTTTCTCCAAAACACAATACAATAGAGGCAGGATACTTGTCCACATGATTACGCATGTATTTAATGTAGCAAAGAACATATTAACTAATTTGACCAAATGGGCAGTTACCTCCTTTTTGCTTGGTAGGGCAGTATTGATGTCTTCACTATTATTCTACAATGTAGAAAATAGTAAAAAAATAAAGAAAAACCCTTGAATGAGTAGGTGTGTCCAAACCTTTGACTGGTACTGTATATATATATATATATATATATAATGTACCACTTGGCAGTTGTTATGTACATATTGTTGTTTTATTCCTTTTGCTTATTGTCTGAATAACTGTAAGATGTAAATATTGTGTCGTTCCTGGAAGCTGTTGCCGTAGTGATAACCAAAAGATACCTGTGTATATATATATTTGCATTTGTTCCTTATTCCTCATCTCTAAATGTGTGAATTGTACACTCTTAAAAAAAAGGTCCTATATGGAACCTAAAAGGGTTCTTTGGCCTTCCCCATAGGAGAACCCTTTTGTGTTCCATGTAGGACCCTTTCCACAGAGGGTTCTACATGCAACCCAAAAGGGTTCTATATTGAACCAAAAAGCGTTCTCCCTGGAACAAAAAAGAGTTATCCTATGGGACAGCCGAAGAAACCTTTTTGAACCCTTGTGTATCATGTAAATTTGATGAAGCCAACAATGCAATCAACCAAATAGAGCTAGTGCATTCATTCTGTATATACCATATAGGTGTGACTTTCTCTCAGACTGTCGCTGTGTCAGTGACATCCATTCCGTCTGGACTGTGTTGAATGGGTGTTAGCGGCAGAGGCAGTCCCTCCTGCCCCAGTCCATGCTCCTGATCCTGGCTCTGCCCCTGCCTCTGTCTCAGGCCCTGGCAGCTGTGTGTCCCTGCATGGGCTCTACTCTCCTCCAGCATGGCACTAGTCCACAGCCCCTTGAAGACTCTGTTGAGCCCCACCTTAGAGAGCCACGGGCAACATAGAAGGTTCCGGAAGGCTGAGCGAAACTCTGGGCTGTGGCAGTAGATGATGGGGTTGAGGCCTGAGTTCAGGTAGCCCAGCCAGTTGAGCAGAATAAAAACTTCCCTGGAGGGGATATCTGGGTCAAACACCTTGATGATGTTGGACACAAAAAAGGGCAACCAGCACAGAGTAAAGGTCCCCATGATGATCCCCAGGGTCTTGATGGCTTTGTGTTCATTTAGGACAGTTACCCGAGTGTGCCTGCGGCCCTGGCTTCTCCGCTGTATGGAGTCGAAAATGAAGCTGCTCCCAGCCCTGCCGGTGTTCCCAGTCCTGTTCATGCTCCCAGCTCTGCCAGTGATGCTCCCAGCCCTGCCAGTGATACTACCAGTGGGACTCACATCCCTGCCAGCGATGCTCCCATCCCTGCCATTGGGACTCCCAGGGCTGACTAGGTGCCACTCTGATGGGGGGATGTCACACCAACTGAGGAAACGCAGCTTGTTTTCATTCATCAGCCTGACCTGCCGTGTGGCGATGAGGAAGACTCTGCTGTAGATGAAGATCATGATCAGCAGGGGGACGTAGAAGGACACAACAGAGGACACGATGGCGTAGGGCATGTTGGTGATGAAGTCACAGCAGTGTGGCTCCTCGTAGCACTGCGTGCTCCCGGTGTCATTATGAGCACGCCACGACTGGCTCATGATTGGGACGATAGAGACGAGGGCTGCCACACCCCACACCACACACACCATGAGCCACGCCTGACGTTTCCCCAGCAGAGACTGGTACCTGAGAGGCCGTGTGATGGCGATATAGCGGTCCACAGCGATGGTGCACAGCGTCTCAATGCTGGCTGTCACACAGAGGACATCCATGGATATCCAGAGCTCACAGGCTGTGCCGCTAAGGAGCCAGTCCCCCGTCACCACTAGGGAGGCCCCCAGCGGCTGCACCAGGCAGCCCATGATAAGGTCAGCACAGGCCAGGGAGGTGACAAAGATGTTGGTGGTGGTCTGGAGTTGGAGGGTGCGGGCGATGGTGAGGATGACCAGTAGGTTGCCAGCAACCGTCATGAAGATAATGACCACCAGAACAGGCATCACAAATAGTTCAGCCGGAGGGTGGTACGATCCAGAACTGTGGTTGTTCATACTCTACACAGTCAGTCAGACGACCACTCAGAAACCCCTGAAGGACACGAGAGGGACTCATTTAATCACATGTTAAGTGATTGCTCAGTTTCTAGTTAGCAAGTCAAACAGGTGAAATAAAATCATGCAGTCTGTTACTCAATAGCTTCTCTCTTACTCTCCTAATCCACTTTCAGTACTTTCAGAGTATTACATTATATGTTTATATGCTTATATGCTTGCATCACAGCACTTTGACTGGGTGGAATCCAGATTTGATGGCTTGATCATCAAGACGAAGGAAAATAGGGAGAAGTTTGTCAAACTGCAGCAGCTCACAGCAGACAAGTTAGATCTGCCGCAAAATGTCTTCTCCACTGTTAGACCTTGTTCAGCTTTTTTCTTGACAAGGAGAACAGAGAGCAACAATAGCAAGACAAAAAGCAAGGTTTGGATCATCCAAAAGCGTCCTAAATAAATAATGCTTATAAGTAAACTTTTAATACATCAAAAAATGTTTTTTCATTTGAATTTATTAAACTAAAGCATTTTAATATGTACACTGTATATCTGTTTTCTACTGACTCTATTATAGATGATTAATTATGATGAATTAACTATTATAAAATAAACTAATGAGCCAATAATAACAACAACTCTATCAGTAGAGAAAAGTGAATACGTCACAACAGCCATACCTGAGTGAAGGCGCTCCCAGAGAGTTTGTTTGTTGGTTTGATGTCACCTTGGTGGAGGACATTATAATAAAAAACAGTCCCACTTCAAAACATTCAACAAGTTATGATCTCTGGTACGGAAGTTGCTCATGCAGAGCAGCCTTCTAGCTCATCTCTCTCCATGCACGTACTGCATGCAGTGTGACCTAAATGTATCTTGCAAAGCCAACTCTGTGGTTTTGTCTATTGCAAAAGGGCTTCTCTTATTTTTGCTTTCTGTATGACAGAAGAAACAACATCTAAGTCTTCACCAGTTTTCCCATGGTATAAGCTATGCTATAGGTTGACAGTCTTCAGAAACTTCAGATAGCATACTGATGAATCTTCCCATTTTCTTCTGCCTTGGCTTTTGGAGACTTTGACTTCTGTTCCATGGATCTTTTATATGCCTGACTTTTGTTACTGATCTCCAGTCCACCAGTGTGCGGTTCAGGTTCAGGCTGTGGATAAACTTTCCTCACAGACCATATCAAATCAAATGTATTTATAAAGCCATTTTAACATCAGCAGATGTCACAAAGTGCTTATACAGAAACCCAGCCTAAAACCCCAAATGTAAAAACTCCCTAGAAAGGCAGGAACCTAGGAAGAAACATAGAGAGGAACCAGGCTCTGAGGGGTGGCCAGTGCTCTTCTGGCTGTGCCAGGGTGGATAAGAGTACATGGCCATTAAGACCAGATCATAGCCTCCAGCAGGGGGAGAAGTCAGGGTGTGAAGGTTCACACAGGGAGGAGGACCAGAACCCAGGCACACCATTTTTACTGACCTTTCAACCCTTATCTTAAGAGTTCAGACTTTCTCCCCTCAGACCTCACGGTCACTGAAAAACTTAAATTGAAGATCTTTTTATTTTTTTTGCTGATGGTATTGACCTTATAATCTCATGTGAATTAAATGACCATAGAATAACTATTCACATCTCATCATGGGGTTAAGCTGCAGTTATGTTAAATTAGGCGGCAGTTTTCTCAGTACAGAGAAAATCTTGCTTTTTGTCTTCATCTTTTGAATAGACTAGAGAGTCTTACGCTTCATGCTGTATGTCTCCTCTGTGAAGGAATTCAAATCAAGTGTTTTCCTGTCTGGCTTCCCTTTCTAAGACATGTTTGTCTTAGTGGTTATTGTACCCCGACATGGAACACCAACCTGGGTATCCATCACCTAGTATAAAGATGGACATACAGTATCAACCCCATATTGTGTGAAGTGGAGACACGATATGGTGTAATTACCAGTGCTGGTTAACACTGGATCATCCAGCTGCAGACACCAAACCCTGTTGGAAATGTGTTGTTCTGGCTATTTGTGTCAACAGGATGTTGACTGTAGGTGTGATAGGGCGGTGGTCTGATCAGTTTCATTACAATAGCCTGTATAACAGCCTGGACTTGGAACTTGATATATAGGAACCTCACAGAGCACTAAAACCCAGATATGATTCAAAACAACCCAAACAAAACCCCAAATTCCCATTGAGCTTTGGCATTGTGAAAACAAACCACAAAATATGCTTATAGAATGAAGTTAACTAGGTGTATACTGATGAAATTCCTGTTAAATTCCCAACAAGGGTGTGTACTTGTACAAAAGCTTGTATTCAAGACAATTTACCATATAGAATGATGCAACTGTTTCCGAAGTCATGCAGTTTAATATTTTAACAGTATAAGGTCTCTCTTCTCGGAGCCAGTGAAGTGATCCACCAACTGTAACGCTTATGGAATAACCTTTAGTTTAGACCTAACAAATAAACTACAAATTATGTTTCCAGCCACCTAAGATTGCTCTAAATGCAGCTTCTCTGTTTCGGGAACTCTTAACTCGTTCCTGAGTTTATCCCACACCAGAGAATGGTAACGGCTCCACCCCATGGTATTAACAGGTACTACCACATCTTCCCTTATGAAGGATTCAACATTACAGCGTTTGATTCTCACAACTCTCTGTGATTAGGCTGTAGGCGTATGAGGACCTGGGTGAAATGATTAACTACATACTTAATTTTCTTCCAAATCAGACTAACATCCAAATAAGTCAAATGACTCAGAGCTGACTCAACAAACGAGCCATTCAAACAAATTAATTAAATGGACTTCAATCAGTCAGAGATGAAAATGTCCTTCTGCTGAGACAGAGGTGGAAGGCAGAGGTCAGTAAGGTCCATATTTTATGCTTCCTGAGATGTGTGGCAACAGCTCTCTCTAAACAACAACAAGAATTAAAGCTGCAGCAGGGGATCAATAAAGACATGCAGGCAGCTGTAAAATGTCACTTGTCTTTGGTTTAATTAGTAATACAAACTGTGAAAAAAGGCATCATGGTTAGTCTCTGAAATGTTTGGGCCACAGAAGAGCTGAGGATATTGAGAGAGCTGGAAGCAAAGGAAACGGCAGATAGGAGAGGCACCAATGGTGTTGTTGCAGAGTGCAGTTGTTGCAGAGTGAAGTCATCGTTGAATGATGTCCTAGACGTTCAATGCCCTACTCTCCACACAACTCCAGCAAGATTTTGCGGTAATCTCCAGATGAGTCTCCCTTAACAATACACACACACTCGGATTACTTCAAGATAACAGAAAGAAATGGGCACAAATCTACATTTTAAATCATTACTCAATCTCTAGTGACCAGGGTCTCACATTGATGAAGGAATGGAGAGTCTTCCCATACGCCTTAGAGAACTCGGTCTTAATGTCCAACATGTCAATTTCGGCCCGAGCCACCATGATTCTAATCAGGATGCTGTCTGTAGTTCCCAGACCCTGAGGAGACAGGAGGGAGGGAACTGTCAACATTCTGACAAATTCTGTCTGATAACCCACAAGTGTAGGCAGATATGCACACTTCATGGGAGAGTACGTAAAAAAAAAAGGCTTCACCTTCATGGATTTGTATAACCGCTCTGCAAAGAATGCTGGCTTGTTTCGGAGACACTTCACTGCAAAAAATAAAAAAGCGATATATCAGGCATGGCAGCTGAACAAGATTTAGTTTCAAATGAGTATTATAAACTGGGTGGTTCGAGCCCTGAATGCTGATTGGCTGACAGCCATGGTATATCAGACCGTATACCACGGATATGACAAAACATATATTTTTACTGCTCTAATTACGTTGGTAACCAGTTTATAATAGCAATAAGGCACCTCTGGGGTTTGTAGTACATGGCTAATATACCACGGCTAAGTGCTGTATCCAGGCACCTTAGTTGCATCGTGCCTAAGAACAGTCCTTAGCTGTGTATATTGGCCATATACCACACCCCTCGTGCCTTATTGCTTAATTATAGCACTGTGCCCTTAGTCTGGTTCAGGATACTCTTTATGTTCTTATTTTCATCAGAACTGATCTGACTCTCAGTCAAGGCTTATCCCACTTGGCACAGATGTCAGTTCAACGTCTAGTTTTGATTTACATTTGGTTGAGTTGTCAACTAATGTGAATTCATCGTGAAATCAAGTAAAATGTAGTTTTAAAAAAAAGTTGGTTTTAAAAGTCGGTTGGGAAAGAAAATGTCATACATTTTCCACGTTGATTCAAAGTCATCACAGTGAATTTTTCGGTTGAAATTACGTGGAAACATCGTTGATTCAACCAGTTTGACCCCCAATGGGATCTGTCTTCAGTACATTATTACAAGAGGCAGTGAAACAAATTGGATCCGTCGGACAGACCTATTGCCAGGAAAACATCCTCCAGAGAGCCAGACATCTCCCTCTTAATGCTATCCTCGATGTCCCTCCCAGAGATCTTCTGATACTCCTCAAACACTGAGGGAATGAGAGAGGGGCAGAGAGATGTGGAATCACTGTTTGAATGAGTAAGCTGTTATAAAATATTTGTTCCCCAAATCACCACAAGAGGACAGCAGAACTGTGTCTGTACATTAATTTCTGTAGTAAAATCAATGTGGAAGTATACATTTTCTTTATTAAATTAGAGCACTGTAAAGAGTAATAAACAATTTGAATGTTGCACTGAATCATAAAACAAAGGGCAAATTCGATCACTTCCCACTCCCAAAACAAGATCTAACAAACTCCGCTATAATGTGGGGGCAATTACCTCGGAGTAGGTGGTTTCTGTTCCTCACACAGAGCACAGTGAGGAACTTGACCTCATCTGTTCCCCAACAAGCCTCCCCAGCCTCGTAGATATCCTGAGAACCCACAGCAAAAGCATTTCACAAACCCAAAAGTACAATCTCCGAACACTGACTGTTTTTGGGACATACAGTGCCTTCAGAAAGTATTCACACTCCTTTACTTTTTCCACATTTTGTTGTGTTACAAAGTGGGATTTAATTGTGATTTTTTTTGTCAATGATCTAAACACAAAGTGGAAGACAATTTTTAACATAATGTAATGTAAAAAATAAAACACTAATATATCTTGATTGGTATTCAACCCCCTGAGTCAATACATTTGGCAGCAAATATAGCTGTGAGTCTTTCTGGGTAAGTCTAAGAGCTTTCCACAAAAATTGTCAAAGACTCCAACCACCCTAGTCATAGACTGTTCTCTCTGCTCCTGCACGGCAAATGGTACCGGAGGACTAAGTCTAGGTCCAAGAGGCTTCTAAACAGCTTCAACCCCCAAGCCATAAGACTCCTGAACACCTAATCAAATGGCTACCCAGACTATTTTGCATTGCATTTTTTTAAACTGCATTGTTGGTTAGGGGCTCGTAAGTAAGCATTTCACTGCAAGGTGTACACCTGTTGTATTCGGTGCATATAACTAATACAATTTGATACCTGGATTGTGCAAAATTTGCCCATTATTCTTTTCAAATTTCTTCAAGCTCCGTCAAATTGGTTGATCATTGTTAGACAACTATTTTCAGGTCTTGCCATAGCTCTTACTTCATTCTGTTTGAAAGTCTAACTCAGCCACATGAACTGTCTTTGTAAGCAACTCCAGTGTAGATTTGTTATTTTTGAGGTTATTGTCCTACTGAAAGGTGACTGAACCAGGTTTTCCTCTAGAATTTTGCCTATGCTTAGCTCCATTCCGTTTATTTTTATTATGAAAAACTCCCCAGTCCTTAACGATTACAAGCACATACATAACAGTTACTGCTATCATTGAAAATTACGAGCGGCATGCCGTAATGTGTTGTATTCGATTTGCCCTAACCATAAAACATTGTATTCAGGACAAAAAGTGAATTGCTTTGCTACTTTTTTTTGTAGTATTACTTTAGTGCCTTGTTACAAACAGGATGCATGTTTTGGAATATTTTTATTCTCTACAAGCTTCCTTCTATTCACTCTGTCAGTTAGGCTAGTATTGTGGGGTAACTACAATGTTGCTGATCCATCCATCACAGCCATTAAACTCTAACTGTTTTAAAGTCACCATTGGCTTAATGGTGAAATCCCTGACCGGTTTCCTTCCTGTCCGGCAACTGAGTTAGGAAGGACGCCTGTAACTTTGTAGTGACTGGGTGTATTGATACACCATTCAAACTGTAATTAATAACTTCACCATGCTCAAAGGGACAGTCAATGTCTGCTGTTTTTATTTTTTACCTATCTACCAATAGGTGCCCTTATTTGCGAGGCATTGGAAAACCTCCCTGGTCTTTGTGGTTGAATCAGTGTTTGAAATGCACTGCTTGACTGAGGGACCTCAAAGATAATTGTATGTGTGGGGTAGAGAGATGAGGTAGTCATTATAAATCATGTTAAACACTATTATTGCACATTGATCCTGATATGCCAGCATGTGCTACTGAGTTAGACAGAGCCAGATCACTCCTCTGGGTCCATATCCTCACCTTAGCATCCTGCACAGCCTGAGTCTCATTCACAGTGTTGCTCTCATCTCGCCCTGCCTGTCAGTCAAAGCACAGAGGCAGAGGCCATGTTAGCAATGAGTCAGACAATGACATGATCATTACCTAGTTATAAGAGACCTCTAAAAACTACAAATCATCCACTGTGTTAAACTGTACATAACGATGAAGTGAAGGAGGACAAACTATTTCCCTTACAACAATCCATGTACTGTAGTTCTGTTTGCTTTCCTTTGATTGTTGGAATGTGAAGGTGAACCAGGTGTGCATTTAGAGCGATCAATACTGGAAGATTCTCACCGTGAGCAAAGAGACCAGAACCCTCTTGAACATTCCAGAAGTATCAGCCTCAATATCATCCTCCAGGCTCTTCCCATGTTCTGTCGTCACATGATTGAGTAAAAATAAGTAGAAGTTATGAATGATCTAAGACCCAGTGGTGTGACTAGGCAGTTCTAACCACAACACTTGAAACGGTTTGTGAACACTCTTGTCAATAGCTTTGGCAGGTAACAAAAGTTTAATGTTGCTGTATAGAAAACAATAATAATTCTCATACACTCTAAAGAGGACTAGACACCGATATCTTATATCAGATTTATTCGTTATACACAGTGATCAATACTAAGGTATCGACTTGTACCATACACCACATGTGATAAATGGGCTGCATTTACAAAGGCAGTCCAATTCGGATATTTTTTCCACTAATTGGTCTTTTGACCAATCACAGATCTTTTTCAGAGCTGATCTGATTGGTCAAAAGACGGAAGTTTAAATACACTTAGGTTGGAGTCATTAAAACAAGTTTAACCACTCCACAAATTTCTTGTTAACAAACTAAAGTTTTGGCAAGTCGGTTAGGACATCTACTTTGTGCATGACACAAGTCATTTTTCCAACAGTTGTTTACAGACAGATTATTTCACTGTATCACAATTCCAGTGGGTCAGAAGTTTACATACACTGAGTTGACTGTGTCTTTAAACAGCTTGGAAAATTCCAAAAAATTATGTCATGGCTTTAGAAGCTTCTGAAAGGCTAATTGTCATCATTTGAGTCAATTGGAGGTGTACCTGTGGATGTATTTCAAGGCCTACCTTCAAACTCAGTGCCTCTTTGCTTGACATCATGAGAAAATCAAAAGAAATCAGCCAAGACATCAGAAAAGAGATTGTATACCTCAACAAGTCTGGTTCATCCTGGGGAGCAATTTCCAAACGCCTGAAGGTACCACGTTCATCTATACAAACAATAATACGCAAGTATAACCACCGTGGGACCACACAGCCATCATACCAATCAGGAAGGAGACGCGTTCTGTCTCCTAGAGATGAACGTACTTCGGTGCGGAAAGTGCAAATCAATCCCAGAACAACAGCAAAGGACCTTGTGAAGATGCTGGAGGAAACAAGTACAAAAGTATCTATATCCACAGTAAAACGAGTCCTATATCGACATAATCTGAAAGGCCGCTCAGCAAGGAAGAAGCCACTGCTCCAAAATCGCCATAAAAAAGACAGACTACGGTTTGCAACTGCATATGGGGATAAAGATTGTACTTTTTTGTAGAAATGTCCTCTGGTCTGATGACACAAAACTAGGACTGTTTGGCCATAATGACCATCGTTATCTTTGGAGGAAAAAGGGGTAGGCTTGCAAGCTGAAGAACACCATCCCAACCGTGAAGCACGGGGGTGCCAGCATCATGTGGGGGTGCTTTGCTGCAGGAGGGACTAGTGCACTTCACAAAATAGATGGCATCATGAGGCAAGAAAATTATGTGGATATATTGAAGCAACATCTCAAGACATCAGTCAGGAAGTTAAAGCTTGGTCGCAAATGGGTCTTCCAAATGGACAATAACCCCAAGCATACTTCCAAAGTTGTGGCAAAATGGCTTAAGGACAACAAAGTCAAGGTATTGGAGTGTCCATCACAAAGCCCTGACCTCAATCCCATAAAAAAAAATTGTGGGCAGAACTGAAAAAGCGTGTGAGCAAGGAGGCCTACAATCCTGACAGTTACACCAGCTCTGTCAGGAGGAATGGGCCAAAATTCACCCAACTTATTGTGGGAAGCTACCCGAAACATTTGACCCAAGTTAAACAATTTAAAGGCAACTCTTCCAAATACTAATTGAGTGTATGTAAACTTCTGACCCACGGGAAATGTGATGAAAGAAATAAAAGCTGAAATAAATCACTCTACTATTATTCTGACATTTCACATTCTTAAAATAAAGTGGTGATCCTAACTGACCTAAAACAGGGAATCTTTTCTCAGATTAAATGTCAGGAATTGTGAAAAACTGAGTTTAAATGTGTTTGGCTAAGGTGTATGTAAACTTCCAACTTCAACTGTGTGTGTGTGTGTGTGTGTGTGTGTGTGTGTGTATATATATCTGATTCGGCTGCCTGTTTAAAACACAGCACTCTTACACAGATGGAGATTCAATACATTGCACAGAGAGGCTGTGTACTGTGATGTACCTTTCATGTAGACCTCCGTGATAGCTCTAATTTCAGCATTTGTCCTTGAGGCCAGGATATCAATGAGAGCAGCCTCCTCTGTTCCAGAACCCTAGCATTCAGTAAAAGAGATGTGGAGAGATATGTAAATACTTCATTGAGTAGTGTTAGGCAACACATGGGTGGTGGATGAGGTGAATAGCCCCATACAATGTCAATAGCTCTGAGACGTACAGTATTGAAAAGTGTTACATATATCCCCATTGTGACGGTCTCCCTGGCAGTAATAACCTCTGACCTTTATAGCGGTCCTCAGCTCGTAAGCGTCATACTTAGGAGCGATCATCAGGAGGCCCAGCACCACTTTCTCAGTGTTCCCCGTCAGCTCTCCCTGCAGATCATCTGCCAGGTCCTACAGGGGCATTACACAGACATTTAAAATGGGTCCAATGGACACAATCCCCTGCCTAGCGCTCAACTTAGCATTCACGATTTCTCAATACACTCATATCTCAGATTGTTTAAACTAGCACATTATAGATAAAATTCAACTACCAGAAGGGTGTGGCTGCAGAGGAGTTGAACACACGACGCAGCTAGTAAAGCGTGACCTCGTCTGTCTGGGTGTCCCCACACACTGTATGTCTCCCTGTTTCTGACCAGGCCGATTCCACTAGCAATATTTGCCCTTCCCCTTGGCAAGCATTCTCATTCAACCATGGGTCTAGATAACTTTAATTTATTTTATTGTATTTTACCCCCCAATTTCGATCTTTTCTCATCGCTGCAACTCCCCAACGGGCTCAGGAGGCGAAGGTCGAGTCATGCGTCCTCCGAAACATGACCCGCCAAACCGCACTTCTTAACACCCGCTCGCTTAACCCGGAAGCCAGCTTCACCAATGTGTCGGAAGGAAACACTGTTCACCTGAGAACTGAGATCAGCCTGCAGGCGCCCGGCCTGCCACAAGGAGTCGGTAGGGCGCGATGAGCCAAGTAAAGCCCCCCGGCCAAACCCTCCCCTAACCTGGACGACGCTGGGCCAATTGTGCGTCACCCTAAGGGGTCTAGATAACTTTATCAACAATTCATTTTATGCCAGACCACATGACAGCTCCTATCTCACTGTTTCAGTAGGGCAGAAGGTAGCCTAGCTGTTTGAGTGTAACCCGAAAGAAAGGTTGCTGATAAGGTGAAAAAGCTGTTGATGTGCCCTTGAGGGGTGCTGTTCATAATGGCTGAGACATTGTTTCAGGGAGAGTGGGAGAGTGAGATAGGCAAAAAACACATTAACAATTCACACATATAAATTCCACACTTGTACATGTGAAATAGTACAGATAAGCACCCACCAGTAGAGTAAACATTGATCAGACTTCCCTTTCGGTTTTAAATGTCAAGTTATTATTTAACATAGAGTGTCACTCTGTAATCTTCCTACTTCACTTAAACACACAATGCAGTATCCTGACTGAAACTGGTCTTCAACCCTCATGAGGAGTATTATTCACCTAATCTTTGAAGGTAGATAATCCTCTCTCTATCCTCTGTCCACAACACCATCTGTTTGTAAGAGTTAATGATGAACCCGAGGCACCAACTGTCAGCACAACGTAAACATTAACACCAGACAGACACCACCACACCCATAGTAACACAAAACCACACACCAGGAACGAAGATGATAAATGTAACTATTTACACAATCCCTGCATACTCCTGCCATGCACTTGAACTATATCTAATATAAGAATATCTAAATAGTCTTCCTCAATTACTGGAGCTGGCATTGTTTGGCTTTGGAAAACTTAAGAATAGTCTGATAATTCAAACTGGGATATGAGAAATGTCATAAACACAGGTATTGTCCATTGCCTACGCAACGGTCTTCGTCCCTCAACCAGTGCAGGGGGAATCGTCGTGCTATCTGATATAAGTAAAAATGAACACTTATTACCTTCCCCACGGTCAGCTTGTAAGCCTCCTTGATGCGTTGCCTCTGAGCAATGGTACGACGTGCCAGGACCTCAATGACAGCTGCCTCATCAGTGCCTATAAGAAAACATCAGAGTAACATTACTGTATACCTTCACATTATAATGCTGCATTATAAGATAAAATAACTTGCTATTGACAAAACAGCATCGATCACCATTGCAATTAAGAATACAAGATTTCACACATTGTTTGAGATGTCAATGTTAAAACTTGACACTGACAGAACTTTGACATTAAATGGCACTTGTCCATAGTGTGGCTGCATTTTCAATATAAATAATGGACAGAAATATCTCCCTGATATCACAGCTATAAAAAGCGCTCAACCAGAGTTCAACATGAATGCTGAACTGACACACTTCCTGTTCCCAAGCTCCTCCCCTTGGTCCCATGGGCATAGCTGTTTCTCGATGTATATGTGCCATCGGTTTCTAATACATCTCAGAGTCAGGTGAAGCATCAGCATTCCAAACATGGTGCCAAGATTCACCCATTTAGAGACAAATTGTGCAGGCTTTATACTATTGTAAAGGCTTTTAATTTAATTTTTTTAAAGAAAATAATGTTTTATTTTCTTACAATGGTCAATGTTTTTTCTGCATTGTACAGCATAGAGACCGGTACAGATACACAATATATACAGTACCAGTCAAAAGTTTGGACACCTACTCATTCAAGGGTTTTAATTTATTTGTACTATTTTGTAGAAGTTTCACATTGTAGAATAGTGAAGAAATTACAATTATGAAATAAGACATATGGAATCATGTAGTAATCCAAAACGTGTTAACAAAACATATTATATATATATATATATATATATATATATATATATATATATATATATATATACTGCTCAAAAAAATAAAGGGAACACTTAAACAACACAATGTAACTCCAAGTCAATCACACTTCTGTGAAATCAAACTGTCCACTTAGGAAGCAACACTGATTGACAATACATTTCACATGCTGTTGTGCAAATGGAATAGACAAAAGGTGGAAATTATAGGCAATTAGCAAGACACCCCCAATAAAGGAGTGATTCTGCAGGTGGTGACCACAGACCACTTCTCAGTTCCTATGCTTCCTGGCTGATGTTTTGGTCACTTTTGAATGCTGGCGGTGCTCTCACTCTAGTGGTAGCATGAGACGGAGTCTACAACCCACACAAGTGGCTCAGGTAGTGCAGCTCATCCAGGATGGCACATCAATGCGAGCTGTGGCAAGAAGGTTTGCTGTGTCTGTCAGCGTAGTGTCCAGAGCATGGAGGCGCTACCAGGAGACAGGCCAGTACATCAGGAGACGTGGAGGAGGCCGTAGGAGGGCAACAACACAGCAGCAGGACCGCTACCTCCGCCTTTGTGCAAGGAGGTGCACTGCCAGAGCCCTGCAAAATGACCTCCAGCAGGCCACAAATGTGCATATGTCAGCATATGGTCTCACAAGGGGTCTGAGGATCTCATCTCGGTACCTAATGGCAGTCAGGCTACCTCTGGCGAGCACATGGAGGGCTGTGTGGCCCCACAAAGAAATGCCACCCCACACCATGACTGACCCACCGCCAAACCGGTCATGCTGGAGGATGTTGCAGGCAGCAGAACATTCTCCACGGCGTCTCCAGACTCTGTCACGTCTGTCACATGTGCTCATGTGCTCAGTGTGAACCTGCTTTCATCTGTGAAGAGCACAGGGCGCCAGTGGCGAATTTGCCAATCTTGGTGTTCTCTGGCAAATGCCAAACGTCCTGCACGGTGCTGGGCTGTAAGCACAACCCCCACCTGTGGACGTCGGGCCCTCATACCACCCTCATGGAGTCTGTTTCTGACCGTTTGAGCAGACACATGCACATTTGTGGCCTGCTGGAGGTCATTTTGCAGGGCTCTGGCAGTGCACCTCCTTGCACAAAGGCGGAGGTAGCGGTCCTGCTGCTGGGTTGTTGCCCTCCTACGGCCTCCTCCACGTCTCCTGATGTACTGGCCTGTCTCCTGGTAGCGCCTCCATGCTCTGGACACTACGCTGACAGACACAGCAAACCTTTTTGCCACAGCTCGCATTGATGTGCCATCCTGGATGAACTGCACTACCTGAGCCACTTGTGTGGGTTGTAGACTCTGTCTCATGCTACCACTAGAGTGAGAGCACCGCCAGCATTCAAAAGTGACCAAAACATCAGCCAGGAAGCATAGGAACTGAGAAGTTGTCTGTGGTCACCACCTGCAGAATCACTCCTTTTTTGGGGGTGTCTTGCTAATTGCCTATAATTTCCACCTTTTGTCTATTCCATTTGCACAACAGCATGTGAAATGTATTGTCAATCAGTGTTGCTTCCTAAGTGGACAGTTTGATTTCACAGAAGTGTGATTGACTTGGAGTTACATTGTGTTGTTTAAGTGTTCCCTTTATTTTTTTGAGCAGTGTATATATATATATATATACAGTGGGGAGAACAAGTATTTGATACACTGCCGCTTTTGCAGGTTTTCCTACTTACAAAGCATGTAGAGGTCTGTAATTTTTATCATAGGTACACTTCAACTGTGAGAGACGGAATCTAAAACAAAAATTCAGAAAATCACATTGTATGATTTTTAAGTAATTAATTTGCATTTTATTGCATGACATAAGTATTTGATACATCAGAAAAGCAGAACTTAATATTTGGTACAGAAACCTTTGTTTGCAATTACAGAGATCATACGTTTCCTGTAGTTCTTGACCAGGTTTGCACACACTGCAGCAGGGATTTTGGCCCACTCCTCCATACAGACCTTCTCCAGATCCTTCAGGTTTCGGGGCTGTCGCTGGGCAATACGGACTTTCAGCTCCCTCCAAAGATTTTCTATTGGGTTCAGGTCTGGAGACTGGCTAGGCCACTCCAGGACCTTGAGATGCTTCTTACGGAGCCACTCCTTAGTTGCCCTGGCTGTGTGTTTCGGGTCGTTGTCATGCTGGAAGACCCAGCCACAACCTATCTTCAATGCTCTTACTGAGGGAAGGAGGTTGTTGGCCAAGATCTCGCTATACATGGCCCCATCCATCCTCCCCTCAATACGGTGCAGTCGTCCTGTCCCCTTTGCAGAAAAGCATCCCCAAAGAATGATGTTTCCACCTCCATGCTTCACGGTTGGGATGCTGTTCTTGGGGTTGTACTCATCCTTCTTCTTCCTCCAAACACAGCGAGTAGCGTTTAGACCAAAAAGCTCTATTTTTGTCTCATCAGACCACATGACCTTCTCCCATTCCTCCTCTGGATCATCCAGATGGTCATTGGCAAACTTCAGACGGGCCTGGACATACGCTGGCTTGAGCAGGGGGACCTTGCGTGCGTTGCAGGATTTTAATCCATGACGGCGTAGTGTGTCACTAATGGTTTTCTTTGAGACTGTGGTCCCAGCTCTCTTCAGGTCATTGACCAGGTCCTGCCGTGTAGTTCTGGGCTGATCCCTCACCTTCCTCATGATCATTGATGCCCCACGAGGTGAGATCTTGCATGGAGCCCCAGACCGAGGGTGATTGACCGTCATCTTGAACTTCTTCCATTTTCTAATAATTGCGCCAACAGTTGTTGCCTTCTCACTAAGCTGCTTGCCTATTGTCCTGTAGCCCATCCCAGCCTTGTGCAGGTCTACAATTTTATCCCTGATGTCCTTACACAGCTCTCTGATCTTGGCCATTGTGGAGAGGTTGGAGTCTGTTTGATTGAGTGTGTGGACAGGTGTCTTTTATACAGGTAACGAGTTCAAACAGGTGCAGTTAATACAGGTAATGAGTGGAGAACAGGAGGGCTTCTTAAAGAAAAACTAACAGGTCTGTGAGAGCCGGAATTCTTACTGGTTGGTAGGTGATCAAATACTTATGTCATGCAATAAAATGCAAATTAATTACTTAAAAATCATACAATGTGATTTTCTGGATTTTTGTTTTAGATTCCGTCTCTCACAGTTGAAGTGTACCTATGATAAAAATTACAGACCTCTACATGCTTTGTAAGTAGGAAAACCTGCAAAAGCGGCAGTGTATCAAATACTTGTTCTCCCCACTGTATATATATATATATATATATATATATATATATATATATATATATATATATATATATATATTGTTGATTCTTCATTGTAGCCACACTGCCTTGATGACAGCTTTGCACATTCTTGGCATTCCAAGATGAATCCAGCTTCATCTGGAATGCTTCTCCAACCGTCTTGAAGGAGTTCCCACATACGCTGAGCACTTGTTAGCTGCGTTTCCTTCCCTCTGCGGTCAGACTCATCCCAAACCATCTCAAATGGGTTGAGGTCGGGTGTTTGCGGAGGCCAGGTCATCTGATGCAGCACTCCATCACTCTCCTTCTTGGTCAAATAGCCCTTACACAGCCTGGCGGTGTGTTGGGTCATTGTATTGGTTTCTTTGTAGCAATTCAACCTTGAAGGCCTGATTCACACAGTCTCCTCTGAACAGTTGATATTGCAATGTGTCTGTTACTTGAACTCTGTGAAGCATTTATTTGGGCTGCAATTTCTGAGGCTAGTAACTCTAATGAACTCATCCTCTGCTGCAGAGGTAACTCTGGGTCTTTCTTTCCAGTGGTGGTCCTCATGAGAGCCAGTTTCATTATAGCGCTTGATGGTTTTTGCGACTGCACTTGAAGTTCTTGTTCAAAGTTCTTGAAATTTTCCAAATTAACTGACCTTCGTCTTAAAGTAATGATGGACTGTCATTTTCCCTTTGTTTATTTGAGCTGTTGTTGCCATAATATGGACTTGGTCTTTTACCAAATATGGCTATATTCTGTATACCAACCATACCTTGTCACAACACAACTGATTGGCTCAAATGCATTAAGAAGGAAAGAAATTCCACAAATTAACTTAAGGCACACCTGTTCCAGGTGACTACCTCATGATGCTGGTTGAGAGAATGCCAAGAGTGTATAAAGCGGTCATCAAGGCAAAGGGTGGCTACTTTGAAGAATTTGAAATATAAAATGTATTTTGATTTGTTTAACACTTTTTTGGTTACTACATGATTCAATGTGTGGTATTTCATAGTTTTGATGTCTTCACTATTATTCTACAATGTAGAAAATAAAGAAAAACCCTTGAATGAGTAGGTGAGTCCCACATTTTGAATGGTACTGTACATCAGCAAGGCAACGATAATGCAATCCTAACTTTCAAATAGAACAAGAGAAAGGCAAAATACTGTAAAGGCTACAGATGAGTCAAGTATACTGGAGTGTAGAAAGAAAGTACTCAGGGCACAATTAGAGGAATAAATGAGATCAAAATGGAAAGTACAGGAACTACAGTCGTGTAGGGCGCCTGTATTGAGGTCTAGAAGAAATACAAATTGTGACTGCACTTATAGTGCCTTCGGAAATAATTCAGACCCCTTGACTTTTTCCACATCGTTTTATTTAATCCAAAAGTAACAATTTCCTCAGCAATCTACACATACTCTATAAAGACAAAGCGAAAACAGTTTTAGAAATTTTAACAAATGTATTAAAAACAAAAAACAGAAATACCTTATTCATGTAAGTATTCAGACCCTTTGCTATGAGATTCGAAATTGAGCTCAGGTACAGTTGAAGTCGGAAGTTTACATACACTTAGGTTGGAGTCATTAAAACTCATTTTTTTAACCACGCCAAATTTCTTGTTAACAGATTATTTCACTGTGTCACAATTCCAAAGGGCCAGAAGTTTACATACATTAATTTGACTGTGCCTTTAAACAGCTTGGA
Organism: Salvelinus alpinus; assembly: GCF_045679555.1. Taxonomy (NCBI): domain Eukaryota; kingdom Metazoa; phylum Chordata; class Actinopteri; order Salmoniformes; family Salmonidae; genus Salvelinus; species Salvelinus alpinus. The sequence goes on along the minus strand of NC_092086.1, from coordinate 98,074,001 downwards.
ACATTCCAGAAAATTATGTCATGGCTTTAGAAGCTTCTGATAGGCTAACTGACATCATTTGAGTCAATTGGAGGTGTACCTGTGGATGTATTTCAATATCCAAATACCTGAAGGTACCACGTTCATCTGTACTAACAATAGTACGCAAGTATAAACATCATGGGACCACGCAGCCGTCATACCGCTCAGGAAGGAGACGTGTTCTGTCTCCTAGAGATGAACGTACTTTGGTGCGAAAAGTGCAAATCAGAACAACAGCAAAGGACCTTGTGAAGATGCTGGAGGAAACAGGTACAAAAGTATCTATATCCACAGGTACAAAAGTATCTATATCCACAGTAAAAAGAGTCCTATATCGACATAACCTGAAAGGCCGCTCAGCAAGGAAGAAGCCACTGCTCCAAAACCACCATAAAAAAGACAGACTACGGTTTGCAACTGCACATGGGGATAAAGATCATACTTTTTGGAGAAATGTCCTCTGGTCTGATGAAACAAAAATAGAACTGTTTGGCCATAATGACCATCGTTATCTTTGGAGGAAAAATGGGGAGGCTTGCAAGACGAAGAACACCATCCCAACCGTGAAGCATGGGGGGTGCTTTGCTGCAGGAGGGACTGGTGCACTTCACAAAATAGATGGCATCATGAGGCAGGAAAATTATGTGGATATATTGAAGCAACATCTCAAGACATCAGTCAGGAAGTTAAAGCTTGGTCACAAATGGGTCTTCCAAATGGACAATGACCCCAAGCATACTTCCAAAGTTGTGGCAAAATGGCTTAAGGACAACAAAGTCAAGGTATTGGAGTGGCCATCACAAAGCCCTGACCTCAATCCTATAGAAAATGTGTGGGCAGACCTGAAAAAGTGTGTGCGAGCAAGGAAGCCTAGAGAAAACCTGGTACCATTCCTATGGTGAAGCAGGGTGGGGATGTTTTTCAGCGTCAGGGACTGGGAGACTAGTTTGGAATGAGGCAAAGATGAACAGAGCAAAGTACAGAGATTCTTGATGAAAACCTGCTCCAGAGCACTCAGTACCTCAGACTGGGGCGAACGTTCACTCTCCAACAGGACAACTGTTAAGCAGAGTTCTGTCTGTACTTTGCTCTGTTCATCTCTGGTCACCTCACTGACCAAGAATCTGATGGTCACTCTGACAGAGCTCCTCTGTGGAGTTGGGAGAACCTTCCAGAAGGACAACCATTTCCAAGGAATTTATTGAAACACAGGGGGAAGATGGAGTGCAGGCCAAGGGAAGCTCGGGCAGGCAGGAAACCAGGTGCCGAGGCAGAGGCTGGAGCGAGAGGGGTTGGGACAGGGTAAGAAGATCCAGAGCGGAATCCAGGGGAGAAGTAGAGTGGGGAATCCAGGGCAGAGTAGCAGGATAAGGAGATGTGAAACTGGAGACAGGGACCAGAGTCAGAGCGTGTAGAATGAGCAGAGATTACAATCTGGCAGGACTGAGTATTTGTAGAGGTCTTGATTATGGAAGAGGTTGCAGCTGGTGGGGATCTGCTCTGACTCCAGCACACCTGTCTCCACCCATACAATCACACACACAGAGACAGAGAGACAGAGAGACAGAGAAACAGAGAAACAGGTCAAGGAGACACAGGATGAGCAGTAGAGGGCGTGGCAGGAGCAGATGGAACAACAACGACCCTAAGCACACAGCCAAGACAACGCAGGAGTGGCTTCGGGACAAGTCTCAATGTCCTTGAGCGGCCCAGCCAGAGCCCGGACTTGAACCTGATCTAACATCTCTGGAGAGACCTGAAAATAGCTTTGCAGCAACGCTTCCCATTCAACCGGACAGAGCTTGAGAGGATTTGCAGAGACGAATGGGAGAAACTCCTCAAATACAGGTGTTCCAAGCTTGTAGCATCATACCCAAGAAGACTTGAGGCTGTAATCACTTCCAAAGGTCCTTCAACAAAGTACTGAGCAAAGGGTCTGAATACTTATGTAAATGTGATATTTCAGTGTTATTTTTTATAAATTAGCAAAAATATCTAAATACCAGTTTTTGCTTTGTCTTTATGGGGTACTGTGTGTAGATTGATGAGGAAAGAAAATTATTTAATCAATTTTAGAATAAGGCTGTAACGTAACAAAATGTGGAAAAAGTCAAGGGATCTGAATACTTTCCGAAGGCACTGCATAGCATACTGTATAACAGGAAGGTAGGTTGGGGCTTTCATGGAAAGGACAAACTATTTTAGGATATAACGCTTTCTGAGAAGAAAAAAAAGTGATACTAACGCACACATCCGGCCTATCTGACACCTCATTACGATCACTCACCAGCCCCCTTCATGGCTCCTCTCAGACGGTTCACATCCTCCTCTACATTGAAAGCAGTGGCTTCAACCACGGTTCCACGGTTGCCAATCTACAGTGGGAGAAAGTTACATGGCATACGTTTAAACGGCCCATGCATTGGTATCGCAGTCACTCTCCCTTGTAGTTTGAGACATAAGCTATGGGTACACACACGCACAAGCATACACATCTCAAAAGGTTCAGTAACAGTGATACATTTATTTTCTATATCTAACACAGGAGGTTGGTGGCACCTTGGGGAGGATGGGCTCGTAGTAATGGCTGGAGTGGAATGCTACATGTTTGATGCCATTTCATTCGCTCCATTGCAGCCATTATGAGCCGTCCTCCCCTCAGCAGCCTCCACTGGTATCTACTGTTTACAGTGTATGCCAGACTACCTCATCTGCTCTATGGCTGATATTTTCAAAAAGCAGGCTTGTCAGTTAGCCTACAGCAGTAAGGATTTTGTGTTTTTAGGGCCTATTTCCATCACCCATCTTTATGCAAACTTGAATTAATACACTGTTGATACAGCATCTACCCCCAAGCTATAAGACTGCAGAACAATTAATCAAATGGCCATCCAGACTATTTACATTGACCCCCCCCCTCTTTGTTTTTACATTGCTGCTACTCAAGTTTATTATCTATGCGTAGTCACTTTACCCCTGCAGTACCTACATGTAGAAATGACCTAGACTAAGCTGTAGCTATTTTCTTAATTCTATTTCTTTAACTCATTGCAGCCGACGTGAGTAAAACATTTAAACGTGTTAACCTTCACAAGGCTGCAGGCCCAGACGGCATCCCCAGCCGCGTCCTCAGAGCATGCGCAGAACAGCTGGCTGGTGTGTTTATGGACATATTCAATCAATCCTTATCCCAGTCTGCTGTTCCCACATGCTTCAAGAGGGCCACCATTGTTCCTGTTCCCAAGAAAGCTAAGGTAACTGAGCTAAATGGCTACCGCCCCGTTGCGCTCACTTCTGTCATCATGAAGTGCTTTGAGAGACTAGTCAAGGACCATATCACCTCCACCCTACCTGACACTCTAGACCCACTCCAATTTGCTTACCGCCGCAATAGGTCCACAGACAACACAATCGCAACCACACTGCCCTAACCCATCTGGACAAGAGGAATACCTATGTGAGAATGCTGTTCATCGACTACAGCTCAGCATTTAACACCATAGTACCCTCCAAACTCGTCATCAAGCTTGAGACCCTGGGTCTCGACCCCACCCTGTGCAACTGGGTACTGGACTACCTGACGGGCCGCCCCCAGGTTGTGAGTGTAGGTAACAACATCTCCACCCCGCTGATCCTCAACACTGGGGCCCCACAAGGGTGCGTTCTGAGCCCTCTCCTGTACTCCCTGTTCACCCACGACTGCGTGGTCATGCACGCCTCCAACTCAATCATCAGGTTTGCGGACGACACTACAGTGGTAGGCTTGATTACCAACAACGACGAGACGCCCTACAGGGAGGAGGTGAGGGCCCTCGGCGTGTGGTGTCAGGAAAATAACCTCACACTCAACGTCAACAAAACAAAGGAGATGATCGTGGACTTCAAGAAACAGCAGAGGGAGCACCCCCTTATCCACATCGACGGAACAGTAGTGGAGAGGGTAGTAAGGTTTAAGTTCCTCGGCGTACACATCACGGACAAACTGAATTGGTCCACCCACACAGACAGCGTGGTGAAGGCGGCGCAGCAGCGCCTCTTCAACCTCAGGAGGCTGAAGAAATTCGGCTTGTCACCAAAAGCACTCACAAACTTCTACAGATGCACAATCGAGAGCATCCTGTCGGGCTGTATCACTGCCTGGTACGGCAACTGCTCCGCCCACAACCGTAAGGCTCTCCAGAGGGTAGTGAGGTCTGCACAACGCATCACCGGTCCAGGACACCTACACCACCCGATGTCACAGGAAGGCCATAAAGATCATCAAGGACAACAACCACCCAAGCCAATGCCTGTTCACCCCGCTATCATCCAGAAGGCGAGGTCAGTACAGGTGCATCAAAGCAGGGACCGAGAGACTGAAAAACAGCTTCTATCTCAAGGCCATCAGACTGTTAAACAGCCACCACTAACATTGAGTGGCTGCTGCCAACATATTGACTCAATGGAAAAATGTATGTAAAAAAATGTATCACTGGCCACTTTAAACAATGCCACTTAATATAATGTTTACATACCCTACATTACTCATCTCATATGTATATACTGTACTCTACCATCTACTGCATCTTGCCTATGCCGTTCTGTAACATCACTCGTTCATATACAGTGGGGCAAAAAGGTATTTAGTCAGCCACCAATTGTGCAAGTTCTCCCACTTAAAAAGATGAGGCCTGTAATTTTCATCATAGGTACGCTTCAACTATGACACACAAAATGAGAAAAAAAAAGTAGGATTTTTAATGAATTTATTTGCAAATTATGGCGGAAAATAAGTATTTGGTCAATAACAAAAGTTTCTCAATACTTTGTTATATACCCTTTGTTGGCAATGACAGAGGTCAAACGTTTTCTGTAAGTCTTCACAAGGTTTTCACACACTGTTGCTGGTATTTTGGCCCATTCCTCCATGCAGATCTCCTCTTGAGCAGTGATGTTTTGTGGCTGTTGCTGGGCAACACGGACTTTCAACTCCCTCCAAAGATTTTCTATGGGGTTGAGATCTGGAGACTGGCTAGGCCACTCCAGGACCTTGAAATGCTTCTTACGAAGCCACTCCTTCGTTGCCCGGGCGATGTGTTTGGGATCATTGTCATGCTGAAAGACCCAGCCACGTTTCATCTTCAATGTCCTTGCTGATGGAAGGAGGTTTTCACTCAAAATCTCACGATACATGGCCCCATTCATTCTGTCCTTTACACGGATCAGTCGTCCTGGTCCCTTTGCAGAAAAACAGCCCCAAAGCATGATGTTTCCACCCCCATGCTTCACAGTAGGTATGGTGTTCTTTGGATGCAACTCAGCATTCTTTGTCCTCCAAACGCGACGAGTTGAGTTTTTACCAAAAAGTTCTATTTTGGTTTCATCTGACCATATGACATTCTCCCAATCTTCTTCTGGATCATCCAAATGCTCTCTAGCTAACTTCAGACGGGCCTGGACATGTACTGGCTTAAGCAGGGGGACACGTCTGGCACTGCAGGATTTGAGTCCCTGGCGGCGTAGTGTGTTACTGATGGTAGGCTTTGTTACTTTGGTCCCAGCTCTCTGCAGGTCATTCACTAGGTCCCCCCGTGTGGTTCTGGGATTTTTGCTCACCGTTCTTGTGATCATTTTGACCCCACGGGGTGAGATCTTGCGTGGAGCCCCAGATCGAGGGAGATTATCAGTGGTCTTGTATGTCTTCCATTTCCTAATAATTGCTCCCACAGTTGATTTCTTCAAACCAAGCTGCTTACCTATTGCAGATGCAGTCTTCCCAGCCTGGTGCAGGTCTACAATTTTGTTTCTGGTGTCCTTTGACAGCTCTTTGGTCTTGGCCATAGTGGAGTTTGGAGTGTGACTGTTTGAGGTTGTGGACAGGTGTCTTTTATACTGATAACAAGTTCAAACAGGTGCCATTAATACAGGTAACGAGTGGAGGACAGGGGAGCCTCTTAAAGAAGAAGTTACAGGTCTGTGAGAGCCAGAAATCTTGCTTGTTTGTAGGTGACCAAATACTTATTTTCCACCATAGTTTGCAAATAAATTCATTAAAAATCCTACAATGTGATTTTCTGGATTTTCTTTTCTCATTTTGTCTGTCATAGTTGAAGTGTACCTATGATGAAAATTACAGGCCTCTCTCATCTTTTTAAGTGGGAGAACTTGCACAATTGGTGGCTGACTAAATACTTTTTTGCCCCACTGTATTTTTATGTACATATTCTTCATCCCTTTACACTTGTGTGTATAAGGTAGTTGTTGTGATTTTGTTAGGTTATATTACTTGTTAGATATTACTGTATGGTCGGAACTACAAGCACAAGCATTTCTCTACACTCGCATTAACATCTACTAACCATGTGTATGTGACAAATAAAATTTGATTTGGTTAAAGGCTTGTAAGTACGCATTTCACGGTAAGGTCTACACCGGTTGTATTCGGCGCATGTAACAAATACAATTTGATAAGAAAATAAACTCCAAGACTAAGCAAACAAAACCTAATTCAAATGTGAGCATGCATGCAAATGTATGAAAATGTTGACCACTATCATTCCTAGTCCAGTCACAAAGCGTACTACAGTACACACGTTGGGTGCTGGGACTTACCGCTGCCATTGTAGAGTTTCAAAACTTAATCAAGAGAGATGGGAAATCTATGAAAAGAAAAATTGTTATTACTTCTTAGGATTCTTAGTAATGCGTTCTTCATTGAACAATGTGGTGAGCTTTGAAAGCAGATGAAACAGCATTGCTCTCTCATTAATACTGTATGCAGTTGTGAAAGGTTCTTCAGTAAAAATACTTTAAAGTACTACTTAGATCATTTTTTGGGGTATCTGTATTTTACTATTTATATATTTTAAAAACTTTTATATTCCTAAAGAAAGTAATGTACATTTTACTCCATATATTTTCCCTGACACCCAAAATGACTGGTTACATTTTGAATGCTTAGCAGGACAGAAAATGGTCCAATTCACACACTTATAAAGAGAACAACCCTGGTCATCCCTACTGCCTCTCATCTGGTGGACTTACTAAACACAAATGTTTCATTTGTAAATGATGTCTGAGTGTGCCCCTGGCTATCCATAAATTTAAAAAAGAAGATTGTGTCTTCTGGTTTTCCTAATTCAAGGATTTCTTTATTATTCATACCTTGACTTTTGATACTGAAGTATATTTTAGCAATTACATTTACTTCTGATACTTAAGTATATTTAAAACCAAATACTTTTAGACTTTTCCTCAATTAGTATTTTGCTGGGTGACTTTCACTTGAGTAATTTTCTATTAAGGTATGTTAACTTTTACTCAAGTATGACAATTGGGTACTTTTTCCACTACTGACTGTATGCGATTACCCAAAACACATTTCATCATCCAGTCTTCCCAGTGGAACAATCTTCACAGGTCAACTAATTACACACACACCTGTAATTAGACTACTCAGTAAGAGAGGGCCAGTGGGTATTTAGCTAGTGTTCTATTCTAAGAGACCAACTTTACCCACTGAAACAATTCTCACAACAGCTCCCAGAAAGTCCAATTGAGACAAAATACATCAGTCTCTGGGCAGGGCATATTGCCTCAGGCGGTCAGTTTATGTTTATAATGATTCTAATAATATAGGGAGCCTACAATCTTTATAGTCCCACTTCAAATGCAAAAATATATATTTTAGTCCAGGAGTGTTATCCATATTGTGCCGCTGGAACATTAGCCAAGGATAACAACTCTTTCACTGTATACATCTGGTCCGTTAAGCCTGCTGCGTTATGTTAGTTTGGGGTGAAAATACTTGGTACAACAAGAACCCTTTTGACATCTGCCTCTGCCTCTGTCCCACTGCCACATCAAAACATAAGAAATAGCCTACTAGATATACAGTACATTCTTTCATTGTGATCACCCCTGCACATTATGCGGATAATGCTGATGGTGCATTTAGAGCACCTTTTACGTCAAAATGACCATTAACCCACTGGAGTAAATGCAACCAATGAAATGCAGTTCACAAAATCACCACTATGCAGGCACTACAAATCTTTCGTAAATATAGGTAAATATGGAGACATTGTTACCCAACACAGTTCTTATAATTGTTTGTTAGTTGTTTCCAAGTTTCCCTGATTGTGGGTGTAATGTTAAGGACCAATTAAATCAACTCAACAATAGGTCTCAGGAAGCGATGCCTGTCAGCTAGCGGCCAGCAATGGAAGAATAATTTCTGAGGTTTAGTTTATGTTCGAGACACACCCTTGAATGTGTCAGAAATACTATTCTAAAGCTTCTAGTAAAAAAACAAAACAAAGAAAACACGAATCTATAGCTTATTTGTGTCTATTTTAACCTCATCCTAAAATGACAGTAAAATATTTACTTACAAATGAGGAAGAATGGAGTGGTGACAAAACGGAACTTTTCTGAGAACGGAAGGTCGGCTTTAAAACGCAGCCCAGTGGCTGACACAGAAAGGTTTTCGGTCCCACCCTTTCATACTTACACTAGCGCAGGTCACATTATATTTCACAGTCAAGAGCTTAATCTCTCTCTTAATGGTACCTTGGCCTTTTGCTTACCACCTAGATCTCTCTGCAACATACTTATTGTATTTTATTTGTATTATGCTACAAGAGGACAAATAGCCAGTCATCCCATATACTAGATTGGAATATACAAATAGGGGGGAAAAGTTTATTTCATTAACCGGGTTCACATACAACCATTTCATGCGGATGAATTACCTGACGCATGAAAAAGTGATGTAAACATGAAATGCCGGTACAATTTATAAATGCTGACAGAAAATTGTTGGATCTTTGTGTCGGTTAAATGTATAATGTAAGAATGGCGGTGGAAACGCCTTCATGCGCCAATATTGATATAAAAACCAGAAGTAATAGTGGAGTCACACGATGATATGATGTGTTGTTAATTGGTAGAGAGGTGTTGCTTTATTTGTTTTTCAAACCAGGTTTGCGGAAGGTATTCAGACCCTTTTACTTTTTCCACATTTTGTTACATTACAGCTTTATTCTAAATGTATATAATGAAATATTTTCCTCAACCTACACACAATACCCCATAATGACAAAGAAAACCAGGTGTAGACATTTTTTCAAATGTATTACAAATAAAACGCATAAATATCACATTTACATAAGTATTTAGACCCTTTACTCAGTATTTTGTTGAAGCACCTTTGGCATTGATTACAGCATAGAGTCTTCTTGAGTATGACGATATAAGCTTGGCACACATGTATTTGGGCATTTCTCCCATTCTTCTCTGCATATCCTCTCAAGCTCTGTCAGGTTGGATGGGGAGCGTTGCTGCACAGCTATTTTGAGGGCTCTCCAGAGATGTTAGATAGGGTTCTAGTCTGGCCTCTGGCTGGGCCACTCAAAGACATTCAGAGACTCCTGCGTTATCTTGGCTGTGTACTTTGGGTTGTTGTACTGTTGGAAGGTGAACCTTTGCCCCAGTCTGAGGTTCTGAGTGCTTTGGAGCAGGTTTTCATCAAGGATCTCTCTGTACTTTGCTCCATTCATCTTTGCCTCGATCCTGACTAGTCTCTCAGTCCCTGCCGCTGAAAAACATCCCCACAGCATGCTGCCACCACCATGCTTCACGGTAGGGATGGTGCCAGGTTTCCCCCAGATGTGACGGTTGGCATTCAGGACAAAGAGTTCAATCTTGGTGTCATCAGACCAGAGAATCTTGTTTTTCATGGTCTGAGAGTCTTTAGGTGCCTTTTGGCAAACTCCAAGCGGGCTGTCATGTGCATTTTACTAAGGAGTGGCTTCCGTCTGGCCCACTCTACCATAAAGGCCTGATTGGTGGAGTGCTGCAGAGATGGTTGTCCTTCTGAAAGGTTCTTCCATCTCCACAGAGGAACTCTAGAGCTCTGTCAGAGTGACCATCAGATTATTGGTCACCTTCCTGACCCTTCTCCCCCAATTGCGCAGTTTGGCCGGGTGGCCAGCTCTAGGAAGAGTCTTGGTGGTTCCAAACTTCTTCCAATTAAGAATGATGGAGGTCACTGTGTTCTTGGGGACCTTTAATGCTGCAGAAATATTTTGGTAAAATTCCCCAGATCTGTACCTCAACACAATCCTGTCTCTGAGCTCAAGACAATTCCTTTGACCTCATGGCTTGGTTTTCGCTCTGACATGCACTATTTCTTCTTCAATGAGGTTTAATTGTGGTTGATATCCAATATGTTGCATTACTGCCACCTAGTTGACTGAAGTACAACTCCCTTATACTTTGCTTGAAAAAATAAATACATAAATACCCTACCATCTAACACTACACTCACAAAAAAATTCAAAAAAAGAAATAAAAATAACATCACCCCACTCCACTATTTAAATTTATTTAGCCCAACCTCAATGCCAACAACCTGAAAGGATGGGACAACACCACGTAACACACCCGGTAACTCTTCTGATGTCAAGTCTCGCACATCCAAATACCTCTCTGCAGCTGCCACCACAACCTCAAATTTTCTGCGACTGACCTGCAGTACAGTTGATAACCATTGCTATAAATGCTAAAAATCCAATCTTACTGAAACATATCACTTACTGGCCTATCCCTCTGTACTGGTACAGATCTTTTACTCACACTACTCCCTCCCCCTTGACCCATCTTCCTCTACTTTCTTCATTGCCTCAGCATACAACTTTTGCACTACTCTAACTCTGGAAACCTCAACATGCCTCTCTTGCACGGGACATTTCTGATCCCCAGCCCCATGGGCACCCCTATAATTAACACATACCACTACTTTCCCCAATGATACATATTTATTTGTCTCATGCCCTTCTGCACACTTCTCACACCTAGGAACCTCCCGACTACACACTGCCTCCACATGACCATAAGCTTGACACATGTAACAACGTGATGTATTCGACACAAAAGCTCATACATCTTAACATCACTTTGTCGGGCAAAGACACAACATTAAAACTCAAAAGAACAGACAATGACTCTGTTTCACCACCCTGTCTGCGTCGCACCAAACGACGAGCATCACAAACATCGGGAATCTTCCCCTTCAGTTGGTCAACATTTACATTTACTGCTACCCCAGTAATCACTTCTTTCAATGGCGCCCTTTTGAGAGGGGAAGAATTTACATTTCTTGCATTCATTTAACGCCGAGCGCCTTCTCCCTCTGACCAGCAGAAACACAAACAATTATGACAAGACCACTTCTGGTTACACTCACCGTACCCAATTCTGTTTCCACACACCCTGAAACCACAAATGGATCAGCCAAAAGGCAAGGGTCCACTTTTTCCAAAAACTTCACTCCATCGGTCTTCATCCTGACCCTCAGTGCAAGCCAATGGCCACAGAGAACTTCACCACACCTAACACCTCCGATACTTCGCCCTCATTCACACAATTTATCCTCCTGACTTCAGCTCACTGCTTACACTTTTTACCATTCTTCTTTAACAAACCATCTCCCTTTTTCCAGACATTTTTAACTGAGTCAAGTTCACAGTCTTCCTCCCTCTCTCGCTTAGACCTCTTCTGCCACTCTTTCCCCCCTCCAAAATCATAATAAACACTGACGACTAAAATATGTTATTATTATTAGGGGGGGGGGGGGGGGGTTAAAAAACGAACCCCCAAAAGTAATTCAACAGGTTATTCGAGGAACCATTAAAATGGGTTCTTAGAAGAACTTATAGGGGTTCCCCCCACAGTTTCAATTTGTAGAACCCCTAAAGGATACTCGAGGAACCTTTTCTTTTTAGAGTGTATGATAATACTGAACTTCTCCTGACACAACTTGTTATTACTTTCTCAAGGGACGCCATTTAACCGGCTGTCAATCTCCGTACAATCAGCACGAACCCTTCGGGATGTAGCGTTCAACAGTACATCCCACTTATAATGCAGCTGCTTCGTCTTAATTTCTTCATCAAAAGCTACCGCGAAGCTTTTCAATTTCAAACAAGCGCGCTCTTCCAACCACCATCCCGTGTCGTTCGCTCACCACATGTGATTCAGCCTGCCTTCTCTATGAAAATGAATCCTGATGATGAACCAACATCTTCTGAACCAAATCCACATTCCTCTGAGATACACTGTCAATTGTGGGACCTTACTGTATATAGACAGGTGTGTGCCTTTCCAAATCATGTCCAATCAATTGAATTTACCACAGGTGAACCCCAATCAAGTTGTAGAAACATCGCAGGGATGATCAATGGAAACAGGATGCACCTGAGCTCAATTTCGTGTTTCATAAAGGCTCTGAATACTTATGTAAATAAGGTATTTCTGTTTTTAATAAATTTGCAAACATTTCTAAAAACCTGTTTTCCTTTTGTCATCATGGGGTAGTGTTTAGATTGCTAAGGATTTTTATTTATTTAATCAATTTTAGAACAAGGCTGTAACGTAACAACATGTGAAAAAAGTCCAGGGGTCTGAATACTTTCCGAAGGCACTGTATGTGTAACTGATAGATGCACTCACACTACATGTTAATGTTTTAAAATGTAAATTGTAAAGTATTTTGTCTGTAATGTCTTTTTCGTTATATGTCGGACCCCAGTAAGCCTAGCTGTCGCCATTGGCGTCGTCTAATGGGGATCCTAATGAATCCAATCAAAAACAGGGTGGTGAATGTGCAAGGTGATGAGCTTGATGCAATTTTTTTCCAAGAAATATCGAGTGTCTTACTCTGGTGACATGATGATCGAAGCTTGGCTGCTGTTTGAAAAATAGAAATAATATCGCTCTTAATAACCATTATAAATTCATAATGGGGTAGCCTACGCACGTAATCTGCGAGCTGTTGGCTAGAGCGCATGTGCCAAGAAAGATTGGGCACATTTTCAATATAACAGTTTTATGACAAAACCATCAGTAGAGTTGAACATGCGATGGAAACTCATTTAACCTGTCTTTTTCATTCGGTAGCCTACATGGGAATGTAACGGTACAAGTTGTATGTGCACCAAGTCATCCCGCACTGCCTTTCATCTGTAAAAAGTCAGTTTGATAGAAACATATATCTGGTGGGAAATGCGCATTTTTTTAATGCATTTGAGAATATTCGCATTAAAATCTGTCGCAAATTGGATGCTATAGATCAGGGGTGTCAAAGTCAAATGGACGGAGGGCCAAATAAAAAATTTAGCTACAAGCCGAGGGCCGGACTGTTCGAATGTTCATTGAAAAATTTTTAAATGACGCATATAGTCTAGTGAACCTAATTGAACCTACTGAAAACCTAACAAATATATTCCAATATGATCAGATAAATAAAGCAATATTTTCTTATGGCTCTGTCAGTAATCTTTAATTTTCAACAGACACAAAAGACAAATTTCCTTTATATAAAAATCCCCATAACATGAACATTAAATGAAAGAAACCGGTATTCAAGGCACCTTTCCCTGGCTTAGCCATCGCACCTCTGTGTGATAAGGCAAATCACCATGCTCCGTTTCTAACTCCGTCAGAAATGCCTTGAACTGGCGGTGATTCAAACCTTTGGCTCTGATAAAGTTAACTGTGCGCGTGATGATGCTCATTACATGCTCCATTTTCAAGGCTTTACCGCACAACGCTTCCTGGTGTATGATACAATGATAAGCTGTCAGCTCACCTGTCGCGTTTTCCTCTTGCATCTTTTCCCGTATCTTCGCCACCAGTCCGCTCCTGTGTCCACACATCGCAGGTGCTCCGTCGGTTGTCAAACCCACGAGTTTTTCCCAAGGCAGCTCCATCTCATTTACACAGCAGCCTACTGCTCGGTGCGTCACCGTTGCATTGTGGGAAATGTAGTATTGGTGCGTGTAAAAGATCTGCGGGCTGCCGGCTTGCTGCGGTCTGCGGGCCGGTTCTAATAATAAATCAAGATCATCCCAGGGGCCGTAAAAAACCTTCTCGCGGGCCGGATGTGGCCCGCGGGCCTTGACTCTGACATATATGCTATAGATGCTCCCCACCAGTGCCCCCCCAATCGTAGAAATAGATATCATGACTCCACTGCTGTAAAGCCTTAGCAGGCAGCTGCAGCTATGTTGATGTTGTCGTGTAGCCGAAGCTTGTTTTAGCCTAGCTTGAGTACATAACATGAACCACTAACTAGCTGGCTATTATTTATCTATATTTTCTAACGGAGCTATCAAACCAAACTGAGATCGAAAGTATCTAGCTACAATCGGTACACTCAGTATCGGAATGACCATTTCCTGTCAGTTTGATATTCATTTCCTGTTGCCAAATAGCTAGCTAGCGGTCCGTGTGCAGCCTACTAGCCTTTAGCTAATTGTAGCTAGCTAGATGATGTGTTGTAGTAGACTTGGAAATAATCATATTTGCCGAAAGACATTGAAAATGGAAGGATCGTGTAACATTTGCACGTTGCACCGGGGATATATTGCAACGGACGTAATTTTTAGAGGATAACCTGGATAACCTTAGCTACATGAAATGTCATAAACTAGCCGCGGAGTTGGAGGGACCCACAACCCCCTGAACAGCTGTATTGATGGAGAAATGTCCTCCAAGACGATAGCAAATATAATACTGCACAAGGTTTAGCGGAATTATTTTAGTCTGCTATCTTGTCTCTATATCTAGTCTGTCAAGCAAATAGTAGAGGGGTCATTCCGAGATTGCTAGCTACTTAGTCAATGATGAGATAACTAACTGCTGCCAGTGCTGGTGAAGAAATCACAGCTGTTTTGGCATCTGCAAACAACAAGACTGGCTGTGTCAGACAAACCTTCGGCCTTGTCCAGAAATACAAGATTTGTGAAACTGGCACAATACATACATTTGTGAAACTGGCACAACTGTAAACAAGGACATTTGAGCAGTCTGTATCGAAGTGAGGATAATTTTTCCTGATCATCGAGATCTGACATAACTATAATGAGGAAGTTTTTTGATTCATCTCGTCGGGAGTTGGTCAGTTCTGGACCTGGTTCTGGAGGGGGTAGCAGTGGATCCAGCCATGCAGGTGGCAATTTAATTGGTCGTTCATGTACTATTGGGCGGCACCAAGTCACTATTGAAGAAACAGTGGCCGAAGGTGAGATGTAGGAATTGATGCTTGTCTTTTGGAAACAATGTTTTGATGTTCATGTTGACTGAGAACATGTCATGTGACATTTTTAGTCAGACAGCAAACTGCAACAATGGTCAACATCAATCAGTCATTACCAATCAGGTAGCTTCTGCATGAAATATGGAATGATGTAATTCATTTATGCTCAAGCCAGAGGCAGGCCTAGGTTTCAGTGTGATATGGCTACAGTATGCCATTGGTAAAGACATACTGTTGTGTCAACTTTCCACATGATGTACTCCTATTCCTGACACTCCTACATTTGACACACCCAGCCCAATGACCATTTCACTGTAGATGGATAAGCCATCGTGCCATGTTTGTAGTGTGGCTTTCATGGCATCAGTTTTGAGGATCAAGTGTGTGGCTGCTGCAAGATGTGACTTATGTCATATCAGTCAAATGACTGACAGCTCTGTCATTGTTGGAGCAGCAGCTTCATTTGGTAAATTCGTTGGCAGGAAATCCCCTTACGTATTAGGCACTTAAATGGACTCAGGATCTGTCTGTTTTCGGTGTTCTATGAATTATTAAAATTAGTGACCATGGACATGAGAAGAGGCTCACTAGGAATGATAGCTAATTTTCAGGTACTGAAGACCACTGAGAGAGATGTTTGGGGTGTCAAAGAAATTTTACTCTTAAACAAAAGTCCATTGGGCACATTAAACCTGGTATTTTTGTAATTTTTACAACCCAATACCATACAGATCAAGTTGCTGATCGTTTGATATCACTCAGGTACTTGGTAGTGAAGTCCAAAGAATCTGAAGATAATTGTACATTTACATTTTAGTAATTTAGCAGACACTCTTATCCAGAGCGACTTACAGTAGTGAGTGCCTACATTTTCTTACTTGTCCTCCGCAAGCACCATGCTATACCAACTGAGCCACACAGGACCATAATGCCTTGATGTGAGGAAGTGATGTGACATTAATCCCTGACTCCCTTTGCAAATTGTGCAGTGGTGTAAAATCACCTCTCAAAACAGTATATTTTTCTCATTAAGCATCTGGCTTGGATTCAATTCCATGTAAACTTAGTCAATCCTTTAAATTAATTAATTAAAGAATATAAAAATAAATGGGCTTAGTCTTTGAAAATGGCAAATGCATAACCTAGCCTAAATAAGCACAATCATATACATACAAATAAATGCCCGACCCCAGTTATCACATAACACTACCATTTTGTATCATACACCTGAGTGAAAGGTAATACACCTGCCACTCTATATCCCCAGGTGAGTATGTGTGTATGTGAGTGTGAGTGTGTGAGAGAGAAGAATGCTGCATGCTTGGAAATTGCAGTGTCTGCATTATCCTGCACATTGGAGTAATTTGTGTGGATTGTGTTCACTGATAGGGTAATGATGTAGCCCTGACATCTTGTAAAATGAATTTACTTTGCACAACCTTCTTAAAGACTGCAACCTTGCTTTAACAACCTCAGTTCATGATGACAATGTTTCTATCACTTTCTCACATCCAACACTTTTGTTGACGAGTAAGGCGAATTGCATCTCATGATTTCTGCCTATTCTGTCCATCCTTTTAGAGTGCCGCTTTGCAGTGTACACTGAGTCCGAAACATGCTGAATGGAAACAGTCTAGCCTATCCCTGCCCCAGTTTTAGCTCAGCAACTCCCACTGCAATATTGTATAGATCTACACAGTACACTGCAGTTTCAACACATTGAAATTCAACACCATTATGGTATAACATGTAGGCTATCAACATTGACTTACTGTAAATTCCATGCTAAGATGGTTAGGCTAGATATACTGTAAGCTTACAGTTACACTGAAAATTACTAATTAAACATGATGCCACAAAGACAGTTGGCAGAAGATGACAAATAATGCTCTTATGGATTGGGGTGTATGGAATGGTTAGGCCTATTTGATTTATTTACTTCAATATCCTGTCTTGTCTTCTAGTCATATACAGTTGAAGTCGGAAGTTTACATACACCTTAGCCAAATACATTTAAACTCAGTATTTCACAATTCCTGACATTTAATCCGAGAAAAGATTCCCTTTCTTAGGTCAGTTAGGATCACCACTTTATTTTAAGAATGTGAAATGTCAGAATAATAGTAGAGAGAATAATTTATTTCAGCTTTTATTTCTTTCATCACATTCCTAGTGGGTCAGAAGTTTACATACACGCAATTAGTATTTGGTAGCATTGCCTTTAAATGATTTAACTTGGGTCAAATGTTTCGGGTAGCCTTCCACAAGCTTTCCACAATAAGTTGGGTGAATGTTGGCCCATTCCTCCTGACAGAGCTGGTGTAACTGAGTCAGGGTTGTAGGCCTCCTTGCTCGCACACGCTTTTTCAGTTCTGCCCACAAATTTTCAATGGGATTGAGGTCAGGGTTTTGTGATGGCCACTCCAATACCTTGACTTTGTTGTCCTTAAGCCATTTTGCCACAACTTTGGAAGTATGATTGGGGTCATTGTCCATTTGGAAGACGCATTTGCGACCAAGCTTTAAGTGTAGGGGGCAGTATTTTTGTTTTTGGCTAAAAAACGTACCCATTTGAAACTGCCTATTTCTCAGCCCCCGAAACTAGAATATGCACATAATTGTCAGATTAGTATAGAAAACACTCTAAAGTTTCCAAAACGGTCAAAATTTTGTCTGTGAGTTTAACAGAACTGATATTGCAGGCTAAAACCTGAGGAAAATCCAATCAGGAAGTGCCTCTGTTTTTGAAACCTCTCTGTTCATATGCATCCCTATTACCCATTTAAAGGGATATCAACCAGATTCCTTTTTCTATGGCTTCCCTAAGGTGTCAACAGCCTTTAGACATAGTTTCAGGCTTTTATTTTGAAAAATGAGCGAGAACGATCACATTGTGTAAGTGGATAGGTGGGGGCTCTCAGAGTGAGTTGTAACAGAGACAGAGAAACAACAGAGAAAGGCAGCCATTGTTACTCCCGGTCCTAGTGAAAAACCAACACTCCCGGTTGATATATTATCGAATAGATATTTGAAAAACCACCTGAGGATTGATTATAAAAAACGTTTTTGACATGTTTCTGTGGACCTTATGGATATTATCTGGAATTTTTGTCTGCTTTGTCGTGAACGCTTTTTCCTGTGGATTTCTCAGCATAATGCGCGAAACGAACGGAGGTATTTGGATATAAAAATATCTTTATGGAACAAAAGGAACATTTGTTGTCTAACTGGGAGTCTCGTGAGTGAAAACATCCGAAGATCATCAAAGGTAAACGATTAATTTGATTGCTTTTCTGATTTTCGTGACCAAGTTACCTGATGCTAAGTGTACTTAATGTTTTGTCGAGCGATCGATAAACTTACACAAACGCTTGTATTGCTTTCGCTGTAAAGCATAATTTCAAAATCTGAGACGACAGGTGGATTAACAAAAGGCTAAGCTGTATTTTGCAATATTGCACTTGTGATTTCATGAATATGAATATTTTCTAGTAATATTATTTGACTGTGGCGCTATGCTATTCAGCGTTGCTGATGACAATTATCCCGGATCCGGGATGGGTGGTTCAGAGAGGTTTTAACTTCCTGACTGATGTCTTGAGATGTTGCTTCAATATCTTCACATCATTTTCCCCCCTAATGATGCCATCTATTTTGTGAAGTGCACTAGTCCCTCCTGCAGCAAAGCATCCCCACAACATGATGCTGCCACCCCCGTGCTTCACGGTTGGGATTTTGTTCTTCGGCTTGCAAGCCTCCCCCTTTTTCCTCCAAACATAATGATGGTCATTATGGCCAAACAGTCATATTTCTGTTTCATCAGACCAGAGGATATTTCTCCAAAAAGTATGATTTTTTTCCCAATGTGCAGTTGCAAACCGTAGTCTGGCTTTTTTATGGCAGTTTTGGAGCAGTGGCTTCTTCCTTGCTGAGCGGCCTTTCAGGTTATGTTGATATAGGACTCGTTTTACTGTGAATATAGATTTATTTGTACATGTTTCCTCCAGATTTTAACTTCTCCCGCCAAAGTACGTTCATCTCTAGGAGACAGAACGCAGGTATACCTCCAATTGGTACACCATCCACAGGTACACCTCCAATTGACTCAAATTATGTCAATTAGCCTATCAGAAGCTTCTAAAGCCATGACATAATTTTCTGGAATTTTCCAAGCTGTTTAACGGCACAGTCAACTTAGTGTATGTAAACTTCTGACCCACTGGAATTATTTTTTTTTATTTAACCTTTATTTAACCAGGTAGGCAAATTGAGAACACGTTCTCATTTACAATTGCGACCTGGCCAAGATAAAGCAAAGCAGTTCGACACATACAACAACACATAGTTACACATGGAGTAAAACAAACATATAGTCAATAATACAGTGAAAAAAAATAAAAAAAATAAGTCTATATACAATGTGAGCAAGTGAGGTGAGATAAGGGAGGTGAAGGCAAACAAATATATGTATAAATAAATAAAAATATAAAAGGCCATGGAGGCGAAGTGAGTACAACACAGCAAGTAAAAAAAAAAAAATAAAAAAAAAAAAAATAAAAAAAAAAAAAAAAAAAAAATAAATAAAAAATAAATAAAAATAAAACAATGGAATGGTTGGTTTGCAGTGGAAGAAAGTGCAAAGTAGAGACAGAAATAATGGGGTGCAAAGGAGCAAAATAAATTAATAAATAAATACAGTAGGTAAAGAGGTAGTTGTTTGGGCTAAATTGTAGATGGGTTATGTACAGGTGCAGTAATCTATGAGCTGCTCTGACAGCTGGTGCTTAAAGCTAGTGAGGGAGATAGGTGTTTCCAGTTTCAGAGATTTTTGTAGTTCGTTCCAGTCATTGGCAGCAGAGAACTGGAAGGAGAGGCGTCCAAAGGAAGAATTGGTTTTGGGGGTGACTAGAGAGATATACCTGCTGGAGCGCGTGCTACAGGTAGGTGCTGCTATGGTGACCAGCGAGCTGAGATAAGGGGGGACTTTACCTAGCAGGGTCTTGTAGATGACCTGGAACCAGTGGGTTTGGCGACGAGTATGAAGCGAGGGCCAGCCAACGAGAGTGTACAGGTCGCAGTGGTGGGTAGTATATGGGGCTTTGGTGACAAAACGGATGGCACTGTGATAGACTGCATCCAATTTATTGAGTAGGGTTTTGGAGGCTATTTTGTAAATGACATCACCGAAGTCGAGGATTGGTAGGATGGTCAGTTTTACAAGGGTATGTTTGGCAGCATGAGTAAAGGATGCTTTGTTGCGGAATAGGAAGCCAATTCTAGATTTGACTTTGGATTGGAGATGTTTGATGTGAGTCTGGAAGGAGAGTTTACAGTCTAACCAGACACCTAGGTATTTGTAGGTGTTCACATATTCTAAGTCAGAGCCGTCCAAAGTAGTGATGTTGGACAGGCGGGCAGGAGCAGGCAGTGATCGGTTGAAGAGCATGCATTTGGTTTTACTTGTATTTAAGAGCAGTTGGAGGCCACGGAAGGAGAGTTGTATGGCATTGAAGCTCGCCATAATTCAAAATTATGATACAGTGAATAATAAGTGAAATAATCTGTCTGTAAACAATTGTTGGAAAAATGACTTGTGTCATGCACAAAGTAGATGCCCTAACAGACTTGCCAAAACTATAGTTTGTTAACAAGAAATTTGTGGAGTGGTTAAAAAACGAGTTTTAATGACTCCAACCTAAGTGTATGTAAACTTCTGACTTCAACTGTAGGTTCATAATGAGACGGGAATCAAATCAAATTGTATTTGTTACATGCGCCGAGTACAATAGGTGTAGACTTTTGCAGTGAAATGCTTACAAGCCCTTAACCAACAATGTAGTATCAAGAGAAATACATGTTAATAAAAAAATAAGAAATAAAAGTAATTAATAATTAACGAGCTACAGTAAAAAAATCACCATTTATACGAGTATTTATTCAATCTTCCACTCTTCTATCCCCATTAATTTCAATGTCGGAATGCAAGGTACAACATTCTAAACTGAAATCATGGCCACAAAGAAAAAATCAGAATGTTCAAACTAAAACATTTTGAGTGCTTAAAAACAAATTCTATGGATTATTTAAGCAAACAGCAACGGTTTAGACAAACCCAAACTGCTGCAAACCAAATGCTAGCCTAGTAGCATGAGGAAATATTGTCTAGATGCTTTTTTCCAGGGGAGATTAAGTTTATAAATTGACTGTCTGGGCTGTGGGACAGTGGATGCACATTTTATAAGATGTTACAGTAGCCTACTATTCATTGATTGCACTTCCGTCACTCGGTTGCGTCATGCCATTGTTATGAAAGTTCTCAAAATGCCTCCGCCATATTGCTGCTCAGTCATTCTGAATGGGGGCTAATAACTGTTTTGTCAAAATTAAACTATATTGGTCTGTAAATACGATGATATAGGAGTTGGCAAATAATTAGTAGGAAACAACTTTGCCATCAAATTTACTTTGGAGTGATGGCAATGTTTCCAACATCTAAAGTCCATCTGGCGACAGCACAATAGCTAAGTTTCCAGATTTTCATGCAAATATTCAAAAATCCACATAAAACAATGCACATTTTCCCACCAGACATGTGCGTGGTGACGTACAATAAGTGTACAAAACATTAAGGACACCTTCCTAATATTGAGTTGCACCCCGCCCCCCCTTTTGCCCTCCCTTTTGCCCTCATTTCTTTGGGGCATGGACTCTACAAGGTGTCAAAGCGTTCCACAGGGATGCTGGCCCATGTTGACTCCAATACTTCCCATAGCTTTGTGAAGCTTACTGATGTCCTTTGGGTGGTGGACCATTATTGATACACATGGGAAACTGTTGAGCGTGAAAAACCCAGCAGCGTTGCACTTCGACACAAACCGGTGCCCCGGGCACATACTACAATATCCCATTCAAAGGCACTTAAATCTTTTGTCTTGCTCATTCACCCTCTGAATGGCACACATTCACAATCGATGTCTGAATTTTCTCAAGACTTAAAAATCCTTTTTTAACCTGTCTCCTCCCCTTCATCTACAATGATTTGAAGTGGATTTAACAAGTGACATCAATAAGGGATCATAGCTGAACTTTCATTCACCTGGAAAGAGCAGGTGTCCTTAATGTTTTGTACATTCTGTGTAGTGCACAAAAAAATACCTTTTGCTGTTAAATTCCCATGTACCGAATAAAAAATACAAGTTAAAGGGGTTTCCATCACATTTTCAAATCGACTGAGTTCTCACAAATACATGTTGTGTTATATACCCATACCGGACCTGTTATATACCCATACCCACTATATATACCCATATACCCACTTATGTACCCACTCTGGTGCCCACTCCGCTATTTGTGTGCTGTTGGCTAGAGCGCACATATAGCCTAAATCGGAGATGTTCAACGGAACTCGTCATGAGGGGCTGCAGTGGCTCCTGGGTCTACATACCCACATCCATACACCTCAGCTTGCGAGCAAAACATTTGTACCTTTTCTGCTCATTTTGCCATTGGGCGTAGAGAAAATGTAGCTATTTTCTAACTAATTTCATGCAATTCTACTCATTTTGCCATGGTCCGGAGAGAGAAATGTGCTGTTTTAAAGCTAATTTCCTGCAATTCTACACATTTTGCCATAGGGTGGAGGCAAATGTTTGAAGTTTTTAATATGATAACTAATGATCAAATAGTAGTTCGACCATGCTTACTAGTTTAGATAGCTGGCCGTTAGACTAACTCACCAATCTAAAAACATTTAGCTTACGTGGGCTAATTGAGTGACTGCTAATGCCCAACCAAATTTCAAAATTGTGTATTTGATTATTCTAACTCTCAACAGTAAGTTGAGATCCCGACTGAGTCCATTTGAATGGATTTTTATTTGGATTTCATGTCATGGACATACAGAAAATAGTCCAAATTGGTGAAGTGAAATTTAAAAATTACATGTTTCCAAAAATTCAACAAAAAAAAAAAACGGAAAAGTGGTGCGGGCGTATGTATTCAATCGCTTTGCTATGAAGCCCCTAAATAAGATCTGGTGCAAACAATTACCTTCAGAAGTCACATAATTTGTTAAATAAAGTCCACCTGTGTGCAATCTAAGTGTCACATGATCTTCCACAGGATCTTAGTATATATACACCTGTTCTAAAAAGCCCCAGACTCTGGAACACCACTAAACAAGGGGCACCACCAAAGAAAGCGGCACCATGAAGACCAAGGAGCTCTCCAAACAGTTCAGGGACAAAGTTGTGAAGTACAGATCAGGTTTGGGTTCTAAAAAAATATCCAAAACTTAGAACATCCCACGGAGCACCATTAAATCCATTATAAAAAATGGAAAGAATATGGCACCACAACAAACCTGCCAAGAGAGGGCCGCCCACCAAAACTCACGGACTAGGCAAGGAGGGAATTAATCAGAGAGGCAACAAAGAGACCAAAGATAACCCTGAAGGAGCTGCAAAGCTCCACAGCGGAGATTGGAGTATCTGTCCATAGGACCACTTTAAGCCAAACACTCCACAGAGCTGGGCTTTACGGAAGAGTGGCCAGAAAAAAGCCATTGCTTAAAGAAAAAAATAAGCAAACACGTTTGTTGTTCGCCAAAAGACATGTGGGAGACTCCCCAAACATATGGAAGAAGGTACTCTGGTCAGATGAGACTAAATACAGGGAAATTCTTGAGGGAAACCTGTTTCAGTCTTCCAGACATTTGAGACTGGGGCGGAGGTTCACCTTCCAGCAGGACAATGACCCTAAGCATACTGCTAAAGCAACACTTGAGTGGTTTAAGGGGAAACATTTAAATGTCTTGGAATGGCCTAGGCAAAGCCCATACCTCAATCCAATTGAGAATCTGTGGTATGACTTAAAGATTGCTGTACACCAGCGGAACCCATCCAATTTGAAGGAGCTGGAGCAGTTTTGCCTTGAGGAATGGGCAAAAATCACAGTGGCTACATGTGCCAAGCTTATAGAGACATACCCCAAGAGTCTTGCAGCTGTAATTGCTGCAAAAAGTATTGCCTTTTGGGGCGTTATGCACGCACGAATAGTTATGCACGCTCAAGTTCAGTTTTTTTGTCTTATTTGTTTGTTTCACAAAAAATATATTGCATCTTCAAAGTGGTAAGCACGTTGTGTAAATCAAATGATACAAACCCCCCCAAAATATACATTTTAATTCCAGGTTGTAACAAAATAGGAAAAATGCCAAGGGGGTGAATACTTTCGCAAGCCACTGTAAATACAAGTATTCAGACCCCTTGCCTTTTCCCACATTTTGTTACGTTACAGCCTTATTCTTGAATTGATTAAATTATCATTTTCCTCATCAATCTACACACAATACCCCATAATGACAAACTGAAAACAGATTTATAGAAATTTTGAAAATGTATTAATAATAAAGAACAGATATACCTGTCATTACTCTCCTGTGAGGATCCAATGATCAGGTTACAGGGGGATAAGCTTTCAGTAGAGCCCCCTCACCTGCAGGGGAGGGGGGGGGGGGGGGGGGTTTGACAGCTCACATCAATTGTAAATTGTAGGCAGCAGGCGATTCCTTTTGGTTTCTATTTTGGGTGAATGGAATGTTTCTTTGTTACAGAAGAAAACTTCAACGTCAAACAATGAACACTGGGACAATATATTTCAATATCCAAATGTTGGGAATGATAATAGGTGGAATATGGAAAATTGTCTATTTTGTGATGTCATTAAAATTGTCATAAAGACATAACGAAACATTACAATTACATTACTTGAAGAGTTTTTACATTGTGTACACCCTTTACGTTGTGTAGAAAATATCAAGGATAAAGAGAATGTGTTTGTGACGATAAGATTGTGATTTTAGTTCTCTAACGAGATCATAGTAAATTATCATACCTTACCTCGTAACTAGCCATGCCCCAGGGAGCCCAGAGAATGTGTCAGCATGACGTAAACTCCCCTTTTTACCCAAGGGTATAAAGGGTTGTGTTAAAAATTAACATATCAGACTAAAACAGACCACAGCTGCAGCGAGGTCTACGATAGTCACGACTCCGGAACACAACACAAGGTTGAAGAAGACAAAAGAACCTCTAACAATCCAATGCTACGGTTGAGTAGCTGTATCTAAGAAGGTGAATTTAAGTAGGACCATCCGGTTATTCTCTTCAAATCATCGTTGCCTACACTGCTTTCATCACCACTCTGGGATCATTGACACGGCTGATTAGCCGTCCTCAGTAGACCACTCTTCCAGAACGAGTGCAAGTAAACAGACAACTAAGAAGAAGGACATTGTGACCTCTTGTGGACAATCAGAGAAGGAGAAATAAAAAGGCCCAATCCGAAATAAGAAGGCTCAATCAAACCCTTCTCAATGCACGTAAATAATGCACGTAAATACATGCATTACTTCTTACCCAAAAGAGCGGCCGTTCGGGGCAAGGTATTAGGGCTACTGTAAGTGTAGTTTGCAAATGTATCCAAGTGCTGCTTCTCTTTCTCGCTTTCTCTCTAACTCTCCATCTTGTGTAACAAGTGTCATATTGTGTTAGTCCTAGGGACCTGTTGTCATCGCATTAAGTTTCTAATCGATAACCTATACCGTGTGTGTATCCTATGTTATCATTTCGTTTCTTAGTAAATAAATAATCAAATCAATTTGTGTGGTATAGAATGATCAGTGAGACTCGGGTTTCTGCAGATTCACGAAGTCTGCGATGTTCAAATGGAGACTGATATGAGAAAATTATTAATTAGTGACTTTTGATTTGTATTGTATTTTTTATTTATTTTTAATTCCAGGCCCCCGTCCCCGCAGGAGAGCTTTTGCCTCTTGGTAGGCCGTCATTGTAAATAAGAATTTGTTCTTAACTGACTTGTCTAGTTAAATAAAGGTAAAATAAAAAAAAATGATCTCTATATTGTTGAGTTAATTCGGGAGACGTTAACTCGTTAAACAACTTTCCCCTTTGGTGCCCCAAATTCCTAATGAGTTAATTGTTACGTGATTCATTTAATCTAATAACAACTAAACATAGTTGGTAATTATTCGATGAATAACAGTCATCACATTAATGATAGTCACATCATGACATACCTTATTTACATAAGTATTCAGACCAGTGGTGTAGCTTCAGCCGATGCGGTCACACCAGGGTGATTTAAAAATCTGTAATGTATCAACACAAAAGTGGAAGGCCAAAAATGAGAAAGCAAAGGAGGTTTCAAAATGAGTTAAATTGGATTCCTTTTTCAATGCAGTTCAAGTGCAGCCATTGCTAGCACAAGCAATGTAGCGGGACCAGAAGAGGATGTAGGTTTATCATCGCCAGCAGCAGCTTTTAGCGGGTCAAGTGAGCCAAGGCCAAGCTGTTCCATCGTGCCAGAAGAAACAACTTTGACAGAGGAGGATACAGGTTGTCAGGAATCGGTGGATACGACCCTGAGCACAAGCCAGGCCGGACAAGCTATCCCGGGCCGGGCGGGGAGGAAGAGGAGCAGGGTGAGGCTAGAATCGTGGCGGCTGAGGAAACAGGTGGAAGTGGGACAGACAGCCTTTTTACCTATCCAACTAATGGGGCATTATGCAACAAATGTGGATGCAAAAGTTAAATGGCACGTTATTGCATTAGGCTCGTGTAAGCTTACTGGCCCATTCCCAAGAGTTGACGAAAAGCGGCAGTCGTATTACACCACTACAACCAAGGCTGGAATCAAATTACCACGTACATGGCTATGTTATTCGGTCAAGCTAGATTGCGCGTATTGTTAGCCTTGCTGCCTGATCGGAGAGCCCTTTTCTTTTCTGATGCGTGGGTGAATGGGGTGAGATATTGGCGCCATCTAACATCCAAAATAGCATGTCATGAGATTCAGATTCACATGGGTGCCTGTTTGGTATATGAGTAATGAAGCTCAATGGCACTATTGACACAGAAACGGAGAGAGGCGTGCGTAACGCAGCAATCTTCTGGCGACAGGTGCTGGAGCGCATAGTTAATGTAACTCACACTTGCATCATGTAATTTGGCGTTCAGAGGGCACCGTCGAAAGCTGGGGCAGGCCAACAGTGGTCATTTTCTCAGTATAATTGAACTGCTGTCATTTTACGACCCAGTTCTGAAATAACTTTTAGAACGCCCCGCAGGATCCGTTAACTATCTCAGTCTTCAAAATGAGGTGATTTATGTCTTAGCCGAGCGAGTGAAGTGTGACATTCAGGGAGAGATGCAGTAAGCCTCATCCCCCCCCCCCCCCTATTATTATGGACACCACATGTATCCAAAGTAGACCAGTTAAGACAAGTTTATCGCTATGTGAGAGTGATGAGGGATGCAAATAATGTCGCCACAGATCTGACCATCACAGAGTCGTTTTGGGGATTTTTGGAGACTGCTGACACATCAGCAGCTGAGCTTCAACATCAAATCCTGGGCAGCATAGAGGATAATGGGCTGGATATTTCAAAATGTCGTGGGCAGGGGTATGATGGAGCTGCTAACATGAGCGGGGTCTATTCGGGTTTGCAGGCCAGAATATCTGAAAAAGAGGCGCTTGCTGTTTATGTGCATTGCGCAGCATCTTAATTAACCTGGCTCTCAACGACTGTCAAAAATGTGCCAGGTATTAAACAGTTTTATGATACTGTTGAACTGTTATACACCTTCTTCGGGCATAGAATAAAGAGGTGGTCAATGTTGAGTGGAATACTTGATTTTGCATCAGAAAAAGAAAATGTAACTCTAAAATGACTGTGTCCCACCCGCTGGTCATCTAGATATGAGTCCCTTGCCGCCCTGAGATACAGATATGTGGATGTAATGAAGGCCCTCACCAAGATTGTGCTTTTAAGTGACAAGAAGGACGAGAGGGATGATGCAGCAGCACTGAAAATTAGATTTTTTTTAGTCGTTCTGAAGACTAAGGTTTTAGAAAATGTGAACGTTGTCTTAAAAATGCTACAGGCCAAAGACGCAGACCTGCACAGAGCAGTCAGCCTACTCAAGGACATGATAGAGGTCCTGTCCGGACTCTGACAGGATTTTGAGAATGCCAAAGTCACTGCAAGGACCATTGCCGACAAATGGGGAGCTCAGAACGCATTTGAAGACACTTGAAGAAGGAAGGCGAGGCGTCATTTTGATGAGCTATGCAAGGACAAGCGACTGTCTGATGGGGAGAGTAGTTTTAGAGTCAACGTCTTTAATGCAAACCTTGACATCGTTATCCACCAGCTGTCAAACAGATTTAAGTCTGCGGGCAACATTGAGTCTGTTTGACTCCATCCATCCCACTACCCTGGCCAACGCAGATGATGATGCGCTCTACGAGACAGCCAGCCGGCTGGCTGAACATTACAGCAAAGATAAATCAGCAAGCTTCCCTGACCAATTACTCTCTTTCAGGGCCTGTTTTAAGAAGGAAATAGCAAAGCACACTACAGTGAGAGACCTGGCCAAGATGCTCATTGTGGATTACAATTCAGTCATTGCTACATTTGGGGAAGTAGTTACAGCGATGCTCCTTTTTATGACTCTGCCTGTAAATTGTAGCCTGTGCCAATCGCTCCTTTTCTAAACTGAAAATAATTAAATCGTACCTGAGGAGCAGCATGGGACAGGAGAGACTGCGTGGCTTGTACATTCTGTCCATTGAAAACACCAGGGCCAGGACCATGGATTTGAATGCCGTAGTCAACGACTTCGCAGAGCGCAAGGCCCGCCGAATGCCAATCAAATTAGTGAGTAAGCTTATATTTTTACAGGGCAGGCTACCCAGACAGCCTATATAAATCAAGCTTTATTGAGATTAATTCGCATTGCTTGTCAATCTACGACTATGCTCGATCTGTCTTTGGAAACCATGTTCTGGTGTACGGCCGCTGAGCCATTTCATTGTCATCAAAGCCTATACGTTGTAGCGGTATTAATTAGAGAAAGGTAAAGAAGATTTTGTTCGGGCGCCAGGCAGGTATTAACCCTGCCGAAAGAAAAGAATAGTAGAACAGCGAGTACCACTACCAGACCCACACACATCAACAGAAGAGACTGCCTAGAGTGTAGCCTGTTGACCAGATAGCCAGCGGAGAGAAAAAGAATACACATCACAGTCCTTCCACAATTCTGGGTAACCCCACCAAACATACCTCATATAACAATAATGGCAGAGCAAATAAACAGCAACTTCATACAATAACAAATGAACCCAGTCATCACACAGAGGATTTGCAATAGTTTGTATTTTCTTCCTGGGAAGGAGTGCAGAGGGTATGAATGTGTGGTGTTCATATACACACTAGTCCAGCTCCAATGAAACTTCAATGTACTTAGGAAATAGAGTCGGTTGCAGTGTAAAGCACTGGAACATAGCGTGAAGAGAAAGAGAGAAAGGGAACAAGAGAGGGCTTAGCTGTGGTCTTGAGGTTGCAGGTATCCGGTCTGACTGTCCGATGGTATGTTGGGTTGTAGTTGAACGCTTCGCAACAAATGTTGCTACTAATCCATTTGATCCATAACCATCGCGGTCCCAAATGAGAACAACCACGTCGTTGAGCGATCACACCGAGGATTGATCCAAACACTATACAACCACATACGCTGAAGACAAACAAAAAACCTCTACAGCATAGCACACAACAAAACTGTCGCACCAATCAATAGCTCCTCTCCAATAGAGCTTAACGAGCTCTTTTATCTCCTCCTTCCTACTGCTCATGTGCTTTTAAAGTGGCAGCGCACTTAAGTGCAGGATTTTGCCACAACGTTTAACTAGGCTATCAGAATAATAGTAAGCACATACGTATCATATACTGTTAAAAGGCATGCTGTCATATAAGCAATCTGTTTGAATAGTCCACTTGATTGATTTGCTGGTGTTTTTTATATAGGCCTCTGCGGGAGGCAGATCATTTGAAATACCGGTATGTCAGTTCTGCTGCCGTGCATAACTTCAGCGAGCATGTACTGGGTCATTAGCTGTGTTTTGGTGTTTCTGTCAAGAGCTTGAGCTATATATTTATGTTTTATAATATAGGCTATTGCCTATTATTTGCAGATAAAATAGGTGTTTTTTGATCGTTTTGTGCTTTCCGTGGTGCTGATCGACTTATACTGGTTAATTTCTGACCGCCGTCCATGGTGCTGAATGTATTGGCTACATTGCGGCTTCTCTGGTAACAGCTTCAAATGTGCCCTCAGATTAGGTTCTGCTCTGCTGTTACAATGCTTAGTAATATTAACACACAGCCTTACCAACAAAATTATTACAATTTTAAGGGAAATATGGGTGGTGATAGGGGCCAGAGACAGGATTGTGTCGAGGCACAGGTCTGGGAAAGGGTACCAAAAAATTATGCAGCATTGAAGGTCCCCAAGAACACAGTGGAATCCATTATTCTTAAATCGAAGAAGTTTAGAACCACAAAGACTCTTCCTAGAGCTGGCTTCCCGGCCAAACTGAGCAATCGGAGGAGAAGGTATTTAGTCAGGGAGGTGACCAAGAACCGGATGGTCA
Organism: Salvelinus alpinus; assembly: GCF_045679555.1. Lineage (NCBI taxonomy): Eukaryota > Metazoa > Chordata > Actinopteri > Salmoniformes > Salmonidae > Salvelinus > Salvelinus alpinus. The sequence goes on along the minus strand of NC_092086.1, from coordinate 98,043,388 downwards.
CTCCGACAGAGCTCTGGAGTTCCTTGTGGAGATGGGAGAACCTTCCAGAAGAACAACCATCTCTCAGCACTCCACCAATCAGGCCTTTATGGTAGTGGCCAGACGGAAGCCACTCCTTAGTACAATGCACATGACAGCCCGCTTGGAGTTTGCTAAAAGGCACCTAAAGGACTCTGACCATGAGAAATAAGATTCTCTGGTCTGATGAAACCAAGACTGAACTCTTTGGCCTGATTGCCAACCGTCACGTCTGGAGGAAACCTGGCACCATCCCTACGGTGAAGCGTGGTGGTGCCAGCATCATGCTGTGGGGATGTTTTTCAGCGGCAGGGACTGGGAGACTAGTCAGGATTGAGGGAAAGATGAATGGAGCAAAGTAAAAAGAGATCCTTGATGAAAACCTGCTCCAGAGCGCTCAGGACCTCAGACTGGGGCGAAGGTTCACCTTCCAACAGGACAATGACCCTAAGCACACAGCCAAGACAACACAGGAGTGGCTTTGGGACAAGTCTCTGAATGTCCTTGAGTGGCTTAGCCAGAACCCAATCGAACATCTCTAGAGAGACCTGAAATTGGCTGTGCAGCGACAATCCCCATCCAATGTGACAGATCTTGAGAGGATCTGCAGAGAAGAATGGGAGAAACTCTCCAAACACAGGTGTGCCAATCTTGTAGCGTCATAGCTGAGGCTGTAATCGCTGCCAAAGGTATTTCAACAAAGTACTGGGTAAAGGGTCTTAATAGTTATGTAAATGTGATTTTGTTTTTAAAAATATATATTTTTTAATAAATTTGATAAAATTTCTTAACCTGTTTTGCTTTGTCAGTTTTGGGTATTGTGTGTAGATTCACTAGGGGGGGGAAAGGATTTAATCTATTATATAATAAGGCTGTAACGTAACAAAATGTGGAAAAATTCAAACGGTCTGAATACGGTCTTATTTTAGTCATTTTGGTCCGCAGGCCTATAAAATGGGGGCCACATTTTTCCCATCCTGGCTTACATGATGAGATTAGTATTTTATAGACAAAGGAGCGAGATTAGTTTTATTTGTCATATGCCAGCCAAGCATCGGTTTTCATGTCACCAGAATAAGGCACCTCAATATTTATTGGAAAGGAGCATCAAGCTCATCACCTTGCACTTTCACCACCCTGTGAACTTCATCATAATTTGTAATCTATAGCTTAATAAACTGCATGCTTTCCTGTCATCGCATGACTCCATGTTTACTTTAATATGATGGTTATTATATCAATATTTGCACATTAGTGTTTTCACCGACAATTATCGCATAATTAATTTTACTGACACAAAAAGATCCCAACTTGTCTAGCATATTTTGTTCTGTCTACATTTCCAAAGTTTACTGAAAAATGTTCTGTTTCCATCAGGCCTGTTATGGCATTTTGTATCTGATGTACTTTACTCACATAAAAAGGTTGCCCCCCAAAAAATCCTACAAATTATTTGCCTCCTTTTAAAGATCATCGGGTTTCCAAGCCCAAAAACAACATTATGGTGTCTTTTTGTTCTAGTTTCATGAGGAATCATCAGTAAAGCCTTTTATCCCACTACTATAATTTGGACGGTAGGTAACCTAGTGGTTAGAGCGTTGGGCTAGTAACCGAAAGGTTGCTAGATCGAATCCCCGAGCTGACAAGGTAAATATCTGTCATTCTTCCCCTGAACAAGGCAGTTAACCCACTGTTCCTAGGCCGTCATTGTAAATAAGAATTTGTTCTAAACTGACTTCCCTAGTCAGTTAAGAAAGGTAAAGGTAAATAAAATAAAAAATACTTTACTAGCCTCAATTTTTCAACACACTCTTACACTCTTACATGTCTAAACTTTGTCCTCTAACATAATTTTTCTACAGGAACAATTAGCCTTTCTAATATCTTTTTTTTTTTAGCACAGATAATGCTAACATTCCCAACCTCTTTTTATATTTTTTTTATTGAACCTATATTTTATCATACTGAGACCGGGGTCTCTTTTACAGATGAGTCCTGAATTACATCAATTATAGTAAATACACACATCCATATACAAAATGCAAGCAGATCTTGATACCTGAATACACTTGAAAGTGATTTGTTCATGACGTGGAATATCTCTTATATTCAGTTTTCTCTATTACTTCAGACTTCCAATGGTTGCTTGCCTCCAAACACTGAACATTACATTTGGTTTCATTCACTCTATATCACAGGGGGGTTTGCCATTGTGTTCCTGGTACGAACCAGCCAGGGGCTCCGCTGTGCTCTCAAGAGGATGTATGTCAACAATGAGCACGACCTGCAGGTGTGCAAGCGAGAGATCCAGATTATGGTGAGTTGCTGTGGGATTACCCCACGGCATGCTTGAAAAGGGAGCTATTATGTCTAGTTCTCTCCTTTGCTCACATGAAAACACATGCATGACACGCATACAGGCAGCTCTACAAACTCTGCAGCACCTTATGTATCAGCAATGATGATTTGCAACCAAATTTTCCTCAGGAGACAAAGTTTGCATTTGAGTGGCATGATAATGTTCACTCTGTCTTTTAATGTAATGTGGTTGTCCTTGTGCTCTCGCAGAAGGACCTGGTCGGCCATAAGAACATCGTTGGCTATCTGGACTCTAGTATCACCACTTGTGGAGGAGGAGATGTGTGGGAAGTGCTCATCCTCATGGACTACTGTAAAGGTGAGTGCTTACTGGAGGATCTGTGTTCAATCAAGTGTAGTTCAGTCCTCAAAAGTGACTATGAAAGGTAGAAATAAAGGCGGGCCCCTGTCACTCCACTTGTAGTCCACATGAGGGCGCTTTCTGTCTAACTATATTCTGTCCTCCATATAGGCCTACCACTGGTGTGGTGACTTTCTTTAAATTATGTGTTTAACCGTTCAGTTTTTCCACAAAAAAATGTGGTGTAGATAATGTGATTGTTTAAGCGTATCTCTAGGAAATACTTTTTTAAAATCAAAGCCCGTTTTTTTCAGGACTGTTCAGATCAAACATTTTTTACTTCTGTCTTTGTATCTTTGCACCTCATTTGACTTCTGTGCTGCACCAGGTTTTTTTCCCAGGATGTGAAGGCATGTTCAAACTTACGGTTCTAAGAACGTATAAAATAGGACTAGTAGATGTACTTTAACCCTACCCTCTTTAAGAAAAATATGTGTTTCCTTTGAACTGTGAATGTTGCCATTCTTTTGTGAGTGTTATTATCCATTGTGACATTGGGCTTTCTAGAACTCTTTCACTCCAAGGCTAACTTTACTTATCACGCTAACAGCTAGTCAAGCACGGCCAATCTGGGATCATATATTTCTTTCTTTCGTTTGCAGAATAATTTGCTCTTAATAATGTAATGATAGAGCAGCCTAACCTTTTCCGCTCTATGGGAGAACTGTCACAATGAAGAGGACACTTAAGTGTTCATTGAAAGACAACACATTTCTGAAATTATTAAAAAGTTGTGAGGTTATGAATTGGCTCTTTATGTTTTGTGTATTGGACCATTTTTTATTACATTTTATTTCTGTGGCTCAACCTTGAAGACCATACATACTGTATAGACAGTTTTATAAATCTATCAACATGTTGATAATACAATGTTTGATATACTGTACATTAGATCCTACTTCTCAGACTGCATTTCCTTCAGTGAGCTTTATCCCGATTTTCATACCATCATACCGTTTCTGTACCATATCAGGGTGTACGATTTTACCAATTGTGCACACAAGGGGCGCTATTTCAACAAAAAACAAATAAATATATATATTTTAACTCAGCAAAAATAGAAACGCCCCTTTTTCAGGACCCTGTTTTACAAAGATAATTCGTAAAAATCCAAATAACTTCACAGATCTTCATTGTAAAGGGTTTAAACACTGTTTCCCATGCTTGTTCAATGAATAATAAACAATTAATGAACATGCACCTGTGGAACGGTCATTAAGACACTAACAGCTTACAGACGTAGGTAATTAAGGTCACAGTTATGAAAACTTAGGACACTAAAGAGGCCTTTCTACTGACTGTGAAAAACACCAAAAGAAAGATGCCCAGCGTCCCTGCTCATCAGCGTAAACGTGCCTTAGGCATGCTGCACGGAGGCATGAGGACTACAGATGTGGCCAGGGCAATACATTTCAATGTCCGTACTGTGAGACACCTAAGACAGTGCTACAGGGAGACAGGACAGACAGCTAATCCTCCTCGCAGTGGCAGACCACATGTAACAACACATGCACAGGATCGGTACATCCTAACATCACACCTGCGGGACAGGTACAGGATGGCAACAACAACTGCCCGAGCTACACCAGGAACGCATAATCCCTCCATCAGTGCTCAGACTGTCCGCAATGGGCTGAGAGAGGCTGGACTGACGGCTTGTAGGACTGTTGTAAGGTTGGTCCTCACCAGACATCACCGGCAACAATGTTGCCTATGGGCACAAACCCACCGTCGCTGGACCAGACAGGACTGGCAAAAAGTGCTCTTCTCTGACGAGTTGCGGTTTTGTCACATCAGGGGTGATGGTTCAGATTCACATTTATCTTTGAAGGAATGAGCGTTACACTTTTATCCACTTAGCTAGCAAGTTAGCAAACCAAATGCATAGCTGGAAGCCCCTGAGCTGGATGTAATTTATTTGAGACATCTTAGATTTTTTATAGTTCTACTTAACTTATAGTTGGTTATAAGCAGTGTCGCAGCATGCATCCCAGCTGTCCACTGCGATATCGAAAATCATATTGTCGGTATTTTGAAACACCCTGATATACGGTATATCGCCCAAGCCTAGTGAGCTTCCACATCACAGCTATATAACACCATGTGCAACCTCTGAGTAAAGACACCTATTGTGAAGTAGTCATTTTAGATTATCAAGAGACTGAGTGTCTGAGTGCAAGATAGGTGTGACTGAGTGTGGCTGTAAGCTTCATTCCCAGTATGTGTTCAGTAATGAAATTGTGTGGTGTATCTTTGCAGGAGGCCAGGTGGTGAACCTGATGAACCAGCGTCTGCAGACAGGCTTCACCGAGGCAGAGGTACTGCAGATCTTCTGTGATACGTGTGACGCTGTGTCTCGACTGCACCAGGGCAAGACACCCATCATCCACAGGGACCTTAAGGTATGGGGAGGACAGATGTAGGATTTTAATTTGATCACCCGGTTGCAGGAGAACTTTCCTGCGATGCGGGAAATGTAAAACTTATAGTGTATTTTAGGTTTAAAAATGCTTCTGAAGTTTAATTTCCACTTTGAAATGTCAGACATGATTTTCCCTTACGAAAAATGTATCAACCCCCCAAAAAATTCCATTAATTATAATTCACATGAAAATTCACTGTTGCTGCAGGATTATTTTCCTGCTGTAGCAAACTGGCTCAAATTAAGATCCTACATCTGTAGGACCCCTCTCCGGTGTTTTCTCCCACCTCCTTTTTTGCTCTTGCTCCCTCTTTCCTCAACTTCTTCTTGGCTTAGTCTTGCTGTTATATAGGCAAGCTGTTACCGGTATTTATATATGCCATTCAGCAGACACTTTTTTTGATCCAATTCACATGATATATTTTTTAAATAGCAGCCATTACGTGACTCATTCTGTAGTTCTCTGGCTCTGTTTGTCTCTTCTTCTCCTTTGTGTTTCTGCAGGTGGAAAACATCCTGTTACATGATAAGGGTCACTACGTGCTGTGTGACTTCGGAAGCGCCACCAATAAGTTCCAGAACCCACAGACCGAAGGAGTGCCAGTAGTCGATGAGGAAATAAAAAAGTTTGTGAACCTACAGTCAGAGTTTTTCACAATTCCTGACATTTAATCTGAGTAAAGATTCCCTGTCTTAGATCAGTTAGGATCACCACTTTATTTTAAGAATGTGAAATGTCAGAATAATAGTATAGAGTATGATTTATTTCAGCTTTTATTTCTTTCACCGCATTCCCAGTGGGCCAGAAGTTTACATATACTCAATTAGTATTTGGTAGCATTGCCTTTAAATTGTTTAATTTTGGTCAAATGTTTCGGGTAGCTTTCCACAAGCTTCCCACAATAAGTTGGGTGAATTTTGGCCCATTCCTCCTGACAGAGCTGGTGTAACTGAGTCAGGGTTGTAGGCCTCCTTGCATGCTTTTTCAGTTCTGCCCACATATTTTCTATAGGATTGAGGTCAGGGCTTTGTGATGGCCACTCCAATACCTTGACGTCCTTAAGTCATTTTGTCACAACTTTGGAAGTATGCTTGGAGTCATTGTCCATTTGGAAGACGCATTTGCGACCAAGCTTTAACTTCCTGATTGATATCTTGAGATGTTGCTTCAATATATCCACATCATTTTCCTACCTCATGATGCCATCTATTTTGTGAAGTGCACCAGTCCCTTCTGCAGCAAAGCACCCCCACAACATGATGCTGCCAACCCCGTGCTTAACGGTTGGGATGGTGTTCTTCGGCTTGCAAGCCTCTCCCTTTTTCCTCCAAACATAACGATGGTCATTATGGCCAAACAGTTCTATTTTTGTTTCATCAGACCAGAGGACATTTCTCCAAAAAGTACGATCTTTGTCCCCATGTGCAGTTGCAAACTGTAGTCTGGCTTTTTTTATGGCGGTTTTGGAGCAGTGGCTTCTTCCATGCTGAGCGAACATTCAGGTTATGTCGATATAGGACTCGTTTTACTGTGGATATAGATACTTTCCTACCTGTTTCCTCCAGCATCTTCACAAGGTCCTTTGCTGTTGTTCTTGGATTGATTTGCACTTTTCGCACCAAAGTACGTTCATCTGTAGGAGACAGAACGCGTCTCTTTTCTGAGCAGTATGACGGCTGCGTGATCCCATGGTGTTTATACTTGCGTACTATTGTTTGTACAGATGAACGTGGTACCTTCAGGCGTTTGGAAATTGCTCCCAAGGATGAACCAGACTTGTGGAGGTCTACAAGGTGTTGGCTGATTTCTTTTGATTTTCCCATGATGTCAAAGCAACGAGGCACTGAGTTTGAAGGTAGGCCTTGAAATACATCCACAGGTGCACCTCCAATTGACTCAAATTATGTCAATTAACCTATCAGAAGCTTCTAAACCCATGGCTTAATTTTCTGGAATTGTCCAAGCTGTTTAAAGGCACAGTAAACTGTGATACAGTGAACTATAAGTGAAATAATCTGTCTGTAAACAACTGTGGGAAAAATTACTTGTGTCATGCACAAAGTAGATGTCCTAACCGACTTGCCAAAACTTTAGTTTGTTAACAAGACATTTGTGGAGTGGTTGAAAAACGAGTTTTAAAGACTCCAACCTAAGTGTATGTAAACATCCGACTTCAACTGTACATGCGTACCATTTCCTGCCATTTCATTTATTTTGAAAAAAAACTTTTTTACAGCCATAGAAAGTTCTTTCAAAGTCCACCTGAGCTGAGCCTTTTCGTTAGTTAGTGTTAGTGTTAATTAGATAAAGCTTATGATGTTCATCTTCCTGTTTGTGACCTTGTTCTGTTCTCTCTCAGGTACACCACTCTGTCATATCGTGCTCCTGAGATGGTAAACCTCTACAACAGCAAGATTATCACTACTAAAGCTGACATATGGGTGAGTGGACGTTGTATTTTAGATCTAGGCTTTAGTCATGGTATCAGTGCCAGCTTCTGATTTATATGGGGCTTTTTTACAATACACTTTTCAGCAATTTGTCACAGAATACCCATGAAAATTATATAAAATATAGATAAACTAAATGAAAACTTATAGCAAGTCTTTGGCCAGTGGCAAGAGGAATCTCAGGTAGTTGGTACAGTAGGACATTTGAAAAGACATATTTGTGTGGAGAAGCCTTTTCCCATCTTGTTTCTCAAGGCATTTGGATGTTTGTTCTAAATGTTATGTAACTTAAATAGTGGGTGTTGTGTGTGTGTGGAGGCCGGTAGCCTAGAGGTTAAGAGCATTGGGCCAGTAACCGAAATGTCGCTGGTTCGAATCCCAGAGCTGACTAGATGAAAAATCTGTCGATGTGCCTTTGAGCATGGCACTTAACCTTAATTGCTCCTGTAAGTTGCTCTGGATAACAGGGTCTGCTAAATGACTAATGTGTGTGGTGTGTGTGTGGTGTGTGTGTTCCCTCCCTCCCTCCAGGCGATGGGCTGTTTGCTGTATAAGCTGTGCTACTTCACTCTACCCTTCGGGGAGAGCCAGGTGGCCATCTGTGATGGGAGTTTCACCATTCCGGACAATTCCCGCTACTCCTACGACCTGCACTGCCTCATCCGTCAGTGTTCCACCACTCACTGTATCTGCTATGAAAATTAGTGTAGATTCTACAGTGCCATTACATATTTTAGAAGTACACTATATATACAAAAGTATGTGGACACCCCTTCAAATTAGTGGATTCGGCTGTTTTAGCCACACCTATTGCTGACAGGGGTATAAAATCGAGCACACAGCCATGCAATCTCCACAGACAAACACTTTCAACGTGGCACCATCATAGGATGCCACCTTTCCAACAAGTCAGTTTGTTAAATGTTTGCCCTGCAAGAGCTGCCCCGGTCAACTGTAAGTGGTGTTATTGTGAAGTAGAAACGTCTAAGAGCAACAATGGCTCAGCCTTGAAGCGCTAGGCAACACAAGTTCACAGAACGGGACTGCCGACTGCTGAAGCGAGTCGTGTTTAAAAATTGTCTGTCCTCCGTTGCAACACTCACTACCGAGTTCCAGACTGTCTCTGAATGTAACATCAGCACAAAGCTGTTCGTCGGGGGCTTCATGAAATGGGTTTCCATGCCCGAGCAGCCGCACACAAGCCTAAGATCACCATGCCCAATGCCAAGCGTCGGCTGGAGTGTTGTAAAGCTCGCCGCCATTGGAGCAGTGGATACGCATTCTCTGGAGTGATGAATTATGCTCCACCATCTGGCAGTCCAACGGACTAATCTAGGTTTGGCGATACCAGGAGAACGCTACCTGCCCCAACGCATAGTGCCAACTGTAAAGTTTGGTGGAGGAGGAATAATGGTCTGGGGCTGTTTTTCATGGTTCGGGCTAGGCCCCTTAGTTCTAGTGAAGGGAAATCTTAATGCTACAGCATCAAATCAAATTGTTTTAGTCACATGCGCCGAATACAACAGGTATACCTTACAGTGAAATGCTTACTTACGAGGCCCTAACCAACAATGCAGTTTAAAAAAAGTACGGATAAGAATAAGAATTAAAAGTAAGAAGTAATTAAAGAGCAGCAGTAAAATAACAATGGCGAGACAGGGGGGTACCGGTAGAGTCAATGTGCGGGGGCACCGGTTAGTTGAGGTAATATGTACATGTAGGTAGAGTTATTAAAGTGACTATGCATAGATGATAACAACAGAGAGTAGCAGCGGTGTAAAAGAGGGGGGGGGGGGGGCAATGCAAATAGTCTGGGTAGCCATTTAATTAACTATTTCCCCATCTTGTTAAGAATTCTCATGGCTTGGGGGTAGAAGCTGTTTAGAAGCCTCTCGGACCTAGACTTGGCGCTCCGGTACCGCTTGCTGTGCAGTAGCAGAGAGAACAATCTCTGACTAGGGTGGCTGGAGTCTTTGACAATTTTTAGGGCCTTCCTCTGACACCGCCTGGTGTAGAGGTCCTGGATGGCAGGAAGCTTGGCCCCGGTGATGTTCTGGGCCGTTCGCACTACCCTCTGTAGTGCCTTGAGATCGGAGGCCGAGCAGTTGCCATACCAGGAAGTGATGCAACCAGTCAGGATGCTCCCGATGGTGCAGCTGTAGAGCCGTTTGAGGATCTGAGGACCCATGCCAAATCTTTTCAGTCTCCTGAGGGGGAATAGGTTTCGTCTTACCCTCTTCACGACTGTCTTGACCTTCTAGACATTTCTGGATTATTCTAGACGATTGTGTGATTCTAACTTGGTGGCAACAGTTTGAGGAAGTTTCCTGTTTCAGCATGACAATGCTCCCGTGCACAAAGCAAGGTCTATACAGAAACGTTTTTCGAGATTGGTGTGGAAGAACTTGACTGGCCTACACAGAGCCCTGACCTCAATCCCATTGAACACCTTTGGGATGAATTGGAACGCCGACTGCGAGCCAGGCCTAATTGCCCAACATTAGTGCACGACCTCACTAATGATCTTGTGGCTGAATGGAAGCAAGTCCCCCCAGCAATGTTCCAACATCTAGTGGAAAGCCTTCCCAGAAGAGTGGAGGCTGTTATAGCACCAAAGGGGGACCCATCTCCATATTAATGCCCGTGATTTTGGAATGAGATGTTCGATGAGCAGGTGTCCACATACTTTTGTCCACTTAGTGTATATAGTATCAGTCCTGTACAACATGTTACCTCTTCATCTAACCATGCTTAATCTACCTGTTGTGGGATAGTCGCTCTGGATAAGAGCGTCTGCTAAATGACTTAAATGTAAATGTAAAATAGTCAGTGTGTTGCTTTTGTCTCTTCTGGTGTGGTTTGATTGGTGTCTCACTTTTTCTCTCACCCACCTCCTCCACCTCTCCTTCTCATTCTGTTGGTGTTTGTCAGGGTACATGCTGGAGCCCGACCCTGACAAAAGACCTGACATCTACCAGGTGTCCTACTTTGCTTTTAAACACGCTCGTCGGGACTGCCCTGTTCAGAATGTTAAGGTCAGTCTTTCTCTGCTCTGGAGACAGTCTACACTGAGTGTACAAAACATTAGGAACACCTTCCTGTTATTGAGTTGCACTGCCTTTTGGGCTCAGAACAGCCTCAGTTCATTGGGGCATTCCACAGGGATGCAGGCCCCTGTTGACTCCAATGCTTCCCACAGTTGTGTGAAGTTGGCTGGGTATCCTTTGGTTGGTGGACCATTCTTGAGACACACAGGAAACTGTTGAGTGTGAAAAACCCAGCAGCGTTGTAGTTCTTGATGCACTCAAACCGGTCCGCCTGGCACCTACTACCATACCCCGCTCAAAGGCGCTTAAATCTTTTGTTTTGCCCATTCACCTTCTGACTGGCACATCTCAGTTGTCTCAAGGCTTAGAAATCATTCTTTAACCTGTCTCCTCCCCTTCATCTACACTAATTTTGAAGTGGATTTAACAAGTGACATCAATAAGGGATTATAGCTTTCACCTGAATTCACCTGGTCAGTCTATGTCATGGAAAGAACAGGTGTCCTTAATGTTTTGTACACTCAGTGTATGTGGGTCAGTCTATCTCTGTGCTAGGGTGTCTCTCTAGTGTTTCCTGTATGTTTATGTTCTCTGCTCTGACATTGGCCTCAGGGCCAGATCTACCAATGTTCTATTCAATCCATGCCTGAATCTACTGAATGTGCTTGTCATATGGATCCATTCCCTCCCAAATATGAATTTCCAATACTTTTACCTGTAATCATATAGAACTCTCCAATTCCTGCTCAACTCCCTGAGCCGATCAAAGCCAGCGAGGCTGCTGCAGCGAAGAAGAGCCTGAGCCAGACACAGAGTAAGGCCAGGTAAGTCTGTGGTGTTTGTCATACAGGGAGCTGCCTGAGTAATCTTGTAGTTGTTGTTATTATATGCAGCAGTATTGAGGCCAGTATCCATGTTTTTTCAGTTGTGTGTTCTCTGTTCTGCTTTAACATCATTCATAAGGTAATTTCATACCATTGACAAGTTGATCACCAACTCTCACCTTTTTCCCCCCAGACTGACAGACCCCATCCCCACCACTGAGACCTCCATCACGCCCCGGCAGAGGCCCAAAGCGGGCCATGCCCAGCCCAGCGCTGGGATCCTACCCATCCAGCCGGCTGCCCTCACCCCTCGCAAACGGGCCAACCTACCTGCCGGGGGGGCCCTTCCTCTTGGTATGAACCCTCTGTCACTCTGCCTATTTACTGAGGCATGTTAAAAGTGAATTCAGAAAGTATTCACACCCCTTGACTTTTTCCACATTTTGTTGTGTTACAAAGTAGGATTTAATTTTCTTTTTTTTTGGTCAACGATTGTCGCGGATTTTCAGTACTGAGAGAGACTTGGTCATTTCTTCAAACAATCATCTTTATTTAATATTGATAAATTATTGCAATAATGAGACCGTCAGCCCAACAGTCTTGACTGACTGTTAGGCTGAGAGTATGAATCATACAGACAATGCACAGTTCATATAGCTAATACCCAGAATGCTTGGTTCCACCCCTCCCATAAAGATTTTTATTTTGTATTTATTTCACCTTTATTTAACCAGGTAGGCCAGTTGAGAACAAGTTCTCATTTACAACTGCGACCTGGCCAAGATAAAGCAAAGCAGTGCGACAAAAACAACAACACGGAGTTACACACGGGATAAACAAACGTACAGTCAATAACACAATAGAAAAATCTGTAAACAGTGTGTGCAAATGAAGTAAGGAGGTAAGGCAATAAATAGGCCAATAGTGGTGAAGTAATTACAATGTAGAAATTTACACTGGAGTAATATATGTGCAGATGAGGATGTGCAAGTAGAAATACTGGTGTGCAAAAGAGCAGAAAAACAAAAACAAATATGGGGATGAGGTAGGTAGTTGGTTGGATGGGCTATTTACAGATGGGCTGTGTACAGCTGCAGCGATCGGTAAGCTTCTCTGACAGCTGACGCTTAAAGTTAGTGAGGGAGATATAAGTCTCCAACTTCAGTGATTTTTGCAATTCGTTCCAGTCTTGGCAGCAGAGAACTGGAAGGAAAGGCGGCCAAAGGAGGTGTTGGGTTTGGAGATGACCAGTGAAATATACCTTCTGGAGCGCGTGCTACGGGTAAGTGTTGCTATGGTGACCAGTGAGCTGAGATAAGGCGGAGCTTTACCTAGCAAAGACTTATAGATGACCTGGAGCCAGTGGGTTTGGCGACGAATATGTAGCGAGGACCAGCCAACAAGAGCGTACAGGTCGTAGTGGTGGGTAGTATATGGGGCTTTGGTGACAAAACGGACGGCACTGTAATAGACTGCATCCAATTTGTTGAGTAGAGTGTTGGAGGCTATTTTGTAAATGACATTGCCAAAGTCAAGGATCGCTAGGATAGTCAGTTTTACAAGGGTATGTTTGGCAGCATGAGTGAAGGAGGCTTTGTTGTGAAATAGGAAGCCGATTCTAGATTTCACTTTGGATTGGAGATGCTTAATGTGAATCTGGAAGGAGAGTTTACAGTCTAGCTTGGGGGGCACCATGAGCCACTTTGGGCTTTCCTGTCTTTTTCTGCCCCTGGTGTTATCTTAACCTCCGACCCTGGCCTAATTTCCCAGGCCAGGATGTCTAAGAACCATTGAGGCATTTATTCTACTCCTCTCTTTCCCTGTCACAACCACCCCACATCCTGTCCCTGGAAGGCCAGCTGTAGGTTTTATCACCAGGAAGCTAGAGTGGACACCATACAACTCAGCATTAGCAGGACAGAAATATCTCACTGTTTAAGTAAATAATTGTTACATTTCCAACAAGTCAGGTGAATAAAGAAATTTTTCCCTCACACGATCTACGCAAAATATTGTGTAATGTCAAAGTTGAAGAAAAATTCTAACATTTGTAAAAAATTAAACACTAATATACAGTATCTTGATTTGATAAGTGTTCAACCCCCCGAGTCAATATATGTTAGAATCACCTTTTGGCAGCGATTACAGCTGTGAGTCTTTCTGGGTAACTCTCTAATAGCTTTCCACACCTGGATTGTGCAACATTTGCCTGTTATTCTTTTCAAAATGTTTCAAGCTCTGTCAAATTGGTTGTTGATCATTGCTAGACAACCATTTTCAGGTCTTGCCATAGATTTGAAAATAGATTTAAGTTAACTGTAACTCAGCCACTCAGTGTTCTTGGTATGCAACTCCAGTGTAGATTTGGCCTTGTGTTTTAGGTTATTGTCCTGCTGAACGGTGAATTAATCTCCCAGTGTCTGGTGGAAAGCAGACTGAACCAGATTTACCTCCAGGATTTTGCCTGTGCTTAGTGCCAATCCGTTTATGTTTTATCCTGAAAAATTCCCCAGTTCTTAATGATTACAAGCATACCCATAACTTGATGCAGCACCACTATGCTTGAAAATATGGAGAGTGGTACTCAGTAATGTGTTGTATTGGATTTGTCACAAATATAACACTTTGTACTCCAGAACTTATTTAGGCTTGCCTTAACAAAGAGTTTGAATACTTATTGACTCAAGACATTTCAGATTTTCATTTTTTATTAATAAAAAAAATAATAATAATGTATTTCCACTGACATTATGGCGTATTGTGTAGGTCAGTGAAAAATATTTGTAAATTAATCAATTTTAAACTCAGGCTGTAACACAATAACATTTGGAAAATCAAAGGGTGTGAATACTTTCTGAAGGCACTGTAGCTACTCAAGAGATAAACAGAAGTGACTGAGGTAGATTCTCTACCCTAATGGCAGTAGCTAAGTTGGAGAAAATGGAAGTAAATAAAGATGGCGGACAGTGGGTACTAGCCATGATAAATAAATGTCTGCCTAAGTGGGCATGTACCCAAATAAGCTAGCTAGTTAACATCGAGCTGGACCTGCACTGACCTAAAACAGTTGTTTTCCCCTCTTTCGGTAACTCAAAGAAATGCCTCTGGGTGCAAACTGTTCAGAACATTCTGCGAAATTTGGTTGACTTATTTCACAAATTAGATCTTAGTTATATTTAGTCAAACATTATATGGCTCTCTTTAGAAACAAATGGCTGGTATGCTTAGAATGTCTCTCAACAGTTTCATCTAATGAGGTCTTGCCAGTGATGTATATAGCATGCAATATATTTTCTTAGTTTCATGGCTTGTATAGTAACCATATTCTGTACTCCTCGCAGGAGTGAACTTAAACCTTGCCCAGCAAGCGGCAGCCCTCCAATCACAGAAGGCACAGAACACAGCTCCACTTCAGCCAGCGACTGGCCAATCACATAGCCCTCCCAGTGAGGCCATACCCCAGCTGGGTGGAAAGCCCCAGGCTGGTGCTCAGCAGAAGCAGGTAAACTCAGGCAGCCAGCTAACACCCAAACCCACAGCCATACTACCCTGCATCCCACTGCTGGCTTCTCTCTGAAGCTAAGCAGGGTTGGGTCTGGTCGATCCTTGGATGGGAGACCAGGGGCTGTTTGTACCATGCGTCTCAGAATAGGAGTGCTGATCTAGGTTTCTGCTGCAAAAATAACTGCCATCACCAGGTGGGGGTGGATGACGTGTCTTCTGAGCATCTGGAAGCGTTTAATGAATCTAATCAATTACAGGACAAAACCCTGCAAGTAAAAAAAAAAGATTTAAGTGGGTTAATATAATTATGGTTATTTGCAACAACAACAAAAAAATTATGAAGACAATTTTTCTCTTTACCCTCTAACGGGTCTGGTAAAATTAATTTCAAAGAAATATAGCTAATTTATTTCATAGGATTTTGTTGCTTAGTGACACATCCACTTATGCCAGCTGTAAAGTGCCATCTGTATGACAAGCTGCTGCCTCAGGGTTGGGTTATTGTTCAGCCAACCTTTGTATAGACTGTCATCATGGAACAAGCTTAGATAAGTAGGTCATTGAAGTGCAGGAAACTCTTGACCAAACAGAGAAGAAGTGTGCATTAGGGAGGAAATTGGATGAAAAAAAACTTTACCATACAATTGCACCCCATTATATTTTCCTGTGATTACATTTTTTACAGTCTCCTCCTATTGCAACAATGGGTCCTTAGTTTTTAGGTAGGTAAGACAGTTTTACGGTATACCGGTATATAATTGTGAAAAAGTGAAGTGTTATGCAGGTGAACCCATGATAACAGCCACAGGCATTCTTAGTGGCACACTGTGTTGTCTGTGTGTGAAGCAGCTTTGTCTTCGTTGTCTCGGTTTTTTGACGCTGTGTGCTGTCCTACGTCTTTGTGTGGTAGCCAGGACAGTTGCAGCAGCAGCCTATCGCAGCAGTGGGAGGAGTCCCACCTGTGCAGACCAAGGCGGAGGCCCCGAGCACCCCTCAACAGGCCTTGCCTCTCCCGGTGGCCAGTCCTTCCCCTCAGAAGGCCCAGGCTCCGTCCAGCCCAGCCCCACCCAAAGCCCCAGCACGTCGTAAGCAGGCCAGCCAGAGCCAGGCCCAGCAGCAACCATCCGCTCAGCCTACTCCAGCCCATCCTCCAGCTGCACTACAGCCTACAGCTCGGCAGCAACCAGTTCCTCAACAACCAGTTGCCCAGCAACCAGTAGCTCAGAAAGAAGCGGCCCAGCATCCACCTGTCAAGACCCAGTCCACCCCTGCCAAGACCAGTCACAACACAGCTGAGACTGAGACGGTAACATACCTGCAGCCTGCACCGCGTCTGCTCCCTGAGCTGTCAGACACACTCAAAACCTGCTTGAAAGTGACATCAGGCCATCCATTGTTCCACCCAGCCATCTATCGTCATGCCAATGCCAATGCCATCAAATCAAATGTATTTATATAACCCTTCTTACATCAGCTGATATTTCAAAGTGCTGTACAGAAACCCAGTCTAAAACCCCAAACAGCAAGCAATGCAGGTGTAGAAGCACGGTGGCTAGGAAAAACTCCCTAGAAAGGACAAAACCTAGGAAGAAACCTAGAGAGGAACCAGGCTATGAGGGGTGGCCAGTTCTCTTCTGGCTGTGCCGGGTGGAGATTATAACAGAACATGGCCAAGATGTTCAAATGTTCATAAATGACCAGCATGGTCAAATAATAATAATCACAGTAGTTGTCGAGGGTGCAGCAAGTCAGCACCTCAGGAGTAAATGTCAGTTGGCTTTTCATAGCCGATCATTAAGAGTATCTCTACCGCTCCTGCTGTCTCTAGAGAGTTGCAAACAGCAGGTCTGGGACAGGTAGCACGTACGGTGAACAGGTCAGGGTTCCATAGCCGCAGGCAGAACAGTTGAAACTGGAGCAGCAGCACGGCCAGGTGGACTGGGGACAGCAAGGAGTAATCATGCCAGGTAGTCCTGAGGCATGGTCCTAGGGCTCAGGTCCTCCGAGAGAGAGAAAGAGAGAATTAGAGAGAGCATACTTAAATTCACACAGGACACCGGATAAGACAGGAGAAATACTCCAGATATAACAGACTGACCCTAGCCCCCGACACAAACTACTGCAGCATAAATACTGGAGGCTGAGACAGGAGGGGTCAGGAGACACTGGAGACATCAGCCTTCATCATTTTGCTGTCTTTTCAGTTTTGTTCGTTAGTGTTGTTCTCTCATTGACTTGAAACACTGCAACATTGTGAATGTTTGAATGACCCTCATTTCTGTGTGATAGACTTTTTTTCTTTTTTTCCTGTCCGTCTTTCACTTCATTTTACTTTGTTTCCCTCATTTTCTTTAGTGTTGTATGTATTTGTATTTGGCATTGAAAGTGAATAATTAGTGAGTGTTATTGGGTTTTGTTATTTTTCATGAGTCGTCCTCTGTTTAATTCTTCTCCCTTCAGTTGGACTGTGAGATTTGTATTGTTTATATTATTGTTTCTTATACTTCCTCTCTCCGTCCCTCTGTCCATGACTCCGCACCACTCTCCAAAGGCAGCAGAGCGCACCCCGAGTAACGTTACCCAGCATGCAGTCGGTGGGCTACCTGGAAGTAACTCCGGCCTACTACTGCAAGAGGCCACAGCAGAGGATGACCTCAACCAGTTAATGTAAGATATGCATGACATCATCACCAGAAATATCAGCCTTAGTTAAATATGTCTAGATTTCAATGTGTAATAAAAAGCATGAGCTGGCGCACACCCGCTGAAAATTATTTTGTGTAAAGGTGCTGACTAACAGCGAATAAACTGTAAACTATAAAAAATAAATAGAGTCGCACACTCTATATATAAACTCCTAGTATTTAATTGGGTAAACCACCAACGTTTTGGCATCACTTCTTTAGTGTGTAACAACAAATTGACCTGTTCCGGCATTTGTGTGTTTTTCCAGATCTGTCGGTAAAACTCCACCCAATTCCACCCGGTCCCTTCAGCAGAGTGTGTGTGAACCAGCACAAGACGGCAACTTAGCGGCCTTTGCCCATTCCCCTACCCTTGGCCCTGCCACCGGTTCCCCCACGCAGCCTGCCTGGAACCCTTTTGGTGATGATGACTTCTCCAATCTCGGTGCAGAGCAACTGATTAACAAAGACCTGGTTGATGAACAGGCTGATGGTGAGGCTGTTTGTGTGTGTGCGCATGTGCGTGTTGCACACACAACGGAATACTGTGTGTTCTCAATTCTAAGAGATAGGTGCTAAAAATACACCCTTAGACCTAATTTCTAACATATCCTCTGCTGTAATCGGATTTCCAATCAGATAAAGCTGTATCATTCACTTTGACCTTATCGCTATTAGACGTGGCTGCAGAAGAAGAGGTGGAGACGGCCCCCACAGAGGAACTGATACCTGGCCTGCTGGAGGTCTCCTCCCCTGGGGAAACAACCCCCCAACCTGCTGGTGAGACCCTTCTCATCTCCATCACTCATAGTGGTTCAGTCCTCTCTGGCTCAGTCGGTAGAGCGTGGTGCTTGCAACGCCAAGGGTTGTGGGTTCAATTCCCACTGGCGCCACCCATACGTAAAATGTATGCATGTCACTTTGGATTGAAGTCACTTTGGATTGAAGCGTCTGCAAAATGGCATATATTAATATTATATTAATGTCCCTACAGTATACAGTGCCTTCGGAAAGTATTCAGACCCCTTGACTTTTTACATATTTTGTTATGTTACAGCCTCATTCTAAAAATGTATTAAAGTCGATGGCTTGATAGTTTTTTGCAGATCACACAGCCGTCATACCACTCAGGAAGGAGACGCGTTCTGTCTCCTAGAGATCAAATCAAATCGAATGTTATTTGTCACATACACATGGTTAGCAGATGTTAATGCGAGTGTACGAAATGCTTGTGCTTCTAGTTCCGACAATGCAGTAATAACCAACGAGTAATCTAACCTAACAATTCCACAACTACTACCTTATACACACAAGTGTAAAGGGATAGAGAATATGTACATAAAGATATATGAATGAGTGATGGTACACAACGGCATAGGCAAGATGCAGTAGATGGTATCGAGTACAGTATATACATATGAGATGAGTAATGTAGGGTATGTAAACATAAAAGTGGCATAGTTTAAAGTGGCAAGTGATACATGTATTACATAAAGATGGCAAGATGCAGTAGATGATATAGAGTACAGTATATACATATACATATGAGATTAGTAATGTAGGGTATGTAAACATTATATTAAGTGGCATTGTTTAAAGTGGCTAGTGATACATTTTTTACATCAATTTTTCAATTATTGAAGTGGCTAGAGTTGAGTCAGTATGTTGGCAGCAGCCACTCAATGTTAGTGATGGCTGTTTAACAGTCTGATGGCCTTGAGATAGAAGCTGTTTTTCAGTCTCTCGGTCCCTGCTTTGATGCACCTGTACTGACCTCGCCTTCTGGATGATAGCGGGGTGAACAGGCAGTGGCTCGGGTGGTTGTTGTCCTTGATGATCTTTATGGCCTTCCTGTGACATCGGGTGGTGTAGGTGTCCTGGACCGGTGATACGTTGTGCAGACCTCACTACCCTCTGGAGAGCCTTACGGTTGTGGGCGGAGCAGTTGCCGTACCAGGCGGTGATACAGCCCGACAGGATGCTCTCGATTGTGCATCTAGAAGTTTGTGAGTGCTTTTGGTGACAAGCCGAATTTCTTCAGCCTCCTGAGGTTGAAGAGGTGCTGCTGCGCCTTCTTCACAACGCTGTCTGTGTGGGTGGACCAATTCAGTTTGTCCGTGATGTGTACGCCGAGGAACGTACTTTGGTGCGAAAAGTGCAAATCAATCCCAGAAAAACAGCAAAGGACCTTGTGAAGATGCTGGAGGAAACAGGTATGAAAGTATCTCTATATCCACAGTAAAACGAGTCCTATATCGACATAACCTGAAAGCCCACTCAGCAAGGAAAAAGCCACTGCTCCAAAACCTCCATAAAAAAGCCAGACTACAGTTCGCGTCTGCACATGGGGACAAAGATCGTACTTTTTGGAGAAATGTCCTCTGGTATGATGAAACAAAAATAGAACTGTTTTGCCATAATGACCATCGTTATGTTTGGAGGAAAAGGGGGGGGCTTGCAAGCCGAAGAACACCATCCCAATCGTGAAGCACGGGGGTGATAGCATCATGTTTTGGGGGTGCTTTGCTGCAGGAGGGATTGTGCACTTCACAAAATAAATGGCATCATGAGGATGGAAAATTATGTGGATATATTGAAGCAACATCTCAAGACATCAGTCAGGAAGTTAAAGCTTGGTCGCAAATGGGTCTTCCAAATGGACAATGACCCCAAGCATACTTCCAAAGTTGTGGCAAAATGGCTTAAGGACAACAAAGTCAAGATATTGGAGTGGCCATCACAAAGCCCTGACCTCAATCCTATAGAAAATGTGTGGGCAGAACTGAAAAAACGTATGTGAGCAAGGAGGCCTACAAACCTGACTCAGTTACACCAGCTCTGTCAGGAGGAATGGGTCATGTCAGGAGGAATGAGATGAAAGAAATATCAGCTGAAATGAATCATTCTCGCTACTATTATTCTGACACTTCACATTCTTAAAATAAAGTGGTGATCCTAACTGACCTAAAACAGGGAATTTTTTGTAGGATTAGGAGTTGTGAAAAACTGAGTTTAACTGTATTTGGCTATGTTGTATGTAAACTTCCCGACTGTAGATTCACAAACTGTTTTATTTCCTCATCGTCTACTGGCGCGTGCGTGCCTTTCCAAATCATGTCCAATCAATTGAATTGTCCCCAGGTAAACTCCAATGAAGTTGTAGAAACATCTCAAGGATGATCAATAGAAACAGGATGCCCCTGAGATTAATTTGAGATTCTCATAGCAAAAGCTCTGAATACTTATTGATGTAAATAAGGAATTTCCTTTTTTTTTTTTTATATATACAAAAAAAAATCTTATTTGTGCTATTGTGTGTAGTTTAATGAGGGAAAAAAATTATTGAATCAATTTCAGAGTAAGACTGTCACGTAACAAAAAGTCAAAGTGTCCGAATACTTTCCGAATACGCTGTATCTCTCAGATATTCCCATAGCTCCCCTTCCTTTGTTCTTTCTTCCTTTAGCAATCAGATGCTCCATTCTCCATTACAATCATCTCCAGTGACACACCCATAGAAATCCTATAATTCACTATTCTATATGTCATACTATGGACATAAAGGAAGGGAACTCTGCTACTCCTCCACTCTCCAACCAAGGTGCATGAACTGAGGAGCTACTGAAATGAAGAGAAAGTTCAGCAACTCTTGGAGGACAGTAGAAGTTCATAAAAGTGCTTATTTATTCCTGCTGAGTGAATGGTCCTCTGTGACCTCATCAGTGGAAATCTGAACTCTAAGCTCAGCAGAAATTCCTTTCTGAGAGCTTTCATTAACTCTGCATGCTCAAAATCCCTAGCTAGCCATTTAATGGGATGTCTTCACTGAATAACTGACCAAGAAAACACTGTGTCTTTGCCTTGAACTATCCATGCCCAATCATCTCTACTTATCAGACGCAGATGGACAACATGCCATGCTTTGTGTATCTCTGCAGTGTTCATTAGTGTATGTCTGTTTTGTTGTCTTTTCTCTGCTGCACCAGTAGAGCAATCTGAAGACATCCTTGGACTGGATACAGGAGAGTCTTTGTTGACGGTTCCGGTCCCTTTCAGCACCCTAGCACTCTCAGACACTCCAGGTAAGGTTGTGTCCCTTTCTATTTCTATAAGCACACTCCAAATCACTTACCCCACATAGAGCATCAACACAACATACTGAGATGCTGCATTCGTAAATCCACTCTGGCAATCTACTCCGAGTTCAGAGCACTCAGGTTTGAGAGTGCCAGAGTGCAGAATAACTGATGCATTTACGAAGACGTTACATGCCTGTTGTTTTGACAGGTGCCAGTAAACATCAGGCTGAAAAACAAACGCACCCTTGGAATTCACACACAATTAGTGTTCCTTAGTGGTCATGGTGACGTTTGGCTGTTTTAGTAAGTGGTTGTCAAAAACCATTCCAAGCCTAATCTTCTTTTATTTAAGTCACAAATGGAGCTCAAAATAATGCAGTACTTCATGTTGTAACGTGTGGGATATTGCTCTAAGAAAGCCAAAGTACTGGTAATCATGTTGCTAGCAGTGATGTACAGTGCTCTCTTTCCCAAGTTAAAGGGGCTAGAGTGGACTTGTGCTGTGCCTTGGTCCATGACTTAACTGTAAGTACAGAGTGGAGAGGCAGGAAGAGAGCAGATGTGTGAATGTGTTGTGTTGGGAGATGACCTGGTGTGTAGAGTGGTCTTTAGGGGGAACCCCAGATAGTGGATGTAGCTACTAGCCAGCTGTCTCTGTGTGACTGTGTTATGCATCTGGTGTGAAAATAACATTTAGGGTTTGGTGGCTGTGTGAACAAACGTCTCGATGTATGCAAGATATTCTAATCGCTTGTTAACTGGCTTGTTGGAATGTGATGGAAAGTTGACCTTGTTGGTTTTTATAACTTTTCTTCAAAGTGAACGGTTCCACTGCAAACTGTTTCTCTGCTTGAGATGAAGCTTTCATTCATCTGTAGGGTGATATTCTTTTCTCTATTTAGCTATATTCTAATGTGTTTGTCTCAGATTCTTTGTCTTAATATGTCATTCTTCAGCCATTCTGTTATCTTTTGTTTTATTCATCTGTAATTCATGAATTTATCCCCAACCTCTTTCATTTCCCAATTTTCTCATTCCCTCCATCTCTGTTTTGTTTAAGCTACTGGTACGTAAAAAAAAAAAAAAACTATGTTTTTAGTTGCATTTCTTTAGCAATATCATTGATTACAAAACCCTTGAAAGCTAATGTAAAAGTCAATCGCTTCATTAAACAATTGAAAACCGTTCTAGTTCCTTAAGGCTCCTATTGATGGAAATAATATCAATGGTGATAATGTAAATACCATGGCAGGTTGTCTCCATGGGGGCTGTCAATCACTTCTTGACTGGAAAGCTGCACTTGATAAACAAACATTACGTCTCAACCGTATCAGGTTATTTGGAACTAGGATACACTATTAGCCAGTAAATATAAATTATCAGCAATGTTTCATGTTGGCACCCCATGAACTAGGAAACGGGCCTTAACGACATGAGTGGGTTGAGTGGTTATAGTTGTAGTACAATAGCTTATCTATATAGGCCTATATGTAAGCGATAAATAAGGACGGTCTGTACATTCTCTGAAAGTAATAGATGACACAGGCTTGGAGGACGTGCAGCTGAGTCCATCCACGGAGTGCATATTAGTTCCAGAAATGTATACGATATTGTGGTCTCTGTCCTTGCATCACGTTATGTGCTGGAGGCTCAGCTGTACCATCATTTCCCCGCATTGAACACCCATCCTCTCACATTCCCTATAGCCTAGTTCCCTTTGCCCTCAGTCCTATTTATTATTTGTCCTTCACCTTCTCTTCTCCTCTTCCTTTCTTCACCCCTTTTCTCCATCCTCACAAACTCCGTAATTGCTGTTCTGGCATGACCATGTCAAATGCAGTATTTGCTAGCTAGAGTGTTGCTGCCACTCACTTTTTCTTACTGTTTTCTCCCTTTCCATTTACGCTTCCTCGCTCTTCATTTCTCTCTGGACCTTTAGAGAAGCTTATTGAGGGACTGAAGTCCCCAGATACACACCACCTGCTCCCTGACCTCCTGTCCATGGCTGATCCCTTTGGCAGAATGGTGGCGGAGGCTGTTAATGGTAAAATACTTTCACTCCTGGAGATTTCATTGCTGTACACACTTTGTTACATTTGTTTTTCCCAATGTAAATGTTTTACCGTGGAATACTCCATGGCAATATCCTCTGTCTGCCCTCAGTGCACCCTTTCGTCCTCTCTCCCTCTCTCTGCTTCCATTTCTCGTTCTCTTCCTCTCTCTTCCTCCCCATCTCCCTCTCTCTGCTTCCCTCTCTCCTTGTCTTTGTCTCTTCCTCCCTCTCTCTACATGTACAGTAGTGGGTCCAGCAGAGAACTCTCTTGTGAGTCTGGACTCTCTGATCCCTGGTCTGGAGGCTCCTATGTCCCAGTCTGAGACAGACTCAACGCTGCTTCATGGTTAGTTTTTGTCTCACAGGCAATGCGACACACAATCTAGATGCTTCCAGAATTGAATGCAACAGTGGAAGAAGATTATGTAGATCTGACGAAACCAAAATGTTTTGGTTTCTGTTATTACTGATAATACCACCTGCCTCGACACTGGTCTTTGATCATTGCATAAGATTTTCAGAGGACGGAGTGGAGCCAGCCCATTGAGTACAATGAGGCTGTCTGATTGATATTTTGAGTGTCTGTCTACCCAGCTAACAGTTCTAGGGAGATAGAATGTTTTTGTAATGTTACCCATAATGTTCCCCTAATGTGTGTCCAGTTTTCCGTTAGGGGAACATTCTATCTATGTTAGCAAAAACCTTCTGACAACCTTTTTAACATATTTTGGTGTGAAAGTTAGGAGAACATTCCCTTAATGTCTAAAATGTGGTTACAATGTTTTCAGAATATTCTACAACGTTCTAGATGCATTTTATGGGACGTTGCAAGAACATTTGTGTCCAGTTTTCTAAGGGTTAGGAGAATATTCCATCAACATCACATCAAACATACACAGAACATGGTTGCCATGTTTTCAGAATATACAATATTCATGTTCTAAACACGTTTCATGAGAACGTTGCAAGAACATTCCTGTGTATCAGTTGTCAGGACGTTGCTTGATGGTGCCAAAGAAACATTCTCCCCCCAAAAATGTTTTTGTTACACATCACGCCTTGTTACTGTTGCCAAGCCCATTGAGGCCCATTGCGTGCAGCTCAACCTCCACTTAGGCTACTGCTAGTAGATTGAGCACTGTGCTCAACAATGCCTGCAAAAGTGGTTTAAAATGGCTAATAATCAAAAACACAAAGCAATGTTAAACAATAAGACATGATCACTGAAAGTAACTAATCAAATGTTCAAGTAGATCTACCGAATAATAACAGTTTTGGAATTGATAAATGGAAGTTGAAACTAAGTATTTTTTTTATGCTGGTGTTCATATATTAGTGTTTGTGAAACACCAAAAGGGAAGTATATTATACATAAGAATACCTCATGTTGGAAGTACTGAAAAAGCTGATGCAGATAGTTAGCTCATTTTTTAATGGTTTCAAAGGAAACCTCCCCATACCCCTACTTACGGTTGGATACTTTGATGTTTAGTGCCTCTATTACTATACATTCTATACTATAGCATGACATTGAGAGCTATTAGGAACACGTGGATTATTTTTCATCCTTTGTCCTTGGCGCTTACTATCTAGTTATTATACATGATACAGTAATATATTTTGGCCATATCCTGGAGATATCCTGAACTAAACATTCCAGTCTAACCCTCGACCCCCCCCCCCCCCCCTTTCCCACTCCCCTCTCTCCAACAGATCACTTGCTTGGGGAGGACTCTCTGATGGGTTGCTCTCTCATCTCTCCCCCTTCTGGAGCCTCCTCTCTCTCCTCTGCTCCCGCTTCTGCTGCCTTTAGGTCTGTTCTGGAAGAGTTTGACCTGGCATCTGGGGGTTCCACCCAGTTTCTGTCAGGTAAGGCTCTGTTTCCAAAATCACATGCCCACAACAAGCCCAAACTGAACCACTTAGTCCTACAATTGGAGAGGCAGGAGTGCTGCCACTTATACTTGATGTGTACCGTAGGAACAAATGGTTTGGTTCTCCCTGTTAGGAAGCTAGCTGTTCTCCCTGTTAGGAAGCTAGCTGTTCTCCCTGTTAGGAAGCTAGCTGTTCTCCCTGTTAGGAAGCTAGCTGTTCTCCCTGTTAGGAAGCTAGCTGTTCTCCCTGTTAGGAAGCTAGCTGTTCTCCCTGTTAAGAGAGACAACTACACTAGCAGGCTACTGACTTGCAGTCTAACTCTAACCCTCTGTAGTTGTGTGGCACACTGCTCTCTAACTCGCCTTATCTGCTTCCTCCTTTATCTCTCTACCTTTCTGACATTTCTAATTCTTCCTTTATACTCTTGGTTGTGCTGCTTGCTTTACTCAATGCTTGTCCCAAACACCTTAACCTCCCCTTCCCCTTCCTCCTTTCTCGGCTCCATCTTCTGCAGACTCCTCTGATCTCCTGATTCCAGGCTTTGAGCCTCCGCCCAGTGCAGAGAAAGGCAACAAGGATGAGTTTGACCCCATCCCTGTCATGGTCTCCTCCCAAGGTAAGCCCAGTGGGCTTCCAGCCTTCACACTGAGGCAGGGAGTCTCTGTCCTGTCCCACTGAGATTGCCATTCATACCTAAACCATACCCTGCTCCCCCTTCCCCTTGTAGATTCATCTGAGTAGCCATCCTCGCTCTGTTTAGTTATTCCTTAACACTCTTAGATTGTATCTGGAGAGAAATTCCTCTTCCTGTCTTTCTCTGTCTTCTGTAACCTTATCTTCTCTCCCTCTTTTCCCTGGCATCTGCTCTTTCTTACTTACCTCCCTTGCTTTCCCCCCCTGTCCCCCCTGCTTCGCCTTGGCCCACCTCCCTACCGCCCTCCTCTCTGTCCGGACAGTTTCAGGAGGCCACTCTCGAAGTAACAGTGGCAGCTCTGAGTCCAGCCTTCCCAGCTTGACCCGCTCCCTGCTCATGGTGGACCAGCTCATCGACCTGTAGAGGGCGGTGGGGAGCCGGGACACTAAAGAGAGGGGGAGTGGGGGGATGGAGAGACGAGGTAGAAGTATTGATGCTGGAGAGGAAAATAGACCCCACCATTAGTCGTTATACCCCTACACCATTCATCACCAACGCTTGTTCCATGGGAACTCCTGCTGTCATTCCGAACGCACTGGGCCATAGAGTTCTAGAATCATTGTCCTGTCTGTGTTTGTCCCATCATGCCTCTGATATTGATTCCCGTCATGTCCACCACTTTTCTTCTACCCCCCTCTGCCCTCTCATATCATGCTCTCACAGCATTTAGGCCTATGTTCTGTTGCCTTCTGCGGTCATCATGGCAAACAAGTTCATGGCACACTGCTTCTAACTTTTGCGTTCATGGCACCCTAACAATATAACTTTTGCTTTCACGACACACTAACTTTTTCTAGCTTTTGTATTTGTCACTCTAACTTGATCCAAGAGTTCTTCTTTCTGTAGACCAGGGTCAAATGTTTCACCATGTTTTACTCCTATCTCTCTGGTCAGTCTTGTCCTGTAAGCAACCAGATAATTCCACTATTGTTGTTAGTAGATGTTGTTATGGTGGACAAGTAGATGTTTTGTCTCCTGCCTTTCTCCAGGGTTATATTTCACTTGGATTATTATTTGCGCACATTTGGTAACAATATCAAAACATTGATTTCTTCTAAACATTTTGAGTTGTACTGTAGAACGTTGCAAAATTGGTTGTCTGTCTGCCAATTTAGTTTTCCACATTCCAGTGGCTGAGTTGTCAGGGATTGTGTTTTAACCCTTAGCGTGAGGTATCATAGCCGGCGTGATGGGATAGATGTCATATCTAAAATGACAGATTTTGATAAAAAATGACTGATTACTCCACCAGCTGGTCCAGAGGTTGAGCCTCCCTGTGGACGCATCCTCCCAGCTGCCATTAGCAGAGCACTGTAAGAGCCACCAGGCAGGTTACCTGTCTATGGTCAAAATGAGGTAGGAAGTTATTCAAAAAAGTTACAAGTTAGCACCAACATACTTTTTAAAGCCTACATTAACATAAATATGGAGCTAACATTCCCAAAGGAAGAAGCTAAGATTTAAAAACACCAGCTTGGCTAGGGACTCAGCTGCACATTGACAACATTGATGCTTTTCTAAAGCATTTGCTTGTTTTCCTCTCGTTGACCTCTCTTTAGCCTGACTATACAGACAGTCGGTCAATATCATCCCTTTCATTTCAGCCTGTTTGTGCCCACGCAATCCTTTCATTCTATTCAAACATGCATTCCCACAGAAAGTCCATTCCTACTTGTACATAGATCCTATATTCCAGTCATTTATCGGCCCTACATAATGTATGTATATCTCCAATACCCACAGACTCTGATCCAGTGATCATACGTGTGGTTCCTCTCGTGTAAAAAGTTAACGTTACAAAACATGTATGTCCTCTGTTACTCAGCGGTCATCATAGCTTACATTGTGAAAAAAATATATAGAAAAGTTTATTTCATATACAGCTAATAATAAATGTGAATATGAATAGAGTGTTAGAGAATGAATGTATGAAATTAATATCATTATAAATAAAGATTCATATATTTAAATATAATTCTTAAGATGACTATTATAGACGAATACTTTGTTTTTCCTGTGCAGCTGTGTTTTTTCCGCCATATTTCTCCCCAGATTCCTATTGGGACATTATCAAAACATACAGTTATGACAATCTTAGCTTTGATCTGTTGTTGAGGGTTGGGTAGGATTTCTCCTTCAAGTAGTGTCTATTAACTTGCCTTGACCTAAGGAGGGTTTTATTGCAAACAAACTAGTTTGTTGTACATTGGGACCACAACCCAGGGAGCTTTACCATGTCTTATACTGTACCATACTTAATCACGCTGTACAAAGGCAGAGAACTACAGTCTTTGCTGAAATAGTGCTCTACAAAGCCATGCTTTCTCCACGCAGATTTTACATGATCAAAAAGATGCATATCGAAGCATGGCCGTGTTGTTGAATGTTCTGTTCTGGTGTGTTGGTAGACAGTGTTATCATCGGTGTGTGAATGTGTGAACATACAGTAATGGAACTCCTAGCCAGTCTGACTCGTTGGATGTGATGCGGTTGTGTTGTTGTCTAACCTCGCTGCAATAAGTGACATCAACAGTGTTGTTTGTGTTGACTTCGTCACATTTGAAAAGCACAGGCCCTCTTAAATAGCGCTGTGTCACTCTGTTGCCCATAGAGGAAGCCACTGTTTTTGAGAGTAGAGCACATCAGTGTCTCTCTGAGTGGACCACTAGACTCAGTGATCTGACTGAGGAAAGGAATATATTGGTTATTAGACAGAGAGGGGCAAGCCCTACACAGGACTCAACACTATGACCACATACACGTCAGATCCTATGAAGATAGGAATGCTCACTATACATTTCAAGGAATTACAGATAATTGCTCTACTACAGTTTTCCAAACAATGCATGCCAAGCAACAACACTTATTGGCAGTATTCTGAAATTCAATGTTGTGTCACATCTATCTCAGGCTGAAGTTCACATCTTATCCCCTCCACTACTGTACAGTCTAGTCATCTGCAGATACTCATGAGGCTTTTGACCTATGCAATCTTTGCTTCTTCCTGTAGACACCACTGTGCTGTTGTTCTTGGTAAAGGTATTGCCCTACAGGTAGTTCAACTTGTGTTGTTGTGAAAAAGAGAACCTTCATGTTGCCCAGTTGTTTTTGCTAAAAGTGGAAAAAGCTGTTTCTGATGACCATTGTTCTCCTGAATGTTCTGGATCTCTGTCCGTCTATATGACACCTAATCCTGCGTCAGCTCTGTCATTTCTGTGTGCACCTTCTATTTTTGTGAGATAACTAAAGAATTACAAAGAAAGGGATGTTGAATAAACATATTCATGTGAATGTACTTTTGTGTTGAGTATTGATTGAGTGACTGAAGGGAGTTGATTACTGAGAATTTGACCCTGTCATGGTAGGCATGTGGTTAACGTGATTTATTGGCAGACAGATTGATTCAGAGGGAGAGGGGCGACACATGTTATCTTTTATACACTCACTTCTACTAATGGGGATCCTTAATAAATACAAATAAATACAAATACTCAAGTACAATCAATTAAATCATGTACAGCGAATTAATCACTACTTATTATCATCTTATTTACATATGCGCA
This sequence comes from Salvelinus alpinus, assembly GCF_045679555.1. Classification (NCBI taxonomy): domain Eukaryota; kingdom Metazoa; phylum Chordata; class Actinopteri; order Salmoniformes; family Salmonidae; genus Salvelinus; species Salvelinus alpinus. The sequence goes on along the minus strand of NC_092086.1, from coordinate 98,013,455 downwards.
GAGGTTTAATTACATTTTGGGGATGACATTGAGTAGATTTCATACTCATTATGCAAAATGATGTTGGGAAAAAAAGTGTTTTCCAAACGTTGAAGTTAGGTTGATTTTAGGTTCTGAATGAAAGATGAAATTATATAATTTACAGAGGGTGAAAATATGTATTTTTTGGTCATTCATTCTATGGCCAAATTTCAGCTGCACATTTCATCTCAAAGTATGCAATCTATCACATACTTTTTAAAGTCCATTTAACCCCTTTGTTATAGCATCCCTAAATAAGTTCAGGAGTAATAATGTGCTTAACAAGTCACATAATAAGTTCCATGTACCCACTCAGTGTCTAATAATAGAGTTTAACATGATTTTTGAATACCTCATACAATTATCTGTAAGATCCCTCAGTCGAGCAGTGAATTTCAAACACCGATTCAACCATAAAGACCAGGGAGGTTCTCCAATGCCTTGCAAAGAAGGGCACCTATTGGTAACAGTCCTTGGATATCCCTTTGAGCATGGTGAAGTTATTCATTACACTTTGGATGGTGTATCAATACATGCAGTCACTACAAAGATACAGGCATCCTTCCTAACTCAGTTGCTGGAGAGGAAGGAAACCACTCAGGGATCTCACCATGAGGGCAATGGTGACTTAGAGTTTAATGGCTGTCATGGGATAAAACTGAGGATGGCTCAACATTGTAGTTACTCCACAATACTAACCTAAATGGCAAAGTGAAAATAAAGAAGCTCGTACAGAATAACAATATTCACAAACATGCATCATGTTTGCAATAAGGCACTAAAGTAAAACTGAAAAAAATATGGCAAAGAAATTAACTTTATGTCCTGAATACAAAGTGTTACGTTTGGGGGCAAATCCAACACAACACATCACTGAGTACCACTCTTCATATTTTCAAGCATGGTGGTGGCTGCATCATGGTATGGCAGGCCCAGCCCAGGTACTCCCGGTGCTCGGAGGCCCCCCTGCTCCAGCAGCCTGTCGCAGCCCTCCGCGTGGTCTCCAGTGTGGGGCAGCATGCTGCTGTGGGCTCGGTGGCTGTGGGGCCCCTGCACTCCTGGACCATTGGAGGCAGAGCTATAGTGGACCCATTCCTCAGGGCCCCCTTCTACCCCAGATGCCCACAGGGAAAGCCTTGATATATGGACCCCCACCCCTTACCAAAAACCAAAGCTGGCCTCCCAGGGAGGGGGCTGATCTGCTGAAGCCTGGCCCAGGCCAGCCCTGCTTTATATCCCCCTGTAGAGGTCATATCCCAGTACCAGTGTGCAATCTAGAATCTAGAATCCCTCTGTTGAGGATGTGATACTATAGGTAGACTGACTGTATTTCTGTACAATTGCAGTATTAACAATGACTTGCTCTATCTTGCCCATATTCTACCTGTTTTTCTACACCCTTGTTCTACCTCAGCTTTCTGATTCACCTTCAGATGAAGCATTGCGGCACTTTATTTGCAATACATTGGGATTTTCAGGACACATCTAACTGATTAAACTATTTTGAAACCGTAGATTGTCCAGGATTGTTTCACTCTAAAAGTACTAATAGTAATCTACATTTTCTGAATTAGAGAAGTCTCCCATGTCAAGGGAAATTTGTTTTTTTGTTGAATGGTTTGTGTTTGTATACTGTATATAATTTTGTCACATATTGTTTTTAACACCATGTTAATAATATACTAATGTTGTGTAAATGACATTGCTTTTATATGGTTAGACTTGATATACTATTGAAGTACTAAATTACATCAGTTGAGTATTTGCCTGATTAGCATGTGACATTTGACCTCTGTGTGAAACGTATATAATCTACATCTACTCTTCCTTACATTGTAACTGTTGTTTTATGCAGTTTCCTTCTTCAAAGGTCAACATAGTAGATCTTGAACGGTTTTATAAGAAGTATGGCTGTCAGATTTAATCAGTTTACTTTTTTAACTTTTTGTAATTTGAGTTCACATTTTTTTAAATCGTGATTAATCGCATTGTCTTAAAGCGTTCAAAATACACAAAAAACATCCCAATACATCTATACAGCTAAAAACAACAATGCACTGTAAAAACAAGTTGACATTAAGGTTAAAGAAAGTGTGCTTTCTCAATTCACCAAATTTTGCAAACCATTACTTTAGACAAAAAAATCAAGATGTCAATATTCGTGAAATGTTTTTTTTTTAATGAAAAATCTTAATTTGAGCAAATTTCTAATGTGCAATGAATCACGAATAATCACAGCAAACCCTGTGATTAAATCAATTAATTGTTTTTATATTTTGACAGTCCTAATAAATATACATGTTGTCAAAAGAAAGAGGACTTTGAAAGGCTTATCTTTAAGGATACTTAAGTTTGGTCCATAACCATAGCAGCAGCCTCTATATTGAATTTTATGCCTTAGTGACTATGTATAAAAATGCACTCTAACATATAGGAGGAACATTATATTGAGCCCAACAGACTGCAGCTTTATATTGTATGCCTATTTACCTTTAATGCTAAATAACCTACCTACAGCAATGATTCTCAAACCTTTTCAACCTACAGACCATAGGAAAAGACAAGGGTCTCGATGTACCACCCAAAGGCTTCTACCTAAATAGGGATTAATATGTAATACTACAGTATGCCACAGTAAAGTAAATGAAAGTGTACTTGTTGAGCCCAGTGGTGGAAAAAGTACCAATGGTCATACTTGAGTAAGAGTAAAGATACCTTAATAGAAAATGACTCAAGTAAAAGTGAAAGTCCCCCAGTAGAATTCTACTTGAGTAAAAGTATTTGGTTTTAAATATATATACAGTGGGGAGAACAAGTATTTGATACACTGCCGATTTTGCAGGTTGTCCTACTTACAAAGCATGTAGAGGTCTGTAATTTTTATCATAGGTACACTTCAACTGTGAGAGACGGAATCTAAAACAAAAATCCAGAAAATCACATTGTATGATTTTTAAGTAATTAATTTGCATTTTATTGCATGACATAAGTATTTGATACATCAGAAAAGCAGAACTTAATATTTGGTACAGAAACCTTTGTTTGCAATTACAGAGATCATACGTTTCCTGTAGTTCTTGACCAGGTTTGCACACACTGCAGCAGGGATTTTGGCCCACGCCTCCATACAGACCTTCTCCAGATCCTTCAGGTTTCGGGGCTGTCGCTGGGCAATACGGACTTTCAGCTCCCTCCAAAGATTTTCTATTGGGTTCAGGTCTGGAGACTGGCTAGGCCACTCCAGGACCTTGAGATGCTTCTTACGGAGCCACTCCTTAGTTGCCCTGGCTGTGTGTTTTGGGTCGTTGTCATGCTGGAAGACCCAGCCACGACCCATCTTCAATGCTCTTACTGAGGGAAGGAGGCTGTTGGCCAAGATCTTGCGATACATGGCCCCATCCATCCTCCGCTCAATACGGTGTAGTCATCCTGTCCCCTTTGCAGAAAAGCATCCCCAAAGAATGATGTTTCCACCTCCATGCTTCACGGTTGGGATGGTGTTCTTGGGGTTGTACTCATCCTTCTTCTTCCTCCAAACACCGCGAGTGGAGTTTAGACCAAAAAGCTCTATTTTTGTCTCATCAGACCACATGACCTTCTCCCATTCCTCCTCTGGATCATCCAGATGGTCATTGGCAAACTTCAGACGGGCCTGGACATGCGCTGGCTTGAGCAGGGGGACCTTGCGTGCGCTGCAGGATTTTAATCCATGACGGCGTAGTGTGTTACTAATGGTTTTCTTTGAGACTGTGGTCCCAGCTCTCTTCAGGTCATTGACCAGGTCCTGCCGTGTAGTTCTGGGCTGATCCCTCACCTTCCTCATGATCATTGATGCCCCACGAGGTGAGATCTTGCATGGAGCCCCAGACCGAGGGTGATTGACCATCATCTTGAACTTCTTCCATTTTCTAATAATTGCGCTAACAGTTGTTGCCTTCTCACCAAGCTGCTTCCCTATTGTCCTGTAGCCCATCCCAGCCTTGTGCAGGTCTACAATTTTATCCTTGATGTCCCTACACAGCTCTCTGGTCTTGGCCATTGTGGAGAGGTTGGAGTCTGTTTGATTGAGTGTGTGGACAGGTGTCTTTTATACAGGCAACGAGTTCAAACAGGTGCAGTTGATACAGGTAATGAGTGGAGAACAGGAGGGCTTCTTAAAGAAAAACGAACAGGTCTGTGAGAGCCGGAATTCTTACTGGTTGGTAAGTGATCAAATACTTATGTCATGCAATAAAATGCAAATTAATTACTTAAAAATCATACAATGTGATTTTCTGGATTTTTGTTTTAGATTACGTCTCTCACAGTTGAAGTGTACCTATGATAAAAATTACAGACCTCTACATGCTTTGTAAGTAGGAAAACCTGCAAAATCGGCAGTGTATCAAATACTTGTTCTCCCCACTGTATATATATCAAAAGTACATGTAATTGCTAAAATATACTTTATCAAAAGTAAATTGATAAATAATTTCAATATAACATGACCGAATACAAACAGTGTAGCTATTCCCTCCGCAAGGCAATCAAACAAGCTAATGGTCAGTATAGAGACAAAGTAGAGTTGCAATTCAACGGCTCAGACACAAGAGGTATGTGGCAGGGTCTACAGTCAATCACGGATTACAAAAATAAAACCAGCCCCGTCGCGGACCAGGATGTCTTGCTCCCAGACAGACTAAATAACTTCTTTGCTCGCTTTGAGGACAATACAGTGCCACTAACACGGCCCGCTACCAAAACCTGCGAACTCTCCTTCACTGCAGCCGACGTGAGTAAAACATTTAAACGTGTTAACCCTCGCAAGGCTGCAGGCCCAGACGGCATCCCCAGAGCATGCGCAGACCAGCTGGCTGGTGTGTTTACGACATATTCAATCAATCCTTATCCATCTGCTCTTCCCACATGCTTCAAGAGGGCCACCATTGTTCCTGTTCCCAAGGAAGCTAAGGTAACTGAGCTAAACGACTACCGCCCCGTAGCACTCACTTCCGTCATCATGAAGTGCTTTGAGAGACTAGTCAAGGACCATATCACCTCCACCCTACCTGACACCCTAGACCCACTCCAATTTGCTTACCCGCTGATCCTCAACACTGGGGCCCCACAAGGGTGCATTCTGAGCCCTTTCCTGTACTCCCTGTTCACCCACGACTGCGTGGCCATGCACGCCTCCAACTCAGTCATCAAGCTTGCGGACGACACTACAGTGGTAGGCTTGATTACCAACAACGACGAGACGGCCTACAGGGAGGACTCCCTACAGGGAGGAGTGTGGTGTCAGGAAAATAACCTCACACTCAACGTCAACAAAACAAATGAGATGATTGTGGACTTCAGGAAACAGCAGAGGGAGCACCCCCCTATCCACATCGACGGGACAGTAGTGGAGAGGGTAGTAAGTTTTAAGTTCCTCGGCGTACACATCACGGACAAACTGAATTGCAGCGCCTCTTCAACCTCAGGAGGCTGAAGAAATTCGGCTTGTCACCAAAAGCACTCACAAACTTCTACAGATGCACAATCGAGAGCATCCTGTCGGGCTGTATCACCGCCCGGTACGGCAACTGCTCCGCCCACAACCGTAAGGCTCTCCAGAGGGTAGTGAGGTCTGCACAACGTATCACCGGTCCAGGACACCTACACCACCCGATGTCACAGGAAGGCCATAAAGATCATCAAGGACAACAACCACCCGAGCCACTGCCTGTTCACCCCGCTATCATCCAGAAGGCGAGGTCAGTACAGGTGCATCAAAGCAGGGACCGAGAGACTGAAAAACAGCTTCTATCTCAAGGCCATCAGACTGTTAAACAGCCACCACTAACATCGAGTGGCTGCTGCCAACATACTCACTCAACTCCAGCTCACTTTAATAATGTAAATGGATGGAAATTGATCAAAAATGTATCACTAGCCACTTTAAACAATGCCACTTAATATAATGTATATGTATATACTGTACTCTATATCATCTACTGCATCTTGCCATCTTTATGTAATACATGTATCACTAGCCACTTTAAACTATACACTTTTATGTTGACATACCCTACATTACTCATCTCATATGTATATACTGTACTCGATACCATCTACTGCATCTTGCCTATGCCGTTCTGTACCATCACTCATTCATATATCTTTATGTACATATTCTTTATCCCTTTACACTTGTGTGTATAAGGTAGTAGTTGTGGAATTGTTAGGTTCGATTACTCGTTGGTTATTACTGCATTGTCGGAACTAGAAGCACATACATTTCGCTACACTCGCATTAACATCTGCTAACCATTTGAATGTGACAAATAAAATTTGATTTGATTTGAAATTCCTTATATTAAGCAAACCAGACGGCACCATTTTCTTGTTTTTATTTATTTACGGATAGCCAGGGGCACGCTCCCACACTCAGATATAATTCACAAACAAAGCATGTGTTTCGTGATTCCGCCAGATCAGAAGCAGTAGGGATGACCAGGGATGTTTTCTTGATACAGTAAGTGTGTGAATTAGACTATTTTCCTGTATGGAGTAAAAAGTACATACTTTTCTTTAGGAATGTGGTTGAGTAAAAGTAGTCAAAAATATGAATAGTAAAGTACAGATACCCCAAAAAACTACTTAAGTAATACTTTCAAGTTTAGGTTGAGCCTTGTGACAAAACAGATTAGGAACCTCTCTGACCTATCATTTCCCAAAGGATCCACCTCGGATGAATGCTCTATGGGTGTGACATCCTGTCATATATGTTTTTTTTCTCACTCAGTATGTGTCATGTTGTAGGAATGCTGTATAGATTTCATATGCTTTCATGTTATCCCTCCCTCTATGTATCCATATTCCTGGTATTGATCTATGAATCCATTCATTGAGGAAAGCACAGCAGTCTGGTGCTCTAATCTAGGATTACTGTTCCCTACAACAACCTTGCTGTTCAATGTTTTCTTAACAACCACACTGCTGTAAACTAAAATGATTTTTCATGCAATACTGTAGTAGGCCTATTACGGATAATGTATTCAGTCACTTGACATGTCTACCAATCTGATTTGAACATTCAGATTGAACATTTTAACAATATGCTTATTTAGACATCATTTGTGTGTGTACTCTCTGTCAAGTGGCTTTCTTATCTCTAATGAATCAGTTGATTGGATTATTGTTTTGATCCCAGAGTAATCAGTCAGAAGGGTATTTTAACAAATGTAGGCTTAATACAGAATGGAATTGAAGAGTCTTATATGGTTGATTAATCCAATGCGAGCAAGCGTGTTCTCAGCATCCCCCTCATCATTTTGAAATTGCAACAGAAATAGCTGTAGTGGAGTGATCTACTTGTCTATCACACTGAAGGAGTTGATCGAGAGGCAGCTCACAAAGCCTCAGCTTTCCCTTGGGTATGTGTGCCTGGTTCTTAACCTCCTCTGCCAGGGCTATGTCATCATGGTTGGGCCTTTTCGTTTACTGCCTCCAATCCCTCTGCCACCAAGCTCAGCTAGTAGTTACGGTTGGCTCTGTGTTTGGCCACATGGCATGCTTCAGTTCTCTCTCCACAGGATTGTGGCTGTGTCTGCTTCTCAAAGTGTCATTATATAACAGCGTTATACTTTTGCCTCTATACTCCAGCATTTTCAATGTGAGATAGAATGTTTCGTATTAGGCAACAGTACAGAATGTCAGCTTTTATTTGAGAGTGTTTTCATACCAACAGTATCTGTTTTACCATTTAGAAATGAAAGCACTTCATGTATGGGGCGGCAGCTAGCCTAGTGGTTAGAGTGTTGGGCCAGTAACCGAAAGGTTGCTGGATCGAATCCTCGAGCTGACAAGGTAAAAATATGTTGTTCTGCCTTTGAACAAGGCAGTTAACCCACTGTTCCCTGGTAGGCCATAAATAAGAATTTGATCTTAACTGACTTGCCTAGTTAAATAATTTACAATTTTCTACATTGTAGAATAATAGTGAAGCCTCAAAACTATAAAATAACACATATGGAATCATGTAGTAACCAAAACATTGTTAAACAAATCAAAATATATGTAATATTTTAGACTCTTCAAAGTAGCCACCCTTTGCCTTGATGACCACTTTGCACACTCTTGGCATTCTCTCAACCAGATTCACCTGGAATTATTTCCCAACAGTCTTGAAGGAGCACTTATTGGCTGCTTTTCCTTCACTCTGCGGTCCAAATCATCCCAAAGCATCTCAATTGGGTTGAGGTCGGGTGATTGTGGAGGCACTCCACAATCACTCTCCTTTTTTAGTCAAATAGACCTCACACAGCCTGGAGGTGTGTTGGGTCATTGTACGGTTGAAAAACAAATGATAGTTCCACTAAGCGTTTCACCAGATGGGATTGCTTATCGCTGCAGAATGCTGTGGTAGCCGTGCTGGTTAAGTGTGCCTTGAATTAAAAATAAATCACCAACAGTGTCACCAGCAAAGCACCATCACACCTCCTCCATGCTTCACGGTGGGAACAAAACATGCAGAGATCATCCGTTCACCTACTCTGCGTTTCACAAAGACATGGCGGTTGGAACCAAAAATCTCAAATTTAGACTCATCAGACCAAAGGACAGATTACCACCGGTCTAATGTCCATTGCCTGTGTATCTTGGCCCAAGCAAGTCTCTTCTTATTATTTGTGTCCTTTAGTAGTGGTTTCTTTGCAGCAATTCGACCATGTAGTCCTGATTCACGCAGTCTCCTCTGAACAGTTGATGTTGAAATGTGTCTGTTACTTGAACTCTCTGAAGCATTTGTTTGGGCTGCATTTTCTGAGGCTGGTAACTCTAATGAACGTGTCCTCTGCAGCAGAGCTAACTCTGGGTCTTCCTTTCCTGTGGCGGTCCTCATGAGAGCCAGTTTCATCATAGCACTTGATGATGTTTGCGACTGCACTTGAAGAAACTTCTTGAAATGTTCCGTATTGAATGACCATGTCTTAAATCAATGATGGACTGTCATTTCACTTTGCTTATTTGAGCTTTTCTTGCCATAATATGGACTTGGTCTTTTACCAAATAGGGCTATCGTCTGTATACCACACCTACCTTGTCACAACACAACTGATTGGCTCAAACGCATTATGAAGAAAAGAAATTCCACAAATTAACTTAACAAGGTACACCTTTAATTGAAATGCATTCCAGGTAACTACCTCATGAAGCTGGCTGAGAGAATGCCAAGACTGTGCAAAGCTGTCATCAAGACCAAGAATCTAATTTCTCCTTTGCCAAGATAATCCACCTGACAGGTATGGCATATCAAGAAGATGATCATTACACCTTGTGTTGGGGACAATAAAAGGCTACTCTAATATCAAAGCAAAGTTTATTTGTCACGTGCGCTGAATACAACAGGTGTAGACCTTATAGTGAAATTCTTACTTACAGGCCATAACCAATAGTGCAAAAAAGGTATTAGGTGAACATTAGGTAGGTAAAGAAATAAAACAACAGTAAAAAGACAGGCTATATACAGTAGCGAGGCTACATACAGACACCGGTTAGTCAGGCTGATTTGAGGTAGTATGTATATGTATATGTGTATGTGTATGTATATGGTTAAAGTGACTATGCATGTATGATTAACAGAGAGTAGCAGTAGCGTAAAAGAGGGTTTGGGGGGGGGCACACAATGCAAATAGTCCGGGTAGCCATTTGATTACCTGTTCAGGAGTCTTATGGCTTTGGGGTAAAAACTGTTGAGAAGCCTTTTTGTCCTAGACTTGGCACTCCGGTACCGCTTGCCATGCGGTAGTAGAGAGAACAATCTATGACTGGGGTGGCTGGGGTCTTTGACAATTTTTAGGGCCTTCCTCTGACATCGCCTGGTGTAGAAGTCCTGGATGGCAGGCAGCTTAGCCCCAGTGATGTACTGGGCCGTACGCACTAACCTCTGTTGTGCCTTGCGGTCAGAGGCCGAGCAATTGCCGTACCAGGCAGTGATGCAACCAGTCAGGATGCTCTCGATGCTGCAGCTGTAGAACTTTTTGAGGATCTCAGGAGCCATGCCAAATCTTTTCAGTTTCCGGAGGGGGAATAGGCTTTGTCTTCACGACTGTCTTGGTGTGTTTGGACCATTCTAGTTTGTTGTTGATGTGGACACCAAGGAACTTGAAGCTCTCAACCTGCTCCACTACAGCCCCGTCGATGAGAATGGGGGCGTGCTCGGTCCTCCTTTTCCTGTAGTCCACAATAATCTCCTTAGTCTTGGTTACGTTGAGGGATAGGTTGTTATTCTGGCACCACCCGGCCAGGTCTCTGACCTCCTCCCTATAGGCTGTCTCGTTGTTGTCAGTGATCAGGCCTACCACTTGTGTCGTCTGCAAATGTAATGATGGTGTTGGAGTCGTGCCTGGCCATGCAGTCGTGGGTGAACAGGGAGTACAGGAAGGGACTGAGCACACACCCCTGTGGAGCTCCAGTGTTGAGGATCAGCGTGGCAGATGTGTTGCTACCTACCCTCACCACCTGGGGGCGGCCCGTCAGGAAGTCCAGGATCCAATTGCAGAGGGAGGTGTTTAGTCCCAGGATACTTAGCTTAGTGATGAGCTTTGAGGGTACTATGGTGTTGAACGCTGAGCTGTAGTCAATGAATAGCATTCTCACATAAGTGTTCCTTTTGTCCAGGTGGGAAAGGGCAGTGTGGAGTGCAATAGAGATTACATCATCTGTGGATCTGTTTGGGCGGTATGCAAATTGGAGTGGGTCTAGCATTTCTGGGATAATGGTGTTGATGTGGGCCATTACCAACGTTTCAAAGCACTTCATGGCTACGGACGTGAGTGCTATGGGTCTGTAGTCATTTAGGCAGGTTGCCATTGTGTTCTTGGGCACAGGGACTATGGTGGTCTGCTTGAAACATGTTGGTATTACAGACTCAATCAGGGACATGTTGAAAATGTCTGTGAAGACACCTGCCAGTTGGTCAGCACATGCCCGGAGCACACGTCCTGGTAATCCATCTGGCCCCGCACCCTTGTGTATGTTGACCTGTTTAAAGGTCTTACTCACATCGGCTACGGAGAGCGTGATCACACAGTCGTCCAGAACAGCTGATGCTCTCATGCATGCCTCAGTGTTGCTTGCCTCAAAGCGAGCATAGAAGTGATTTAGCTCGTCTGGTAGGCTCGTGTCACTGGGCAGCTCGCGGCTGTGCTTCCCTTTGTAGTCTGTAATAGTTTGCAAGCCCTGCCACAAGACGAGCGTCCGAGCCGGTGTAGTATGATTCAATCTTAGCCCTGTATTGACGCTTTGCCTGTTTGATGGTTCGTCGCAGGGCATAGCAGGATTTCTTGTAAGCTTCCGGGTTAGAGTCCCGCACCTTGAAAGCGCAGCTCTACCCTTTAGCTCAGTGCGAATGTTGCCTGTAATCCATGGCTTCTGGTTGGGGTATGTACGTACCGTCACTGTGGGGACGATGTCCTCGATGCACTTATTGATAAAGCCAGTGACTGATGTGGTGTACTCCTCAATGCCATCGGAAGAATCCCGGAACATGTTCCAGTCTGTGATAGCAAAACAGTCCTGTAGTTTAGCATCTGCTTTATCTGACCACTTTTTTATAGACCGAGTCACTGGTGATTCCTGCTTTAATTTTTGCTTGTAAGCAGGAATCAGGAAGATAGAGTTGTGGTCGAATTTACCAAATGGAGGGCGAGGGAGAGCTTTGTACGCGTCTCTGTGTGTGGAGTACAGGTGATCTAGAATTTTTTTCCCTCTGGTTGCACATTTAACATGTTGATGGATATTTGGTAGAACTGATTTAAGTTTCCCTGCATTAAAGTCTCTGGCCACTAGGAGCGTCGCCTCTGGGTGAGTGGTTTCCTGTTTGCCTATTTCCTTATACAGCTGACTGAGTGCGGTCTTAGTGCCAGCATCTGTCTGTGGTGGTAAATAAACAGCCACGAAAAGTATAGCTGAAAACTGTCTAGGCAAGTTGTGTGGCCTGCAATTTATCCCAATATACTCTACTTCAGGTGAGCAAAATCTAGAGACTTCCTTAGATTTCCTACACCAGCTGTTGTTTACAAATATGCACAGACCGCCCCCCTCGTCTTACCGGAGTGTGCTGTTCTATCTTGCCGGTGCAGCGTGTATCCCGCTAGCTGAATATCCATGTTGTCATTCAGCCTCGATTCTGTGAAACATAGGATATTACAGTTTTTGATGTCCCGTTGGTAGGATATTCGTGATCGTACCTCGTCTAGTTTATTGTCCAATGATTGCACGTCGGCGAGTAGTATTGACTGTAACGGCAGCTTTCCCACTCGCCTTTTCCCGGGTCCTGACCAGGCATCCGGCTCTTTGTCCTCTGTACCTGCGTTGCTTCTTCTTGCAAATAACGGGGATGTCGGCCCTGCCGGGTATTTGGAGATTGTCTTGTGCATCTTGTTTGTTGAAGAAAAAATCTTAGTCTAATCCGAGGTGAGTGATCGCTGTTCTGATATCCAGAAGCTCTTTTTTTGCCGTAAGATATGGTTGCAGAAACATTATGTACAAAATAAGTTACAAATAATGCGGAAAAAACCCACATAATAGCACAATTGGTTGGGTGCCCGTAAAACCGCTGCCATTTCTTTCCGGCGCCATTTTGCAGTTTTGTCACACAACACAATGCCGCAGATGTCTCAAGTTTTGAGGGAGCGTGTAATTGGCATGCTGACTGCAGGAATGTCCATCAGAGCTGTTGCCAGAACATGTCATGTTCATTTCTCTACCATAAGCTGCCGTCAATGTCATTTTAGAGAATTTGGCATTACGTCCAACTGGCCTCACAACCGTAGACAACGTGTTAAGTGGACGAGCGGTTTGCTGATGTCAGCGTTGTGAACAGAGTGCCCCATGGTGGCTGTGGCGTTATGGTATGGGCAGGAATAAGCTGCGGACAACAAACACAATTGCATTCAATTGATTGCAATTTGAATGCACAGAGATACCGTGACGAGTTCATGAGGCCCATTGTCGTGCCATTCATCCACCGCCATCACCTCAAGTTTCAGCATGATAATGCATGGCTCCATGTCACAAGGATCTGTACAAGTCCTTCAAGGTGAAAATGTCCCAGTTCTTCCATGGCCTGCATATTCACCAGACATGTCACCCATGTCTGGCGAATAAAAAAATTAAAAACAGATACCTTATTTACATAAGTATTCAGACCCTTTGTTATGAGACGCAAAATTGAGCTCTGGTGCATCCTGTTTCTATTGATCATCCTTGAGATGTTTCTACAACTTGATTGGAGTCCACCTGTGGTAAATTCAATTGATTGGACATGATTTGGAAAAGCACACACCTCTCTGTATAAGGATCCACAGTTGACAGTGCATGTCAGAGCAAAAAAGAAGCCATGACGTCGAAGGAATTGTCCATAATAGCTCGGAGACAGGATTGTGTCGAGGCACAGATCTGGGGAAAGGTACCAAAATAATTCTGTAGCGTTGAAGGTTCCCAAGAACACAGGGACGTGTCAGGGACGTGACCAAGAACCCCATCATCACTCTGACAGAGCTGCAGAGTTTCTCTGTGGGGATGGGAGAACCTTCCAGAAGAGGATCTGCAGAGAAGAATGGGAGAAACTTCCCAAATACAGGTGTGCCAAGCTTGTAGCATCATACCCAAAAAGACCTGAGGCTGTAATCGCTGCCAGAAGTGCTTGAAAAAAGTAGTGAGTAAAGGTTCTGAATACTTATATAAATGTGATTAAAAATAATAATGTTTTATATAAATTTGCAAGTCATTATTGGGTATTGTGTGTTGATTTATGAGTAAAAAAACAAACAATTTAAACCATTTTAGAATAAGGCTGTAACATAACAAAATGTGGAAAAAGTCAAGGGGTCTGAATTCTTTCCGAATGCACTGTAACTATTTGTTCAGCACTTTTGAAATGTACAGCGATAGTATTCAGAACATGGGCCGTTATTACAGTTTTCGTCCTGTACACCAAGTCAGTACCGTAGGATAAATAAAGGGGCATATAAGCAGACAATGAAAGCTCTTACAATATTCAATGATTGCATTTCTCTAAAACAGGCTATAGGCTACATGTGTACCATAAAGTCAGAACAGTAGGCGAAGTTATGAGGGAAAAAGGGACCAAATTATTATGGTGAGGCACAGGGCCTACAAACAGCTTACTACACAACATACACTCAGTATTACTTTTTTGGCTACAGTATTCATATCTCCCTGGCATATTACATTATTTATGCAGCAGCATACAAGACATTTCTGGACTCACCTTCTTGTGGACTCTAGAAAAAGTCCCATTTTTATTTTTATTGGCCAGTCTGAGATAAGGTTTTTTCTTTGCAACTCTGCCTAGAAGGCCAGCATCCCGGGGTCGCCTCTTCGACAGTTGACGTTGAGACTGGTGTTTTGCAGGTACTATTTAATGAAGCTGCCAGTTGAGGACTTGTGAGGCATCGGTTTCTCAAACTAGACATTCTAATGTACTTCTCCTCTTGCTCAGTTGTGCACCGGGGCCTCCCATTCTTCTTTCTATTCTGGTTAGAGACAGTTTGTGCTGTTCTGTGATGGGAGTAGTACACAGCGTTGTACGAGATCTTCGGTTTCTTGTCAATTTCTCACATGCAATAGCCTTCATTTCTCAGAACAAGAATAGACTGACGAGTTTCAGAAGAAAGTGCTTTGTTTCTGGCCATTTTGAGCCTGTAATCGAACCCACTAATGCTGATGCTCCAGATACTCAACTAGTCTAAAGAAGGCCAGTTTTATTGTTTATTTAATAAGCACAACCGTTTTCAGCTGTGCTAACATAATTGCAAAAGGGTTTTCTATTGATCAATTAGCGTTTTTTAAATGATAAACTTGGATTAACTAACACAACGTCCCATTGGAACACAGGAGTGATGGTTGCTGATAATGGGCCTCTGTACGCCTATGTAGATATTCCATTAAAAATTGTTTCCAGCTACAATAGTCATTTACAACATAAACAATGTCTACACTGTTTTTCTGATGAATTGGATGTTATTTTAATGGACAAAAAATAACAAGGACATTTCTAAGTGACCCTAAACTTTTGAACAGTAGTGTACGTGTTCTCACCTTTCCACTGAGTAGGCCAAACCGTTCAGACACTACAAACGATTTTGTGAGAAGACCAGTTTTCTGGTCGTCTCATGGTCTGACAAATACTGCTCTAGCTCTGTCACCTTTCCCCGCAGATGCAGACGTGAGACATCGCAGATGTGGCGGATTGAGACGCGTCCAATGAAAAAAATGCTGATATCTGTAGCTTCAACTGACTGATTTTTAAAATGGGATTATGCTAATTAGTTGTCCGTCGCAGCGTGGACATTGACTCTAGGGGGTTAACCAGAGATGAAAGAAATATACTCAAAAACTGTAAAACTATTTGGTGCAATTTGCTTTGTGACTGCCCAAACGGGAAAGTGAAATGTTTCGAAGACAACGTTAATTGCTTTGACTCCATTGTTTCATTTGTGCATGTGCATTTGTAGGCATTACACAATTCTTCTCTCTAAATTCCCTTTCCCCTCTGTGTGTCATTCACTCAATTGCGTTCCGATTTAAAAATGTCACTCCTTGACAAGATTCACTAGAGACTCAAAGTCACCAGCGGGTAGAACAAAATTAAAACATTGTTTGTTAGGTGCAGGTAGTTGCAGAAACTATGGAATATGTGTTACAATAATGAGCTTTAGTTTTTGAATAATTGCATTCAGTCTATTTTCCGCTTAGGCTCCTTTACGAACTGCTAGTGCCATTTACAATTGGTTAGTCTAAACTATAACACCCCTAAACATAGACAGGTTTCACTGAAAATATGCAGAAACATTAGTTTGATAAAGACAGAGCATATTTTTTATCAGAATCATTAAGCATATGCCTACTCCCCAAATAGATGTCGGGACCATAATTCCTCACCATGCAGTCTTCAATATGGAATTGTTAATCCAACATCTGTATAATGAAAAGAAAACAGATTTGGGTTTGTAACCAAACATTTTTTTTCTTTCAACTCTCCAAATTGAGCCTTGTTTCAAATGATCACTCTTTGAAAATACGGTTCCCAGACTCTGTTCTATTTTGTTCTATTATTCTATTTTCTGCTATATTACTGTACATCATGTTTTTTTACTATAAAATAGGGATGTCTTCACTGTGATAAGGGCTCAGGAAATAAAAGCGTCTTGTCTGCTAAATGAACAAAACAAGGCTATGCCATTGCACAGCCATAGGCTACTACAAGCAAGCGCCACTGCCCTGCTCTGAACTTAGTCACTGTCACTAGCCAGCTACCAACCATTTCTCAACCCTGCAAATTACAGGCGGCTGCCCTATGTACATAGACCTTTAACACTGGCCCCTTTAGTAACCGTAATATCCGCATATTTTTTTCCAGTGCGGGCCTTGTGTTCTAAAAATATAATACTTTTTTTCACTAAGTACTCAAAAAAAAAATCATAATGTGAGCACTTAAACAGTCAGGAAATATCAAATGCCCATCCCTAGCTTTAGCTAGCCCACATAGGTTCCCAATCTCCCAACCTCATAACTAGCTACCAAAGAAGCCATTTCCGGCTATCAATCAAGTTAGAGTAGCTAGCTTGTCTAATATCTTAGCTGGCATGTCTGCTGGAAAAGTTGGTAGACTTTAGAAAAGCAAGCAATTACTAAATGTACTGAATAAGACTTGCATTACTTTCAATCTTTTACTCAGATTTTACCAGAGATGCAGAGAAGAAGATTTAGTTTATTTAAAAAAAGAACCACCAGTCATCATTCACCATTGTTACTATTGGGCAAAACATAAACCAATGCAACCAAAATAAACTGCAAATGCATCCAATAACTTTGTAGAAAAACAAGCTTGGTGTAGTCATTGTGCACAAGGAATATGGGACCAAATATTACACTTTTGACGACTTTGATACCCTAAGTGAATTTGTCCAAATACTTCTTCACATGGTGGACTAGATACTTAAAGTGCTTTAATTTCTAAACGGTGCAACAGATGTGTGAAAATATCCTCAAATAAAAGGTGACATTCTGTACTGTTGCCTCGTATGAAACGCTTGATCTCAAATCCAAAATGCTGGAGTATAGAGCCCCCTCTCCCCCCAAAAAACACTGTCCAAATACATATGGAGGGGAGCGTATTTTCAACAACCTCAGTCCTCAAACAAAGGTTTCCACATTGTTTGTATGCACTGTTTGACCAATAATAGAATAGATTGAAAATGAGACAGAATATGTACTGAATTCATACACATACAATACATGGCACCAAACATCCTTTCTAAATGACATGCTAAGGACCATGACATGCAGGTCTACAAATGTAACCCTGTAGTTTCTTTGTTTGGAGAGGAGAAACTCATGTTGTTTGTCTTCGAGTGCACTTACCTCGTCCCCAGACCAATTTCCCACAGACATTGTCGGTTGAACGTACTGACGTTTTCTTATTACTTTACTTGCTACTATGGGTTATTTTACTTTTCTCTGTTCATCTGATTTGACTGCCCCTAAACCCTATCATGACAACTGATGGTGATTACCTGTGTCCATGTTGATCTGGCTTGTCAGAGGAAATCTGTCTGGTCCAGAGACGAGGGGTTAGAACATCTACAGGTATATGGTGCTGAGTCTCCAGTGCTCAACATTACATCTGCTGTGTTCAAGGCTGCTCCACATGAATGTTTAATGAAACTGTACAAGTGCACCTTAAAGTCCAAGGACATGACAATATGTACTCTCTTACAGAATCCATATGCTGATGCTGCTCACAATTAAGACATGTGTACATGCATTCTGTATATAATGGGAAGTGGGTGGACTGAGAGAGCTAAGCATGTGTGAACACAGGGATTAGTGTCAGTTGTCATGTGAAATTCAAAGCTAATGTTCCTCAGAACTTCTGACTATTGCATCCCCTAAAGCCCTGTCCTCATGACAGCCTGTTGTGTCTGCAGGGGCCAGGACAGATTAACTGAGAGAGAGAGCAGCAGGAGATGATGCTGGCATTACATTCAATCTCGGAAAATTATTTTATATTATATTATTTACTAATTTGTCAGTCTGCCATTGGAAGACCCACCTCAACCCTATTCAGACTTCTCAATGCATTATTCATATTGAGCCATTTCTTCAGAGAGGAATTCTGTTTGAAGTTATTTCACCCGGTATGAAATAGCCTCCAGCATCCTAACTTTTCAATCTCATCTGTGAACCTCCAGACCATTACCCGTCTACTCTATAGATGGATTGAGTTAAATAGCTTTAGGACATCATGTGGGATAGTTGTAGAATATAGAATAAGCTTTTAAGCAAAATGATCATGAATTACATAACAGGAAATCATTGTTCTGAAATTCAATATTTTATTACACAGAAAAAATGGCCTCACTGGTTTTGAATACATTCTATACATTCTATACATTAGTTGACGATACTCAGCAAGCACATACTTAATAAACACATATCTGGATTGGAAATGGGATTAGACCCTGGTGGATTCACAGAGATGTTCATTCCTATTACCTCTGTAGGAATGGCGACACCACAATAGGGACACCATCAAAATGTCCCATATAACAACAGCCAAAGGTCACATCAAAAGGTCAATGTTCACTCGCTGGTTCCTGGTTATCCAGTGGTAGGTCAGCCATGCTGAGTTTAAAGGCACAATCTGTCAGAATTGCTGATTTCCAATGGTCATTCATTTCAATGAATTACATAAATTATAATAATGACTTATGAGCTTAGTACATCTGCCTTACCCTATCATACCCCGATGTCTAAGGTTGTTACTCTTTTTTTTGTAAACAATGTAAAGCTTAAACAATATCCATAATCTCCATAATCTCATCTGCCTTTAAGAGTCCACAGGACTCTGCCACAGTCCACAGTCCATTATTTTTGCTTTAAAAACTCTTTGCATGATCTCTGTGTAAGCAAGTAAACCAAGTCATCTGATCTTCCCCAGTCAGAGGTTTTCCTCTTTGCCAATGTGTTTTGCCAATGTGTCTGTCATTAATTAATCAAAAATGCACTTCTATTTTTATCAATCAGCATGTAATATTTACCTAATATAACACATAAAAGACACATTTCAGTTCAAATCTGAGCCATTGATCTTTTAACTTATGAAATATGTACAGTTAAAGTCGGAAGTTTGCATACACCTGAGCCAAATACATTTAAACTCAGTTTTTCACAATTCCTGACATTTAATCCTAGTAAAAATTCCCTGTCTTAGGTCAGTTAGGATCACCACTTTATTTTAAGAATGTGAAATGTCAGAATAATGGTAGAGAGAATGATTTATTTCAGATTTTATTTCTTTCATCACATTCCGAGTTTACATACACTCAATTCGTATTTGGTAGCATTGCCTTTAAATTGTTTAAGTTGGGTCAAACGTTTTGGGTAGCCTTCCACAAGCTTCCCACAATAAGTTGGGTAAACTTTGGCCCATTCCTCCTGACAGAGCTGGTGTAACTGAGTCAGGTTTGTAGGCCTCCTTGCTCGGAGCACACACTTTTTCAGTTCTGCCCACAGATTTTCTATAGGATTGTGGTCAGGGCTTTGTAATGGCCACTCCAAGACCTTGACTTTGTTGTCCTTAAGCCATTTTGCCACAACTTTGGAAGTATGCTTGGGGTCATTGTCCATTTGGAAGATCCATTTGCGACCAAGCTTTAACATCCTGACTGATGTCTTGAGATGTTGCTTCAATATATCCACATAATTTTCCATCCTCATGATGCCATCTATTTTGTGAAGTGCACCAGTCCCTCCTGCAGCCAAGCACCCCCACAACATGATGCTGCCACCCCTGTGCTTCACGGTTGGGATAGTGTTCTTCGTCTTGCAAGCATACCCCTTTTTCCTCCAAAGATAACTATGGTCATTATGGCCAAACAGTTCTATTTTTGTTTCATCAGACCAGAGGACATTGCAGTTGAAAACCGTAGTCTTTCTTTTTTTATGGCGGTTTTGGAGCAGTGGCTTCTTCCTTGCTGTGAGCGGCCTTTAAGGTTATGTCGATATAGAACTCGTTTTACTGTGGATATAGAAACTTTTGTACCCGTTTCCTCCAGCATCTTCACAAGGCCCTTTGCTGTTGTTCTGGGATTGATTTGCATCGTTCGCACCAAAGTATGTTTATCCATGACATCATTTTCTGGAATTTTCAAAGCTGTTTAAAGGCACAGTCAACTTAGTGTATGTAAACTTCTGACCCACTGGAATTGTGGTACAGTGAATTATAAGTGAAATAATCTGTCTGTAAACAATTGTTGGAAAAAATACTTGTGTCATGCACAAAGTAGATTTCCTAACCGACTTGCCAAAACTATAGTTTGTTAACAAGAAATTTGTGGAGTGGTTGAAAAACAAGTTTTTATGACTCCAACCTAAGTGTATATAAACTTCCGACTTCAACTGTAAGTGTTTCCCTTTTGCAAAATGTTGCTTTTTTCTGCAAAGCAGTAAAGTGTTGATATTATCTTCACTGTAGACTCGTGAGCCATACTCACAGTCTTGCACTACCTGTAGCTAGCTACAGTATATGAAAGGATGCCCAAGATCCTGGTCAGTTGGAACAGAGCACATGAAAAATCTAATGGAACTTTGTTTCACAGATCAATTGCTCAGCTTCTCTATGATACTCTGAGTAAAGTAGAAAGCATTTCTGATGACTAGAGTTGAGCTTGCTGTCCTGCCTGTCCATCTGTTGATAGTGGTTTCGATTGGTGGAGGAGGAGAGAAAGGCACAGTATTCAGGGACCAGGGTCCATACTGCTCAGTTCTTTGACGGTCCTTGCTATCTGGGTCCTTGGGATGTCCAACTCTGACGTCACCCCATTGAAGTTGAAATTGAAAATGGTAAGGGTTAAGGGTAGGGTTTAGGGTAGGGACGTCCCATGGACCCCGGATAGCAGTAACCGTTCTTTGACAGATGCTTTTGCCCTTCTCTTCTCTTTCCTCACAGGCATTGGTCAGACGGGTGTGGGGGAGGGCGAGAAGGGGGGGAGCTCTGCATGGGGGTGGGGCCTGAGGGGGTGGGGGCAGCGAGCCAGTTGGGGAAGGGGGTGTGGCGGAGCTAATGGGTGGAGGGGTGGCAGGGCAAAATAGGGGAGGGGTGGGATGGCAAAGGGGTGGAGGGGTGGGTGGAGAAACAGATGGGGGAGGACTTAGAGAAGTGGGGGGCAGAGCTCGGTTTGGAGGGGGGGTGTAAGGGGGAGGGGTGATGCAGGAGGGAGGGGGGGGAGTGGATGGCAGAGGTGGTAGAGTAGAGGTGGGAGAGGGGGGCATGTGGGAGAGGGTGCTGTGTGAGGAAGGGTGACTGTAGGTGTGAGGCAGACTGTAGATGGCTGTGGAGGGCTGGTTGTAGACTGGATAACGAGGTGCAGGGTAGGCTTTCACCCGGGTGAAGCTAATGCACCTGCCCTGTAAGTTAGGAGAGAGGGATACAACAGGGAAGAGTGCAATCAGAGGCAGTCATCAGAGTTTTACTGATGCATTGGCGTTATTGCACATCTCTGAATTATTTTATAACGTTTCCATGCAAAGTGGATTTATAGACCTTAGCGTCTCCATTCAAATAGGATCGGAAGGGAATAATACGACCAATCTCTCATTTTATTTGTTTTCCTTTCGGAATAATGTGCTGACTCCATCTTGTCTTCTGCTTAGCTATAAATGTCAAATTCAGTCAAAACAACAAGGAGATTTACTCAGGTAGCAACAGCTTCGGAAAGATGCGGAGAGGGGGAATTTTGTAGATGGTTTGCCCCATCCTCCTATCCACATCTGTCATTGAGACCATATCAAAATAAAACTCCCAGCTAGGCTAGAGTTACAGGAAGGTGGGGATGTGGGTAGTCATCTAACATTAATGGCTTCAGCAGATTAGAACACATTCCTTCAGGTTGGAGCAATACAGTATTAGCACCTCAGCCTGTAAATGCCAGGTTACTTTGAGCCTTCCTCGCAGCCACTCTGTCTGTGCACTGTTATAATGATTAACAGCTGCAACTTTTCTGCTCTATGATTTACTGCCTGGCTTGACATGGTTTAAAATATTAGGTTTTAAGATTATTTAATGAAGAAATGGGCAGTGAGGGCATTGAAAAGCAGTTTTAACAAATTTAGGGACTTAATTGACGTTCAAAACTGCCAACGTGATGAGTGTGTAGGGAGGTAATGAAAATGCCCACTCTCCTCAACTGCCTGTTGGAATAGTTTAGATGAAGAAAAAAATGATTATAAAGGTTCTGGAAGAATCATCGCAAAAACAACTAAGTGTAAAAAGAGAATAATAAAGGAAGAGGGTAAACTGAAGCCGAGCCCCTCTCTATTTTCCATGCTGTCTGCTTTGCTCCTCAGGATGTGGTCTTGGCTCCAGACCTTCCTATTTCCCTCACTTTTCCAGGAGTTTGAGTTCTTCTTTCTCTTGAGGATTTGCAACGGAATGGGCCTAGGCATTACGTAGTGTGGTCTCTGCCTCCTTAAAGGAGCAGTCTGTTGTTGCTACATCCATTTTTGTCTCATAAATGTTTTATATGTACCCATTGATTCTTGAAGAAAGTAAATGCCTCATGAGCTTAGTTCTGTCGTACCCCATCAGAACCCAAAATATAAGCTTGTTTTACTCCAATGTTTGTAAACAAAGTAAATGTAAACACACTATATAGCCTCAGAACATGGTTAAAGCTATACTTTTGATATCATGGATAGTTCATTGCTCTGTCTATGAATTTGAGAGTGGTTACACTTCTCCGTAACCATCCCTCAGCTTTTCACCAAAGCAGGGGCGGGGAAACACTTTAAAAGAAAATCAACTGCTGATTTCAACCGCTTTAACTGTTTCCTCTGATTGTATTTTTTTCATGCTTCTCTTGCATAACAGCATATCTAAGTGCTGGGCCAGTGGGCCTTATGATCCCTTAGAAGAGCTTTGAAAGAAAATCCCCTGTAAGCCATCATTCTCTGTCATATAGGTAAGCATCAGTCACACACTGGCTTTCTTATTGAGTTGCTAAAAGGGCTTTCCATGACTCTGCATATCCTTGTGTCAGCCCATACAGTACAGTGACAGCAGGTAGCATGTGTTGGATGTGTCTTTCTCTATGCTGTTTGTCTTCGTGTCGTACCTTGTCTCCAGGATGGGGTCTCATCACAGACACCCTATCATAGCCTTTCCTCAGGAACACCCACAGAGCATCCAGCTTGCCCTGAACAAAGACAAGCATAGTAAAGGGAAGAGAAGAACGTTACATAATAGACAAACAACATGATAATACCAATAATATTGACTGCGTGGTTGCATGTCAGTTGCTTTACACTGCTGTGCTTTGTTTCTATACTGTATATGGTATAGTATACAGGTCTGTTGATCAGTCGGACTGTCTGTCTGTCTGCCTGGTGTTCTTTGTCCGTGGAAGGCTGTTTCCCTCGACATCATAATAGTCAAGGAGAAGGGTATATGTCTGTGTCTGTCTGTCTGGTGCTCTTTGTCCATGGAAAGCTGTGTCCCTCCACGTCATAGCAGTCAGGGAGGAGGGTAGGTAGAGATAAAGGGGAAGGAATGTATTGGGTTGGGACTAGCACCAGCTCCCCTCTTCTCTGCAGATTTCGTCCTCCCGAGGTCGGCTCAGTTCATGCCTGGTTCATATTACGGCTCATCCAGCTGACTGAGACGTTATGAAACAAACTTCCTGGAAATGTTGACGCTACAGGAACACTGCAACTAACTAAGAATTCTTTTGATCATAGACATTTTTTGGGGGGTAATGGAATTTAGAGTGCATATGATTGCGTGTGTATGTGAGTGGAAGGTACTGCAATTTTGTTCTTGTTATTGCCCCACTCAATTACAAGAAATTTGAACTTGTATGGTATACCATACATGTTTTTGATCTTTTCCATGGAGTGTAGAGTGCATATGATGCACTTGTATTTCGATAGGAAGGTACTGCAATTTTGTTCTTGTTATTCCACTACTCAACTAGAAATTGTACCTTTTATGGTAGCCACCTCATGCAACCTGGCAACAAGGGTGTATCCAATTTGTTGCTATTGTTTTTCAACTTCCTGCGCATTGACACCGCTGGTGATGGTAAATGTAAATGACAAAAATATCAAAAATATTTAATGCACACAGAATTGGAAAGATGTGTTAATTATCTGGTGTGGAAAATGATTGAAAACTGTTAACTTTTTTTGTTTTTACGTAGTAATAGCACTCAGAAGATGATGAAGGGTTAGGAAAAGGCTATCCAGACATTCCTGACCTTCAAACCAATATTTCATTCAGAATTGGTTAAAATTAGGTCAGGGTTTTGGTTAAGGTAAGAGTCAGTTTTGGATTTTGGTCAGTCTTTTTGGAGGTCAGCAGTGTCCTTATAAATGCTCTTAGCATAATTAGCATTCCCCATAGGCATGGCAGGTTAACGTTAGCTTTGTGGCACAACAGATTGTCTTCCTAAAATATTTCTGCGTTGTTTCTGTAATTTGTCAATGTTATTCTGTGTCTAACAACATGTCTTTTCAAGTATTGCTCTTTGATTGAAAATGGAAATAGCCTTTGTGGATAACGACTATTAGATACAGTGTAATTACGCTAGCTAGATAACCATCTATGTTGAGTCTATGGGAATGCTAATGTCGGCATCCTACTACATGAGAATAAATGTTTTTATTTTTTCAACCCAAAAAATTTAACTTAGAATTAACATATCGTTTAGATTCTCTGCACTTTTAATAATTTTGGCAAATATAATTTATACACTACATGACAAAAAGTATGTAGACACCTGCTTGTTGAACATCTAATTTCAAAATCATGGGCATTAGTATGGAGTTGGTCCCCCTTTTGCAGCTATAACAGCCTCCCCTCTTCTGGGAAGGCTAGATGTTAGAACAATGCTACGGAGACTTACTTCCATTCAGCCACAAGATCATTAGTGAGGTTGGGCACTAACGTTGGCCTGGGTCTCAGTCAGCGTTCTAATTCATCCCAAAGGTGTTCGATGGGGTTGAGTTCATGGCTCTGTTCAGGCCAGTCAAGTTCTTCCTCACAGATCTCGACAAACCATTTCTGAATAGACCTCACTTTGTGCATGGGGGCATTGTCATGCTGAAACAGGAAAGGGCCTTCCTCAGACTGTTGCCACAAAGTTGGAAGCACAGAATTGTCTAGATTCTGTATGCTGTAGCGTTAAGATTTCCCTTCACTGGAACTAAGGGGCCTAGCCCAAACCATGAAAAACAGCCCCAGACTACTATTCATCCTCCACCAAACTTTACAGTTGGCACTATGCATTGGGGCAGGTAGCGTTCTCCTGGCATCCGCCAAACCCAGATTCGTCTGTCAAACTGCCGGATGGGAAAGCGTGATTCAACATTCCAGAGAATGCGTTTCCACTGCTCCAGAGTCCAACGGCGGCGAGCTTTACACCACTCCAGTCGACCCTTGGCATTGCGCATGGTGATCTTAGGCTTGTGTGCGGCTATTCGGGCATGGAAACCCATTTCATGAAGCTCCCAACAAACAGTAATTGTGCTGAAGTTGTTTTCAGAGGCAGTTTGAAACTCGGTAGTGAGTGTTGCAACCGAGGACAGACGCTTCTGTTAGCTTGTGTGGCCTATCATTTTGCGGCTGAGCCGTTGTTGCTCCTAGACGTTTCCAGTTCACAATAACAGCACTTACACTTGACCGGGGCAGCTCTAGCAGGGCAGACATTTGACGGACTTGTTGGAAAGGTGGCTTCCGAGGACGGTGCCACGTTGAAAGTCACTGAGCTCTACTGAATTCTACTGCCAATGTTTGGAGATTGCATGGCTGTGTGCGCGATTTTATTCACCTGTCAGAAACGCGTGTGGCTGAAATAGCCAAATCCATTCATTTGAAGGGGTGTTCACATTGTTTTGTATATATAGTGTATTTACCAACATCTCTTCACTGTGTAACAACAGGCCGGAATGGGTCTTAAGTTGGAAAACAACCACATTTGATCAGGAACTGGGCGTGGCTACGTAACATAAAGTGAACAGTACCTTTATAGGGGAGTACCATTTCTGGGGACTGATGGGTTTGTGCATGCCGTTGTTGAGAGTGCGTGTTGGTGCCATGTCAAACTCCTGCTCTGGCATCTTGACGCGGGCATTCTTGGCTTTCTCTAGTTTGGCCCCCTCCTCAGTAGAACCCTTATCGCCCCAGCGGACCTGAACAGGGACAGGCAACAACAGTCAGTGGCAGGGGAATGGTAATATAATGAGCAGAGCTGAGCCGTAATTGGATGAAGGGCACAGCAGCCCGGGCACAACAGTCAGTGCATTTCTTTCTCACCTCCATTCTCTTGATGCCACCCACACCTCGGCCACCGTAGTATGAGGCATCCACAGTGGGCCACCTCTTCTTGGGATACCCGTCCTCGTCCTCGTCCTTACAATAGAAGAAAAAGATATCCGTCTTATGGTACCCTTGCCCTATAATGTTCACGATATCAGATGCCTTCAACTCAACCAGTGATATTGTTGCACACAAGCAAGGCAGAGGTCATGCTAAACTTGATGTCCTGGTCAAGTTCAACCAAGTCTCACAAATATATACAGTACCAGTCAAAAGTTTGGACACACCTAAGGGTTTTCCTTTATTTTTTACTATTTTCTACATTGTAGAATAATAGTGAAGACATCAAAACTATGAAATAACACATATGGAATCATGTAGTAACCAAAAAAGTGTTAAACAAATCAAAATATATATTTTTATATTTGAGATTCTTCAAAGTAGCCACTCTTTGCCTTGATGACAGCTTTGCACACACTTGGCATTCTCTCAACCAGCTTCATGAGGTATTCACCCGGAATGCATTTCAATTAACAGGTGTGCCTCGTTAAATGTTCATTTGTGGAATTTCTTTCTTTCTTAATGCGTTTGAACCATTCAGTTGTGCTATAACAAGGTAGGGTTGGTTTACAGAAGATAGCCCTATTTGGTAAAAGACCAAGTCCATATTATGGCAAGAACAGCTCAAATAATTAAAGAGAAATGACAGTCCGTCATTACTTTAAGACATGAAGGTCAGTCAATCTGGAAAATGTCAAGAACTTTGAAAGTTTCTTCAAATGCAGTCGCAAAAACCGTCAAGCGCTATGATGAAACTGGCTCTCATGAGGACCGCCACAGGAAAGGAAGACCCAGAGTTACCTCTGCTGCAGAGGATAAATTCATTAGAATAACTGCACCTCAGATTGTAGCCCAAATAAATGCTTCACAGAGTTCAAGTAACAGACACATCTCAACATCAATTGTTCAGAGGAGACTGTGTGAATCAGGCCTTCACAGTCGAATTGCTGCAAAGAAACCACTACTAAAGGACACCAATAAAAAGAAGAGACTGGCTTTGGCCAAGAAACACGAGCAATGGACATTAGACCGGTAGAAATCTGTCCTATGGTCTGATCTATGGTCTGGTCAAACCACACTTAACCAGCATGGCTACCACAGTGATACGCCAACCCATCTGGTTTGCGCTTAGTGGGACTATCATTTATTTTTCAACAGGACAATGACCCAAAACACACCTCCAGGCTGTGTAAGGCCTATTTGACCAAGAAGGAGAGTGATGGAGTGCTGTATCTGGCCTCAACAATCACCCGACCTCAACCCAACTGCGATGGTTTGGGTTGAGTTGGACCGCAGGGTAAAGGAAAAGCAGCCAACCTGTGCTCAGCATATGTGGGAACTCCTTCAAGGCTGTTGGAAAAGCATTCCAGGTAAAGCTGGTTGAGAGAATGCCAAGAGTGTGCAAAAGTGTCATCAAGGCAAAGGATGGCTACTTTGAAGAATCTAAGATATTTTTTGATTTGTTTAACACTTTTTTGGTTACTGCTTTATTCCATAGGTGTTATTTCATAGTTTTGATGTCTTCACTATTATTCTACAATGTAGAAAATAGTAAAAATTAAGAAAAACCCTTGAATGAGTAGGTGTGTCCAAACTATTGATTGGTACTGTATGTAACATGGCATCCCTGTGGTGTGTGACCATGAAGTCTCCCTGTTAGAAACTGCAGCCGCATCTAAGAGCCTGAAAACAGTTACAGTATACAGTAACTAAACTTGTAGCATGACTAAACTCCTCTCTCTACCTAAAGAACTGGGCTGCTATCCAGTTTACTGGACAGAAAGTCAAACAACTCCATCCATCTGGAATAATGTCAGACCAATCTGCCCTGTCAGGTCCTGGCTGCATTGCCCCTCTCACCTACAGCTGCAGTCCAGTCACTTTCTTGGTTGGTGGTCCACATGCAGACAGAGTGTTCTTTGGCAGGAGAGCCAGGAGGCCAACCTCCCCTCACAATTGTTTATATATATATATATATATATATATATATATATATATATATATATATATATATATATATATATATATATATATATATATATATATATGATATTTGCCATTTAGCAGATTTTTTTTCCAAAGTGACTTACAGTCATGCATGCATACATTTTGCGTACGGGTGGTTCTGGAAATCGAAAGCACTATCCTGACGTTGCAAGCGCCATTCTCTGCAAACTGAGCTACAGAGGACTGAAATGGTGCTGTAAAGATCAGGACCTTGGGTGATTGACTGACCTTGTGCTTTTTTTTTACCGGTGTGATTTCTTTAGGTAAAGAAGGGAGTTTAGTTTGTGTGTGTGTGAGCGAGAGAGAGAAACCTCATTTAGCCTGACCATGGCTTTTTGTGTTGCCTCTATATTATCTTCCATAACTACCCACTGGGCACACACGTCAATTCAACGTCTATTCCACGTTGGTTCAATGCAACTTCATTGTAATGACATGGAAACAACGTTGATTCAACCAGTGTGTCCCGAGTGGGTACCCTCCTCGGGTACCAGTCCCTATGCCCTGCTACATTTTGAAACCAACTCATGTTGTTCTGATTGATGACATCGATGCCTCAATGCTGAACGTCTGCTTCTGTTGGGTTAAAATGGAAAATGACAGCTGTGAGTCAATAACTCTATCTAATCCCTATTATGCTCCTGCAGGTTCAGAGCCCTTTGAGGCAGAGACAGCTGGCTGTTTCAGAGCAGACAACAGGAGACAGAGAGAGACACAGTGAGCCTTATAACAGGGTATGATAGTAATGTTTCAACTCTGCAAGGTCTAGAAACAAAGTATATGAGACTACAAGATTTACTCACTGAGCTGTCCTCCAGTACCGGAGGTGGAGGCTCATGGATGATCTGCAAAGATGGAAAAAGAAACTGAATCATAATCATGAAAAATTATGTTTTCCATTGGCATACTGTACTGTACGGTACAGGAAATTAGTTTGAATTTGAGAGTGTGATAATGAGAGAATGGTTTGATGACAGAGTGTTACCTACAGTGCCTAGTGAAAGTCTACAGTACACACCCCTTGCACGGTCTTTACAGAGGGTTTATTTGCTGTATTGTCATGCAGAATCACTTAACAGCCTTACTGCAAACAAAATGGATGATTCGTAATGGATTTTTTAACATAGGCGTTCTTCTTTTCACTTTTTCATACAGGCCAGTCATGTGGAGTGAATGCAATGTTGTTGATCCTCTTTATTTTCAAGTATTGCGGCGGCAACATCATGTTATGGGTACGCTTGTCACCGGCAGGGACTGGGGAGTTTCTCAGGATAAAAAAAACATGAAAGGAGCAAAGTGCAAAATCAAATCAAATGTTATTGGTCACATACACAAGGTTAGCAGATGTTAATGCGAGTGTAGCTAAATGCTTGTGCTTCTAGTTCCAACCATGCAGTAATATCTAACAAGTAATCTAACAATTTCACAACAACTACCTTATACACACAAGTGTAAAGGAATGAATAAGGATATGTACATATAAATATATGGATGAGCGATGGCCGAACGGCATAGGCAAGATGCAGTGGATGGTATAGAGTACAGTACATACATATGAAATGAGTAATGTAGGGTATGTAAACATTATATAAAGTGGCATTGTTTAAAGTGACTAGTGATAGATTTATTACATCCAATTTTCAATTATTAAAGTGGCTAGAGATTTGAGTCAGTATGTTGGCATCAGCCACTCAATGTTAGTGCTGGCTGTTTAACAGTCTGATGGCCTTGAGATAGAAGCTGTTTTTCAGTCTCTCGGTCCCAGCTTTGATGCACCTGTACTGACCCCGCCTTCTGGATGATAGCGGGGTGAACACCAGTGGCTTGGGTGGTTGTTGTCCTTGATGATCTTTTTGGCCTTCCTGTGACATCGGGTGGTGTAGGTGTCTTGGAGGGCAGGTAGTTTGCCCCCGGTGATGCGTTGTGCAGACCTCACTACCCTCTGGAGAGCCTTGTGGTTGTGGGCGGAGCAGTTGCCGTACCAGGCGGTGATACAGCCCGACAGGATGCTCTCGATTGTGCATCTGTAAAAGTTTGTGAGTGCTTTTGGTGACAAGCCGAATTTCTTCAGCGTCCTGAGGTTGAAGAGGCGCTGTTGCGCCTTCTTCACCACGTTGTCTGTGTGGGTGGACCATTTCAGTTTGTGCGGGATGTGTACGCCGAGGAACTTAAAACTTTCCACCTTCTCCACTATGTCCTGTCGATGTGGATAGGGGGGTGCTCCCTCTGCTGTTTCCTGAAGTCCAAGATCATCTCCTTTGTTTTGTTGATGCTGAGTTTTCCTGACACCACACTCTGAGGGCCCTGACCTCCTCCCTGTAGGCCGTCTCGTCATTGTTGGTAATCAAGCCTACCACTGTAGTGTCGTCTGCATAGATTATTGAGTTGACTGCGTGGCCATGTACGCCTCCATGGGTGAACAGGGAGTACAGGAGACGGCTGAGAACGCACCCTTGTGGGGCCCCAGTGTTGAGGATCAGCGGGGTGGAGATGTTGTTTCCTACCCTCACCACCTGGGGGCGGCCCGTCAGAAAGTCCAGGACCCAGTTGCACAGGGCGGGGTCGAGACCCAGCGCCTCGAGCTTAATGACGAGTTTGGAGGGTACTATGGTGTTAAATGCTGAGCTGTAGTCGATGAACAACATTCTTACATAGGTATTCCTCTTGTCCAGATGGGTTAGGGCAGTGTGATTGCGATTGTGTTGTCTGTGGACCTATTGCGGCGGTAAGCAAATTGGAGTGGGTCTAGGGTGTCAGGTAGGGTGGAGGTGATATGATCCTTGACTATTCTCTCAAAGCACTTCATGATGACGGAAGTGAGTGCTACGGGGCGATAATCGTTTAGCTCAGTTACCTTAGCTTCCTTGGGAACCGGAACAATGGTGGCCCTCTCGAAGCATGTGGGAACAGCAGACTGGGATAGGGATTGATTGAATATGTCCGTAAACACACCAGCCAGCTGGTCTGCGCATGCTCTGAGGATGCGGCTAGGGATGCCGTCTGGGCCTGCAGCCTTGCGAGGGTTAACACGTTTAAATGTTTTACTCACGTTGGCTGCGGTGAAGGAGAGTCCGCAGGTTTTGGTAGCGGGCAGTGTCGGTGGCACTGTATTGTCCTCAACGCGAGCAAAGAAGTTGTTTAGTTTGTCTGGGAGCGAGACATCTGGGTCCGCAACGGGGCTGGTTTTCTTTTTGTAGTCCGTGACTGACTGTAGACCCTGCCACATTCCTCTCGTGTCTGAGCCGTTGAATTGCAACTCTACTTTGTCTCTATACTGACGCTTAGCTTGTTTGATTGCTTGCAGAGGGAATAGCTACACTGTTTGTATTCGGTCATGTTTCCGGTCACCTTGCCCTGATTTAAAACCAGTGGTTCGTGCTTTCAGTTTTGCGCGAATGCTGCCATCAATCCACGGTTTCTGGTTGGGGAAGGTTTTAATAGTCGCTGTTGGTACAACATCACCGATGCACTTGCTAATAAACTCGCTCACCGAATCAGCGTATACATCAATGTTGTTGTTCGACGCTATCCGGAACATATCCCAGTCCACGTGATCGAAGCAATCTTGAAGCATGGAATCAGATTGGTCGGACCAGCGTTGAACAGACCTGAGCACGGGTGTTTCCTCTTTTAGTTTCTGTCTATAGGCTGGGAGCAACAAAATGGAGTCGTGGTCAGATTTGCCGAAAGGAGGGTGAGGGATGGCTTTGTATGCGTCGCGGAAGTTAGAGTAACAATGATCCAGATCCAGGTTAAATGTTAGAGGAAAACCCGCCATAGTCTTCTGAGAACCTAACCCCGGGATAGTTTTATTTTTCAGCGAGACAATTACATGCATTTTAATGCCAAAGACACACCAGACTGGCTTTCCGAGGTGGTGAGTGTTCCTGAATGTTCCAGTCTCAGTCCTGACTTAAATCTGCTTGGAAATCAGAGACATGGTTTGAATATTGCTGTCCTACAATTATTCCCATCCAAATTTACTGAACTTGAGCAATTTTTACAAAAACAATAGATATACAATGAGTATACAAAACATTAAGAACTGCTCTCTCCATTACATAGATTGACCAGGTGAATCCAGGTGAAAGCTATGATCCCTTATTGATCTCACTTGTTAAATCCACTTCAGTCAGTGTAGATGAAGGGGGAGAGACAGGTTAAATAAGGATTTTTAAACCTTGAGGCAAATGATACTTGGCTTGTGTATGTGTGCCATTCAGTTAGTGGAATGGGCAAGACAAAATATTTAAGTGCCTTTTGAACAGGATATGGTAGTAGGTGCCAGGCGCACCGGTTTGTGTCAAGAACTGTAACGTTTCTGAGTTTTTCAGAAACGCTCAACAGTTTCCCATGCGTATCAAGAGTGGTCCACCACCCAAAGGACATCCAGCCAACTTGACACAACTGTGGGAAGCATTGGAGTCAACATGGGCCAGCATCCCTGTGGAATGCTTTCGAGACCTTGTAGAGTCCGTGCCCTGATGAATTGAGGCTTTTCTGAGGGCGAAAGGGGGGTTGCAACTCAATATTAGGAAGGTGGTCCTAACGTTTGGTATGCTCGGTGTTTGTTGTCCTAAGAGATGTGCAAAGTTGGTAGAATCGTATTCAAAATGATACACAGCTGTAATGGATGCCAGTATTAACTCTGGGGTGTGAAAAAGTATAAAATTGAATCACTTTTTAGATGTAATTTTAAAGCTGCAAAACATGAAGACTGTGCAAGGGGTGTGTAGACTTTCACTAGCGACTATATACATTTGTTGTATGTTTGTTTTTAGAGGTACTGTAGATGAAACACAATCTCATGAACAAATACTGCTGTGTACTGCAATATCCCAATATACACACACACTTCACGAAATGATTACAAAAAGTATCTCCTCATGGACCTTCATTGGGACAAGATGGCTGACGTACCACTGTGCAGCAGAGAGGCCAGAACCACCAGAGCAGAGCCAGCGTCAGGAGGAGCAGCAGGATGAGCAGAGCTATGGCCAAGAATGTCCCGTCAGACTGTGGGAGGCCAAGAGAGGAAATAAGGTCAGAACCTGGTGTACGTAAACTAAAATCTGTGTTTGAACACAAGCTATATTACCCCCAGGAATAGACATGGAAGAGTACAGTACTAAAATGAGTCAAACATTTAGAAGCACAACACTGTAGAGAAGTGGTGAGGGGTTGATACTTACACAGCTGACAGAGGTGATGGTGACAGAACTAGATATGAAACTCAGGCCATTGTTCATACTGACGTGGAGGGTAGCTGCCCTGAGGGAGGTGAGAGGAAGGTGAGGGGTGAGGTGACTGCACTGTTTGTATATTTTGCTCTAATATCCTTCAACACATCTCTGTTTTAATTTCAGAGACCGACTGCTTTTCTGAGAAAATACAGTTAAAGTCGGAAGTTTGCAAACACCTTAGCCAAATACATTTAAACTCAGTTTTTCACAATTCCTTACATTTAATCCTAGTAAAAAATCCCTGTTTTAGGTCATTTAGAATCGCCACTTTATTTTAAGAATGTGAAATGTCAGAATAATAGTAGAGAGAGATTTATTTCACCTTATATTTCTTTCATCACATTCCCAGTGGGTCAGAAGTTTACATACACTCAATTAGTATTTGGTAGCATTGCCTTTTTAAATTGTTTAAGTTGGGTCAAACGTTTCGGGTAGACTTCCACAAGCTTCCCACAATAAGTTGGGGGAATTTTGGCCCATTCCTCCTGACAGAGCTGGTGTAACTGAGTCAGGTTTGTAGGCCTCCTTACTCGCACACACTTTTTCAGTTCTGCCCACAGATTCTCAATGGGATTGAGGTCAGTGCTTTGTGATGGCCACTCCAATACCTTGACCTTTTTGTCCTTAATTAAGCCATTTTGCCACAATTTTGGAAGTATGCTTGGGGTCATTGTCCAGTTGGAAGAACCATTTGCGATCAAGCTTTAACTTCCTGACTGATGTCTTGAGATGTTGCTTCAATATATCCACATAATTTTCCTACCTCATGATGCCATCTATTTTGTGAAGTGCACCAGGCCCTCCTGCAGCAAAACACCCCACAACATGATGCTGCCACCCCCGTGCTTCATGATTGGGGTGGTGTTCTTCGGCTTGCAAGCCCCCCCTTTTTCCTCCAAACATAACGATGGTCATTATGGCCAAACAGTTCTATTTTTGTTTCATCAGACCAGAGGACATTTCTCCAAAAAGTACGATCTTTGTCCCCATGTGCAGTTGCAAACTGTAGTCTGGCTTTTTTTATGGCGGTTTTGGAGCAGTGGCTTTTTCCTTGCTGAGCGGACTTTCAGGTTATGTCGATTTATGACTTGTTTTACTGTGGATATAGATTTTTTTGTACATGTTTCCTCCAGCATCTTCACAAGGTCCGTTGCTGTTGTTCTGGGATTGATTTGCACTTTTCGCACCAAAGTACGTTCATCTCTAGGAGATAGAATGCATCTCCTTCCTGAGCGGTATGACGGCTACATGGTCCCATGGTGTTTATACTTGCATACTATTGTTTGTACAGATGAACGTGGTACCTTCAGGTGTTTGGAAATTGCCCCCAAGGATGAACCAGACTTGTGGAGGTCTACAATTGTTTTTCTGAGGTCTTGGAGGATTTCTTTTGATTTTCCCATGATGTCAAGGAAAGAGGCACTGAGTTTGAAGGTAGGCTTTGAAATACATCCACAGGTACACCTCCAATTGACTCAAATGATGTCAATTAGCCTATCAGAAGCTTCTAACGCCATGACATCATTTTCTGGTTAAAGACACTGTCAACTTAGTGTATGTAAACTTCTGACCCACTGGAATTGTGATACAGTGACTTATAAGTGAAATAATCTGTCTGTAAACAATTGTTGGAAAAATTACTTGTGTCATTCACAAAGTAGAAGTCCTAACCGACTTGCCAAAACTATAGTTTGTTAACAAGAAATTTGTGGAGTGGTTGAAAAACGAGTTTTAATGACTCCAACCTAACACGGAACACAAACCGGCTGCGCAAGTGCGCCATCGTGCAGACATTTTATTTTGTCCCCCCACATCAAACACGATCACGACACGCAGGTTAAAATTTCAAGGTCGAAAAGCATTAAACATTTATGGCAATTTAGCTAGTTAGCTTGCAGTTGCTAAATAATTCGTCCTATTTAGCTAGCTTGCTGTTGCTAGCTAATTTGTGCTGGGAAATAAAATTAATCCACACATAAAACGGTTAACCGAATCGTTTCTAGTCATCTCTCATCCTTTCAGGCTTTTTCATCTTTGAACTTATATGGTGATTGGCATCTAAACTTTCATAGTATTACTACACCGACCGGCAACACAGTTCGTCTTTCAATCACCCACGTGGGAAAAACCAATGACGAGATGTTACGTGGGGTACCTGCTTCTATAAACCAATGAGGAGATGGGAGAGGCAGGACTTGCAGCGCGATCTGCGTCAGAAATACGCTTGCGAGCAATGTGTGTGCAATAATTGAATTTCTAAATTTATTTTGCAACGCTCGCGCACGCGACGCAAGCGGTGTGGTCAGCCTATAAGTGTATGTAAACTTCCGACTTCAACTGTATGTCTTGAAAGCAAAGGAGATGTCATTGTGAGTAATGGCTATGTAAAATAATATATATGTTTATATATACAGTGGGGAGAACAAGTATTTGATACACTGCCGATTTTGCAGGTTTTCCTACTTACAAAGCATGTAGAGGTCTGTAATTTTTATCATAGGTACACTTCAACTGTGAGAGACGGAATCTAAAACAAAAATCCAGAAAATCACATTGTATGATTTTTAAATAATTAATTTGCATTTTATTGCATGACATAAGTATTTGATCACCTACCAACCAGTAAGAATTCCGGCTCTCACAGACTTGTTAGTTTTTCTTTAAGAAGCCCTCCTGTTCTCCACTCATTACCTGTATTAACTGCACCTGTTTGAACTCGTTACCTGTATAAAAGACACCTGTCCACACACTCAATCAAACAGATTCCAACCTCTCCACAATGGCCAAGACCAGAGAGCTGTGTAAGGACATCAGGGATAAAATTGTAGACCTGCACAAGGCTGGGATGGGCTACAGGACAATAGGCAAGCAGCTTGGTGAGAAGGAAACAACTGTTGGCGCAATTATTAGAAAATGGAAGAAGTTCAAGATGACGGTCAATCACCCTCGGTCTGGGGCTCCATGCAAGATTTCACCTCGTGGGGCATCAATGATCATGAGGAAGGTGAGGGATCAGCCCAGAACTACACGGCAGGACCTGGTCAATGACCTGAAGAGAGCTGGGACCACAGTCTCAAAGAAAACCATTAGTAACACACTACGCCGTCATGGATTAAAATCCTGCAGCGCACGCAAGGTCCCCCTGCTTAAGCCAGTGCATGTCCAGGCCTGTCTGAAGTTTGCCAATGACCATCTGGATGATCCAGAGGAGGAATGGGAGAAGGTCATGTGGTCTGATGAGACAAAAATAGAGCTTTTTGGTCTAACTCCACTCACCGTGTTTGGAGGAAGAAGAAGTATGAGTACAACCCCAAGAACACCATCCCAACCGTGAAGCATGGAGGTGGAAACATCATTCTTTGGGGATGCTTTTCTGCAAAGGGGACAGGACGACTGCACCGTATTGAGGGGAGGATGGATTTGGCCATGTATCGCGAGATCTTGGCCAACAACCTCCTTCCCTCAGTAAGAGCATTGAAGATGGGTCGTGGCTGGGTCTTCCAGCATGACAACGACACGAAGGACACAGCCATGGCAACTAAGGAGTGGCTCCGTAAGAAGCATCTCAAGGTCCTGGAGTGGCCTAGCCAGTCTCCAGACCTGAACCCAATAGAAAATCTTTGGAGGGAGCTGAACGTCCGTATTGCCCAGCGACAGCCCCGAAACCTGAAGGATCTGGAGAAGATCTGTAGGGAGGAGTGGGCCAAAATCCCTGCTGCAGTGTGTGCAAACCTAGTCAAGAACTACAGGAAACGTATGATCTCTGTAATTGCAAACAAAGGTTTCTGTACCAAATATTAAGTTCTGCTTTTCTGATGTATCAAATACTTATGTCATGCAATAAAATGCAAATTAATTACTTAAAAATCATACAATGTGATTTTCTGGATTTTTGTTTTAGATTCCGTCTCTCATAGTTGAAGTGTACCTATGATAAAAATTACAGACCTCTACATGCTTTGTAAGTAGGAAAACCTGCAAAATCGGCAGTGTATCAAATACTTGTTCTCCCCACTGTATGTTTATTTCATGAGTTGGGTTTGGCATGCATCAATTAAAGCAGTGAGGATGTGAGAGTTAAACAGTCACTTACGTCCCCTCCTCCTCCAATACTGGAGCTGGACACAGCAGGTAGGTGTCTCTCACGACCAATGGTCTTTTCACTATGGGATTATAGAAGAGAATGCATTGTATTATGTGTATATGAATACCTAATACTGTGGATAATGTGCCTCATTATAAATCCTATACAGTAGCTATGCATCCAGCTAGAGTTGCATGGAAATCAAATCTAAAATAAAATCAACAAAATACAGTACAGTAGCTAATTCATTACCAAACGTTGCTATTAATTGAACTATTTATCTTAGTTAAAGTATCATAGTTTCAAAGAGTTGTAGATCAAAGAGTGCTTCAAAGACTAGAGTTGAAATTGAAATACTTTGAGACAAATTGTGAAAATTCCTTTCTTTGTTATTGTCTTTGTGGCCCTTTACTTGTGGAAAATGAAGCAACTGAAATCCTTCAGAGTGAGTGTGGTTTATTTACCCTGGCCGAGAGAACGTTCAGTGTGTGCATATGGCACATAAGATCCACATTCCTTCTGTACATCTGAGAAGCCTTAAGTATTCAACCAGATGAAGTAAAGTGAGGCCGCGTGTGTGTGTGCGTGTGTGTGTGCGTGTGTGTGTGTGTGTGTGTGTGTGTGTAGGGGAGTGAGGAAGGACAGACCAGAAATCATTAGGATTTGTAATAACAGTGGGCATGCTATAACCCCCGCCTGCTTGTGGCTAAATCAAACGTAGCCCCATTTCGCGTAATGCCTCAGGGAAGAATGCAGAAATGTTTCTTCAGTGTAAAGAATTGGACTACTCTCTACTGAATATTGCTTGTCAAAGGATATTATTCCCTTATCCATGGAACTTTTGGAGATTCTAGATGAAATAAACCCTTGCCCTTAAAGCTTCAGAGAGCCTTCTACCTAGCTTATCAGAGACAATGAGGCTACAGCAGATGTGCTAGATCAGTTTTGGATGAGTGAAAGGAACAAAGAAACCTCATTACATCTCCAACTCAGATTTCTTTGTGCACTGCTGCCGACTCCATTGGTGTGGAATTTGCAACCAGACAGTGGTTTGCAACTTTGGAGCGAGGGTAATCTCTTGCATCAAAATATTTGTGCCACAAGTGCAAAGAAGTCCTTTCTTGGTCCAATGTCCTGTCATGTGTAGGGCACCTTGTGGGATACTGCTGTTCTACATTGGCCCAATGAAATGGTTTGGTAAGGAACAGAAGACAGGGAGAAATTGTCTTGAGAACCCAACTGGTTTGATCTAATGAGCTTTCAGGCTCATTCCTTTAGGTTCTTTCGTTCAGGATGTTTGAAATCCTTCTCTTTTGTATTTGCCTGTTTCTTAGTCACAGTCAATAACAGCCAACTCACTGTGACATTGTCGAAACAAATCTCTTTCTAAGCCTCATTACCCTGCACTCAGAACCTTGGATTCATTAAGGTTAATGGTCGGTAAATTGTAGATACCGTAACTTCTACTTACTCAAAGTGAGAGTGTCGTTGATCCGGAAGCTACAAAGGACCTTCCCCACCTCACGGGCATGTGAGAAACCATTTCCTTTCACTACCACCTGGAAGGACTCTAAGCCAGGATGAAAGGGAGAGAACAATCATCAATGCCATCTGTTCACCTTGATAATCAAAAGTAAAGTGGAATTACAGTTGATAATGATATTTTCAAATCCTTATTTCCTGAGGCCAAAAGCTTTCCAATTATCCATAATGATACATCCCACTGGGCACACCACGTCATTTCAACGTGGATAATTGGGTAATATTTGGTAGATGCATTGATCAATGAGATTCCAAATAATTTTCATCCACTAAAAAAAAAAGTTTTGGGAATTCCCAACGTGTTATCACTATGCCTTCAACCATCTAAAAGCACAATTCAATTCCAATGGAAATCATTGTCTGATTTCTGGTTTAGTTGTTACCTAAATGTGTTATCAATGCGCTTTCAACCATTTAAAAGCACAACAACATTTAAATGTAATACAATGTCAGATGTTTTGTTTATTTATACAACAACTTAGTGTTATCAATGTGCGTCATCTAATAGCACAACCAAATGACCTGGATTGCAATTGAGATTGCATTAAACTACATGGTGCAAGTGATCAATGCCATATGAGATTCTGTTCAGATAACTGTAGCAATTGTGAAGATTTCCACAGAACTGCGACCCTGAACATGCACGATTTCTATGATTACATAAGACATTTTACACAAACCTCAAAATGTGCCATGGATGTGTTACAAATTTTAAGTTTGAATAAATACTGTTACATTAGTTTGTACGATAGCCTTAACATTAAGCTATTTACTGTCTTACAAAAGTAATATTGAATTGTGTTTGGTTGACAATGCAACCAAATATAAACATTTAAAGGAGATGTATGTATCTATTACTTGGATAGTTCAATCTGAGCCACTGGCTTAATCTGCTTATTTTTTAATTTTTTAAAACTTTTATAAGCTTGAAACCCTAGGCCTATATGTATTGTCTATTTTTAGAATGTAAACAATAGCTGTTGATGACTTCCCAAATGCTATATACTGTAGGCCTAAATATGGTTACATATAATTTGCTCTGTTGAACCTACCGTTTGGAATGACTTAGATAGCAACAGTGAATCTATTAAGTGGAGACACCTCAACAATTATTCTCATGATAACACATGGTTATAGTCAAATATCAACGCTAAGCAGGGCTGGGTTTGGTTAAAGCCTTAGATGGGAGACTGAAGAGATAGCTGAAGATACAGCGCATTTGGAAGGTATTCAGACCACTACCTTTTCCCACATTTTGTTACGTTACAGCCTTATTCTAAAATGGATGAAATAGTTTGTTTTCCTCATCAATCTGAACACAATACCCCATAATGACAAAGCAAAAACAGTATAGATTTTTTTCTTCTTCAAATAAGTAAAAATAAAAATTGAAATATCACATTTACATAAGTATTCAGACCCTTTACTTTACTTTGTTGAAGCACCTTTGGCAGCGATTACAGGTTCAAGTCAAATCAAGTCAAATGTTATTTGTCACATGTGCCGAATACAACAGGTGTAGTAGACCTTACAGTGAAATGCCTACTTACGAGCCCTTAATTAACCAACAATTCAGTTTTAAGAAATAAAAGTAATAAATAATTAAGAGCAGTAATAAAACAACAATAGTGAGGTTATATACAATGGGTACCGGTACAGAGTCAATGTGCGGGGGCATCGGTTAGTCGAGGTAATTGAAGTATTATATACATGCACTGTAGGTAGAGTTATTTAAGTGACTTATGCATAGATAATAACAGAGAGTAGTAGCAGCGTAAAAGAGTGAAGAGGTGGTGCAGGGGGGGGGGGGTCAATGCAAATAGTCTGGGTAGCCATTTGATTAGATGTTCAGGAGTCTTATGGCTTGGAAGTAGAAGCTGTTTAGAAGCCTCTTGGACCTAGACTTGGCGCTCCGGTACCGCTTGGCGTGCGGTAGCAGGGTCAACAGTCTATGACTAGGGTGGCTGGAGTCTTTGACCATTTTTAGGGCCTTCCTCTGACACTGCCTGGTATAGAGGTCCTGGATTGCAGGAAGCTTGGCCCCAGTGATGTACTGGGCCGTACGCACTACCCTCTATAGTGCCTTGCGGTCGGAGGCCGAACAGTTGAACCGCTGTTGTCATCTGCAAACTTAATGATGGTGATGGAGTCATGCCTGGCCTTGCAGTCATGAGTGAACAGAGAGTACAGGATGGGACTGAGCACGCACCCCTGAGGGGCCCCCGTGTTGAGGATCAGCGTGGCTGATGTGTTGTTACCTACACTTACCATCTGGGGGCAGCCCGTCAGGAAGTCCAGGATCCAGTTGCAGAGGGAGGTGTTTAGTCCCAGGGTCCTTAGCTTAGTGATGAGCTTTGAAGGCACTATGGTGTTGAACGCTGAGCTGTAGTCAATTAATAGCATTCTCACATAGGTGTTCCTTTTGTCCAGGTGTGAAAGGGCAGTGTGGAGTGCAATCGCGATTGCATCATCTGTGGATCTGTTGGGGCGGTATGCTTGAAACATGTTGGGATTACAGTCTCAGACAGGGAGAGGTTGAAAATGTCAGTGAAGACACTTGCACGTTGGTCAGCTCATGCTCGGAGTACATGTCCTGGTAATCCGTATGGCCCTGCGGCCTTGTGAATGTTGACCTGTTCAAAGGTCTTACTCACATCGGCTGCGGAGAGCGTGATCACACAGTCGTCCGGAACAGTTGATGCTCTCATGCATGCTTCAGTGTTACTAGCCTCGAGGCGAGCATAGAAGTAATTTAGCTTGCCTGGTAGGCTTGTGTCACTGGGCAGCTCTCGGCTGTGCTTCCCTTTGTAGTCTGTAATAGTTTGCAAGCCCTGCCACATAAGACGTGTATCGGAGCCGGTGTAGTACGATTCAATCTTAGTCCTGTATTGATGCTATGCTTGTTTTATGGTTCGTCGGAGGGCATAGCGGGATTTCTTATTAGCTTCTGGGTTAGAGTCTCGCTCCTTGAAAGCGGCTGCTCTACCCTTTATCTCAGTGCAGACGTTGCCTGTAATCCATGGCTTCTGGTTGGGGTATGTACGTACAGTCACTGTGGGGACGGAGTCATCGGTGCACTTATTGATGAAGCCAGTGACTGATGTGGTGTACTCTTCAATGCCATTGGAAGAATCCCGGAACATATTCCAGTCTGTGCTAGCAAAACAGACCTGCAGCTTAGCATCTGCTTCATCTGACCACTTTTTTATTGCCCTAGTCACTTGTGCTTCCTGCTTTAATTTTTGCTTGTAAACAGGAATCAGGAGGATAGAATTATGGTTAGATTTGCCAAATGGAGGGTGAGGGAGAGCTTTGTATGGATCTCTGTGTGTGGAGTAAAGGTGGTCTAGAGTCTTTTTCCCTCTTGTTGCACATTTAACATGCTGGTAGAAATTTGGTAAAACGGATTTAAGTTTCCCTGCATTAAAGTCCCAAGCCACTAGGAGCGCCGCCTCTGGATGAGCGTTTTCCTGTTTGCTGATGGCGGTATACAGCTCACTGAGAGCGGTCTTCGTGTCAGTATCAGTCTGTGGTGGTATATAGACAGCTATGAAAAATACAGATGAAAACTCTCTATGTAGAAAGTATGGTCTACAGCATATCATGAAATACTCTACCTCAGGTGAGCAAAACCTTGAGACTTCCTTAGATATTGTGTACCAGCTGTTGTTTACAAATATGCGTAGACTGCCTCCCCTTGTCTTACCAGAGGCTGCTGTTCTATCCTGCCGATAGAGTGTATAACCCGCCAGCTGTATGTTATTCATGTCGTCGTTCAACCACGACTCGGTGAAACATAAGATATTACGGTTTTTACTGTCCCGTTGGTAAGATATACGTGCTTTTAGTTTGTCCAATTTATTATCCAGCGACTGTACGTTGGCCAATAGTAGGGATGGCAACAGCAGATTAGCCACTCGTCAGCGGATCCTCACAAGGCACCCGATCTCCTTCCGCGCGATATCTTTTCCGTCTGTTTC
The DNA here is from genome assembly GCF_045679555.1 of Salvelinus alpinus. Taxonomy (NCBI): domain Eukaryota; kingdom Metazoa; phylum Chordata; class Actinopteri; order Salmoniformes; family Salmonidae; genus Salvelinus; species Salvelinus alpinus. Next base: position 97,970,150 of record NC_092086.1, on the reverse strand, counting down.
TCCTGTGAATGACAGGGATGAGGGCCTATTCGGGTGTCTGGAATAAATCCCTCTCGTCCGACTCATTAAAGAGAAATTCTTCGTCCAGTTCAAGGTGAGTAATCACTGTTCTGATTTCCAGAAGAGACGGTAGCAGCAGCATTATGTACAAAATAAGTGACAAACAACGTGAAAAAATTTACAAAATAGAACTGTTGATTATCAGCCATCTTCTCCGGCGCCAAGGTCTTATTGGGTATGAAGCTACAAGCGTGGCACACCTGTATTTGGGGAGTTTCTCCCATTCTTCTCTGCAGATCCTCTCAAGCTCTGTCAGGTTGGATGGCGAGTGTCACTGCACAGATATTTTCAGGTCTCTCCAGAGATGTTCGATCGGGTTCAAGTCCGTTCTCTGGCTGGGCCACTCAAGGACATTCAGAGACTTGTCCCGAAGCCATTCCTACGTTGTCTTGGCTGTGTGCTTAGGGTCGTTGTCCCTTTCTATTCTGGTTAGAGCCAGTTTGTGCTGTTCTGTGAAGGGAGTAGTAAACAGCGTTGTACGAGAACTTCAGGTTCTTGGCAACTTCTTGCATGGAATAGACTTCATTTCTCAGAACAAGATTAGACTGACGAGTTTCAGAAGAATGTTTTTTGTTTCTGGCTATTTTGAGCCTGTAATCGAACCCACAAACGGTGATGCTCCTAATACTCACCTAGTCTAAAGGAGGCCAGTTGTATTGCTTCTTTAATCAGCCCAACAGTTTTCAGCTGTGCTAACATAAGTGCAAAATGGTTTTCTAATGATCAATTATCCGTTTTTAAATGATAAACTTGGATTAGCTAACAGAATGTGCCATTGGAACACAAGAGTGATGGTTGCTGATAATGGGCCTCTGTACGCCTATGTAGATATTCCATAAAAATCAGCCGTTTCCAGCTACAAAGTAATTTACAACATTAACAATGTCTACACTGTAATTCTGATCAATTGGATGTTATTTTAATGGACAAAAGGTGTGCTTTTCTTTCAAAAACAAGAACTTTTCTAAGTGACCCCAAACTTTTGAACGGTAGTATATTTTTTAAATCCATTTTAGAATAAGGTTGTAACGTAACAAAGTGGAATAAGTCAAGGGGTCGGAATGCTTTCCAAATCAACTCTCCAGTAGGAGGTGCTGCCCAGCCTATAGTTTTTTTCTTATCAAGAATATTACGTTGAAGATCTGATGTTGTTTCCAAGGTACAAATTCAACATATTTTATACAAGGTTAGTCTATGTTTAAAATTGGTTATTCTGGAACTCCAACAGAGGAGCTAATACACCACTCACCTCCTGCACAGATACTAGAGGGCTCTGCTGCCAAGATCTCGATGCATGATCTCTTCAGGATCTGAGTGAAGGGAGAAGAGCAAGAGAGAGAGAAACAGGGAGAGGGAGAGGACGAGAGGGAGAAGGCGATGGTTAATGGTGAAGGCGGGAAGCAGCATTACTGGAAACGTAAATCTGTTAGAGATAGAGCTGTTGAGGCCTCCTGAGTGGCGCAGCGGTCTAAGGCCCTGCATCGCAGTGCTTGAGGCGTCACTACAGACCCGGGTTCGATCCCAGGCTGTGTCACAACCGGGCGGCGCACAATTGGCCCAGCGTCGTCCGGGTTAGGGGAGAGTTTGACTTGGGGCCTTTACTTGGCTCATCGCGCTTTAGTGACTCCTTGTGGCGGGCCGGGTGCCTGCAGGCTGACCTCGGTTGTCAGTTGAACAGTGGATTCCGGGTTATGCGGGGTGGGTGTTAAGGAGCGCGGTTTGGCGGGTCATGTTTCGGAGGACGCATGACTCGACCTTCGCCTCTCCCGAGATCGTTGGGGAGTTGCAGCGATGAGACAAGATCGTAATTGGATATGACAAAAAAATTAAAAGACAAACACAAAAGAGTTAGAGCTGTTGAAAGTATGTCAACCTTATACCATGGTATACTTTCAACAGTGTTGAAAACATACCTTACAATAGTGAACAGGTATTTGCATCATTCTACCAACCACAACAACATTGCCCTTACTGAATCAATGACTCCTTGCAGTGCCTCAAAGCCATCATTCACAGGGAAGACATGGTCCTTACTGTCGGCTATTGTCCAAAGCTAGGGAGTGAGGAGAGTTCTAATTCAATAACAGTGTAATAACAATAATAATCCCCTGCTCACAAAATAAACATGTGAACGTGGCTCACCTGGGTTTCATTGAAGTCTTTTACTCCCACGCAGTAGACTGAGGCGCCCAGTTGACGCGATCGGCTGGCCTAGTTTTCAAAAGGGTCACACAAATAGACATGAAAGTTATTTCATAACTCTATATTGACCAAAGTAGAGGGAACTTCATGTCTGGTGTTAGATATATAGAAAACCAATACAACACAATGTATAAAGGTGTCTCCATAAAGGATGAGCATTGATTCTATGAAGCATCTATGGAAGGCATGCACGACAGATTTGGGGCTTTTCTCCAGCCATCTCAGTTTGTGCAGGTATTTAGTCTTGAGTCATGACTGACACATGGAGACAAAGATATCCAAGTTTTCTCCAAAGCAGAGTTTGCTGTCTATAATGGTGCAGGCATTTTTGTAGCAGTCCACTCGATCGATTGCTTTGGTTAAATCTTGTGCTTTCATGGCCATAACCAGAGTCTGAGTTTTAGTGAGGTCCCCGGACAGGGTGAATTTTAAGAAAGGTGGGACTCATTTACTGAATTTATATACAGTTTAAAAACTATACAATGCTATTTGGAGAACAGCAAAAACAAGCAAAAATGACTCCAGCCATTATCACCTTGGCTGCTGTAGGCTGTCACCTCAGTCCATCTACAAACACATGGCCTAGTATCTATACAATTAGCCTCTACACATTATCTCAACACCAGGATTAAAAACTATAATGTAATAAATACAGAGGGATCTGTTAGCAGAAGAAGTATTTTATATAGCTGGTAGCTGGCCAGATAGCTGGCTAGACTAACTAGACAAATGTACCAATGTATTTGATTTACTGACATGGGCTAATTGAGTGACTGTCAGTAACAAGGTTTCCATCCAACCTTTTTACGTGTGTAAAGTACATGTCAGATAAAAAATGTCATTACAGGCCTGATGGAAACACTACATTTTTCTGTAAACTTTTCAAATGTCGACAAAACAAAATACGCTAGACAAGGTGGGATCTTTCTGTGTCGGTAAAATCTATTATGGGGAAAATGTTGGTGGAAACGCTTTTATGCGCAAATGTTGATATAATAGCTATCATATGGAAATGAAGTTGGAGTCATGCAATGACATGTTGTGTGGTCTTCCCACTACGACTCATCGTGAACGCATACAGTTTATTAGGTTACAGATGAAATAAATGATGATGGTGGTGAAAATGCAAGGTATGAGCTTGATGCTCTTTTACAATAAATATCGAGGGTCTTATTCTGGTGACATGATAATCAATACGTGGCTGACATTTGACAAATAAAAATAATCTCGCTCTTTTGTCCCTAATAATAATCTCATCATGTAGACTATAATTGTGCTTTAGCCAACAGTTTACAGCTAGTGCTGTTGGCTAGAGTGCATGTGCCAATACCAGAGTGTGTACGCTCACTATATAACACTACATTTTTGTGGAAAAAAACATCGGTAGAGTTGAAAGTGCGATGGAAACCCATTTAACTTGTATTTTTTATTCGGTGCATGGGAATTTAATGGCAAAAGGTATTTTATGCGCATTACGTCATCACGCACAGCGTTTTATCTGCAACAAGTCAATTTGATGGAAATACATCTGGTGACATGCTCAGATTGTTTTTATGCCAATTGAATGGAAACCTAGCTAGTGAGTGACAACTATGTTTCGAAATGTCACCTTGTGTATTCTACTACTCTAACTCTCAACAGTAAGTTGAGACCCCGACTGAGTTCCTAAAAAGAAAAAAAAGGTTTTTGTTTGTTGAAATTCGAAAAACCTCGGTGTACTCATATGTAGTTAAAGTGCTTTGGGTGATCTTCCACAGCCCATGATGACTTCTTGGGTCTTGGTGAGTTTAAGTAAACTTCTCAAGTCTAGGAAGTTCTGCACAAAATTAGCATCAGCCAATGTATAGACTGATGGAAACATCCAGTTATTGAAAGGCTTGAGTTTAGGCTCTTTTCCATTTCACTAACTTTAATTACTGATGTAACCAGCTGCAGGAAGATATTCTACATAACCAAAAGTATGTAGACACCTGCTCGTATAACATCTCATTCCAAAATCATGGGCATTAATATGGAGTTGGTCTCTCCTTTGCTGCTGTAACAGCCTCCACTCTTTTGGGAAGGCTTTCTACTAGATGTTGGAACATTGCTGCAGGGACTTGCTTCCATTCAGTCACAAGAGTATTAGTGATGTCGGGCACTGATGTTTGGCGATTAGGCCTGGCTTGCAGTCGGCATTCCAATTCATCTTAAAGGTGTTAGATGGGGTTGAGGTCAGGGCTCTGTGCAGGCCAGTCAAGTTCTTCCACACCGATCTCGACAAACCATTTCTGTATGGACCTCTCTTTGTGCACAGGGGCATTGTTATGCTGAAACAGGAAAGAGCCTTCCCCAAACTGTTGCCACGAGGTTGGAAAGCACAGAATTGTCTAGAATGTAATTGTATGCTGTTGCGTTAAGATTTCCCTTCACTGGACCTAAGGGGCCTATCCCGAACCATGAAAACGGTCCCAGACCATTATTCCTCCTCCATCAAACTTTACAGTTGGCACTACTGTATGCATTGGGCAAGTAGCATTCTCCTGGCATCCGCCAAACCCAGATTCGTCCGTCGGACTGCCGGATGGGGAAGCGTTATTCTTCACCCCAGAGAAAGCATTTCCACTGCTCCAGAGTCCAATGGCGGCAAGCTTTACACCACTCCAGCCGATGCTTGGCATTGCGCATGGTGATCTTAGGCTTGTGTGCGGCTATTCGGGCATGGAAACCCATTTCATGAAGCTCCCGACGAACAGGTTTTGTAAAAACGTTGCTTCCATAGGCAGTTTGGAACTCTGTAGTGAGTTTTGCAACCGAGGACAAACTATTTTTATACTATGCGCTTCAGCACTCTGCGGTCCCGTTCTGTGAGCTTGTGTGGCCTACCACTTTGCAGCTTAGCCGTTGTTGATCTTAGACATTTCTACTTCACAATAACAGCACTTACAGTTGACCGGGGCAGCTCTAGCAGGGCAGAAATGTTATGAACTGACTTGTTGGAAAGGTGGAATCCTTTGACAGTGCCACGTTGAAAGTCACTGAGCTCTTCAGTAAGGCCATTCTACTGCCAATTTTTCCCTATGGAGAATTTATGGCTGTGTCCCCGATTAAATACACATGTCAGTAATGAGTGTGGCTGAAATAGCCGAATCCAGTAATTTGAGGGGGTGTCCACATACTTTTGTATATATAGTGTATTATCAGAAACAGCATTTCTAATAATGAGAATTGCAGATTATGACAGGCAGCAGAGTACTGAGAACCCGCTCTTCCAGGACTGGAATATCCTGTGGAATGTGGTTAGCTATTTGCACTCTCCTCACTCTGTGAGTGTAGAGATACAGTAGATATTGCCAATAGATCATCTATTACTGTAGGTCCAAAACCAATATTTATCTCACCTCTCTCTCTGCCAGATCAAACTGATTCTCCCTCAGTTCGCCATCTGTCAAGGCAATGATGACACTGGCCGTACGGAAACCTGATGGACCAGGACAAATGGCTTACAAGACAATAGAGCAGAACAAAATACATCTCCTCAGAACACAGACTGTACTGTCTATCTGTCTCTGAAGGTGAAGATAATAATTGGATAATTCATTCTATTACCTCTGATACCATAAATTGGGTTCATTGGGTTTTATTTGTACTGTTTTGTGTCTGCTTATGACATAAAGAGAGCCAGAGTTCTACCCAAATTATTTATTCCAAGTGCAAAAAAACAAGAATAATCTACTCACTGTCACCAGCATAGTAGATTTGTTCACTGGCCTGGAGGAGCAGATAGAAGAAGCAGAATGTTTAGAAGGATACTTTATTGATCAATATGAGACAGCAATTTGTCTTCTGCTTTTACCCATAGATAGATAAGAAGGTTATGTGAAAATAAAAATATACTTTTGTAATTTTTGCAGAAGGACGTCTAGCTGTTGCCCAGTTACCTTCAGCTACTGGTCTCCAATCCATTACTCACCCTTTGGAACCCTTTGTGCATAAACGTGTCTCCCCCAGGATGCACCATGCGGAGCTCTTCCAGGCCTGCCCGAATCTGCTCCCTGCTCACACACAACCACAATATACCATTGGTATCGTCAGTGTATCATGTGGGCAGTACCCCCGTAATAGAAAGATTGACACACAGTACCATCCACAAAACGATTAACCAATGAGTGAAATGGGCAGATCATTAAAAGTGTTGTATTATGAGGGGATTATGTCTTGCCTGTCTTCTGTTAGTTTCATCAGGATCCGTCCCTCTGTAGAAAATACAATGAAGGACATCCGCAGCTGAGGGCTAGAGAGAAAGAGATACAGGAAATACTTGAGTAAATAAGGGACACAACGTATATTGCAGGTGCTTCCACACAGTTGTGGTTCCTGAGTTAATTAAGTAATGAACATCCCATCATGCTTAGGGTCATGTATAAAAATGCTGGGCAGGTCATTATTTTGGATACAATGGCTATGCCCCCATCCACAGGGCACGAGGGGTCACTGACAGGTTTGATGAGCTTGAAAATAATGTAAACCATATGCCATGGCCGTCTGTCACTAGATCACAACCCAATTAAAAGCTTATGGGAGATTCTGGAATGGCGCCTAAGACAGCGTTTTCCACCACCGTCAACAAAACACCAAATGATGGAGTTTCTCCAATAGAGTTCCAGACACGTGTAGAATCTATGTCAAGGTGCAATGAAGCTGTTCTGGCTTGTTATGGCCCAAAGCCCTATAAAGACACTTTGTGTTGGTATTTCCTTTATTTTGCCAGTTACATGTAGATGGGAGGGTATTTCCACAGTTGACAGACAGACATAATCTCTTTATGTATGTTGCAGTCTTGTCCAAATACTTTGTGCAAAACATGTCTGTTTATATCCTTACTGGAATTGATACATCCTTACTGGCCAGTATACATTAATTGGGCTCTCTGTAGTGGTAGTAGTAGTGGTATCTGGGTAACAATCCAGGCAATACTGTACCTTATGAATTTATGAGCCAGGTGATCAACAAAGTAATAGATCTCATTCCAGTGGTGCTGCACACTCCCGGACCTAAAAGAAAGGTTAGAAGATGTCTGTTAGTGTGGTGGAGCTGTTAAAAGGGCCCTTACAGCTATCATGATTGACCTGTCCACAAACCAATCGCTGCATCCGTGTGTCCTCCAATCAGCTCACCCTACAGGGCGTTAGCTAATGATAATGCGTTATCCTGCTCAGATGTTACATAACGTGTTATCCTGCTCAGATGTTACATGCATCAACCAATTTTATAAACTGTGTGGTTCGAGCCCTGAATGCTGATTGGTTGAAAGCCGTGGTACAGTGGGGAGAACAAGTATTTGATACACTGCCGATTTTGCAGGTTTTCCTACTTACAAAGCATGTAGAGGTCTGTAATTTTTATCATAGGTACACTTCAACTGTGAGAGACGGAATCTAAAACAAAAATCCAGAAAATCACATTGTATGATTTTTAAGTAATTCATTTGCATTTTATTGCATGACATAAGTATTTGATCACCTACCAACCAGTAAGAATTCCAGCTCTCACAGACCTGTTAGTTTTTCTTTAAGAAGCCCTCCTGTTCTCCACTCATTACCTGTATTAACTGCACCTGTTTGAACTCGTTACCTGTATAAAAGACACCTGTCCACACACTCAATCAAACAGACTCCAACCTCTCCACAATGGCCAAGACCAGAGAGCTGTGTAAGGACATCAGGGATAAAATTGTAGACCTGCACAAGGCTGGGATGGGCTACAGGACAATAGGCAAGCAGCTTGGTGAGAAGGCAACAACTGTTGGCGCAATTATTAGAAAATAGAAGAAAATAGAAGAAGTTCAAGATGATGGTCAATCACCCTCGGTCTGGGGCTCCATGCAAGATCTCACCTCGTGGGGCATCAATGATCATGAGGAAGGTGAGGGATCAGCCCAGAACTACACGGCAGGACCTGGTTAATGACCTGAAGAGAGCTGGGACCACAGTCTCAAAGAAAACCATTAGTAACACACTACGCCGTCATGGATTAAAATCCTGCAGCGCACACAAGGTCCCCCTGCTCAAGCAGGCGCATGTCCAGGCCCGTCTGAAGTTTGCCAATGACCATCTGGATGATCCAGAGGAGGAATGGGAGAAGGTCATGTGGTCTGATGATTCAAAAATAGAGCTTTTTGGTCTAAACTCCACTCGCCGTGTTTGGAGGAAGAAGAAGGATGAGTACAACCCCAAGAACACCATCCCAACCGTGAAGCATGGAGGTGGAAACATCATTCTTTGGGGATGCTTTTCTGCAAAGGGGACAGGACGACTGCACCGTATTGAGGGGAGGATGGATGGGGCCATGTATTGCGAGATCTTAGCCAACAACCTCCTTCCCTCAGTAAGAGCATTGATGATGGGTCGTGGCTGGGTCTTCCAGCATGACAACGACCCGAAACACACAGCCAGGGCAACTAAGGAGTGGCTCTGTAAGAAGTATCTCAAGGTCCTGGAGTGGCCTAGCCAGTCTCCAGACCTGAACCCAATAGAAAATCTTTGGAGGGAGCTGAAAGTCCGTATTGCCCAGCGACAGCCCCGAAACCTGAAGGATCTGGAGAAGGTCTGTATGGAGGAGTGGGCCAAAATCCCTGCTGCAGTGTGTGCAAACCTGGTCAAGAACTACAGGAAACGTATGATCTCTGTAATTGCAAACAAAGGATTCTGTACCAAATATTAAGTTCTGCTTTTCTGATGTATCAAATACTTATGTCATGCAATAAAATGCTAATTAATTACTTAAAAATCATACAATGTGATTTTCGGGATTTTTGTTTTAGATTCCGTCTCTCACAGTTGAAGTGTACCTATGATAAAAATTACAGACCTCTACATGCTTTGTAAGTAGGAAAATCTGCAAAATCGGCAGTGTGTCAAATACTTGTTCTCCCCACTGTATATCGCAGGTATAACAAAACATTTATTTGTACTGTTCTAATTACTGTATGTTGCTATCCAGTTTATAAAAGCAATAAGGCACCTCTTGGTTTTGTGGTATACTGTATGGCCAATATACCACGGCTAAGGGCTGTATCCAGGCACTCCTTGTTGCATCGTGCTTAAGAACAGCCCTTACCCGTGATATATTGGCCATATACCACACCCCCATGCCTTATTGCTTAAATATACCAAATCTGTGGTGATAGAGAGAAAAATTCAACCATCAGAGATACACTGTAATGACCAGTGGTGGAAAAAGTACTACATTCTAATACTTGAGTAAAAGTAAAGATACTTAATAGAAAATGACTCATGTGAAAGTCACCCAGTAAAATACAACTTGAGTAAAAGTCTAAAAGTATTTAGTTTTAAATATACTTAAGTATCAAAATGGTGGAAACGCTTTTATGCGCAAATGTTGATATAATAGCTATCATATGGAAATAAAGTTGGAGTCATGCAATGACATGTTGTGTGGTCTTCCCACTACGACTCATCGTGAGTTTATTAGGTTACAGATGAAATAAATGTAAAAATTCCACCAAAAAAGTATGAAGAATTTAAAATTCCTTATATTAAGCAAACCAGACGGCACAATTTTCTTGTTTTTTAAATTTACTTACGGATAGCTAGGGTCACACTCCAACACTCCGACATCATTTAAAAACAAAGCATTTGTGTTTAGTAAGTCTGTCAGATCAGAGGCAGTAGGGATGACCAGGGATATTCTCTTGATAAGTGTGCGAATTGGACCATTTTCTGTCCTGCTAAGCATTCAAAATGTAACGAGTACTTTTGCATGTCACGGAAAATGTATGGAGTAAAAAGTACATCATTTTCTTTACGAGTGAAGTGAAGTAAAAGTTGTCAAAAATATCAATAGTAAAGTACAGATACCCCCCAAAACTACTTAAGTAGTACTTTATAGTAGTTTACATCACTGGTAATTACATAGTTACGGATAAAACAACAGAGCCTGTCAATATTGTTTTTCCCCCCACCTTTCACTGACACAGACGATACTGTGTACTTCCTTAACTTTTTCATTTAGACCGCATTCCATTATGATTGACTTCTATCAGGAAATCTTTTCAGAATCACAATCAAAGGCAGTTTGAGTGAAGAGAATGGGCCAGACGCAGTGTACAGCTCCAACACATTATCTTAGCCCTTTCTGCTGGTTCTACATAGAAGTAAGAGGATTTTGCCCAGTACGGAGATTTATAAGAGCGTTGCCTAAATTACTCAAATGTTTAAAAAAAATTATAATGTGTGTGCGCGAGAAATAGGGAAAGCGAGAGAAAGAGTGTGCACTAATGTAATACCTTTTTATAGAAATATGTTTTTTCTCAAGTGGGTCGTTCTTAAATTGAGGTGGCATTTGGGCATGGCATTTTGGAAGAAAATGTATTTGGGTACATATTCCCATTCTATATCAACTAATATAGCAGCTTAATGACTTTAAATGGTCCCGCTTTAAATTACGTGCAGCTTATAAAGGCTACATAAAGCCTTCATAAACACTACATAAATGTGATACAAATCATCTCTAACCATGTGTCATGCTTTATAACTGTTGGTTAAGGGCATAACTGTGTGACATAACCACCCATGTCAAATGTGACATAACCCACTATGTCAAATATGACATAAACCTGTGCTTTATAAAGGGTGGCATAAGCACCACTTTTAATAAAAGCATCTGCTAAATTGTATATATTATATTTCTCTAAAACATTTCTAGGATGGTCCAACCTCTGCCCCTCTTGGGTACATAGTCAATACACACATTCTAAAGTTCAGTCATGCACAGAAAAACACATTGGTATGACCTTTTAAAATCAGTTTAGAATTTTTTACCTACTTCAGTTTTTTTCCCACAATTCCCGTTTTCTTGCTTTTGTTATTCCAGGTTTCGGATTTCTCAATTTTCACAACAATGCATAAACCACATCAGGGGATGACTTTTGAGGTCTGGGAAAAATCTAAGAAACACTTTGTTTGGTTAGCAGATTTTCCGTATTGCGGCAGGCGCACATGATGTGCTGCCACAAGTGGGGCAAAACAAGTGAGTTAACCTTTATTTAATGTCATTTTAACGCTAAGTGTTGAGTTAGATTACATACTGTAGCTACCTCAGCCGTTATTTCAAGTAATTTCCATGACTTCACAACAATTGCTAACTAGCCGAAATTTAGCTAGCTAACAGGCTCAGCTTAAATACAAATCGCCCAGCATGTCTCATAGTCACATCATGAGATTTGTAAATGAAAGAGGAATATAATAATACGAATTGAATGGAGTTTCCCATATTCCCATTTAGAGTTTCTGGCGCAGCACAGAAATGCCCTTATCCAGACAGTGTGACAAAGGCAGTTTCTAACAGACCTGCTAACTTTCTTTGTTGTTACTTTTAGGATTGGAATCAACATACAGTACCTCCAGGAGGAAGAGAGGGAAGAGCCAACCCATTTGTCCACCAGCTCAGGGACAAGGTACACTATTCACAGCCCTGTGATGCAGTTCAATGTAATTGCATTGCCAGACTTTGTATTTGTATTGTTTAAAAAATGTACAAATAAAAGGACATGTATGGTTTAAACATGTCTTTAATGTTTATTTGTTTTAGCTGTAATAATAAGTGTTAATATATTTGTGTTTATGTATGTGTTATAAATGACCAAATGGGTCTAACTTTATAGTAAGTACAGCGTCATATGATATAAGGCATTTATGTATGTGTTATAAATGACCAAAGGGGTCTGACTTTAAATTAAGTATAGCGTCATGCAATATAGTCTTTAAATCAAATCAAATCAAATTGTGTGCGTCACATGCGCCGAATACAACAGGTGTAGACCTTACAGTGAAATGCTTACTTACAAGCCCTTAACCAACAATGCAGTTTTAAGAAAAATAAGTGATAAGTAAAAAAGAAAAAATAATTAAAGAGCAGCAGTAAATAACAGTAGCAAGGCTATATACAGGGGGTACCGGTACAGAGTCAATGTGCGGGGTATGTGTTATGATTGACCGAAGGTGTCTCACTTCAAACTAAGTATTACAGGGCACTACATAATTTGTCAATAAATAGGTTAACGTTCTGCTGATTTATGAAGGTTCTCTCATGATCCACAGGTTACTGTAGTGTGTGACAGATATTTAAATGGGTTGATGGACCTGCGAAGCTTGTGTGTGTGACAGAACCAAGATGATTTGGAATAGTCCAACCTGAGATATTCCTGTTCTGTTTCCATGCTGGAGAACAGGGCTTGATTGCAAGCTGTTACAAAGGTGCCAGCATTTTGTGGCTGATCTTTCAGCGGGGTAGTGGGTGAATGTATAAAAGACCTGACTGGGCCCAGCACCGCACAATATGGCTCGTTTTTGTTCTGAAGAACATATAACTTGGTTGCAGAAGACACTTTCAATGTGTTTAGGTTGGGGGCTTTCATCAAGGTAAGTGCTTCTTGGTGTAACGTCGACCCCAGGCTACACAGCACATATAAGCCTGGGAGATCAACCATTCAACGTTGGACTTAGTGGGAGTGACCATAAAATTCTACAGGAGTGACATTACTGAGTAAAGTATTTGTCATCGTCACTACTTAACACAGTCAAAAAGTCATAATTATTGATCAATCCTTCCCAATTCCACAATGTATCTTCTTAACATGTGATTTTAAACCTAACCCTAATTAATGAAGGCCAAGTTTGATGCGTTGGTCCACCTGACCTTCTGCGCATTTGGGCGGAAGTGTCTGGGAATGACATTAGGTGTAATGTGACTAACATGACATCACTTTAGAGCGTATGTCATCCTTCAACACAACCCTTTATAAAGCACATGTTTATATCATATTCAACATAGTGGGTTATGTCACATTTGACATTGGTGATTGTCACACAATTATGCCACATTTATGAACCCTTTATAAAGCATGACATACGGTTATAGATGATTTAACACATCTAGTGCCTATGAAGGCTTTATGAAGCCTGTATAAGCTGAATGTCATTTAAAGTCAGACCCTTTAAATAATTTGTACCATTGTGATAACAGTGCATCCCCATTAGGAGTAGTAACCTAAGACCAATGATGGTAATGGCAATGAGAAGTTGGAGGTTATTGGGATTTTCTTTCTCAACACTTCCTGTTGAACGTGGAATGAGGGAGAGCTCGGTTTGTTGTTTTGAAAGTCTATTGAAAAACTTTAGTTACTAGCTACCTTGTGAGTTTGGATCTCACAATGCGGTTGGCATCAGTTGCTGGGACTGCTACTCTCTATCCAATGATCCTGCAGGGCAAAGCTGGGTCTGACGAGCTGTTTGGCGTAGCAGCTAGCCTAGCTGCTAGCTAGTTGCCTATCAAGCTAGCAGGGATTTATTGAGGGCTTGAACGCAGCCCGTTACACGATTAGCCATTGTGGCTGGGACTGCGGATTGTCCCAGGTTTGTGGTTGTCTAGATCCCTGCTGTTTGTTGTTGTTTTCAATCTTCCCTGCAACCTGCCCAGTCTGAAACTGGGAGGAGCGTTAACCTACTTTGCTACCATGACAAAGACCAAAGCCGGCGGGAGTACTGTTAGAGACAGTGGTGTCTCTCTATCACAAGTGAAAGATCTTTTAATCAAACAAAAATTGTTCTACAAGCAGGCCCATGCCGATAGTGGTCAAGTTCCTGAGGTTCAAGGACAAGGTAGCGTTTCTGGAAAGAGCAAAGAACTTGAGAGGAATGTATATCTGTCTCAATGAGGACAATCATGAACCTGTGTGCCAGAAGAGGAAAGAACTTATCCCAGCCATGAAAGCTGCCAGCGCGTGTGGGGACATTGCTTACATCCGCTATGACAGGCTCATTGTCCACCCTCCCTCCCAAAAGCCTGGAAGGGATGAGAGAGCCAAGCCTATGGATTTGTAGTTTCAAACCCGCAGCACACACACACACACTTACACACACCAACTGATTAATGTATATAAACTCAGCAAAAAAAGAAATGTCCTCTTACTGTCAACTGCGTTTATTTTTTAGTAAACTGAACATAAGATTCAACAACTGAGAAATAAACTGAACAAGTTCCACAGACATGTGACTAACAGAAATTGATTAATGTGTTCCTGAACAAAGGGGGGGTCAAAATCAAAAGTAACAGTCAGTATCTCGTGTGGCCACCAGCTACATTAAGTACTGCAGTGCATCTCCTCCTCATGGACTGCACCAGATTTTCCAGTTCTTGCTGTGAGATGTTACCGCACTCTTCCACCAAGGCACCTGCAAGTTCCCGGACATTTCTGGGGGAATGGCCCTAGCCCTTACCCTCTGATCCAACAGGTCCCAGACGTGCTCAATGGGATTGAGATCCGGGCTCTTCGCTGGCCATGGCAGAACACTGACATTCCTGTCTTGCAGGAAATCACGCACAGAACGAGCAGTATGGCTGGTGGCATTGTCATGCTGGAGTGTCATGTCAGGATGAGCCTGCAGGAAGTGTACCACATGAGGGAGGAGGTTGTCTTCCCTGTAACGCACAGCGTTGAGATTGCCTGCAATGACAACAAGCTCAGTCCGATGATGCTGTGACTCCCAGACCATGACGGGCCCTCCACCTCCAAATCGATCCCGCTCCAGAGTACAGGCCTCGGTGTAACGCTCATTCCTTTGACGATAAAAGCGAATCCGACCATCACCCCTGGTGAGACAAAACCGCGACTCGTCAGCGAAGAGCACTTTTTGCCAGTCCTGTCTGGTCCAGCGACGGTGGGTTTGTGCCCATAGGCAACGTTGTTGCCGGTGATGTCTGGTGAGGACCTGCCTTTCAACAGGCCTACAAGCCCTCAGTCCAGCCTCTCTCAACCTATTGCGGACAGTCTAAGCACTGATAGAGGGATTGTGTGTTCCTGGTGTAACTCGGGCAGTTGTTGTTGCCATCCTGTACCTGTCCCGCAGGTGTGATGTTCGGATGTACCGATCCTGTGCAGGTGATTTTACACGTGGTCTGCCACTGCGAAGACGATCAGCTGTCCGTCCTGTCTCCCTGTAGCGCCGTCTTAGGCGTCTCACAGTAAGGACATTGCAATTTATTGCCCTGGCCACATCTGCAGTCCCCATGCCTCCTTGCAGCATGCCTAAGGCACGTTCACGCAGATGAGCAGGAACCCTGGGCATCTTTCTATTGGTGTGTTTCAGAGTCAGTAGAAAGGTCTCTTTAGTGTCCTAAGTTTTCATAACTGTGACCTTAATTACCTACCGTCTGTAAGCTGTTAGTGTTTCAACGACCATTCCACAGGTGCATGTTCATTAATTGTTTATTGTTCATTGAACAAGCATGGGAAACAATGTTTAAACCCTTTACAATGAATATCTGTGAAGTTATTTGGAAGTTATTATTTACAGCCTTATTCTAAATTCCTCTACAACTTGATTGGAGTCCCCTTGTGGTAAATTCAATTGATTGGACATGATTTGGAAAGGCACACACCTGTCTACATAAGGTCCCACAGTTGACAGTGCATGTCAAAGCAAAGACCAAGCCATGAGGTCAAAGGAATTTTTCATCGACAGGATTGTGTTGCGGCACAGATCTGAGGAAGGGTTCCAAAGCATTTCTGCAGCATTGAAGGTCCCCAAGAACGAAGTGGCCTCCATCTTCTTTAAATGGAAGAAGTTTGGAACCACCAAGACGCCTCCTAGAGCCGGCCTCCCGGCCAAACTGAGCTGTCTGGGGTGAAGGGCCTTGGTCAGGGTGGTGACCAAGAACCCGATGGTCACTCTGACAGAGCTCCAGAGTATCTCTGTGGAGATGGGACAACCTTCCAGAAGGACACCCATCTCTGCAGCACTCCATCAATCAGGCCTTTGTGATAGAGTGGCCAGTAAAAGGCCACTCTATCTTCAGTAAAAGGCACATGACAGCCCACTTAGAGTTTGCCAAAAGGCACCTAAAGGACTCTCAGACCATGAGAAACATGATTCTCACATCTGATGAAACCAAGATTGAGCTCTATGGCCTGAATGCCAAGCTTCAGGCCATAGAGGAGGAAGGAAGAGGAGGAGGAAACCTGGCACCATCCCTATGGTGAAGCATGGTGGTGGCCACATCATGCTGTGGAGATGTGTTTCAGCGGCAGGGACTGTGAGACTAGTCAGGATTGAGGGAAAGATGAATGGAGCAATGTACAGAGAGATCCTTAATGAAAATGTGCTCCAGAGTGCTCAGGACCTCAGACTGGGGCGAAGGTTCACCTTCCAACAGGACAACAACCCTAAGCACACAGCCAAGACAATCCAGGACGGGATTCGGGACAAGTCTCTGAACGTCCTTGAGTGGCCCAGCCAGAACCCGGACTTGAAACCGATCAAACATCTCTGGACAGACCTGAAAATAGCTGTGCAGCAATGCTCCCCATCCAACCTGACAGAGCTTGAGAGAAGAATGGGAGAAACTCCCTAAATACAGGTGTGCCAAGCTTGTAGCATCATACCCAAGAAGGCTCGAGGCTGTAATCGCTGCCAATGGCGCTTCAGCAAAGCACTGAATAAAGGGTATGAATACTTTATGTAAATGTGATATTTCAGTATTTAATTTCCCCAAAAAATCAAAAAACCTGTTTTGCTTTGTCATTATGGGGTATTGTGTGTAGATTGATGAGTCATTTAAAAAATATATATATTTTAGAATATGGCTGTAATGTAACTAAATGTGGAAAAAGTCAAGGGGTCTGAATACTTCCTGAATGCACTGTAATTAATTTAATGACACAGCAGTAGCAATACAAGGATATAACATCTATAGAAGAGACAGGAACGCGTATGGGGGAGGTGTTGCTGTATATATTCAGAGCCATATCCCTGTAATGCTTAGATAAGGTCTTATGTCAAGTGTTATTGAAGTGTTGTGGTTGCAGGTTCACCTGGCACATAAAGCCTTTTATTTTGGGGTGTTGCTATAGGCCACCAAGTGCTAACAGTCAGTATCTAAATAAAATGTGTGAAATGCTTGATAGTGTGTGTGTTGTAAACAGAGAGTTCTACTTTCTTGGGGACATGAATATTGACTGTTTTTCATCAAGCTGTCCACTCAAGAGGAAGCTTCTCATTGTAACCAGTGCCTGTAATCTGGTTCAGGTTATTAAGCAACATATCAGGGTGTTTACAAAACTCTACAGGAAGAAGATCATCCAGATGTATTGATCACATTTTTACTAATACCGTAGAACTTTGTTCTAAAGCTGTATCCGTACCCATTGGATGCAGTGATCACAATATAGTGGCTATATCCATGAAAGCCAAAGTTCCAAAACCTGAACCTAAAATAGTGTATGAGATCATACAAAATATTTTGGTGTGACTCTTATGTGGATGATGTAAAAAATATCTGTTGGTCTGATGTTATTAATTAGGAGCATCCAGACGCTGCACTTGATTCATTTATTAAATTGCTTATTCCAATTATTGATAAACATCCACCTGTTAAAAAAATTAATGTTAGAACTGTTAAGGCTCCATGGATTGATGAGGAATTGAAAAACTGTATTGTTGAAAGTGATGGGGCAAATTGGAGTGGCTAATAAGTCTGGCTGCACATCTGACTTACTGCTAATTGAGAAATCATGTGACGAAACTCAACAAAAAGAAGGAGAAACTGTATTATGAAACCAAGATCAATGATATAAAGAATGATGGGGGGAAAAAAACTTTGGTTTACTTTAAATGACATTTTTGGCGGAAAGACAAATTCAACTCCATCTTTCATCGAATCAGATGGCTTATTCATTACAAAACCATTTAATGTAAATTATTTTAATGATTACTTTATTGGCAAAGTGGGCAAACTTAAGCAAGAAATGCCAACAACTAACAGTGAGCCATTGTACTCATGCATAAGAAAACAAATAATGAAAGAAAAGGATTGCAAGTTTGAATTTTGTAAAGTTAGTGTGGGAGAGGTGGAGATATTGTTGTTATCAATCAATAATGACAAACCTCCTGGCATTGATAACTTAGATGAAAAGCTATTGAGGATGGTAGCTGGCTGTATAGCCACTCTTATCTCTCATATCTTTAATCTGAGTCTAGAGGAAAGTCTTTGTCCTCAGGCCTGGAGAAAAGCCAGTCATTCCGCTACCCAAGAGTGGTAAAGCGGCCTTTACTGGATCTAAGAGTAGTAGACCTATCAGCTTGCTGCCAGCTCTTAGCAAACTTTTGGAAAAATATGTGTTTGACCAAATACAATGCTATTTCTCTGTAAACAAATGAACAACAAACTTTCAGCATGGTTATAAATCAAATCAAATCAAATCAAATTTTATTAGTCACATACACATGGTTAGCAGATGTTAATGCGAGTGTAGCGAAATGCTTGTGCTTCTAGTTCCGACAATGCAGTAATAACCAACAGTAATCTAACCTAACAATTCCACAACTACTACCTTACACACACACACAAGTGTAAAGGGATAAAGAATATGTACATAAAGATATATGAATGAGTGGTGGTACAGAACGGCATGGCAGATGCAGTAGATGGTATAGAGTACGGTATATACATATGAGATGAGTACTGTAGGGTATGTAAACATAAAGTGGCATAGTTTAAAGTGGCTAGTGGTACATGTATTACATAAAGATGGCAAGATGCAGTAGATGATATAGAGTACAGTATATACATATGAGATGGGTAATGTAGGGTATGTAAACATTGTATTAAGTGGCATTGTTTAAAGTGGCTAGTGGTACATTTTTACATAATTTCCATCAATTCCCATTTTTAAAGTGGCTGGAGTTGAGTCAGTATGTTGGCAGCGGCCGCTAAATGTTAGTGGTGGCTGTTTAACAGTCTGATGGCCTTGAGATAGAAGCTGTTTTTCAGTCTCTCGGTCCCTGCTTTGATGCACCTGTACTGACCTCGCCTTCTGGATGATAGCGGGGTGAACAGGCAGTGGCTTGGGTGGTTGTTGTCCTTGATGATCTTTATGGCCTTCCTGTGACATCGGGTGGTGTAGGTGTCCTGGAGGGCAGGTAGTTTGCCCCCGGTGATGCGTTGTGCAGACCTCACTACCCTCTGGAGAGCCTTATGGTTGTGGGCGGAGCAGTTGCCGTACCAGGCGGTGATACAGCCCGACAGGATGCTTTCGATTGTGCATCTGTAGAAGTTTGTGAGTGCTTTTGGTGAAAAGCCGAATTTCTTCAGCCTCCTGAGGTTGAAGAGGCGCTGCTGCGCCTTCTTCACAACGCTGTCTGTGTGGGTGGACCAATTCAGTTTGTCCGTGATGTGTACACCGAGGAACTTAAAACTTTCCACCTTCTCCACTACTGTCCCGTCGATGTGGATAGGGGGGTGCTCCCTCTGCTGTTTCCTGAAGTCCACAATCATCTCCTTTGTTTTGTTGACGTTGAGTGTGAGGTTATTTTCCTGACACCACACTCCGAGGGCCCTCACCTCCTCCCTGTAGGCCGTCTCGTCGTTGTTGGTAATCAAGCCTACCACTGTAGTGTCATCCGCAAACTTGATGATTGAGTTGGAGGCGTGCATGGCCACGCAGTCGTGGGTGAACAGGGAGTACAGGAGAGGGCTCAGAACGCACCCTTGTGGGGCCCCAGTGTTGAGGATCAGCGGGGTGGAGATGTTGTTACCTACCCTCACCACCTGGGGGCGGCCCGTCAGGAAGTCCAGGACCCAGTTGCACAGGGCGGGGTCGAGACCCAGGGTCTCGAGCTTGATGACGAGTTTGGAGGGTACTATGGTGTTAAATGCTGAGCTGTAGTCGATGAACAGCATTCTCACATAGGTATTCCTCTTGTCCAGATGGGTTAGGGCAGTGTGCAGTGTGGTTGCGATTGCGTCGTCTGTGGACCTATTGGGTCGGTAAGCAAATTGGAGTGGGTCTAGGGTGTCCGGTAGGGTGGAGGTGATATGGTCCTTGACTAGTCTCTCAAAGCACTTCATGATGACGGAAGTGAGTGCTACGGGGCGGTAGTCGTTTAGCTCAGTTACCTTAGCTTTCTTGTGAACAGGAACAATGGTGGCCCTCTTGAAGCATGTGGGAACAGCAGACTGGGATAAGGATTGATTGAATATGTCCGTAAACACACCAGCCAGCTGGTCTGCGCATGCTCTGAGGACGCGGCTGGGAATGCCGTCTGGGCCTGCAGCCTTGCGAGGGTTAACACGTTTAAATGTTTTACTCACCTCGGCTGCAGTGAAGGAGAGCAGTGAAGGAGGTTTTGGTAGCGGGCCGTGTTAGTGGCACTGTATTGTCCTCAAAGCGAGCAAAGAAGTTATTTAGTCTGTCTGGGAGCAAGACATCCTGGTCCGCGACGGGGCTGGTTTTCTTTTTGTAATCCGTGATTGACTGTAGACCCTGCCACATACCTCTTGTGTCTGAGCTGTTGAATTGCGACTCTATTTTGTCTCTATACTGGGACTTAGCTTGTTTGATTGCCTTGCGGAGAGAATAGCTACACTGTTTGTATTCGGTCATGTTTCCGGTCACCTTGCCCTGGTTAAAAGCAGTGGTTCGCGCTTTCAGTTTCACTCGAATGCTGCCGTCAATCCACGGTTTCTGGTTTGGGAATGTTTTAATCGTTGCTGTGGGTACGACATCGTCAATGCACTTTATAATGAACTCGCTCACCGAATCAGCGTATTCGTCAATATTGTTGTTGGACGCAATGCGGAACATATTCCAATCCGCGTGATCGAAGCAGTCTTGAAGCGTGGAATCAGATTGGTCGGACCAGCGTTGAACAGACCTGAGCGAGGGAGCTTGTTGTTTTAGTTTCTGTTTGTAGGTTGGAAGCAACAAAATGGAGTCGCGGAAGTTAGTATAACAATGATCCAAGGTTTTACCAGCCCTGGTAGCACAATCGATATGCTGATAGAATTTAGGGAGTTTTGTTTTCAGATTAGCCTTGTTAAAATCCCCAGCTACGATGAATGCAGCCTCAGGGTGTGTGGTTTCCAGTTTACAAAGAGTCAGATAAAGTTCGTTCAGGGCCATCGAATGTGTCTGCTTGGGGGGGAATATATACGGCTGTGATTATAATCGAAGAGAATTCCCTTGGTAGAAAATGCGGTCGACATTTGATTGTGAGGAATTCTAGATCAGGTGAACAGAATGACTTGAGTTCCTGTATGTTGTTATGATCACACCACGTCTCGTTAATCATAAGGCATACACCCCCGCCCCTCTTCTTACCAGAAAGATGTATGTTTCTGTCGGCGCGATGCGTGAAGAAACCAGCTGGCTGCACCGACTCCGTTAGCGTCTCTTGAGTTAGCCATGTTTCCGTGAAGCAGAGAACGTTACAATCTCTGATGTCTCTCTGGAATGTTACCCTTGCTCGGATTTCATCAACCTTATTGTCAAGAGACTGGACATTGGCGAG
Organism: Salvelinus alpinus; assembly: GCF_045679555.1. NCBI lineage: Eukaryota > Metazoa > Chordata > Actinopteri > Salmoniformes > Salmonidae > Salvelinus > Salvelinus alpinus. The sequence continues at coordinate 97,948,539 of NC_092086.1, read as the reverse complement.
TAGTATGCTAGGGAGTGGAGCGCGATGTGCCCGTCTCCGAAGCCTAACCAGGAGACCGCTACGTTTGCCCCTTTTACGGCGTCGCATAGGGTCGCCGGCTGGGATCAGATCCATTGTATTGGGTGGAAGGCAAAACACTGGATCCGTTTCGGGAAAGTCATATTCCTGGTTGTAACGATGGTGAGTTGACGTTGCTCTTATATTCAGTAGTTCCTCCCGACTGTATGTAATGAAACCTAAGATTACCTGGGGTACCAATGTAAGGTATAACACATAAAAAACAAAATACTGCATATTTTCCAAGGAACGCGAAGCGAGGAGGCCATCTCGGTCGGCGCCGGAAGTCAATATATCCACTTAATTTTCCATCCTCATGATGCCATTTATTTTGTGAAGTGCACCAGTCCCTCCTACAGGAAAGCACCCCCACAACAAGATGCTGCCACCCCCGTGCTTCACGGTTGGGATGGTGTTCTTCGGCTTGCAAGCCCCCCCTTTTTCCTCCAAACATAACGATGGTCATTATGTTCTAATAGTTCTATTTTTGTTTCATCAGACCAGAGGACATTTCTCCAAAGAATTTGATCTTTGTCACCATGTGCAGTTGCGAACTGTAGTCTGGCTTTTTTTATGGCGGTTTTGGAGCAGTGGCTTCTTCTTTGCTGAGCGGCCTTTCAGGTAATGTTGATATAGGACTCGTTTTACTGTGGATATAGAAACTTTTGTACCTGTTTCCTCCAGCATCTTCACAAGGTCCTTTGTTGTTGTCCTGGGATTGATTTGCACATTTCACACCAAAGTACGTTCATCTCTAGGAGACAGAACGCGTCTCCTTCCTGAGTGGTATGACGGCTGCGTGGTCCCATGGCGTTTTAAACCACTTGACAATATACAGTGGGGCAAAAAAGTATTTAGTCAGCCACCAATTGTGCAAGTTCTCCCAATTAAAAAGATGAGAGAGGCCTGTAATTTTCATCATAGGTACACTTCAACTATGACAGACAAAAGGAGAAAAGAAAATCCAGAAAATCACATTGTAGGATTTTTTATGAATTTATTTGCAAATTATGGTGGAAAATAAGTATTTGGTCACCTACAAACAAGCAAGATTTCTGGCTCTCACAGACCTGTAACTTCTTCTTTAAGAGGCTCCTCTGTCCTCCACTCGTTACCTGTATTAATGGCACCTGTTTGAACTTGTTATCAGTATAAAAGACACCTGTCCACAACCTCAAACAGTCACACTCCAAACTCCACTATGGCCAAGACCAAAGAGCTGTCAAAGGACACCAGAAACAAAATTGTAGACCTGCACCAGGCTGGGAAGACTGAATCTGCAATAGGTAAGCAGCTTGGTTTGAAGAAATCAACTGTGGGAGCAATTATTAGGAAATGGAAGACATACAAGACCACTGATAATCTCCCTCGATCTGGGGCTCCACGCAAGATCTCACCCCGTGGGGTCAAAACGATCACAAGAACGGTGAGCAAAAATCCCAGAACCACACGGGGGGACCTAGTGAATGACCTGCAGAGAGCTGGGACCAAAGTAACAAAGCCTACCATCAGTAACACACTACGCCGCCAGGGATTCAAATCCTGCAGTGCCAGATGTGTCCCCCTGCTTAAGCCAGTACATGTCCAGACCCGTCTGAAGTTTGCTAGAGAGCATTTGGATGATCCAGAAGAAGATTGGGAGAATGTCATATGGTCAGATGAAACCAAAATATAACTTTTTGGTAAAAACTCAACTCGTCGTGTTTGGAGGACAAAGAATGCTGAGTTGCATCCAAAGAACACCATACCTACTGTGAAGCATGGGGGTGGAAACATCATGCTTTGGGGCTGTTTTTCTGCAAAGGGACCAGGACAACTGATCCGTGTAAAGGAAAGAATGAATGGGGCCATGTATCGTGAGATTTTGAGTGAAAACCTCCTTCCATCAGCAAGGGCATTGAAGATGAAACGTGGCTGGGTCTTTCAGCATGACAATGATCCCAAACACACCGCCCGGGCAACGAAGGAGTGGCTTCGTAAGAAGCATTTCAAGGTCCTGGAGTGGCCTAGCCAGTCTCCAGATCTCAACCCCATAGAAAATCTTTGGAGGGAGTTGAAAGTCTGTGTTGCCCAGCAACAGCCCCAAAACATCACTGCTCTAGAGGAGATCTGCATGGAGGAATGGGCCAAAATACCAGCAACTGTGTGAAAACCTTGTGAAGACTTACAGAAAACGTTTGACCTCTGTCATTGCCAACAAAGGGTATATAACAAAGTATTGAGATAAACTTTTGTTATTGACCAAATACTTATTTTCCACCATAATTTGCAAATAAATTCATTAAAAATCCTACAATGTGATTTTCTGGATTTATTTTTCTCATTTTGTCTGTCATAGTTGAAGTGTACCTATGATGACAATTACAGGCTTCTCTCATCTTTTTAAGTGGGAGAACTTGCACAATTGGTGGCTGACTAAATACTTTTTTGCCCCACTGTATATATATATTTTTTTAATGTAACCTTTATTTAACTAGGCAAGTCAGTTAAGATACACATATTATTTACAATGACTGACTAGGAACAGTGGGTGAACTGCCTTGTTCAGGGGCAGAACGACAGATTTTTACCTTGTCAGCTCGGGGATTAGATCTTGCAACACTTTGGTTTTAAGTCCAACACTCTAACCACTAGGCTACCTGCCACCTAATAAAGAGATGCGCTGCTTTTTTGACACCACACTCCACAAAGCAAGTCCTGCAGGCACTACTTTTATCTTATCTTGATTATTGTCCAGTCATATGGTCAAGTGCTGAAAAGAAAGATCTGTAGCAGACCCAGAACAGAGCGACACGTCTTGCTCTTCATTGTAATCAGAGGGCTAATATGAATACTATGCATGCCAGTTTCTCTTGGCTAAGAGTTGAGGGAAGATTGACTATGCCACTTCTTGTTTTTATAAGAAACATTAATGTTGGAAATTCCTAATTGTTTGCATTCTCAACTTACACACAGCAATGACATACACACTTACCCCACCAGACATGCCACCAGGGGTCTTTTCACAGTCCCCAGGTCCAGAACAAATTCAACGAAATATAGTATATATGTCAAGGAAATACAGTGCAGTATTATACAGAGCCTTGAATGCATGGAACTCCCTTCCATTATATAGCAGACGTTTCAAAACACAAATAAAGCAACACCTCACGGCACAACGCCTCTCCCCATGTGACCTACTTGTTGTGTGTATGTACTGACATGTATGTGTAACTGATAGATGCGCAAACATAGACACTACATGTTAATATTTTTAAATATATGTAAATTGTAAAGTCTTTTGTCTGTAATGTGTTTTTTGTTATGTGTCGGACCCCAGTAAGACTAGCTGTCACCATTGGCATCGGATAATGGGGATACTAATAAATCAAATTAAAAAAATAAAAGCAGGGACCTCGTGAAATGGGGAGTAGTTTGGACAGCATTAAGGAAAAAGATTATTCAGACGATTACCAGTATGTGTTTGATGATTACCTTGGACAGCAACACTGGACGCAGCAAATGAGCACAGCTTTTCCAAAACGCCAGTCAAATAGGATAATGTCAATGCAACTTTGAGATGTGACCACTTTAGACTTTATAAGTATGGTGCATATAGACAGGTTTTGTTAAGGATGGATCTCAATGTGCCTTTTTCTGTAGGCCTAAAGACGTGCCAGAGGTTTTGAGTGATTGGCCAATTCAGACTGACACAATAGCAATACAGCAGTTATGAATACTTATAGAATGTCCCACATAGTTGATGGATATGTTTTAAGTATTTGAATGATATGCTTGAAAGTCTGAATAATTTGATTGCGAAAGGATAAATCAAAAGATTTCTCTCCTTTCTTTGCCTCTCTTTTCTTCCCTCACTTGTTTTTCTGTCCATTGTACTGTGATATGAGTCCCAGTCCTGACACAGCTGCCAGACACTCGGGAGCTTTGGAACATCTGGGCCTAATGGTGAAAGGGTTCTGCAGACCAGACAAACATGGAGAGAGGTTTGGCGCATAGAGAAAGACAGGAGCTCTCCACACTGTGGAAGGGAAGATGACGGGGGAGTCATGAAGTAGCTACCATTGCTCTGCATGTTGTATGAAGACAGTCACACATTTCACCCATGCATACTGTATTCTGATTAAAGTGTGTGAAATACTGTATGTGATCTATAGCAGGGTTTCCCAAACTCGATCCTGCCCAACCCCCCAAAACATGCACACACAGGGGGCCCTAGGACAGAGTTTGGGAAACACTGATCTATAGAACTGAAATATGAAAGATTTGAATTGCTTGTGGGATGAAATGTAAAGCAGCAAAAAATTATCCAAAGTAGAAATGTATTGTTTTCTCACTTCCAAACTGAGCTGATTGCCTTTGCACGTTCAAGAGCAGACTTTTATTTACTTTACTTTTGGTTATTTTTATGGTAAGTGTTACCACATGCATCCAAACAACTTGTAAAAAAATACATGAACTAATGGTTTTGTGGGGCTATTTTATTCTAAAATCATCTTATTTGCTAGCTTTCATATATCCTCTAGTGTGACTGCTCACTGTATTGTGGATGAGAATTGAATAAGACAGCACTAACTGCGTGCCACCTCACACTCCAATGTGAAAAAACTTTCCCTATGGAAGCTCGGAATTACTGTAGTTCTGTATTTTAGTATGGTGCGCCACAGAAATGTCATTGCAGTGGAGCTGCCAATAACTGGGGGGAAAAAATCACCATCTTTAAAAGAATTTGGAGACAGTGGGAGGGGTGAGTCTGGAACGGTAAGGAACACATGACTTGAACACATAACAATAACATACTAGCACTACCCTTGCCATATGGGCAATGTTTTGTGAAAACAGATTCTAAGACTCGTGATAGCACAACAAGTTCAAGTTTACAGATAGCCTATGTTTTTTGTTGGCAGTTTTTTCCAATTTCGTTTTCCAGTATAAACGAATGGAGCCTCTTGATAGAGCAGGTGTGGAAAGCTGAGGAAGTAGAACTGATTGGAACTGAAGCTGCTTTAGTGGAACTGATTGGAACCACTAGGGAGAGGTTAGTATGCAGCCTCTGGCCCTCTGGGTCTCTTGGACTGCATATCATCCACATACCTGCTCTAATTTCTGCGTATGTACCTCAGCCCAAGCACCCCCTCCACTCCCCCAACTCTATTTCCCTCTTCAACCACCCCACCCCCATGCCCGAACACTTCCAATTAGCCTCTGGAGACATATGTTCACGTTGTGTTGTCATGCCTCTGGTTCCGATTAGTGGATCACTCCATAAAAAAAATATTTGTATAGTAAAATGTAATTGCTCGGTGTAAGTATATCTCTGGGCAATAATGATAAGAATGCATAGAAATGTGACTTGCTGGGACTAAATGGAAGCAGGCTGCTACAGAGCCTCTATGGATGCTCCTGCAGAAAAGTGAGACTTGGAGCAGGCAAGAAGACAAAGGAGAACACTCACTTGTCCAAAACGAAGTAAAGGTCAAACCCCCCGTAGCAGGAGGACCCTGCCTCCCTCCCGTTCTGGCTCTGTCCTGCAGTGCCTGCCACCAGAATTGCCATCAGGGTGCAAATCTCTGCTGCAAGCATGGTCTGCCTGCAACTGCCCAGAGACATTATTCCAGCTTCAGGAGGAGGCTGCAAAATCAAAATGAACACCTTCAAAAAGTCCAAATGATCTCCTTTTAGATAGTTCCTATGTTCCCCAGCACGCCGCCTCACGGTGCGGTGATCCACCCAGAGTTAAGATTCCAGGCATGAACTATACCCAGTCTGGATCAGCATCCCATCTCCACAGCAGCAGTCCTGTGCCGGGAGAGGGGGAGTGGAGTTGCTTGGACTGAATCAGGAAGAGCTGTTCCAGGTCAGACACTCTCTCAAATCAACACACACACACTGGCAGTGGGAATACATTTTTGTCACCCAGTACTTTTTCCTTTCTTTCTATTGTTTTTCTTTCTTTCTTCCCTCTGTTTCCTACATCCTCAGCAATAGTGCCACTTAGTGGCAAGTGGGTTATGACTGCAGTGATTATGATTCCCCTGTAGTCTTTTGCCGTGTTTTTTATTTTTAGCACACAACTTTGCATAAAGTTTACAATTACAAAAAGTTCACTATTTACTATGTTTTTTTCTAAGAAGTCGGTAGCAGCAGTGTAATTAAAACCTGGCAAAATCAATTGACGTTAGTTAGAAGTCCAGCTATCAACTGTTGGTAAAAGTAATTGTTTTTCAATAGTTTGTAGTAGTGATTACAGGGTGGCTTGTTACGCACTCAAACACACATCATTCATCAGAACAGAATCAAATATTCCACATTGTTCCTTTAATGACATGCATTGACTTATCTAAGGGTGCTAATTATGTTTATTTTACATAATTTCTTTGACTGGGAAAATGATCAATAATAAAAGATTCAGTACTCTATTCAATCCGTATTGCAGAAGTTCAGCGTTACAGCGTGATTGAAATTTAAAGAAATGTTACCGCGTTGGCAGAGATTGCATTCACGGTAAACGCTGCATATGTCAGCTCAATCAGAAATGACCTTGTCAGTCATTGATATATAAAAAAACATTTGGCTTGACAATGACAACAATGGAGTTGGCAAGAGCACAAACAGATCTGAGGCCAGTGTCAATTATTTTGTGCATGGACTCTACAAGGTGCCAAGCGTTCCACAGGGATGCTGGCCCATGTTGACTCCAATGCTTCCCACAGTTTTGTATAGTTGGCTGAATGTCCTTTGAGTGGGGGACCATTCTTGATACACACAGGGAACTGTTAAACGTGAAAAACACAGCAGCGTTGCAGTTCTTGACACAAACCCGGTGCGCCTGACACCTACTACCATATCCCGTTCAAAGTCACTTAAATATTTTGTCTTGCCCATTCACCCTTTGAATGGCACACATTCAAAATCCATGTCTCAATTGTCTCAAGGCTTAAAAATCCTTCTTCAAACCTGTCTCCTCTCCTTCATCTACATTGATTGAAGTGGATTTAACAAGTGACATCAATAAGGGATCATAGCTTTCACCTGGTCACGTCATGGAAAGAGCAGGTATTCTTAATTTCCTGCAGTCTAATGACCACAAGCGCCCTCTATTGGCCTCATAGGTGGAATGTTATTAATATTTTTCATAATAAAGTTAAAAATAAAAATAATAAACCACTGAAAACCTGGTGTTTCTATGGCAAATGGTTTTGTTATATTTCAGTCTTCTGTGATGTATATAAAGTGTAATATTGGGATGCAAACTCGAAATCGAATATATTTCAACTCTATATCTGTTTTTTTTTTTTTTACATAACCATGTGTGTAACGGTGTATACTTTTGTTTCAAAGTAGATTTGTTCAAGACTACCAAGAAACTCTGCCACCCATCCACTCAAGAAAAAAATTGTCTTGCGATTGAATCTAGTTAATGATCCCTGCAATGAATCAGTACGTTCCTTCCTCTGCAATGCAATTTTCTTCTTGTTATTGTAAACAAAATTTGTGCTGACTGATTAACAGTGTCAAGGTCCTTTTCAACTTATTCCCGAAACCCTTCTTCTTTAAAGTTGTATTGGCAGATCACAACCAACTGAAAGATGCATACACCGCCACCTACTGTACTGGAGTGTGAATTATGTTCCATTTCTGCTGGTACAGTTGACAACAATGGTGAATGACAGATCTGTAAATCACATATCTATGTGAATTTGGTGGGGTCAACCAAAAAAGTTACATTTTAGTCTTTATTTCTTTTGTCTTTTTAAATAACACCAACACCATCGCATGTTTGCGTGACCTTTGTGCAGTCAATAGAAGCTATGTGACTGTTTTCAACACATCAAGTGTTATAGACTATGTTTTTTAAACAAGCAAGATAAATGAAGGTTCAATCAGTACTGATTGAACAACAAAATCTCCCTGTCATCAGCAGACTGTGTAAAGTGTACGTTCTTGACAGAGTTCGTAGCGTAACCGACAGCGTCACGACCATAGGATCTGAAGGTCCTGGGTTTCTGACCATTCTATTTCCTGTATAGTTTTGATATCCGTCTCCCAGTCCCGACACACACACTGGCCTGTGCATGCAAGCACGGTGTGCTTATTTTCAATTATTAGGTGGCTCTACGGTGCAGAGAACAGTGGAGACTGGAGAGCTCAACTTTTAAGGAATACGTCATGGCCCTCATCTGTCAGATGAACTCCACCCCTACGGTACATCCCAGGGACACACTGTATAATGGCAGGGTGGTGGATTGTGTTCCCTGAAATGTGCACACCAGCTGATTGAGGGAGCACCAGGACCTCTCTACGCACTTGTTTATCTTCTGGTCCCACTGGAACATCCAGCTCCTCCACTGCGCGATATCAGAAAAGACCATTGTTGTCCCGGCAAACATTTGGATGACCCCCTCTAAATCCACGCATCTGCTGCACCAATGCCGTCCCCTCGGTGTGTCCCAAGTCTCTGCTGGCGCAGAGCACCATGCAGTTTGTGCCACTCATGCTTTGCTCTCCCAGCCACCTAATGTGACAGTCAATAATGTATTAGTGCTGAGCGATGAACCAAAATGGTGGTTATTTTTCTGTTTTTAAACGACTAATTGACGACGTTGTTTTTTTTCTTGTGAGCTCGATGTGCAGTTTCTGTAGAGATAAATCAGATCAAGCCTGAACAAGCCAATATGCTACATAATTTAGCGCAGAAAACATGGTAATTAACTACAATGACCATAATCTATTGTGCGGACACTTAAAATTGTCAGGTCTGTGCTGAGTAAAACATTGGGATTGAGAGAAGAGAGAACAGGCGACCGAGAGGGATAGAAAGCAATTGCTTCGCGAGTCTGAAAATACATTATCAAAGTGATTGATTCAGCAGTCATAATGAGTGCCTTATTTACATTGAAGAACAACAAAATAGTGATTTTGTCAGACAGCATAGGCAAGAGCTCTCTAGAGATGAGATGATAACCTGGAATTAAATAATAAAGTCATCAAATAAAACAAATATTTTATTAAAGTTAACTAAAGTGAATAAATTATGGTTAATAAGTGATAATCAGTAATGGGCAGTCACTTTTATTAATGATTGTATTCTGTGTTGTTACAGCATTCAACCCACATATTGCAAAGTGCATTTAATGTTAAATAAAATATTTGAAACCGAAATCAAAAACCGACCTCAAAAAGCACTAATCGCTCAGCACTATAATGTATGTACAGTTGAAGTCAGAAGTTTACATACACCTTAGCCAAATACATTTAAACTCAGATTTCACAATTCCTGCCATTTAATCTTAGGAAAAATTCCCTGTCTTAGGTCAGTTAGGATCACCACTTTATTTTAAGAATGTGAAATGTCAGAATAATAGTAGAGAGAATGATTTACTTCAGCTTTTATTTCCTTCATCACATTCCCAGTGGGTCAGAGGTTTACACACACTCAATTAGTATTTGGTAGCATTGCCTTTAAATAGTTTAACTTGGGTCAAACGTTTCGGGTAGACTTCCACAAGCTTCCCACAGTAAGTTTTGGTGAATTTTGGCCCATTCCTCCTGACAGAGTTGGTGTAACTGAGTCAGGTTTGTAGGCCTCCTTGCTCGCACACACTTTTTCAGTTCTGCACACAAATTTTCTATGGGATTGAGGTCAGGGCTTTGTGATGGCCACTCCAATACCTTGACTTTGTTGTCCTTAAGCCATTTTTACACAACTTTGGAAGTATGCTTGGGGTCATTGTCCATTTGGAAGACCCATTTGCGACCAAGCTTGAACTTCCTGACGGATGTCTTGAGATGTTGCTTCAATATATCCACATAATTTTCCATCCTCATGATGCCATTTATTTTGTGAAGTGCACCAGTCCCTCCTACAGGAAAGCACCCCCACAACATGATTCTGCCACCCCGTGCTTCACGGTTGGGATGGTGTTCTTCGGCTTACAAGTCTCCTCCTTTTCCTCCAAACACAACGATGGTCATTATGGCCAGACAATTCTATTTTTGTTTCATCAGACCAGAGGATATTTCTCCAAAAAGTATGATTTTTGTTCCCATATGCAGTTGCAAACCATAGTCTGGCTTTTTTATGCCGGATTTGGAGCAATGGCTTCTGCCTTGCTGAGCGGCCTTTCAGGTTAGGTCGATATAGGACTCGTTTTACTGTGGATATAGATACTTTTGTACCGGTTTCCTCCAGCATCTTCACAAGGTACTTTGCTGTTGTTCTGGGATTGATTTGCACTTTTCGCACCAAAGTACGTTCATCTCTAGGAGACAGAACGCGTCTCATTCCTGAGCGTTATGACGGCTGCGTGGTCCCATGGTGTTTATACTTGCATACTATTGTTTGTACAGATGAACGTGGTACCTTCAGGCATTTGGAAATTGCTCCCAAGGATGAACCAGACTTGTGGAGGTCTAAAAGAAATAGTTATTGGCTGATTTCTTTAGATTTTCCCATGATGTCAAGCAAAGAGGCACTGAGTTTGAAGGTAGTCCTTGAAATACATCCACAGGTACACCTCCAATTGACTCAAATGATGTCAATTAGCCTATCAGAAGCTTCTAAAGCCATGACATCTAAAGCCATAACCGACTTGCCAAAAACTATAGTTTGTTAACAAGATATTTGTGCAGTGGTTGAAAAATGAGTTTGAATGACTCCAACCTAAGTGTATGTAAACTTCGGATTTCAACTGTATGAGTAACTGTGTACAACACACCACCACCTGGTGTTATGTTGGGCATCTACTGACCAAACAAACTGACCAAACAAAGATTTTATGAAATATACAGTATATTTTTCTTTATGACATGTACTGTATTGCTAAATAAAAAGGTTTAAGAAAATACAGGCAGGCACCACATTACTACCATACAAAACAGCTCGCTAAATCAAGCATGATGGTCTAGTAAGTATAAAAGCAAAGCTTGTTTTCATATAATTTAAGAAAGCTTGAAAAGGTAGTAGAATGGGATTATTGTGGTGTGTGACGAATCCAATACTTATCCTGTAGGCGATACAAATCACATTATTGTGGGAGAACCTCCTCTAATATTATGAATTAGGCTGTTTGAGAAGGTTTGAATCCTAAGTAACCTGCACATTGTTTGAAGTACAATAGACCAACATAGCTACTGTAGTAGGTCAAAGCTGTGTGCTGGAAAACCTTGGTAGAACATGGGTGAAGTAGGCATTGTGGTACTCATGTGAATTTCCTTTCTTTTTCAGCTTCATACCAATACCTACTTTCACTTAAAACATAGTTTTTTGTTTTTAATATACATAAGGAATACTGTAAGTGCAAGTAGGCTAACAGACAATGAGAAGTGCAAATATGCAAGTTGTTGTGAAAAATACAAGGTCAATGTCATCAGGGTTATATTTACCGCAGCTATATGGCCTTGGGGATGACTGAGCCATGAGATCTAGCAGTCTACCGGAGCCCCAAAGAACTGATTTAATAAAGAGAGGTACTTTTCATATTCTTAGTGTACTGTAGCCTATTTACCGTAACAGAGATCCACTCATCTAAAGCATTCATCTTTTTGTAGAGCCAACTGTTGTATTTGTGTTGTGAATGTGTGAATATACACCTCTTAGATGTCCACTCTACTGTACAGTCACATCTTTTAACTACTAGGTTACTTTGATTTCAATGTCTCTTGGGACTCTCCTTGTAACTTGTCAGTAGGTTATATCATCATACAGAAACTTACACTTGGACCATAATTGACATGTTTAGAGACAGATCTGGAAGTGCCCAATTTACTTACTTATTTGTCATCAATCAGGATAAAGAATGAACAGGTCTTATAGTGGTGGGAAAAATAGTCCTACAAATATAAGCCTTTTCAAGGAACTAAAGACTGACCATCGAATTTTGTTTAAATTGTTCTGTAGGCTTACTATAAATCAAATATAGGCTACATGCATTGGTCGCACTATCCATGTGGTACAGTATCCCTAATCGTTATAGAGTATGAGTGACGCTGATGCGTTTCCAGAAGTGGACTAGAAGCATTACGAGACGCAGTAGAGCGCACCTGCACAGACAAGACCAGACAAGGGAACTATAGTGTAGCTCTTCCAAAGGTAAGTCTCTCTTTGAAAATCTCAATAGTCATCCTGCAAATTTCTATGAAATGGCAACTTTGCCTTCTCAATCTTATGAATTTACCTCACCATTTGTTCTCTCTGAGCATTTACTGTATTTTCTTTCTTCGTCAGTTTCATGTACTTGTTTCAGTAAGAACATACGTGTCATTTGATAAAGTTATGGTAAAAAATAAGAACAATAAATCACGATGGAGTGGATTCGTCCAAATGCCAACCTTTCCTTGATTATTTGTATGATGACTAAAGCTTTTTTCAGAGAATGTTGGTGTGTATGGCTTTATCGTTTTTCTTTTATATTCCTTACGTTTCTTAAAAAATATATATTTGTATCTGCTAGGTTTCTCTGGCAATATGTAGGCTATAACACACTTTTCTGATGTGATTCCATTTGGAAGGTGACTTGTGAAAATGGAGATTGCGTCACTGAATGAAACTGCTGTGAACAGCACCATGGACAGATCCAACCGCACCTACATACCTTATTACCTGCACTCATCCGGCATGTCTGTCATCTATATCCTGTGCTATATGGCGGTTCTCCTGCTCTGCGTCGGGGGGAACGTGCTGGTCTCCCTGGTGGTCCTCCGGAACCGCAACATGCGCTCCGTCACCAACCTCTTCATCCTTAACTTGGCCATCAGTGACCTGCTCATTGGAGTGTTCTGCGTTCCAACGACTTTGATTGACAGCCTAATATCAGGTGAGAAAGTGGAGGGAGCAGAAATGCGTAGGGCACATGCAGAAATCGATGTGGGATCCCCGCCGCAAGGGGAATCATATGGTTCTGGAGGCGAGAGTGTTAACTTTGTATGAAGGGATCAAAGGTTTCAGTCTGGCTTTTACAGCTCGAGGCTGTCTCCAGTTCAGTCAGCCAAGTGTGAGAAGGTCTGGAGTGAAAAGGCTGAATTTCAATCAACTTGCTGTTGATATGAATGAATTATTGCATACCTACTGGGCACACCACATCATTTCAACGGGGAAATGTGGGTAATATTTGGTTAAGTTGTTCAATGAGATTTCAACCTTTATTTACCTACACAAAAAGACAGCCATAAGTTTCTTGAATTCCAAACGTTTGTTGAATTCACTACGCTTTCATCCATCTATAAAAAGCACAACAAGGAAAAAGTTAAAACAATGTCAGATTTTTGATTTAGTTGTCATCTAAATGTGTTATCACTGCACTTTCAACAATTTACAAGCACAATAAAGTTTAAATGGGAATAGAATGTCAGAAATGTTGTATTCATACATCTACTTCATGTTTGTTATTACTGTGCTTCATCTAAAATCACAACCAAATGACCTGGGCCTGGTTTCCCATAGTGTTTAGGCTTACTTTTATTTATTTTTTATTTAACCTTTCTTTAACTAGGCAAGTCAGTTATGAACAAATTCTTATTTACAATGACTGCCTATCAAGAGGCAAAAGGCCTCCTACAGGGACTGGGCTGTGATTAAAAATACAAATGTAGGACAAAACACACATCATGACAAGAGAGACACCACAACACTACATAAAGAGAGACCTAAGACAACAACATAGCATGGCAGCAACACATGACACAGCACGGTAGCCACACAAAATGGCAGCAGCACAAACATGGTACAAACATTGTTGGGCACAGAAAACAGCACAAAGGGCAAAAAGGTGAAGACAATAAGTGTTTTATTGATACATGTTTCCTACAATGGCCGAAGATGTAACAGGTGTTTCCCAAAACAGCACCCAGAGAAAAATTTGCTGAGTGCGTTGTTGAAGCATGTGTTGATACTGATGGGATCAAAAGAAAGGCAACGTTCCTCTCGGATCAGCGTTTTCCATTCAAATCTTACATTAACGTTCAAATTATTCCACAATCGTGACGACGGATCAGCTCCTAGAAAGATATTATTACCTATGACTGCAAATATTGAGGTGGCTTATTCTAACACTTACCCTATAATAATGCACTAAAATATTTGGCACATCATTGGGCACCTTAGGCTACACATCATGAAATATATTGAGACAAATTACAGACAGTAGCCTACAAGTAGCTATATAATATTGAAATATTGATAATTTATTTGACCGAGATTCGCTCCGACAGAAAGATGCATCAATCTCAGTTAAAGTTTCCGAGTGAGCGAAACAGCAACCCTCCGTCTCAGTATGTGTAGACCATGTATCTGATGCTGTCTGGACCAAATGAGTCCAGAAATGTCATACTATTTCTGTCCAGACAGCATCAGATGCATGGGCTACATATAGAGGGGCGCTGTTCAGCTCGCGCGGATGCTTTGTCCGACGATATAGTGTCAGCAGAGAGGAAGCGGCAAAGAGAGAGGGCACACTCGCCAAAATCTGTCCAGTATAAACCCAGTGCGTTTCTATGGGAATAATATGCAGACCTAAGCTTGTTGTCTGCCTTCCAGCCTTTGAGACAAAGACTCCCATTGTTAAGGTGGAGACATGAGCATCTCGTCATGACAGATCTCTGGTTTCAGCCTCTTGCGAATTGGAAAGGAAAGTTAAAATCTAAATAAAATGTTATTCGTCACATACACATATTTAGCAGATGTTATTGCAGGTGTAGCGAAATGCTTGTGTTCCTAGCTTCATAAGTGCAGTAGTATCTAAAAATTCACAACGATACACAAAAATCTAAAAGTAAAAGAATGGAATTAAAAAATATTTAAATATTAGGATGAGCAATGTCAGAGTGGCATTGACTAAAATACAGTAGAATAGAATACAGTAACATTTGAAATGAGTAAAACAGTATGTAAACATTATTATTACTAGTATTATTACTAGTGTTCCATTATTAAAGTGATTCCATGTCTATGTATATACTGTACGGCAGTAGCCTCTAAGGTGCATGGTTGAGTAACCGGATGGTAGCCTACTAGTGATGTCTGATGGCCTTGAGATAGAAGCTGTTTTTCAGTCTCTCGGTCCCCGCTTTGATGCACCTGTACTGACCTCACCTTCTGGATGGTAGCGGGTGAACAGGCCATGGCTCGGGTGGTTGATGTCCTTGATGATCTTTTTGGCCTTCCTGTGACATCGGGTGCTGTAGATTTCCTGGAGGACAGTGTGCCCCCGGTAATGCATTGGGCAGACCGCACACTCCTCTGGATAGCCCTGCGGTTGTGGGCGGTGCATTTAGCATACCAGGTGGTGATACAGCCCGACAGGGTGCTCTCAATTGTGCATCTGTAAAATTTTGTGAGGGTCTTAGGGGCTAAGCTGAATTTCTTCAACCTCCTGAGGTTGAAGAAGTGCTGTTGCGCCTTCTTCACCACACTGTCTGTGTGGGTGGACCATTTCAGATTGTCAGTGCTGTGTACGCCGAGGAACTTGAAGCTTTTTACCTTCTCCACTGCAGTCCTGTCAATGTGGATAGGGGTGTGCTCCCTCTGCTGTTTCCTGAAGTCAGCTCCTTCGTTTTGTTGACGTTGAGGGAGAGGTTATTTTCCTGCACTGTGCAGGTGTACAGTGCACTGTTAGAATGCTGGAATGCCCAAAAGTAAATTGATGTTTCAACAAAATTATATAATTACTCCTGTCTAAATAAAATCATTCAAAATATTTCACCATGGAGCATGACTTACCCACAGAGGATCATTATCTTCTTGTTATTTTTAAATGCTGTGGATTGTTTCATGCATGCATATGTAGGAAGGTGCCCATTTGGCAATGTCTTATTTCTGATTGTCTTAACTCACCACTCATGTTTTCTTCGCCTCACACGAGGCAACAAAGTCTGTTTTTCTATCAGCCATTGCGAATGATACATGTAGTTCCTCAGTATTTGAAAAATCTTTCAACACTCCCGTCCTTGTTGATCACTAAGCCTCAGTGTGAAAGAGCAAGATATCATGATCTGATGATCCCATATATCCAGTGGAAACGTCATAAAAAAACTGCTTTTTGTCCCGAGCTCACTGGTGCAGGAAACTTTGAGGGCCCGGAATAGGCTAGTTGATTCAATGTTGCACGTTTCTTAGAGACAGCTTCCGGACAGACCCTGTGATAATTTGATACAATGTTGAACTTCACTAGCAATAGCTCAGGTCAAGACAGATAAAAAGGTAGGCAGACATGCAGAGAAGAGAGATGAATGTGATTGAAAGAACCAGAATTTTTATCAGGATATTTTCTACTGTTTGTAGTTATCAACTTTAGACCTATGTATTTTACTTAGTTGACGATGGAAGTTATAGGTTTTCTGTTGCATCTCTGAGTGCTATGTTCTCATTTCTTTAGCCGCCAATGGGTCACAGTGTATCAATGTGTCTATATGGCAGAAGCTAGTGCTCTGGCCATAGTTGAATTTTAACTTTGAGATTTTTACCATTTTACTTCAGATTCTTATGGGGCGCTTCCCGAAAGGAAGTGCCCTAAAAGGCACTTCCTTTTGGGGCGGCAGGTAGCCTAGTGGTTAGAGCGTTGGGTCAGTAACTGAAAGGTTGGTGGATCGAATCCCCGAGCTGACAAGGTAAAAATCTGTTGTTCTGCCCCAGAACAAGGCAGTTCACCCTCTGTTCCTAGTCTGTCATTGTAAATAATATTTTTTTCTTAACTGACTTGCCTAGTTAAATAAAGGTTACATTAAAAAATATATATATATATATTGTCAATAATAATAATAAACATCTGAAATAAACATCTGAAATAAAATAGTAAAAATCTAAAAGTTAACAAACAATGATTTTGAGAATCAAAAACATTATTATTCAAATGAAACTGTTCCAAGAAAATGTGCATTTATACATATTCATAACTGGCACACAGATCAGTAGAAATTGAAGAATAAATTGTAAGCTTCTCCAAACTTGAAACTCATGGTCTTTACTACTACACCCATTCAGTGGCGATTTTAGCATGTAAATCTTGCTGGGGCAAACTCCCCATTTTTAAGGTGCATGCCAGCAAAGCCACTACACAACACAACACTAAACAATACATTATTTGCACTATAACGGTGACAAACTGTGCCCATACTGTTAGGGCCTACATAAAGCTGTTCCAACAGCAGAACTTTCCTTTCAGCACCACCGCTACACCTACACAGCGCAGCCTTGTCTGGCAGCTAAACAGTTCATTCGGGGTGACTGGTAGGCTAGTGGTTAGAGCGTTGGACTAGTAACCGAAAGGTTGCAAGATCGATTCCAAGAGCTGACAAGGTACAAATCTGTTGTTCTACCCCTGAGCAAGGCCGTTAACCCACTGTTCCAGGCTGTCATTGAAAATAAGAATTTGTTCTTAACTGACTTGCCTAGTTAAAAACAAAATCAGCCTCATTTACTGCCTTAAAAAAAAAACATAGCTGATATGGCTGACTTGCTGAAACAAATGTGGTTTCTACTCACTCTTTGTGGATTTGTGTAAGTCGATAAGAACCACATTCTCCTTCAATAATAATGAATGCTAAAATAAGTTTCGACTTTTTGTTTAGTAAATTCATAATATTTATTCTTATATCATTAACACTTAGCTTGAAGTATAAGCAAGTGCAAGCAAACGAGTTGCGATGAGGTAGGCCTATTCGTTCAGCACTTTCAAAATGGACACAGACAGAAATTCAGAGAGATGTTAGTTCAGATAAATTTAGCAACATGTCGAGGTCTTAACATAGCTAGCAAGCTAGCTAAGATTTTGAAAGTATGATGTTGACATGATCAGTCCAATCAAAGCTATGTAGATATAACGTGATTTGATGTCATTTTATCTATAGTCAATGACCTTGAGCCTTCTTGGATGGTCACTTCTAATGTAAATCTATGGCAGCACCCAAGGGGGCTTGAACTGCCTAGCTCTCCCTGTAGATTCTGCGGTGACACTAGAGAAGATTACCAATGCCTACGCTCTGTATTTTCCACTGGCTGCCTCTCCACCACAGAAAGCACTGAGCTAGGCTGAAACATCTGTATTTTCCACTGGCTGCCTCTCCACCACAGAAAGCACTGAGCTAGGCTGAAACATCTGTATTTTGGAGCTGCCTTAGTCAAGAAAGCAAGAAAGAGATCATGTTTGTATTTGGCTTTATTCGCTCAATAAATTAGTTTTTACATTGTTCGCAAACTGATATGTGACACAAATTATTGCCAAAATAACATGCTCTGCCCCACCTGCCGTGAATGACGGGTCGCCACTGTACCCATTTATAAAATGCATGCAATTCTGCCACACATAGGAGGCCCTGTGAAAAAACGTGCCAGCCTATGGAAATCGAATGCTGTCCAACTGATTAGTTCTGGCACCGGGAGTCACGCCTGCTCCCACTCCCCCTATCTGGTCCTCGAGGGTGCCAGGCTGCCCATCATTACGCACACCTGTCACAATCGTTACACGCATCAGCACTTCATTGGACTCACCTGTACTCCATCACGTTTTGATTGCCTCCCCTATATCAGTCTATTCCTCAGTTTCATCCCCGTGTCAGCATTATTGTCATTATGTTTCCCTTGTCCAGACGATGTCCGCGTTTCGTTTCATGTCCGTTATTCATTAAATGTTCACTCCCTGTCCTTGCTTCTCGTCTCCCAGTGTCTGTCCTTGCACCGGGTCTGGTTTTGGGAAACAGCTCAGAGATTTAATGATGCGCCTACGAAGGTTCTACCCATGAATTTAGGCTTAAAATGCTTTTCAGGATTTTTGGATGTTATCTTGAAAATGCACTCTTTCTGCGATTAGGCCTACATAAGAAGACATTTACAGTAGGCTAACCTCAAAATGTGGCCATGGATGTGTTACTCATTTTAAGGTTGAATAAATACTGTTACATTCGTTTGTAACATAGCCTTAACTTTAGGCTACTGTATTACAAAAGTATTATTCCATTGTGTTTGGTTTACAAATTAGTCCAATATCAACATTTAAAGGATAGTCTATCTAATGCTTGGATAGTTTCATCTGAGCCACTGGCTTAATCCTAGTCTTTAACTTAGATTTTTGGTTTAGTTGGAGACATGAATCCAGCATATCATTTGTTAACTTGTAACAAGTTGATAGGGTATTTACTGTATTGCAAAAGTGTAAATGAAATGTGTGTGATTGTCAATGCAACCAATATCAACATTTGAAGGAGATGTATCTTTTGTGCCACTGACTTAGTCTGGCTTTAATTGCAGTTTGTCTACTGGTCCTGTGTGGCTCAGTTGGTAGAGCATGGCGCTTGCAACGCCAGGGTTGTGGGTTCATTCCCCACGGGGGGACCAGGATGAATATGTATGAACTTTCCAATTTGTAAGTCGCTCTGGATAAGAGCGTCTGCTAAATGACTTAAATGTAAAATGTAAATGTCTACAAATTAATACGTCTCAACCAATAATCAAAGTTAAAGAATAGGACTAAATTAAATCAGACTTTATTTCAAGTTCATTTCAAATTTAATTTAGTTGAGATAGAGGAAAATCCAACATATAGTTTACTATTAATTTGTAGAAAAACTTGAATTAAAGCCAGACTAAATCAGTGGCACCAATGGATCTATCCAAGCAGAGGATCTCATTCAAATTGCGTTCATACTAACCAAACACAATATAAAATCTAGTTTGTCTACAAATTTGAATAGTTGATATATTAAAATATTAAATGTTGGATTCACGTCTCCATATCAACCAAAAATCAAAGTATGTCTTTGCGTTATGTGTCGGACCCCAGTAAGACTAGCTGTTGCCATTGGCGTTGGCTAATAGAGATTCTAATAAATTAATTAAAATCAAATATTAATGATGAATTTGAAGATTACATTTTAAATCAACCAAAGCTTGAAACCCTAGGCCTATAAGGCTGTGTTTACACAGGCAGCCCAATTCTGATATTTTCCAGTAATTGGTCTTTTGACCAATCACACCAATTAATGAACTATGTTTTGCATATTTTTAGTTGAACCCTGGGTTGAATTGAGACAATTGCAATAAACAGCTTCTGATAGGCTAATTGACATCATTTGACATCATTTGAGTCAATTGGAGGTGTACCTGTGGATGTATTTCAAGGCCTACCGTCAAACTCAGTGCCTCTTTGCTTGACATCATGGTAAAATCAAAAGAAATCAGCCAAGACCTCAGAAAGAAAATTGTAGTCTGGTTCATCCTTGGGAGCAATTTCCAAACGCCTGAAGGTACCACGTTCATCTGTACAAATAGTACGCAAGTATAAACACCATGGGACCACACAGCCGTCATACCACTCAGGTAGGAGACACGTTCTGTCTCCTAGAGATGAACGTACTTTGGTGCGAAAAGTGCAACTCAATCTCAGAACAACAGTAAAGGACCTTGTGAAGATGCTGGAGGAAACAGGTACAAAAGTATCTACATCCACAGTAAAACGAGTCCTATATCGACCTAACCTGAAAGGCCGCTCAGAAAGGAAGAAGCCACTGCTCCAAAACTGGCATAAAAAGCCAGACTACGGTTTGCAACTACACATGGGGAAAAAGATCGTACTTTTTGGAGAAATGTCCTCTGGTCTGATGAAACAAAAATATAACTTTTTGGCCATAATGACCATTGTTATGTTTGGAGGAAAAGGGGGAGGCTTGCAAGCCGAAGAACACCATCCCAACCATGAAGCACGGGTGTCACGTTCCTGACCTTATTTCCTTTGTTTAGTCTTTGTTTAGTTGGTCAGGACGTGAGCTGGGTGGGCATTCTATGTTTTGTGTCTCTATGTTGGGTTTGTTGTTTGGCCTAATATGGTTCTCAATCAGAGGCAGGTGTTTGTCATTGTCTCTGATTGGGAACCATATTAAGGTAGCCTGTTTGCACTGTTGGTTTGTGGGTGATTGTTTCCTGTCTTTGTGTTCTGCACCAGATAGGACTGTTTTCGGTTTTCTCATTTATTGTTTTGTAGCTTGTAGTTCTTATTCTTTATTAAACATGTTGAACACTAGCCGCGCTGCGTTTTGGTCCTCTCCTTCATCCCAGGAAGAAAGCCGTTACAACGGGGGTGGCAGCATCATGTTGTGAGGTATTTTGCTGCAGGAGGGACTGGTGCACTTAACAAAATAGATGGCATCATGAGGTAGAAAAATTATGTGGATATATTGAAGCAACATCTCAAGACATCAGTCAAGAAGTTGAAGCTTGGTCGCAAATGGGTCTTCCAAATGGACAATGACCCCAAGCATACTTCCAAAGTTGTGGCAAAATGGCTTAAGGACAACAAAGTCAAGGTATTGGAGTGGCCGTCACAAAGCCCTGACCTCCATCCTATAGAACATTTGTGGGTAGAACTGAAAAAGTGTGTGCGATCAAGGAGGCCTACAAACCTGACTCAGTTACACCAGCTCTGTCAGGAGGAATGGGCCAAAATTCACCCAACTTATTGTGGGAAGCTTGTGGAAGGCTACCTGAAACGTTTGACCCAATTTATACAATTTAAAGGCAATGCTACCAAATACTAATTGAGTATATGTAAACTTCTGACCAACTGGGAATGTGATGAATGAAATAAAAGCTGAAATAAATCATTCTCTCTACTATTATTCTGACATTTCACATTCTTAAAATAAAGTGGTGATCCTAACTGACCTTAGACAGGGAATTATTACTAGGATTAAATGTCAGGAATTGTGAAAACTGAGTTTAAATGCATTTGCTTAGGTGTATGTAAACTTCCGACTTCAACTGTATCTATTAAATGTATGCATTTTCCCTCCCTTTCACGCCGTTTGCTCCCTTAACGCAATTTATATCCACACATGTACAGTATTAAAATCCGTTGTCAATCGAAACACATTAAGAGTCGTTAAGATTAAAATATTTGGTGTAGCAACCGGGCTACCGCTTGTGTGTAATGCAGTCTTTCTTTCCAGGATGGCCGTTTGGCCAGATTACATGCACCATGAGCAACCTGGTCCAGGGGATGTCAGTGTCAGCATCAGTCTTCACTCTGGTGGCCATAGCTGTTGACAGGTAATCCACCACCACACTATCCTGTCACAGAACTGTTTGTGCTCTTGTCAACTCCATTGTTGTAATTGTCAAGCCAAACATTTCTCTCTGTGGCATTCGGTCTCTCTTCCTCCCTACCCCCTTCCTCTCTCTCTCTTGCTCTCTCTCTCTCCCTCTGTCTGTTTTCTTCCCTCCCTTCCTCCCCCTTCTCTCAGGTTCACAGGTATTGTGTACCCCTTTAGACATCGAATGAGGCCTGTGGCTGCTCTCGTCACCATCCTCTTCATCTGGGTGCTGGCGTTTGCTGTAATCTGCCCCTCGGCCGCTACACTGACCATCATTCACCTGGAGGACACCTACCTGGTCCAGGACAACCAGACATACCCTGTCTTCGTCTGCTTCGAGAAATGGCCCCGGCCCGAGATGCGTCGTGTCTACACCATGGTCATCTTCGTGCACGTGTACCTGGCCCCCCTGGGTGTCATCAGCATCATGTATGGCTGCATCGTTGCCAAGCTCTCAGTCAACCTGAGGCAGGTGAGGCTGGCAGAGGTGCGGAGGGCCCATTCCCAGCGCAGGGTTAAAGTGATCAACATGCTAATCATGGTGGCGGTGCTCTTCATGGTGTCATGGCTGCCTCTGTGGACGTTAATGCTGCTGACTGACTACAGGGATCTGGACACGCAGCAGATTGACTTCCTCAGCAGCTACCTGTTCCCTGTGGCCCACTGGCTGGCCTTCTTTAACAGCGGGATTAACCCCATCATCTATGGCTTCTTCAATGAGAACTTCCGCAGGGGGTTCCAGGCTGCAGTGGCCTGCTGGTCCTGTTCACAAAAAACAACAACGGGGGTGGTTAATACACGCTTCAACTTCCCTCCCCCTAACAGAGTATTTAACGAGAACCCTGAGTCCTCTGGTGGGAGGAAAGGCCACTGCTCTAAGGGCACTCCTAAGATTGTCCCATATGGAACCAATGGAATCCTCCTGGATGACATTAACAGGAATGCTGGACTCAACAGGGTGATTGGAGCCTGGGTGGAGTGATTCTAATTAGGGCTGGGACGATTATAGATTAATTGTTGTGCAAATGGCCATGGTTATTGCAATAATTGAGCTTGTAATGCATCATAATGCATCTTTACAAATTAGCTATGAGATACCTAATGAATACAACATAGCTTTGTTGACACACCCCTGTCTCAAAAACAAATCATTTTGACTGCTGGGAACTTTTGGAAATTAAGCTTCTATTAACTATTAACCATGCTGTTCTGCTTGCAAAATGATAACCAACGTTACCCACTCATGGTGTAGGTGTGGTTCCCTTGCGCACACTGAATATATGTAATTCAACCACTGAAAATACTCCCATTGTTGGCCAACAGATTTCACTCAATAGGGTGAAAGTACATTTATCTAAAGCCATCCCTTTGAATACGGTGTCCCTTTAAATCAAATTTTCTCGACAAACTCACTATAATATGTATCATGAGAATGGGTTCAGAATAGGGATAGATTTTAAAATACTCTGATTTTATAGATTATTTAGGCTTAGGAAAGTATTTATAAACCATACATAAACAGGGTTGGAGAGCCTTCACACACAAAATATATTGGTGAATCAAAATTACAGTGGTTTGATTTATCCTGAAAGTTGCCATATTCAATAGATCAACCCATTAAATATTGGAAGGTGAGAAAGGTGTACAATAGAAGTTGAACAGTAGTCCAATAAATCCACGGACTGTGATGACAACGGTCCAGTCGCCATGAACCGTGCGCCAGGCTCCAGGTTTAAACTGCTATGTATGGTCTGCTTCCCATAATGATTTAAAAAGGCTACGTGTCCCAAATTGTTGCACAACTTTTAATACGCTAATACTGTATGTCCACTATTGCTAGCGACCCTCCGAAACAACCACATGGACGTGACAGAGGGAAAAAAGGGAGGCCTAGACGATGTAATGGAATGTTGCAAAATGTAGAGTACAAATTTAAGGAAATGAACGGTCCCTGCACTAAAGAGACAGTTATTATGTACAGTGCCTTCAGAAAGTATTCATACCCCTTTACGTATTCCACATTTTGTGTTACAGCCTGAATTCAAAATTGATTAAATATATTGTTTTACAAACAATCCCACATAATGACAAAGTGAAAATATGTTTATAGACATGTTTCTACATTGTAGAATAATAGCGAAGACATCAAAACTATTAAATAAAACATATGGAATATATGTACTTCAAAGTAGCCACCCTTGACTTGATGACAGCTTTGCACATTCTTGGCATTCTCTCAACCAGCTTCATGAGTTAGTCACCTGGAATGCATTTAAATTAACAGGTGTGACTTGTTAAAGTTCATTTGTAGAAATTCTTTATTTCTTAATGTGTTTGAGCCAATCAGTTGTGTTGTGACAAGTTAGGGTTGGTATACAGAAGATAGCCCTATTTGGTAAAATACCAACTCCATATTATGGCAAGAACAGCTCAAATAAGCAAAGAGAAACGACAGTTAATCATTACTTTAAGACATGAAGGTCATTCAATCCGGAAAATGTCAAGAACTTTGAAGGTTTCTAGATGTGCAGTCGCAAAAAACGTCAAGCGCTATGATGAAACTGGCTCTCATGAGGAACGACACAGGAAAGGAAGACCCAGAGTTACCTCTGCTGGAGAGGATATGTTCATTACATTTACCAGCCTCAGAAATTTCAGCCCAAATAAATGCTTCACACAGTTCAAGTAACAGACACATCTCAACATCAACTGTTCAGAGAAGACTGTGTGAATCAGGCCTTCATGGTCAAATTGCTACAAAGAAACCACTACTAAAAGGACACCAATAATAATAAGAGACTTGCTTGGGTCAAGAAACACAAGCAATGGATATTAGACTGGTGTAAATCCCACCATGAAGCATGGAGGAGGAGGTGTAATGGTGCTTTGCTGGTTACACTGTCTGTGATTTATTTAGAATTCAAGGCACACTTAACCAGCATGGCTACTACAGCATTCTGCAGAAATACACCATCCCATCTGATTTGCGCTTATTGGGACTATCATTTGTTTTCAACACAGTTCTAGGCTGTGTAAGGACTATTTGTCCAAGAAGGAGAGTGATGCATCAGATGACCTGGTCTGCACAATCACCCGACCTCAACCCAATTTTTATTTATATACATTTTTTTACCTTTATTTAACTAGGCAAGTCAGTTAAGAACAAATTCTTATTTTCAGTGACGGCCTAGGAACAGTGGGTTAACTGCCTTGTTCAGGGGCAGAACAACAGATTTTTACCTTGCCAGCTCGGGGATTCAATCTTGCAACCTTTCGGTTACAAGTCCAACGCTCTAACCACTAGGCTACCTGCTGCCACATTAGATGGTTTGGGATGAGTTGGACCGCAGAATGAAGGAAAAACAGCCAACAAGTACTCAGCATATGTGGGAACTCCTTCAAGACTGTTGGAAAAGCATTCCAGGTGAAGCTAGTTGAGAGAATGCAAAGAGTGTGCAAAGCTGTCATCAAGGCTGGCTACTTTGAAGAATCTAAAAACTAAAATATATTTTGATTTGTTTAACACTTTTTTGGTTACAACATGATTCCATATGTGTTATTTCATAGTTTTGATGTCTTTGATGCCATGTAGTCCAAGATAGAATTGTGATCAGGCATACAGTTTATCTGGGGAAGGGTAAAAAGCCATTTGTAGAGTGTTGAACGGAACCAAGAGCACAGTGGTCTCCATCGGTGGGAAATTGAAAAAATATGGAGCTACCCAGACTCTCCATAGATCTGGCCGTCCGACGAAACTGAGCAACCGGGTAAGAAGGACCTTGGTCAGGGAGGTGACCAAGAACCCAATGACCACTCTGACAGAACTACAGAGTTTCTTGTCTGAGATGGGAGAACCTTCAAGAAGGACAACAGTCTCTAAAGCACTTCAACAATCTGGGCATTATGGGGGAGTGGTCAGACGGAAGACACTCCTGAGAAAAAGGCACATGATAGCACGCCTGAGAGCTTAAGGTATGAGACAAAAATTGGTACTCTTTCGCTTGAATGCAAAGCACTATGTCTGGAGAAAACCAGGCACAGCTCATCACCTGTCTTACACTATCCCTACCGTGAAGCATGTGATGGCAGCATCATGCTATGGGGATGCTTTTCAGCGGTAAGGAGACTGGTAAGGATAGAGGGAACAATGTATGGAGCCAAATACAGGCAAATCCTTGATGAAAACCTGCTTCAGAGTGCAAATGACCTTTGACTGGGGCGAAGATTTACATTACAACAGGACAATGACCCCAAGCATACAACCAAAGCAACGCTGGAATGGCTTCAGAACAAGAATGTGAAAGTTCCTTGAGCGACCCAGCCAAAGCCCAGACTTGAGTCCCATTGAAAATCTGTGGAATGACTTAAAGACTGCTGTTCACCACCGCGTTCACCACCAAATCTAGATGTGCAAAGCTGATACAGACATACTCAAGACTACGAAGTTTGGACTCGGGGGTGTGAATACTTATGTAAATTAGATATTTCTGTATTTCATTCTCAATAAATTTGCCAACTTTTTTTTTTTTTTTTTTAAGTCAAGGGGTATGAATACCTTCTGAAGGCACTGTATGTGGGTATTATTGACGGTGTCTTCTGATAGCGGCTAATATTTAATATAATAGAAATGGTAAAAAAATATATAATAGTCTGGGCACAGACTTAAAACATTCTAGAGTGCATAAATCAACTCGATATGTTCGGCGCTACTGTCCGTGCGCACCGATTTCCATACAGCCTCGGCTTGGGTTTCCAAGTTTCACCCTTGCAAATGATGAAGCCATAGGCATACAATAAAATTGTGGAATAACGACAGCTATTTATACTTCCCTGTGGAAAAGGGGCCTGTACAACACCCCTCCCACTCCCTTGCTGCCTGGAGGTGAGCCCTCCCCTCATTTGTCACCACACACCTCCATCAAAGCTCATTAAAACTTCTTGTCAATAGGGGGGAGCTATTTTCACTTTGGAAAAAATCGTGCCCAAATGAAACTGCCTCGTACTCTATTCTAGATCATACAATATGCATATTATTATTACTATTGGATAGAAAACACTGTCAAGTTTCTAAAACTGTTTGAATTATATCTGTGAGTAAAACAGAACTCATTTTGCAGCAAACTTCCATACAGGAAGTGAAAAATCTGAAAACGAGGCTCTGTTCCAGGGCCTGCCTATTCAACTGGCTTATATTTATCGATATACCTGCACTTCATAGGCCTTCCACTAGATGTAAACGGGCAGTGGAAGGTGGAATGGGGTGTCTAGCTTGATCTGAGGTCGAACAAGAGCTTTTGGAGTGGCAGGTCAGGAATTTCCTTTCTCTACCTAGGCGCGCGAAGCACCTCCATATTGTCTTCTGATAAGCGTTCGGTATACACGGCTAATACCTCCGGCTCTGATTTTATTTGATACATGTGATAATAACATCGTAAAGTATGTTTTTTCAACCAAGTTTTATCAGATTATTCAACCTTTATTGGGACTTTTGGAGTTTTCCGTTCTTTGCGTCGAGAGAAACTGGGAACGTCATCAACATTGGCTAGCATTGTGGCGCGAATTCGACAGGAGAAAAGGACATTCTAAAACCAAACAACGATTTATTCTGGAAATAGGACTCCTTGTACAAGATTCTGATGGAAGCTCAGCAAAAGTAAGAACAATTTATCATGTTATTTCGTATTTCTGTGGAAAATGTTATTTCTATTCTCCGCCGTTTTGGAGGGCGCTGTCTCGCAATAACGCAAGCTGTTTGTTATGGTAAAGTTATTTTTTTTTAATCTAACACGGCGGTTGCATTAAGAACCAGTGTATCTTTCATTTGCTGTACAACATGTATTTTTTAGTAAAGTTTATGATGAGTTCTTTGGTCAGATTAGGTGAGTGTCCAAAATAGCTCCTGACATTCTGGGGAAATGTTGCTACATTTTCACAATGTATAACCACGGTTTGCAGCTCTAAATATGCACATTTTCGAACAAAACATAAGTGTATTGTATAACCTGATGTTATAAGACTGTCATCTGATGAAGTTGTTCAAGGTTAGTGATTAATTTTATATCTTTTGCTGGTTTTTGCGAATGCTATCTATGCGGTGAATAAATGCGTTTGTGTGTTTGGCTATTGTGGTAAGCTAATATAATGCTATATTGTGTTTTCGCTGTAAAACACTTAAAAAATCGAAAATATTGGCTGGATTCACAAGATGTTTATCTTTCATTTGCTGTACACCATGTATTTTTCATAAATGTTTTATGATGAGTATTTAGGTATTTCACGTTGCTCTCTGTAATTATTCTGGCTGCTTTGGTGATATTTTTGATGGTAGCTGCAATGTAAAACTATGATTTATACCTCAAATATGCACATTTTCGAACAAAACATACATTTATTGTATAACATGTTATAAAACTGTCATCTGATGAAGTTGTTTCTTGGTTAGTGACTAATTATATCTCTATTTGGTCGGTTTTGTGATAGCTACCTATGCGGTAGAAACATGGTGAAAATATGCGGTTGAGTCTTTGGCTATTGTGGTTAGCTAATAGAAATACATATTGTGTTTTCGCTGTAAAACATTTTAAAAATCGGAAATGATGGCTGGATTCACAAGATGTTTATCTTTCATTTGCTGTATTGGACTTGTGATTTCATTAAAATTATATTATATGATATCCCTGTCACGTTAGGCTAGGCTATGCTAGTCAGCTTTTTGATGAGGATGCTCCCGGATCCGGGATGGGTATTAAGTAAAGGTTAACTTAAGACCAATCACGTGCACCTGAAAGAGGTGGGCCTACCCCTTTAAATGCCCCCACCTGCAGTTATTAGCCCTCTTTCAACCAAACTAGCATGTGACCGCACAGATGCGGTCATTGACAGTGAGTATCATACGAATGTGGTATGTGGCGGCCAAGTTGGAGTTATTCCTTTTGTTATGTGACTGTAAATACATATTATATTTCTCTCTACAGCATGGGTGCTAATTTGATTGTGCTTGTTTGTTGCCCATAGAGCACTAATATTGTACATAGATGCTAATGTGTATCTTTGAGCCTTCCAGTTTGATGACATAAGTATAAGTATGTTTGCCCTTTATTGCCCAAGTTAATGGCATATTGTATAAACAATGTCTTGTTTCTATTCATCCTAGTGAACAAAATCTTCATCCCTCGCCTATATCACCATCTATCACATCTGTTAACTGTAACACCTTCTGAAGCCTACAAAGACCAATGATACAAATCTATTCAATAAAAGATCAAAAGGCTACCCTCTCCTTGTGTTCGTGCAGACCTACCTATTGCGTTATCTCCCACCCATCCTACCCAGTTTCTTTGAGCTATTTTACAGGGCTGAAATACCTGTCATATTGACATACTTTTCAGTTTGCTGAAAAATGTAATCTGATTACAAAAAAATGTAACTGTAATCCGTTATGTTACTAGCATAGTTGTAATCGGATTGCTTTGAAAAAAATTGTTAACTACTTGGATTACTTTTAAATGTCTTCTCAATTACATTTGAAGAAAGGCACAACTTTTACGTTTTTTTCCACCTGAGTGAATCTGACTAAGTCAGAGACCACTATGATAATGTTTTTGATGGATCCTTTCGGTCTTCCAATGCCTGTTAAGGGGAAGTAATAAAACATGTAATTAGAAGTAATCTGATTACATTACAGAGTTCGGTTAATCCCAAAGTTACGTTACTGATTACAATTTTGGACCGGTAACTGATTACATTTAGTAAGTAACCTACCCAACCCTGGTCTTATCGATAGCGCTAATCAATTTCTAAATTAGTGTATAGTGATTAGTGCATAGAGTTTCCTCGCATGTAAAGGTAATGGAATTATGAGTGCATTAAGTCAAGGTTGGAATACTGCGTATCTGTAAACACACCTCTGCCACACCTCAATTTCTATGATCTCCACCCCAAACGAATAGCTGGCTGGCACATGCTTTACCTCATGCTTAAGTTCAAGGTCAGAATACAGTAAAATTTACACGAGGGTAACTCGGGTCTGAATCCCCATCCATCAGATTCCATCAGACTCGCTTTGCATTGATATCATGATCTATTCCTTGTTAGAGGTTCCCCTTTGAAGTAAAACCTTTTGTTGATTAACTTTAGGCTGATAAGATACAATCCCCTGTCACCACCAATATCAATACACGCGCATGCACGTGTGCATATACACACATCAAACAGCCCCGAAGCCATTATATGCAAATGCATTTGGGTGTATGGGTCCTCTGGGCCTGTGAAATGACATTCAAACATGAGTATTTCTGGAAGACAGGAATACACATGCTGAGACGTCAGTCATTGAATATTTCCTCTGGGTGCAGTTAGAAGTACGAGATACCATAGCCACTCACAGGGATGGCTAACACTTAAAGTTCAGTCTGTCTGTACAGATCCATGTAAAACGGCTTTTAGTTTCTTTGCACTTCACTTAGGGGCTGATTCAAATCTATGCCTTTTTTACGTGCGTTTTGATTTAAGCAATTGTCAGTAGTTAGTATTCAGACCTACCTTGTTCCATTGTGCAACTGGATTTGCAGGTGTGGCTCCGTTGCACGCATTTAATACATTTAATTAAACTGCTGAAGGCCACTCGCCCGACGCCTCGAGTCCAGGATGGCTCGAACAGCATACGCCGGGGCCCCCTCGATGTCCAGAGGGGGCGGAGGAACCTCCCGCACCTCAGCTTCCTGGAGTGGACTAGCCACCACCGGCCTGAGGAGAGACACATGGAACTAGAGATTAATAATAAACAAGTAATTGGTTGAGTGAAGCCAGGTGTGAAAAGACAAAGACAGAACAAATGGAAAATGAAAAGTGGATCGGCGGTGGCTAGAAAGCTGGTGACGTCGACCGCCGAACGCCGCCCGATCAAGGTGAGGGACCGACTTCGGCGGAAGTCGTGACAGACATGACCGGAAAGAAAGGTAAACAGAATGGAATGATCCAAAATTTAGACTACAAATTCAAGGAAACTAACACTAAAGTGACAGTATGTGGCCAAACAGTACATGGACACCCCTTCAAATTAGTGGATTCAGTTATTTCGGCCACACCCGTTTCTAACAGGTGTATAAAATCGAGCACACAGCCATGCAATCTCCATAGACAAACAGTGGCAGTAGAATGGCCTTACTGAAAAGCTCAGTGACTTTAAACGTGGCACCGCCATAGGATGTCACCATTTCAACAAGTCAGTTTGTCAAATTTCTGCCCTGCTAGCACTACCTCGGTCAACTGTAAGTGCTGTTATTGTGAAGTGGAAATGTCTAGGAGCAACAACGGCTCAGCCGCTAAGTGGTAGGCCACACAAGCTCACAGAAAGGTACCGTCGAGTGCTGAAGCATGTAGCAAGTAAAAATCATCTCTCCTCAGTTGCAACACTCACTACCAAGTTCGAAACTGCCTCTGGAAGCAATGTCAGCACAAAAAATGAAATGGGTTTCCATGGCCGAGCAGCTGCACAGAATCCTAAGACCACCATGCGCAATGGTAAGAGTCAGCTGGAGTGGTGTAAAGCTCGCCACCATTGGACTCTGGAGCAGTGGAAACGTGTTCTCTTCATTATCTGACAGTCTGATGGACAATTCAAGGTTTGGCGGATGCCAGGAGAACGCTGCCTGCCCGAATGCATAGTGCCAACTGTAAAGTTTGGTGGAGGAGGAATAATGGTTTGGGGCTGTTTTTCATGGTACAGGCTAGGCCCCTTACTTCCAGTGAAGGGAAATCTTAATGCTACAGCAAACAATGACATTCTATGATTCTATGCTTCCAAATTTGTGGAAACAGTTTGGTGAAGGTCCTTTCCTGTTTCAGCATGACAATGCCGCCATGCACAAAGCGACGTCCATACAGAAATGGTTTGTCGAGATCGGTGTGGAAGAACTTGACTGGCCTGCAGAGAGCCCTCACCTCAACCCATTTGGAACGAATTGGAACGTTCCAAATGGTGACCCCAAACAAAAAAGTTTGGGGTCACTTAGAAATGTCCTTGTTTTTGAAAGAAAAGCACATTTTTTGTCCATTAAAATAAAAATTGATCAGAAATACAGTGTAAACATTGTTAATGTTGTAAATGACTATATTAGCTGGAAACGGCTGATTTTTATAGAATATCTACATAGGCGTACAGAGGCCCATTATCAGCAACCATCACTCTTGTGTTCCAATGGCACGTTTTGTTAGCTAAATTTATCATTTAAAAAAGGCTAATTGATCATTAGAAAACCCTTTTGCAATTATGTTAGCGCAGCTGAAAACTGTCGTGCTGATTAAAGAAGCAATAAAACTGGCCTTCTTTAGACTAGTTGAGTATCAGGAGCATCAGCATTTGTGGGTTCGATTACAGGCTCCAAATGGCCAGAAACAAAGCATTTTCTTCTGAAACTCGTCAGTCTATTCTTGTTCTGTGAATTTAAGGCTATTCCATGCGAGGAATTGCCAAGAAACTGAAGATATGCTGGCTTTCTAGGCAGAGTTGCAAAAAAAAAGCAATATCTCAGACTGGCCAATAAAAATAAATAATTAAGATGGGCAAAAGAACACAGACACTGGACAGAGGAAGATTCGAAAAAAGTGTTATGGACAGATTAATCTTAGCTTCGGTTGTTCAGATCACAAAGAAGAACATTCGGGAGACGCAGAAAAAATGAAAATATGCTGGAAGAGTGCTTGACGCCATCTGTCAAGCATGGTGGAGGCAATGTGATGGGGTGCTTTGGTGGTGGAAAAGTGGGAGTACAGGGTAAAAGGGATCTTGAAAAATGAAGGCTATCACTCCATTTTGCAACGCCATGCCATAACCTGTGGACGGCGCATAATTGGAGCTTATTTCCTCCTACAACAGGACAATGACCTAAAGCACAGCTCCAAACTATGCAATAACTATTTAGGGAAGAATCAGTCAGCTGGTATTCTGTATATAATGGAGTGGCCAGCACAGTCACCAGATTTCAACCCTATTGAGCTGTTGTGGGAGCAGCTTGACCGTATTTGTGTGAGGTGCTTCAGGAAGCATGGGGTGAAATCTCTTCAGATTACCTCAAGAAAACTAGAATGCCAAAGGTCTGCAAGGCTGTAATTGCTGCAAATGGAAGATTCTTTGACGAAAGCAAAGTTTGAAGGACAAACTGATTATTCAAAAAATATATATATATTTATAACCTTGCCAACATCTTGACTATATTTCCTATTAATTTCGCAACTCATTTCATGTATGTTTCATGGAAAACGAGGACATTTCTAAGTGACCCCAAACTTTTTAACGGTATTGTATATGTTGCTGTCAGGTGTGTCAACAGCAGTTTTGTTGGGGTTGGTTGTCCCATTAACTCTGAGGTTGAAGAGATCACAATGTCCAATATGTTGAACACACATTTAATCAACAAGGGCTCAGGCTATAGACATTGAATGAAAGTAATATAGGGCCCGCTGTCACCCAGGTCTAGGCTAACTGGGATAACCCAACCAACCATTCAGCTGGAAATGTTAGTGAAATGGGTCAGTTTACTTATTCAGTGCAACCAGAGCATTGGATCATTTTTAAACCCTAAACTCCAATTTACCCCTAACACCCCTTCTAAATCCTAACCCCATACATCCGGCCCATCCGGCCCCTAGGCTATAAACCCCGATGACTAAACCAACATCCTGTATGGGTTCATACATAAAAATAGGCATTTTACAAGTCTAGCTTACAACAAGATTGCACTACAAAATTGTGTTGATTTAAAAAAGACTGAATTGGCCTGTGTTGGTGACCAGGGTGCAGCTTTGTGTCACGACCTCCAGTGTGCTAAGTTTGTAAGCTTTTCTATGGGATGTTGGCCTGGCGCCCGGGTATGTTAGCGAATCACTGATCTAGAATAAAGACATTGTGGAGAGGCAGCACCGTGTGTATAAACCCGCCCTCAAAAAAAAAGATTGCGTTTCCCCAAATCCTCTCTGTCTACCCGCCTTTCCTTTCTTTTCTTTCCTTTTCATTTTCCAAAACTCTGCTTTTGTTAACTTCAAAATATGACTTTTATGCCGAGCTATTTGTTACTGCTATCAGGTCTCCGCGTTTTACTTACGGTTGATTTGGATGTGGAAACAAGTAACTTCATTGACCTAAGCGCCCCAGAAGTAATCGACTACAAAGATCCCTGCAAAGCTGGTAATGTTACTATGTTTCATATTATATGGGATAATTAATTATAGTTTGCTTTATCTGGATTCCCTTTATAGATAAGACTGCACATTGGGCAAGACCGAAGTGATGGTTGATTTAAAGGGACAGGCAATGAGTTATGAGTTTAACTTGTTTTCACAAGCGCGCCGCTCGAAGGTGATGCACATCACTTACATAGTATAGCAACAGCGTGTAAAGTTACCGAAATCAATTATGGTAGAAATGATAATAAACTCGAGGCCAAGGCCAACCATATCGTGCATGGTGCGCCGGGACATTGTTCCACAGCGGTGGGTTAGGGGTATTGTATGGAACACACAGACAGCTGTCAAATCCAGACGGGGCTGAAAAGCCTTTGTCCATTAATCAATCAAGCATCACTTTGAGCTTGCTTCAATACAATTCAATGTTCTCTGTTATGTGAAGATCATTTATCCTGTTTTACCTTATGTAGTGTATGTAGGAGGCTGGAATAGAGCTATGGAAGACTTGAATAGAATAGCCATGGAACATGTCAAGTGGGGGCATGATGAAAAATATTCAAAACAGAGGATATGGACTTTTGATGAATCTAGGAGTGCTAAACAACATTGGGCACAAAATGTGGTCCTAAAACCTGTATATATATATATATATATATATATATAAGACATAACATTGTACTTAAGCTACTGCAAATTGGAGGCTGGAATAGCTATGAAACTGTTTTAAAGAATAGACATGGAACATGTCAATTGGGTGCAAGAGATGATAGAGTCAAAACAAGGGACAAAGCCTTAAAGGGATATTTCACCTATGACTCTGGGTTTGTTTTGATCGTGTCCAAGGCACCTCTAGGTCAGTGAGATCTGTTTCACACATATTGGCCACCAAGAAGTCATGTCTGGGTTTCGCGCACCGAATTATACACCCGATGACCTCATCCGGTGTTTTGACAGAGTGGTTGAGATCTGAAAATTAAAGTAGTCCTGCTTTGTGGCATTTCACAAAGCCTCTATGTTATGATAATCGTTCTATACATTTGTGTCCGTGTATACTTTATATGGTTGTCCTTGTTCGATAGAGCCATTGGACATTTCCAGCGATGTTCCTATCGGCATATTCATTGTTAGATGTACAAGGTGCCACATTTTTTCTCAGCCTCTGAAAGACTACAGCTCAGCGTGGGGGGGTGCTTCCTGCTCTGGCCCTGTCATGCATTGTGCATTTGCTATGAATGCAGGACCTTGTGGTACACTATAAGCAGACTAATACATAGGAAGTCGAAACTTCCTGATTCTACCGGTGAAATGAAAATGCGCTCGTTCTAGCTTGTGGTGAGCACTTTTTTAATGTTTATGACAAAGTCTTGATGTTCTTAATATAGAGCTAAGGTGAAATGTCCCTTTAATTGAATCAATCAATTTAAACACACAGGACTCTAGGGTATGTAACAAGGTACTTCATTTTGAAAAAGGTTCTGCTCAGCCAGATGACTGTTATCCACAATGCTATATGTATCTGTGACCACCTGGGTTTGAACTAGGGTTGAATATTTTCCCGGTATTTTACAAATGATCCATCCCGAGAATAAATCACTAACCCGGTATTTCCCACCAAAACCGGAAGTGTCATTCAAAAGCATTTAAAGGATATAAATACATTTACATTTAAGTCATTTAGCAGACGCTCTTATCCAGAGCGACTTACAAATTGGAAAGTTCATACATATTCATCCTGGTCCCCCCGTGGGGAATGAACCCACAACCCTGGAATTGCAAGCGCCATGCTCTACCAACTGAGCCACATAGCCCTGTGTCTGGATTTGAATAGAGTTTTAATCAAAAATTCAAGCACGAAAATAAAACATTAAAAGCACAATGATGCAGCTATGCTCTCTTGGGTAAATAAATGAAACAAGCTCCAGCAGGCTAATCGTTTTTAGTGTGAACTGTATTACTGTACTGTATTGTATTATACTGTATTATATGGACTGGAATTAGGCACCTCGTTCAAACCATGATAAAGCAGAGAGAACATTCTGGTGCAGCACCATGTGTCCTACAAAGTATAGGGAATTTAGTTATAATTTTTAAGAATATTTCCCCTAATGTTATTAGCCTGCCTACCTCTTTCTGTAAGAACCGATGCTGATGATGAGAAGCAGGAACGGAGAGTGAACATTTAATCAAGCACAGACAAGGAACAGGACAGGAACAGCGTCAGAACAGGGGGAACAAAACAACATGATGACAATAATGCTGAAGCGGGGGACAACCTCGGGAACAGACAGATATAGGGGAGGAAATAAACACAGGTGAGTGAGTCCAGGTAAGTGTTATGAATCGCTGATGCGTGTGACGAGGGGAGCAGGTGTGCGTAATGATGGTGGCAGAAGTGCGTAATGCAGGGCAGCCTGACGCCCTTGAGCGCCAAGGAGGGAGAACGGGAGCAGGCGTGACAGTACCGCCCCCACTAGGGGCGCCGCCCGGCCTGACGGGCCGGCCGAGGCATGGGCGCTGAACCAGCCGGTCGGGGCGAGGGAGCCTGATGAGCCCGCTGGGACGTGGGAGTCTGATGAGCCGGCTGAGACATGGGAGCCTGATGAGCCGGCTGAGGCATAAAAACCTGGCAATCCGGCTGAGGCCTGACGTGGGATGGGCGCCTGCCTAGCCAACTGGGGCAAGGAAAAATTTTGAGCCGGCTAGGGCGTGGAGAGAAAAAGGCACAAAGAACCAACATCAAAACCTCGTCCCAACTGTAAAGTATGGTCGAGAGAGCATCATGGTTTGGGGCTGCTTTGCTGCCTCAGGGCCTGGACAGCTTGCTATCATCGACGAAAAATGAATTCACAAGTTTATCAAGACATTTTTCAGGATAATGTAAGGCTATCTGTTCGCCAATTGAAGCTCAAAAGAAGTTGGGTGATGCAACAGGGCAATGACCCAAAACACAAAGTAAATCAACAACAGAATGGCTTGAACAGAAGAAAGTACGACTTCCGGAGTGGCCCAATCAGAGTCCTGACCTTAACCCGATTTAAAATGCTGTGGCATGACCTCGAGAGCAGTTCACACCAGACATCCTAAGAATATTGCTGAACTGAAACAGTTTTGTAAAGAGGAATGGTCCAAAATTCCTCCTGGCCATTGTGCAGGTCTGATCCGCAACTACAGAAAATGTTTGGTTGAGTTTATTGCTGCCAAAGGAGGGTCAACCAGTTATTAAATCCAAGAGTTCACATACTTTTCTCACCCTACACTGTGAATGTTTACATGGTGTGTTCAATAAAGACATGAAAACATATAATTGTTTGTGTGTTATTATTTTAAGCAGACTGTGTTTGTCTTGTTGTGACTTAGATGAAGATCAGATCAAATTTTATGACCAATTTATGCAGAAATCCAGGTATTTCCAAAGGGTTCGCATACTTTTTCTTGCCACTGTATATATAGGGCTATAAATCAATCTTGAACAGGATGATCTATTTTGGAAGCAATTTGAATGGAATTGATGGAGAGAGAGAAAGACTGCAAGAGAGTGCTCGCTCTTGCACTCTCTGCAGCTGCAATACAAAATAAAAAACATATTTACAATAAAAAAATTAGGTGACCCTGAAAGCCAGATAGAGATGTGTAAATTAGACTCACATTTGGTCATTATACTACTATACTACTGTGGCATATGCTATGCTGCAGCAAATGTATGTCCACCTGTCACAATAAAAAGTTATCATGATGAGATGATAGGTCTACAGACTGAGATTGGCTGTCGGTCCCACCCTGAGCCTTGAACATGCAGTGACCAGAGAGAAGGCCGTAGAGAATCCAGATTTAGACATTGCATATAATTTAACAGTTCCATTTCACGTCATGTTCATATAAATCATTTATAATATTTTGTTACAATTTATCGGTTTCTCCCAGTTATTTATCCTGGGAAAAGGGAGTGGTTTTAGGCGGTACATTTAGGTAAATCTCGGTAACCGCTAACCTAGTTTGAACTCAGGTCATCTGAGGTTGTATTAATCCACTGAACTTGCTCAGAAAATTAACACTCAGGCAAGGTTACTCATCACGTGAGCGTGGTTCACTGAACCCCCTCCATCATACTTCAATGCCCTTTGGCCTCTTCCTCCTCTTCACAATGACCCAATTAGCTAACAGACTAGACATCAATAGATCAAACTCGGGTCACAGCACCATTGTGATCCACTTCGATGCTTTTTATTTATATTTAATAATACATTGGTGGGGCACTGAATAGGCTCCCTCTTCTTGGAGACCCAGTTTACAATTGTGTTCAACTATCTGGTTCCCCACATCTCTCAACTCCCCTCTTTTCTTCCCTTTCCTCTACCTCTTTCATATCAAGTTACTCTCATCTTCTCTCCACCCACCCAACCTTCCCCATATTTACTTTTCCCTCTCCATTCTTTATTTCCTCTTTTGTCCTGTTCCCTTCTATCCTCTCCCCCCTAATATCATCTCTGTTCTCTTCCTTCTATCCGTCTCTCCGTTGCCTGGAGACCCGAGGTCATTGAGGCCATGACAGAGTAGTCCTCGGTTGGAAGCCGGTGAAATCCCACTGGCTGCAAGGCATGTGCTGAGCACTGTAGGCCTAGGTCTGCAGTCATTTACAGTCACTCTTTGCATGAATGACTTTGCTTCAAAGGCAGGGACAACCAGGGATTATTGCCAAAGTACTTAGTTAGGGTTACTTAGACTCAGGATTTGGTGGTTCCCTTCTCCATAATTTACTTTTCCCTTGCCCCATGAAGTGGTGCATCATCACCCATGTACAGATGTAGGGTCTTAATTTGAGCCAGATTGTTACAGCAAGAAAATAATCCTGCAGCAACAGGAAATTTGAATTATTATGTGGATTATAATTAATGGACATTTTTGTAGGGGTTTATACATTTATACAAACCCTTATAAACCCCATTTAAAAAATGGAAATGGCAAACTTCAAAAGCTTTTCAAACCTCAAATACACTACACGTTTTTAATTTCCTGCAACTCCAGCGTAGATTTGGCCTTGTATTTTAGGTTATTGTCCTGCTGAAAGGTGAATTTGTCTCCCAGTGTCTGTTGGAAAGCAGACTAAACCAGGTCTTCCTCTAGGATTTTGCCTGTACTTATAGCTGTATTTTGTTTATTTTTATTAATAAAACATCTCTCTAGTCCTTGCCGATGACAAGCATACCCTTAACATGATGCAGCCACCACCATGCTTGAAAATATGAAGAGTGGTACTCAGTGATATATTTTTCCGCCAAACATAATGCTTTGTATTCAGGACAAAAGTAAATTGTTTAGCAAATTTTTTGGCAGTATAATTTAAGTGCCTTGTTGCATGTTTTAGAATATTTTGATTCTGTACAGGCTTCCTTCTTTTCACTCTGTCATTTAGGTTAGTATTTTGGAGTGCTAATTTTCCATGGACCTTATTTGAACATGTCACAGAGTGAGGGTAGCCACAAGGGAAAAGGGAGAAAAAGGCAGTGTAGATCAATCCCACTAGATCAATCCCACTAGTGGGTGGGCCTCTGGACAGAAGTCAGCAAATTCCCAGGAGGCATCTACTTTTCCAAATTGCTTTGACTACTTAATTATGAATTCTGAGTATCATATCTGACATTTGCCAATCTATATGTTATGCATCTCACACTGTGTGGCTCTAAAGGTTCAATTTTTCATGGCAGGTTGAATTGAACCTGTTTTCTGATCAATTTCTCTCAACTCACTGTGCTAATTAAGCCTTCCGATTGTTATGCTTTGACAGGTTACTCTAACTGACAAGTAGCAGCCTGTCTGGGTATTCAAAGAGTTTGGCCTCTCAGCTCTACATCTGCACACTGCTGCACACCATCATGCCGATCTATGTGGTAGTATGGGTATTGGAACATGACCATAAGGTTTGTGTGGGGTTGATTAGATTACTGTATGTCATGGGGGAAAAGGGTCCAGATTCAGAAAGCACGTCTATTTCAACCCCTTTATGTACACTGAACAAAAATATAAACACACTATGTAAAGTGTTTCATCAGCTGAAATGAAAAATCTCAGAAATGTTCCATATACACAAACAGCTTATTTCTCTCAGGTTTTGTGCACAAATTTGTTCACATCCCTGTTAGTGAGCATTTCTCCTTTGCCAAGATAATCCATCCACCTGACAGGTGTGGCATATCAAGAAGCTGATTAAACTGCATGGTTATTACACAGGTGCACCTTGTGCTGGGGACAATAAAAAGCCACTTTAAAATGTGTAGTTTTGTCACACAACACAATGCCACAGATGTCTCAAGTTTTGAGGGAGAGTGCAATTGACATTCTGACTGCAGGAATGTCAACCAGAGCTGTTGCCAGATAATATACAGTGGGGAGAACAAGTATTTGATACACTGCCGATTTTGCAGGTTTTCCTACTTACAAAGCATGTGGAGGTCTGTAATTTTTATCATAGGTACACTTCAACTGTGAGAGACGGAATCTAAAACAAAAATCCAGAAAATCACATTGTATGATTTTTAAGTAATTAATTTGCATTTTATTGCATGACATAAGTATTTGATATATCAGAAAAGCAGACCTTAATATTTGGTACAGAAACCTTTGTTTGCAATTACAGAGATCATACGTTTCCTGTAGTTCTTGACCAGGTTTGCACACACTGCAGCAGGGATTTTGGCCCACTCCTCCATACAGACCTTCTCCAGATCCTTCAGGTTTCGGGGCTGTCGCTGGGCAATACGGACTATCAGCTCCCTCCAAAGATTTTCTATTGGGTTCAGGTCTGGAGACTGGCTAGGCCACTCCAGGACCTTGAGATGCTTCTTACGGAGCCACTCCTTAGTTTCCCTGGCTGTGTGTTTCGGGTTGTTGTCATGCTGGAAGACCCAGCCACGACCCATCTTCAATGCTCTTACTGAGGGAAGGAGGTTGTTGGCCAAGATCTCGCGATACA
The DNA here is from genome assembly GCF_045679555.1 of Salvelinus alpinus. NCBI lineage: Eukaryota > Metazoa > Chordata > Actinopteri > Salmoniformes > Salmonidae > Salvelinus > Salvelinus alpinus. The sequence continues at coordinate 97,907,261 of NC_092086.1, read as the reverse complement.
TGGCCCCATCCATCCTCCCCTCAATACGGTGAAGTCGCCCTGTCCCCTTTGCAGAAAAGCATCCCCAAAGAATGATGTTTCCACCTCCATGCTTCACGGTTGGGATGGTGTTCTTGGGGTTGTCCTCATCCTTCTTCTTCCTCCAAACACGGCGAGTGGAGTTTAGACCAAAAAGCTCTATTTTTGTCTTATCAGACCACATGACCTTCTCCCATTCCTCCTCTGGATCATCCAGATGGTCATTGGCAAACTTCAGACAGGCCTGGACATGCGCTGGCTTGAGCAGGGGGACCTTGCGTGCGCTGCAGGATTTTAATCCATGACGGCGTAGTGTGTTACTAATGGTTTTCTTTGAGACTGTGGTCCCAGCTCTCTTCAGGTCATTGACCAGGTCCTGCAGTGTAGTTCTGGGCTGATCCCTCACCTTCCTCATGATCATTGATGCCCCACGAGGTGAGATCTTGCATGGAGCCCCAGACCGAGGGTGATTGACCGTCATCTTGAACTTCTACCATTTTCTAATAATTGCGCCAACAGTTGTTGCCTTCTCACCAAGCTGCTTGCCTATTGTCCTGTAGCCCATCCCAGCCTTGTGCAGGTCTACAATTTTATCCCTGATGTCCTTACACAGCTCTCTGGTCTTGGCCATTGTGGAGAGGTTGGAGTCTGTTTGATTGAGTGTGTGGACAGGTGTCTTTTATACAGGTAACGAGTTCAAACAGGTGAAGTTAATACAGGTAATGAGTGGAGAACAGGAGGGCTTCTTAAAGAAAAACTAACAGGTCTGTGAGAGCCGGAATTCTTACTGGTTGGTAGGTGATCAAATACTTATGTCATGCAATAAAATGCAAATTAATTACTTAAAAATCATACAATGTGATTTTCTGGATTTTTGTTTTAGATTCCGTCTCTCACAGTTGAAGTGTACCTATGATAAAAATTACAGACCTCTACATGCTTTGTAAGTAGGAAAACCTGCAAAATCGGCAGTGTATCAAATACTTGTTCTCCCCACTGTATATATTTTTTCTCTACCAATGCCATTTCAGAGAATTTGGCAGTATGTCCAATTGGCCTCATATTCGCAGACCACGTGTAACCACGCAAGGACCTCCACATTTGGCTTCTTCACCTGCGGGATCGGTGCTGAGCAGTATTTCTGTCTGTAATAAAGCCATTTTGTGGGGAAAAACTCATTCTGATTGTCTCATTCTCCCCAGTGGGCGGGCCTGGCTGCCAAGTGGGTGGGCCTATGCCCTCCAAGGCCGCACCGCTGCACCGCTGGCTGCACCGCTGCCCAGTCATGTGAAATCCATAGATTAGGGTAACTTTATAAAATCGTTGAAATTGTTGCATGTTGCGTTTGATATTTTTGTTCAGTGTAATTGTGTTCTATTGGGCATCTCTGTTTCAGTATGAATGCACTGTATGCGCGCACACACGTGACAGTTAGTGGGTATGTGAGGGTTATTTTGCAGTGCATACAGTATGCAGGAGCTGTGTGTGCTTGTCAAACAGTTGGCTAACAGAGCCCTAAGGGCCTCCCATTGGGGGAGAGGGAAGCACCAGTCAAACATTAGCTCACACACCACAGCCAACAGGCAGGGTGTGGGCCTTACTGCATAGCTTCACACATGTCAAAAATGAGGGACCTAAGCATAACATACCCCAAAGCACTGCAGCAGCAGTAGGTGATATACTGTCAGCTGAATTCAAATGCGTACCATGCCGAGTGGCTGTAGATACGTTTATGTTTTTAATATACCAGATTCCCACATTTACTTCCAGTTTCTCCCAAGTACTGTGTAGCTATATATTTCAGTACAAATAAAGGTTTACCAAAAACAGTAGTTGTCTCCCTTTCACTTTTTCCATCTCTGTCTTCTTGATTGCCTGTCTAAATAAGTATCTCTCTAGTTTTGCAAACTTTTTTGCCAACTGTGAATCGCATTAAAAACAATGTTTCAGCTGCAGGATGAATTCTTGGTTGTGTCTGTGTGTCTGCTCTAGCTGCCTTCCTGGGAGACATTGCTTTGGATGAGGAAGACCTGCGTATGTTTAAGGTGGACCGCATTCTGGATGTTATTCAGAGGTCCATCCAGACCTTCAACGACACAGATGCAGGTACAGTACAGGAGCCATGCTGGACATGGAGGATTCACAATTGGGGTCAATTTAGGGTGTGTTCACATGTGACTGCCATCTGAGTTGCAAAACCATGTATGAATTTTAAATGAGGGGTTACATTTGTTTTCTGAAGGGACTGAGTTAAAATTGATTGAATGACCTCAACCCTGCATGAATTACATATCTGTTTGCATGTGTTTGTTCCAGTGAATGGTTCGTTGTCCAGTGAGAGCAGTAGGAATGACATGTCTCTAGACAGCCATGGGCAGGGCTTTCGTCGCAGGAGGAGGGCTGCCACCTCCAGACCAGAGCGGGTGTGGCCAGATGGGGTCATTCCATATGTAATCAGTGGGAATTTCAGTGGTGAGTTCTGACTAGGAGATAGAGAAAGACCTTAAATTGACTTGATTTTCAGATGCTTCATTAATTGTTAACGTCTCTCAGTCTGTATATATCTACAGTATAGCTACATACCATAACTTTGTAACATTATAGAGAATAAATCATTATTTGTTTGCCTTTGATGTTCAATCATATAAGTTGTCTACTAATGTACGACATCAGTAATTCAATCCACTGAGACTCTCAGTGCAGTCCTTGATTAGGGCACTTGAAGGACCACCCTCCCTTTTAGGCAGCCAGCGAGCGATATTCCGTCAGGCCATGCGTCACTGGGAGAAGCACACGTGCGTGACCTTCATTGAGAGGACAACGGAGGAGAGCTACATAGTCTTCACCTACCGGCCGTGCGGGTGAGTGCCAGGCCATTGTTGCAATAGGCTATAGACGGGTTAGCTGAGAACGTCACCAAAATGAAGAGCATTCTTCAATGCAGCAGAAGGTTGTGATTCTAGATGGCCAGATAGATAGCAACAATGACAAGAAACTGCGATGTGGGGAATTTTAAGTGACTCGTTTCAGCTAGTTTTATCTTTTTATTTTCACTGATCTAACGTCGATGCTAATATGGTCTAAATTCGCTAGCTAGTTAACCAACAACTGTAACGATGTATTTGAGAGACAACAAGTTCTCATTGTGTAAGTTCTCATATGTTTTCAATAAATATTGGAGACGACATTATTTATTTATTTATTTCACCTTTAAAAAAAGTCTATATACATTGTGTGCAAATTAGGTAAGATAAGGGAGGTAAGGCAATAAATAGGCCATGGTGGCGAAATAATTACAATATAGCAATTAAACATTGGAATGGTAGATGTGCAGAAGATGAATGTGCAAATAGAGATACTGGGGTGCAAAGGAGCAAGATAAATAAATACAGTATGGGGATGAGGTAGTTGGATGGGCTATTTACAGATGAGCTATGTACAGGTGCAGTGATCTGTGAGCTGCTCTGACAGCTGGTGCTTAAAGCTAGTGAGGGAGATATGTGTCCAGCTTCAGTGATTTTTGCAGTTCGTTCCAGTCATTGGCAGCAGAGAACTGGAAGGAAAGGCGGCCGAAGGAGGAATTGGCTTTGGGGGTGACCAGTGAGATATACCTGCTGGGGCGCGTGCTACGGGTGGGTGCTGCTATGGTGACCAGTGAGCTGCGATAAGGCAGGGATTTACCTAGCAAAGACTTGTAGATGACCTGGAGCCAGTGGGTTTGGCGACGAATATGAAGCGAGGGCCAGCCAACGAGAGTGTACAGGTCGCAGTGGTGGGTAGTATATGGGGCTTTGGTGACAAAACGGATGGCACTGTGATAGACTGCATCCAAATATAGTGTACATGTTGTCAACAACCTAAGCCAACTCTGTCTGTTTTGTCCCATAGTTGCGCCTACGTCGGTTTTGTTGCTAAACAACCAACCCGTCTATTAGGATACCAAATCTTCTCTTGTTTCTCCAGGAAAGCTTAATGCATGCACCTACTACTTAGAAGTCCTTTATGCCCACCTGCTGGTAAATTACAGCTCTCTCCTGATTTTCATCAGTACAGCTCCATCCCACAGAACATTGCCAGTTGCTTCTGGGTTGTGGCCTTCTAAGCTGTCTTTGACACAAAATATATGTTTTTACTATGCAAAAGAATGCACTTCAGGCAGGAATGCTTCACTGTCGTTTTAGCCTATATCTTCAGCTCCTGTGGTTTCAAACCTGGTGATTATCTCCATGAGCAGCAACTACATGCCTCCACATTGACCTTAAACCTTTTCACAATGTCTGCCATTCAGACAGGGTTCATACTTCACACTGCAGGACTAATTGCCCTTCTCTCATATTCTTCTGCTTAAAACAGATTAGGACTGGCTACAAATGTATAGTCTAGCAGTAACACTCTCATCCTCGGAACCACATACAGATGCCAGTTCAATCCCTTCATCAGCCCTATGAATTTCTCATTCCGCTGCTCTTTCTCCCTGCTTCTCTGCTCCTGTCATTTCACAAATATATACAAATATGTAAGGAGTTCGAAATTCTGTTCTCCTTTTGAAAAAGAAAGAAAGCAAAGACTGGGAGCAAGGCTGTAAGATAGTTGTTGTACACAGGGGATTTGATTCTAGACAGTGTGTAAGTACACTGTTTTTTTGGCCAGGGCTGACTTGTAGAAGAGTTGTAAATCTCAATGTGACCGCTCGTTAAATAAAGGATAAACATTTTTTTAAAACAAAGTGTGTGTTGCCTGCATGTGCTGTGCAATTTTTTTCAACCTGTTACTGTATGTGTGTTTTTGAGTGTTTTTGCGCCTCCTATAGCCACGTTTCCCCCCTTGCTCCAAAACTAGCTGAGATCGTCACAAATTGCATGTGACAAAAAAAGAATACCTGGAACATTGCCTCAGAGCAAAGTCTTTGGTCAGTTTCTAAATCTGGGCTTGGTTTTCATGTGTGACTGACCATAGAGCTAGAGCTGTATTGTATTTCTCCAGTTGCAGAGTTTGACCATACTGGGTTATTGAAGTGTGCGGGGTAAACGGTCAAATCCATTTTCATTCAGTCAATTCAGGGGACAAATTAGAGTCAACTTATGAACTGAAAGAAAATAAATGAGTACAAATCAATGGGTAGTTTTTCAATTCAATAAATGTAATAACAAGGTATTATGTGTGCTGAATTGACTGAAGTAAATGTTAATCAAGCACAATCTGTGGGAAAAGGCCCACTGTCTCCCAAGCGCATATCCCCCTGAAAGACTGTGTCTCCCTCTGCAGGTGTTGCTCCTACGTGGGCAGGAGGGGCGGAGGTCCCCAGGCCATCTCCATAGGAAAGAACTGTGACAAGTTTGGGATCGTTGTGCATGAACTGGGCCACGTGATCGGCTTCTGGCACGAGCATACACGTCCCGACCGCGATGAGCATGTCAGTATTATCAGAGATAACATCCAGGCAGGTAAGTCTCTCTCTTTCTCTCTGTCTGTCTGCCTGCCTGTTTAGTCAAATTATTGAATAATACCTGATTTTAGTCTGACAGGTCAAATCTTGATTCTTCCCATTTGTCCCAGGTCAAGAGTATAACTTCCTGAAGATGGAGCCAGGGGAGGTGGACTCTCTTGGGGAAGTGTACGACTTTGACAGCATCATGCATTACGCACGGAATACCTTTTCAAGGTTGGTACAAAGCAACTGATTAATTATAGGCTCTGTTTGGTTCATTAGGTACTGTCTGGTTGGACATTCTACTCCTTAGGATCAACATGTAACGTATTCTGACCTTCAGTTGAGTATTATTCCAACAAGTACTTTGCTTTTCCCCTGACATATTCTAGTCAGGTCAAATATAAATTTTATGCAGTAAAGCATCTCCAAAGAATCTGCATATTAGTTGTCTGATATACAATAAATGAATAGTGGCATTTATTAAGCTATGTAAATTGATCATATTAGCTTCTCTTTTTTTATATCCCCCAAGACCCCCCCCTGTGCATGATGAATCCTCTTATTAGTATACGTGTTTGAATAACAATGTCACTGTCAGGAACTGGTTGTCTTCCAGCAAAACTAACACTTTGCACATAGTTATCCTGCAAATAACCACGGGAAGCCATGGGGATTGGGTCCTGATTGGAATGATTTCACAGAAGACAGACGTCTTTTCATTTCAGTCTCGTGCATGTTGTTACCCTGTTGCTTTTTCTGTGTTTTACTTTTTTACCTCCACCATCACTTTGCAGGCCAGGGTCGTGGAGGCGGGCCAGGGTAAATATAGGGCTGCCAGTTGGGTCTTTGTATGTGACAATCTAGGCTGGAGTGGCATTGTTCTCTTGCATTCAGGGCTGGGCTCCACAGAGCCCTTTGGCACAGCCTAAAGCCCTCATTCAGAACACTCTGTTTGCACATGCCTGCCATTCAAGGGTGCATCGCCATGGGAACTGGGTGATGGTGAGCTCCCTAACTGGCTGCTGAGGGACAGAAAGGGAGTTCAATAAAGTAGTAAAGTGTCAAACAGGAACCCCATGTGAAAATATCTTATTATGGCTTGCGCCTCAGCTGTCCCAACTCATGACTGCGTTTCCAGTGGAAATGTAGTTTACGAAAGTTCAATCAGGAAGGCTGGTCTGAATGATCATTTAACTTCATCCAGTAAGCACAACATAATTAACTTTGTTTCCTATTCTACAGGCGTAGTGGGAATGAATACAAACGTATCATCATCAGCATAGCGTCTTGTTTCTTCTCCTCTTTCCTAATAGCCATGTGCGGAATGTGATTCACCTATTTACCTTAGCCTACAGATGTAGGATATTAATTTGAGCCAGTTTGCTACAGCAGGAAATCCTGCAGCAACAGGAAATGTGAATTATTATGTGGATGTTAAACCACAGCATTGTTGAAAACTTGTTTCTGATTGGCTAGAAGGGCATTCTAGAATGGACTTTAAAACCAAATAATGGGACAGTTGGAAAAGATATCGTGACTCCTCGTAATCATGATGCAATATGCGCCTACACATGCAGACTGTACTTACAGAAAGCTAAATCAACAACCACAGAAACTGAAATAGGATACATTGTAAACGCAGGTCCAACGAGGAAGAAATGTAGCTAGGTAGCATTGATTTGTTTTTGCAGAGACATATTTTTTGGGGAGCATCTGATGACCTAACGAGGTGAGTGATGAACCTGCTGTCGCTATGCTGTCAAATCCTCACACATGTTTCTAGTTTGCAATGCTATCTCCTCGTAATTAACAGTCATTGTTGATGAGTATCCTGACGAGAAGGCAAACCTTTCTAGCTAATCGGGCATCATCAGCTAATCGTTATGGATGTATCAAAATGAATGTCGATAGAAAACGTTTTAAACAAACGCAAATGCAGCTACTTTGCTGTTATACTGGGTGAAGAGGTTGTGACCGTGTTAGCCGTAGTTAGTTGGCTAGCTAGCAAGCAAGGGATAAGAACGTTGCCACCAGCATGGCAATGGAACATAAAGAATGAACGACTGGGTCACGTCAATTAATATCGAACTAATCGAATGAAAGATGAGAAAGCTTATAAAAATGAAAATATCAACAACAACAAAAAATGATGCCAGTAAATGTGTGCTTTAGTATTATTTTCTCTGGTTTAAGCATGATAAACGCCTCCGTTCTGCACATTACCTTGGAAAAGTGAACTCCACAAAGGATGTCTATTATTTCCAAGGTATGTATAGAATGGAAGCGTTTATCCCGCTTATACCACAGTTGTCAGCAGATGTTACAAAGTGCTTATACAGAAACCCAGCCTGCAAGCAATGCAGATGTACTATAGAAGCACGGTGGCTAAGAAAAACTCCATAGAAAGGCAGGAACCTAGGAAGAAACCAGGCTCTGAGGGGTGGATAGTCCTCATATGGCTGTGCCCAGTGGAGATTATGAGAGTACATGGCCACACGTTCATAGATGACAAGCAGGATCAGATAATAAGTTGTTTTAGAAGGTGCAACAGGTCACGTCAGGATTAAAGGGCGAGCGGGCGGGAGAGAGGGAGAGAGAGGTGTGTGTGTGTGTGTCCGGGACAATGTAGCACGTCAGTGTACCATAGCCAAGTGGACTGAGGACGGCCAGGAAGTCCTGAGGCCTGGTCCTACTCAGGTCCTCCGAGAGCGCAATGGGAGAATCAAACAGAGTATACTTAAGTTCACACAGGACACCAGATAAGACAGGAGAATTACACCAGATAGGACAGACTGACCGTAGCCCCCCCGGCACATAGACTATTGCAGCATAGATACTGAAGACTGGGTCAGGGGACATTGTCCAACGATACCCTCGGATGGGACCAACCAGGCGGGATATAACCCCGCCCACTGCCAAACACATACAAATATAGATCAATAGGAGAAAGCCCTGCCTCCAGCTGTTTGCTTAGAAATTCTATGCCTTATCCGGGTAGCTGGAGAGTAGAGCATTGCAGTAGTCTAATCTTGAAGTTACAAAAGCATGGATTAGCTTTTCTGCATAATTTTGGGACAAAAAGTCAAAAATGTTACAATGATGGAGAAAAGCTGCTCTTCAAATATTTTTTCTTTGAGACGACTGTACAACCATCCAGATTATTTGTCAGATCAAACAGCAGATATCTTTGTTTATTTGGACGTAGAACTAGCATCTCTGTTTTGTCCGAGTTTAAAAGTAAAACATTTGCAGCCATTTTGGCAATTTTGGGCCTTCACCATGTTTTATTGAAAAATACAGCTTGACCAGAGTGAAGTGTTTTTGAAACCTCAAATTTGCATTCCCTGCTGTGCAGGAAATTATATGAGCAACAAAGGAGTGATCAAATTAAGATCCTACATCTGTATAAGCATGGCACAATAATGCACATTTCTCACGCTTGTTGTTTAACCCATGGGTTCACTCTGGCAATGATCACCTTCCTCTCTCTCAACCAACCAAATCTTGGGATGTATTTGTATGTCAACTTACCCTCATTCAGTAACTTGCTGTTTTTCAGCAACTGTTTTGGGGTTTGATGCCATCACATCATCTGGCACTGAAGATTCCCCAAACTATTTAATAAAATGTCATATTGCATTCCGTCTTTGCTGTTCATTCAGTTAAGCCTGTACTCGATTGAACTGTTGTTAATGATGGTAATATCTAAGATGAATGGTTTTGAATTTCCGCAGTATAACCAAAGTTTCCTCTTGTCCATTAATACAAATGAAAACTTCAGTTCTGCAAAGAGAGAATAGGTATAGGTCTCTCTTATTGACCCTTAGTGTTTGTGTTTGTGTCTGAACCACAGAGGCATTTTCTTAGACACCATTCTACCTCGCTATGATGTAAATGGAGTCAGGCCACCCATTGGCCAGAGGACAAGGCTGAGCAAAGGGGACATCACACAAGCTCGCAAACTCTACAAGTGTACACGTAAGACAAATCCGACATGGCAGGCTGGTTCTTTGGCTGTCCCCATAAGATCACCCTTTTTGGTTCCAGGTAGAACCCTTTTTGGTTGCAGAGGGTTCCAGGTAGAACCCTTTTGGGTTCCATGTAGAACCCTTCCATTTTACCTGGAACCCAAACGGGTTCTTCAAAGTGTTCTGCTATGGCTACAGCCAAAGAACCCTTTTAGGTTCTAGATAGCACTTTTGTTTCTAAGAGTGTAGTATTCTCACCATGTGAAATGTCACAGAGAACATGCTGATAAACCCTGCACAAGGTCTGACTACTACCACCCCTGCCTATTCAAAAGATGACGACTGATGATTACAGTGTTCATTTTTCTGAATCTAAGACAAGACCATGATGACAAAGCTGTGACATTAGTAGATGAATGGACTTGCGTTGTCATGGTTGAAAGGAGATTGATTGTTTTTTTTGATTCTTTGTTTCCAAAAATTGGAATTAAGTTGATTGTTGTAATCTGGAGAACTCACGCCCCAGGATTTATTTTTTTTATTTTTTTATTTTACCGTTATTTTACCAGGTAAGTTGACTGAGAACACGTTCTCATTTGCAGCAACGACCTGGGGAATAGTTACAGGGGAGAGGAGGGGGATGAATGAGCCAATTGTAAATGGCCAAAGTTGTTAAAATTCAACAACCAATAAATCAGCAACCATTCAAGTGCTAGGTATTGTTCTTCCTTTTTGAGGCTAAAGGAAATCTACAGTATGTTGAGACATCCGAAACGAAAGCTTGTCTTTTTAAAACCCAGCGATGTTTTATTTTTTAAAACTGCCTTCTTTCTCTATTGTAGTTTATGCCATACCTGTAGTGTGTTTAGAGTCTGTTTCTTTTTTTTTACCATGTGCTGTTTTGTGGGCAGGGTGTGGGGACAGTCTACAGGACAGTAGTGGAAACTTCTCCTCTCCTGGTTATCCCAATGGATATGCAGCCTACGTCCACTGTATCTGGAGGATCTCTGTCACACCTGGAGAGAAGGTGGGTTGAAAACATCCAAGGGCTAGCTGTCAAACTCTGTCTTGTGGAAATAGTTCACAACTGTGCAGCGAGTTTCTCAGTGAGTTAAATCAGTTCTAGGGTTGCAAAGCTACCGGTAATTTACTAAAGTTACCAGAATCTTCAGTAATTTTGGTAATTGACAGAAAATCTATGGCAATTGATCGTAACGTTGGTCATTTATATTTGAATAACTTAAAAAAAAATATATATATATATAGTATTCATCTATTATAAACTTATAAAAGAAGCGTTCTTATAAAAGAAGCGTCCCTTTGTCATGACCCTGTCTTTCAAAGATAATTCATAAAAATCCAAATTACTTCACAGATCTTCATTGTAAAGGGTTTAAACACTGTTTCCCATGCTTGTTCAATGAACCACAAACAATTAATGAACATGCACCTGTGGAACGGTCGTTAAGACACTAACAGCTTGCAGACGGTAGGCAATTAAGGTCACAATTATGAAAAACACCAAAAGAAAGATGCCCAGGGTCCTTGCTAATCTGTGTGAACGTGCCTTAGGCATGCTGCAAGGAGGCATGAGGACTGCAGATGTGGCCAGGGCAATAAATTGCAATGTCCTTACTGTGAGATGCCTAACACAGCACTACAGGGAGACAGGACGGACAGCTGATCATCCTCGCAGTGGCAGACCACGTGTAACAACACCTGCACAGGATTGGTACATCCGAACATCACACCTGTGGGACAGGTCAGGATGTCAACAACTGCCCGAGTTACACCAGGACCACACACAATCCCTCTATCAGTGCTCAGACTGTCCACAATAGGCTGAGAGAGGCTGGACTGAGGGCTTGTAGGCCTGTTGTAAGGCAGGTCCTCACCAGACATCACCGGCAACAACGTCGCCTATGGGCACAAACCCATCGTCGCTGGACCAGACAGGACTGGCAAAAAGTGCTATTTTCTGACGAGTCATGGTTTTGTCTCACCAGGGGTGATGGTCGGATTCGCTTTTATTGTCGAAGGAATGAGCGTTACACCGAGGCCTGTACTCTGGAGCGATATCGATTTGGAGGTGGAGGGCCCGTCATGGTCTGGGGCGGTGTGTCACAGCCTCATCGGACTGAGCTTGTTGTCATTGCATGTAATCTCAACAATGTGCATTACAGGGAAGACATCCTCCTCCCTCATGTGGTACTCTTCCTGCAGGCTCATCCTGACATGACCCTCCAGCATGACAATGCCACCAGCCATACTGCTCGTTCTGTGTGTGATTTCCTGCAAGATAGGAATGTCAGTGTTCTGCCATCTCGATCCCATTGAGCACGTCTGGGACCTGTTGGATTGGAGGGTGAGGGCTAGGGCCATTCCCCCCAGAAATGTCTGGGAACTTTCAGGTGCCTTGATGGAAGAGTGCGGTAACATCTCACAGCAAGAACTGGCAAATCTGGTGCAGTCCATGAGGAGGAGATGCACTGCAGTACTTAATGCAGCTGGTGGCCACACCAGATACTGACTGTTACTTTTGATTTTGACCCCCCCTTTGTTCAGGGACACATTATTCCATTTCTGTTAGTCACATGTCTGTGGAATTTGTTCAGTTTATGTCTCAGTTGTTGAATCTTGTTATGTTCATACAAATATTTACACATGTTAAGATTGCTGAAAATAAATGCAGTTGACAGTGAGAGGGCAATTCTTTGTTTGCTGAGTTTTTCTGTGTCCATGTAGTGCATTCGGAAAGTATTCAGACCCCTTGACTTTTTCCACATTTTGTTTACATTACAGCCTTACTCGAAAATGTATTAAATTGTTCTATTTCTTCATCAATCTACACACAATACCCTATGATGACAAAGCAAAAACAGTTTTTTAGAAATGCTTGCAAATTTATTTAAAATAAAAAACGTAAATATCACATTTACATAAGTATTCAGACTCTTTGCTCAGTACTTTGTTGAAGCATCTTTGGCAGCGATTACAGCCTCAAGTTTTCTTGGTTATGACGCTACAAGCTTGGCACACCTGTATTCCAGGAGTTTCTCCCATTCTTCTCTGCAGATCCTTTCAAGCTCTGTCAGGTTGGATGGGGAGCGTCACTGCACAGCTATTTTCAGGTCTCTCCAGAGATGTTCGATCGGGTTAAAGTTCGGGTTCTGGCTGTCCTGTCTTGTCCTGAAGCCACCCCTGCGTTGTCTTGGCTGTGTGCTTAGCGTCGTTGTCCTGTTGAAAGGTGAACCTTTGTCCCAGTCTGAGGTCCTGAGAGCTCGGGAGCAGGTTTTCATCAAGGATCTCGCTGTACTTTGCTCAATTCATCTTTCCCTCAATCCTGACTAGTCTCCCAGTCCCTGCCGCTGAAAAACATCTCCACAGCATGATGCTGCCACCACCATGCTTCACCATAGGTATGATGCCAGGTTTCCTCCAGATGTGACGCTTGGCGTTCAGGCCAAAGAGTTCAATCTTGGTTTCCTCAGACAAGTGAATCTTGTTTCTCGTGATCTGAGAGTATTTAGGTGCCTTTCGGCAAACTCTGAGCGAGCTGTCATGTGCCTTTTACTGAGGAGTGGCTTCCATCTGGCCACTCTACCATAAAGGCCTGATTGGTGGAGTGCTGCAGAGATGGTTGTCCTTCTAGAAGGTTATCTCGTCTCCACAGAGGAACTCTGGAGCTCTTGCTGAGTGACCATCTCCCCCAATTGCTCAGGTTGGCTGGGCAGCCAGCTCTAGGAAGAGTCATGGTGGTTCCATGCTGCATAAATATTTTGGTACCCTTCCCCAGATCTGTGCCTCAACACAATCCTGTCTCGGAGTTCCAAGTACAAATCTTTCAACCTCATGGCTTGGATTTTGCTTTGACATGCATTTTTGACTGTGGGACCTCATATAGATTTTTATTTAATTTTGAAATTTTTATTTACCTTTTAATGAACTAGGCAAGTCCGTTAAGTACACATTTTTATTTACTTTTACCCTCCCCTTTTTAATGACGGCCTTCCAAAAGGCAAAAGGCCTCCTGCGGGGACGGGGGCCTGGGATTAAAAATAAATAATAAATACAATATAGATATAGGACAAATCACACATCACAACAAGAGAGACAACACAAAAATACATAAAAAGAGACCTAGACAACAACATAGCAAGGCAGCAACACGACAACACAGCACAGTATCAACACAACACAACATAACAACAACATGGTAGCAACACAACATGGTAGCAACACAAAACATGGTACAAATATTATTGGGCACCGACAACAGCACAAAGGGCAAGAAGGTAGAGACAACAATACATCACACAAAGCAGCCACAACTGTCAGTAAGAGTGTCCATGATTGAGTCTTTGAATGAAGAGATTGAAAAAACTGTCCAGTTTGAGTGTTTGTTGCAGCTCGTTCCAGTCGCTAGCTGCGGTGAACTGAAAAGAGGAGCGACCCAGGGATGTGTGTGCTTTGGGGACCTTTAACAGAATGTGACTGGCAGAACGGGTGTTGTATGTGGAGGATGAGGGCTGCAGTAGATACAGTGGGGCAAAAAAGTATTTAGTCAGCCACCAATTGTTGTCACGTTCCTGACCTTATTTTCCCTTATTTTGCATTTATTTAGTATGGTCAGGGCGTGAGTTGGGGTGGGTTGTCTATGTGTGTTTTCTATGTTGGGTTTTTTGTGTTCGGCCTGGTATGATTCTCAATCAGAGGCAGCTGTCAATCGTTGTCCCTGATTGAGAATCATACTTAGGCAGCCGGGGTTTCACGTGTGGTTTGTGGGTGTTTGTCTACCGTGTTAGTGTTTTCACCACACGGTACTGTTTCGGTTTTCTGCACTTCGTTTATTGTTTTGTATTTCAGTGTTCAGTTTCGGTTTTAATAAATCATCATGAGCACGAACCACTCTGCATATTGGTCCGATCCTTCTCGCCTCTCCTCGTCCGATGAGGAGGACGACATAGACTATCGTTACAGAAACACCCACCAACAAAGGACCAAGCAGAGTGGAAAAGGGCAGCGACAGCAGCAGCAGCAGCGGAGAAAAATCCAGGACTCATGGACGTGGGAGGAGATTCTGGACGGCAAGGGACCCTGGGCTCAGCCAGGGGAATATCGCCGTCCTAAAACCGAGTTGGAGGCAGCGAAGGCAGAGAGGCGCTGGTATGAGGAGGCAGCGCGGCGACGCGGTTGGTAGCCCGAGTCAGACCAAAACATTTCTTGGGGGGGGGGGGAACACGCAGAGTGTGGCAAAGCTGGGTAGGAGACCTGAGCCAACTCCCCGTGCTTACCGTGGATTGAGAGGGCGTCGTACTGGTCAGACACCGTGTTATGCGGTGGAGCGCACGGTGTCCCCAGTACGCGTGCTTAGCCCAGTGCGGGCTACTCCACCTCGCCGCACTGGTAGGGCTAGGTTGGGCATCGAGCCGGGTGTCATGAAGCCGGCCCAACGCATCTGGTCTCCAGTGCGTCTCCTCGGGCCGGCGTACATGGCACCAGCCTTACAAATGGTGTCCCCGGTTCGCCAGCATAGCCCAGTGCGGGCTATTCCACCTCGCCGCACTGGCAGGGCTACGGGGACCATTCAACCTGGTAAGGTTGGGCAGGCTCGGTGCTCAAGAGCGCGTGTACTCCTTCACGGTCCGGTATATCCGGTGCCACCTCCACGTACCAGTCCTCCGGTGGCAGCCCCCCGCACCAGGCTGTCTCTCCGTCTCCTCCCTACAGGTGTACCCGTCTGCCCAGCGCTGTCTGAGCTGCCTGCCTGCCCAGCGCTGTCTGAGCTGCCTGCCTGCCCAGCGCTGTCTGAGCTGCCTGCCTGCCCAGCACCGTCTGAGCTGCCTGCCTGCCCAGCGCCGTCTGAGCTGCCTGCCTGCCCAGCGCTGTCTGAGCTGTCTGCCTGCCCAGCGTTGTCTGAGCTGCCTGCCTGCCCAGCGCTGTCTGAGCTGCCTGCCTGCCCAGCGCTGTCTGAGCTGCCTGCCTGCCCAGCGTCATCTGAGCCGCCCGTCTGTCCCGAGCCGTCAGAGCCGCCCGTCTGTCCCGAGCCGTCAGAGCTGCCCGTCTGTCCCGAGCCGTGAGAGCTGCCCGTCTGTCCCGAGCCGCTAGAGCCGTCCGCCAGACAGGAGCAGCCAGAGCCGTCCGCCAGACAGGAGCAGCCAGAGCCGTCCGCCAGACAGGAGCAGCCAGAGCCGTCCGCCAGACAGGAGCAGCCAGAGCCGTCCGCCAGACAGGAGCAGCCAGAGCCGTCCGCCAGACAGGAGCAGCAAGTGCCGTCAGCCAGCCATGACCAGCCAGAGCCGTCAGCCAGCCAGGAGCTACCAGAGCCAGCCAGCCAGGAGCTGCCAGAGCCAGCCAGCCAGGAGCTGCCAGAACCTGCCAGCCAGGAGCTGCCAGAGCCAGCCAGCCAGGATCCGCCAGAGCCTGCCAGCCAGGATCTGCCAGAGCCTGCAGTCAGCCAGGCGATGCCAAAATCGCTCTTCACTCTGGAGCTGCCGGAGGCGTCCTTCACTCCAGCGCTGCCGGAGTCTCCCGCCTGTCCGGCGTTGCCGGAAATCCCTGTGTATTCGGGACCCATGGTTAGGGTCCCCAGGCCAAGGTCGGCGGCGAGGATCGCCGCTCATAAAAGGCCACGGGGGGCGATTAAGGAGGCGGACAAAAACATTGTTTAAGTGGGGTCCACGTCCTGCGCCAGAGCCGCCACCGCGGACAGACGCCCATCCAGACCCTCCCCTAGAGTTTTAGGTGGTGCGCCCGGAGTTCGCACCTTAAGGGGGGGGGGGGTTCTGTCACGTTCCTGACCTTATTTTCCCTTATTTTGCATTTATTTAGTATGGTCAGGGCGTGAGTTGGGGTGGGTTGTCTATGTGTGTTTTCTATGTTGGGTTTTTTGTGTTCGGCCTGGTATGATTCTCAATCAGAGGCAGCTGTCAATCGTTGTCCCTGATTGAGAATCATACTTAGGCAGCCGGGGTTTCACATGTGGTTTGTGGGTGTTTGTCTACCGTGTTAGTGTTTTCACCACACGGTACTGTTTCGGTTTTCTGCACTTCGTTTATTGTTTTGTATTTCAGTGTTCAGTTTCGGTTTAAAAAAATCATCATGAGCACGAACCACTCTGCATATTGGTCCGATCCTTCTCGCTTCTCCTCGTCCGATGAGGAGGACGACATAGACTATCGTTACAATTGTGCAAGTTCTCCCACTTAAAAAGATGAGCGAGGCCTGTAATTTTCATCATAGGTACACTTCAACTATGACAGACAAAATGAGAAAAGAAAATCCAGAAAATCACATTGTAGGATTTTAAATGAATTAATTTGCTAATTATAGTGGAAAATAAGTATTTGGTCACCTACAAACAAGCAAGATTTCTGGCTCTCACAGACCTGTAACTTCTTCTTTAAGAGGCTCCTCTGTCCTTCACTCGTTACCTGTAGTAATGGCACCTGTTTGAACTTGTTATCAGTATAAAAGACACCTGTCCACAACTTCAAACAGTCACACTCCAAACTCCACTATGGCCAAGACCAAAGAGCTGTCAAAGGACACCAGAAACAAAATTGTAGACCTGCACCAGGTTGGGAAGACTGAATCTGCAATAGGTAAGCAGCTTTGTTTCGAAGAAATCAACTGTGGGAGCAATTATTAGGAAATGGAAATACAAGACCACTGATAATCTCCCTCGATCTGAGGCTCCACGCAAGATCTCACCCCGTGGGGTCAAAATGATCACAAGAACGGTGAGCAAAAATCCCAGAACCACACGGGGGGACCTAGTGAATGACCTGCAGAGAGCTGGGACCAAAGTAACAAAGCCTACCATCAGTAACACACTACCCCGCCAGGGACTCAAATCCTGCAGTGCAAGACGTGTCCCCCTGCTTAAGCCAGTACATGTCCAGGCCCGTCTGAAGTTTGCTAGAGAGCATTTGGATGATCCAGAAGAAGATTGGGGAATGTCATATGGTCAGATGAAACCAAAATATAACTTTTTGGTAAAAACTCAACTCGTCGTGTTTGGAGGACAAAGAATGCTGAGTTGCATCCAAAGAACACCATACCTACTGTGAAGCATGGGGGTGGAAACATCATGCTTTGGGGCTGTTTTTCTGCAAAGGGACCAGGACGACTGATCCGTGTAAAGGAAAGAATGAATGGGGCCATGTATCGTGAGATTTTGAGTGAAAACCTCCTTCCATCAGCAAGGGCATTGAAGATGAAACGTGGCTGGGTCTTTCAGCATGACGATGATCCCAAACACACCGCCCGGGCAACGAAGGAGTGGCTTTGTAAGAAGCATTTCAAGGTCCTGGAGTGGCCTAGCCAGTCTCCAGATCTCAACCCCATAGAAAATCTTTGGAGGGAGTTGAAAGTCCGTGTTGCCCAGCAACAGCCCCAAAACATCACTGCTCTAGAGGAGATCTGCATGGAGGAATGGGCCAAAATACCTGCAACAGTGTGTGAAAACCTTGGGAAGACTTACAGAAAACGTTTGACCTCTGTCATTGCCAACAAAGGGTATATAACAAAGTTTTGAGATAAACTTTTGTTATTGACCAAATACTTATTTTCCACCATAATTTGCAAATAAATTCATTAAAAATCCTACAATGTGATTTTCTGAAATTTTTTCTTCTCATTTTGTCTGTCATAGTTGAAGTGTACCTATGATGAAAATTACAGGCCTCTCTCATCTTTTTAAGTGGGAGAACTTGCACAATTGGTGGCTGACTAAATACTTTTTTGCCCCACTGTATCTCAGATAGGGCGGAGTGAGGCCTAAGAGGGTTTTTATAAATAAGCATCAACCAGTGGGTCTTGTGACGGGTATACAGAGATAACCAGTTTACAGAGGAGTATAGAGTGCAGTGATGTGTCCTATAAGGAGTATTGGTGCCATATCTGATAGCCGAATGGTAAAGAACATCTAGCTGCTTGGGAGGACCCTTACCTGACGATCAATAAATTGTGTCTCTGTAATCTATCATGGGTAGGATGGTCATCTGAATCAGGGTTAGTTTTTGGCAGCTGGGGTGAAAGAGGAGTGATTACGATAGAGGAAACCAAGTCTAGATTTAACTTTATTCTACAGCTTTGATATGTGCTGAGAGAGGACAGTGCACCGTCTAGCCATAATCCTAAGTACTTGTATGACGTAACTACCTCAAGCTCTAAAGCATCAGGAGGTAGTAATCACACCTGTGGGGAGAAGGGCATTCTCCTTACCAAACCACATTACCTTTGTTTTTCAGGTGTTCAGGACAAGGTTATGGGTAGAGAAAGCTTGTTGGACACTAAGAAAGCTTTGTTGTAGTGCATTTAACACAAAATCCAGGGAGGGGCCAGCTGAGTATAAGACTGTATCATCTGCATATAAATTGATGAGAGAGATTCCTACTGCCTGAGCTATGTTGTTGATGTAAATTGAGAAGAGCGTGGGATCTAGGATCGAGCCTTGGTGACAGACAGTGGCTGAGACAGCAGATGTTCTGATTTTATACACTGCACTCTTTGAGGTAGTTAGCAAACCAGCCCAAAGACCCCTCAGAGACACCAATACTCCTTAGCGAGCCCACAATAATGGAATGGTCTACTGTATCAAAAGCTTTGGCCAAGTCACTAAAAATACCAGCACAATATTGCTTAGAATCAAGGGCAATGGTGACATCATTGAGGACCTTTAAGGTTGCAGTGACACATCCATAACCTGAGCAGAAACCAGACTGCATACCCGAGAGAATACTATAGACATCAAGAAAGCCAGGCCAGTTGATTTTTGACAAGTTTTCAAACACTTTTGATAAACAGGGCAAAATAGAAATAGGCCCATCTGACCCAGATGTTTTTTGGGGGTCAAGTTTAAGGAGCTCCTTTAGCACCTCGGACTCAGTCACTGCCTGCAGAGAGAAAGTTTGTAGCAGGGCAGGGGAAAAAGAGGGAGAAGCATCGGGGATAGTCACATTAGAAGGGGTGGGAGATGAGGAAATGTTGGACAGGCAAGGAGGCATCCTGACTTAATGAAGTGGTGATTAAAGAGCTCAGCCATGTGCTTCTTGTCAGTAACAACCACATCATCAACATTTAAGGGATATGGGCAGCTGTGAGGAGGAGGGTTTATTCTCCAGGTCTTTAACCGTTTTCCAGAACTTCTTGGGGTTAGATCCACAGAGAGAGAACTGCTCCTTAAAGTAACTAACTTTGGCCTTCCGGATAGCTTGAGTGCACTTATTTCTCATTTGCCTGAATGATAGCCAGTCAGACTGAGTATTCGTGTGCCGAGCCTGCTATTCTTGAGGTGGAGTAACTCTACAAGATCACGGTCGAACCAGGGGCTGAACCTGTTTTTAATTCTCATTTTAATTCTCAGATCAAGCTCATTCTGTACCAATTTACAGAGGCCAGGTCATGAAGGAAGGCTTGCTCATGAAAGTTTTTTAGCAAGCGTCTATCACAAATTAGGACAAGTCGTTTCACTGAGCAGCCATTACAAACACAGGCTGTAAAACAGTGATCACTAAGGTCATTACAGAAAACACCAGACTGATACCTAGCAGGATTATTTGTGAGGATAGCATCAAGGAGAGTAGCCTTTTCTAGGTGTTTGGAGTCATACCTTGTGGGATTGGTAATAATCTGAGAAAGATTTAAGGAGTCCCATTGCTTTAGGACTTGGTCAGGTGGTTTAGCATGTCCCAGTTTAGGTCACCAAGCAGGACAAATTCAGACTTAGTGTAAGTGGCCAGGAGAGAGCTTAGGGCGGGTAGTGTACAGGCCAGTGCTGATGGAGGACAATAGCACCCAGCAACAGTCAACAAAGAGCTATTTGAAAGTTTAATGTTTAAAACCAGCAAATCAAATTGTGTGGGGACAGACCTGGTGGCGACAACCGAGTACTGAAGGTGATCCTTGGTAAACATTGCCACTCCCCCCACCTTTGGAAGATCTGTCTTGCCGAAAAAGGTTAAAACCAGAAAGGTTAACTTCTTATGGTTGCAATCCCGCTAACGGGATGATATGACAACAGCCAGTGAAAGTGCAGGGCGCCAAATTCAAAACCCAGAAATCTCATAATTAAAATTCCTCAGACATACATGTGTCTTATACCATTTTAAAGGTAATCTTGTTGTTAATCCGACCAAAGTGTCCGATTTCAAATATGCTTTTCAGTGAAAGCACTACAAACGATTATGTTAGGTCAGCACCAAACCACAATAAGCACAGCCATTTTTCCAGCGAAAGATAGCAGTCACAAAAAGCAGAAATTAATCACTAACCTTTGATGATCTTCATCAGATGACACTCATTGGACTTCATGTTACACAATACATGCATGTTTTGTTTGATAAAGTTCATATTTATAACAAAAAATCGGAGTTTACATTGGCGCGTTACATTCACTAGTTCCAAAAACATCCAGTGATAGTGCATAGCCACATCGTTTCAACAGAAATACTCATCATAAATGTAGATGATAATACACATGGATATTATAGATATACCTCTCCTTAATGCAACCGCTGTGTCAGATTTCAAAAAAACTTTACGGAAAAAGCAAACCATGCAATAATCTGAGACGGAGCTTAGAACAATAGTCAAATTAGCCGCCATGTTGGAGTCAACAGAAACCAGAAAATACATGATAAATGTTTCCTTACCTTTGATGAACTTCATCAGAATCCCAGGTCCACAATAAATGCTTGATTTGTTTGATAATGTCCGTTATTTATGTCCAATTAGCTACTTTGGTTAGCGCGTTTGGTAAACAATTCCAAAGTCACAAAGCGCGTCCACTATAACGTGACGAAATGTCCAAAAGTTCCGTAACAGTCAGTAGAAACATGTCAAACGATGTATTGAATCAATCTTTAGAATGTTGTTAACCTCTAACGAGCCTCTACCCCGGGTCCGGGATCACCCCCCACCCCCCCACACACTGATTAGCATAGCTAGCATAGCTTCACAAGTAGATAGTAGCATCTAAATATCATTAAATCACAAGTCCAAGACACCAGATGAAAGATACAGATCTTGTGAATAAAGCCACCATTTCAGATTTTTAAAATGTTTTACAGGGAAGACAAAATATGTAAATCTATTAGCTAAACACGTTAGCAAAATACACCACTTTTCTAACTCCATCAGTTTCTTACTCCATCAGGTGCTATCACCAATTCGGCTAAACTAAGATATTGATAGCCACTAACCAAGAAAAAACCTCTTCAGATGACAGTCTGATAACATATTCATGGTATAGGATAGTTTTTGTTAGAAAAAAGTGCATATTTCAGGTAGAAATCACAGTTCTACATTGCAGCTGCAATCTGAAATAGCGTTGGAAGCAGCCGGAATAATTACAGAGACCCCAGAGACCGACGTCAATTACCAAAAGAATCATCCTAAAACACTTCAGAAAAATAGACAGCCTACAGCAATCGAAAGACACAGATCTTGTGAATCCAGAGAATATTTCAGATTTTCTAAGTGTTTTACAGCGAAAACACAATATAGCATTATATGAGCGTACCACAATAGCCAGAATCACAACCGCATTTACCAGCTGTAAATGTTAGCGATCGTAACAACCCAACAAAAGATATATAATTTGACTAACCTTGATATACTTCATCAGATGACAGACCTGTAACATCATATTACACAATGCATATAGCTTTTGTTCGAAAATGTGCATATTTAGCAGCATAAATCGTGGTTATACTATGTAATCACTACAAACATTGCATGTATTCTGGCCGGCGCCATTTTGGATTAGCGCCTATTCTTATAAAAATACTATTCATAAACTTGACTAAAAAATATAAGTTGGACAACAATCGAAAGATAAATTAGTTCTTAATGCAATCGCTATGTTAGATTTTTAAAATTAACGTTACTAGACATATAGTGTGCGTTGCAGCCAGACCAGTGCCTGCAAAAGTGGCGCGCAAACACTATGACATTTTTCCACATAAATACGTAATAACATCATAAATAGTACCTACTTTTGGACGAGCTTCCATCAGTATCTTGGGCAATGTGTCTTTTCTTCAAAAGAATAGTTGCTTTGTTGTAAAACGTCCTCTTCACCTTTGGAACTAGCTGCTACCATTAGCTATGTCGCACACACATGTCCAAATCCTCAAACTAGATACAAAGGAAATTCAGAAAAATAGCACTATACTCGCATAAACTGATATAAATCGGTTTCAAATAACATCGTTATGATGTTTCTAACACCTATATTTAATTAAATTACAGACGGATACATCTCTGGTCGATAACTGAGCGTTCCAAAATTTCATCCTGACTTCTTGCCAGGCGCCATGACGAACGAGACAAAGAAAGGTACTCTCGTTCCATCCGGCTTTATAACCTCGGACAGCTACGTAGACAGACCATTCCACTTCTCATTGGTTACTGACATCCAGGGGAAGGCGGGTGCAGTTCAATTCCAGCCATAGGATATACACAGGCTTTAAAACTGAACCCAGATCAGAGGATAATTCTCAGACCTTCGCAAGTCATGTCAGGATTTTTGCTGTAGAGGGAGTTCTGGGTCACCCACAGACATACTTCAAACGGTTTTAGAAACTAGACAGTGTTTTCTATCCAATATTAGTAAGGATATGCATATTGTACGATCAAGAATTGAGCAATAGGCCGTTTAATTTGGAGACCAAAAAATGCTAATGCGGAACAGCACCCCCTATAGTTGCAAGAAGTTAACAGACATCTTGAATAACGTTCCAACCGGAGAACTACATTGACTTCAGTTGAGCGATGGAACGGAGCTGCCTCTCACGTGAACGCGGGTGTTCAATGTGTGGTCACCTCATGGCAGTGGTGAATCATTCCTGTCTCCTTCGGCCCTCCTTCACATTAGAGTCATCAGACAAAGTTCTATTGACTGTTGACATCTAGTGGAAGCCATAGGAAGTGAAAACTCATCCGTATCTCGCTGTAATTTCAATGGGATCTTGGTTGAAAATCTACCATCCAAACAGGAAGTGGAACTTCTCAGGTTTTTGCCTGCCATATGAGTTCTGTTATACTCACAGACATAATTCAACTAGTTTTAGAAACTTCAGAGTGTTTTCTATCCAATACTAATAATAATATACATATATTAGCAACTATGACTGAGGAGCAGGCCGTTTACTCTGGGCACCTCTGTGCACCTTTCATCCAAGCTACTCAATACTGCCCCTGCAGCCATAAGAAGTTAACATCAGTATCCAAAACACTCTTCCTTAACCACGTCTCAGTAATGACCAAAACATCTGGATTGTAGCTGTGAACCCACACTTTCAGTTAATCCATTTTAGGTAATACGCTTCTTGTGTTAACGTGCAGAAAACCCAGGCTTTTATGAGAGCAGAAATCAGTGAAGCAGAAATCAGAGCACAAGTCAGAATTGGGGCTAGCAACAGTAGATGGGCCAAGGTGTACATGCACATTTCCAGATATCATCAGTAATACAATCAAGGCACGGCATAGGACAGGGAGAGTTCTGCAGGGCTGATTTATGACTTCTGAATGTGCATCAGATGGCAACAAGATCATATTGTACAGCAATTTCATCAGGTAACATGAATACAAAGCCGGTGAGAGGTGGTTAGAATAGGATGGGAAGCCAAAAGTCTGTGTAACCATTAGAGAGTCAGAGTCCCGAGTGTGGTAACAAACATAGTCTGTCCCACGGTTGGGTAAAGAAAGTTTGTTGTCAACAAGGTATGCAGGAGTCAAGAGGCAAAATGTACAATAAAAAAATAAAGTATATAAAGACTTGGGGCTAGCCATTGTAAGTTCAGAGTCACTCACCCCAACAGTGTGTGAGTGCTGGAGGCGAGCGAAATCTCGGGAGAAGTGTGGTGGCGGGATGAGGGATGAGTGTGGTGGCGGTACCTGTACCAGACAGGGGGAGACAGGCCAGGGCAGACGGTGAACAGATCGCCAGGTGGAATCTAAGCAGCAGTGCAGCAGGCAACGGGAGCAGGTGTCACACCCACTTGGGAGAAGCTTTTATTTCTGGAAGCAGATTTCTTGTAGAAAATGCCAGTGAATGGGCTTTGAACAGCAGGAGGGGGCTTCAGGGGATGCTTCAAATAATCCTGCTACTTGTTGGCCCCAAAGGCCTCGACACCATTTACTTCGCACCTTAGTGCTAATTGAATTTGTATCTGATCTGTCCTTGCAAGCCTGGGAGCCTTAACTCAGCATTCAGTCCCCGTAAAATAAATAATTGTAATGTACTTTATTTTTCATTTTTTCATTTTTTCTTAGGTAGATAGGTGTGTGCCTTTCGAAATCATGTCGAATCAATTGAATATACCACAGGTGGACTCCAATCAAGCTGTAGAAAGATCTCAAGGATGATCAATGGAAAGAGGATGTGTGTATATTGATGATTTCTATTTATTTAATACATTTTAGAATTAAGCTGTAATGTAACAAAAAGTGGAAAAAGTCAAGGGGTCTGAATACTTTCCGAATGCACTGTATGTGACCGACCGCCTCGATTCGGTCTTATGTAGCAAAATTAGAACTTGTGTTGGAAAGAAGTAGAGACTCAGAGTTAGAAAATAGTATATCATACACTGCAGTTTAGGAACAATGGGAAAGTAATTCTGCTTTGAAAGTTGATAAACTTGTAACCCTACTTTTGAGAAAATGGCCTTGAATGTTTTAGTACACCTACTGGAGAACTCTTTTTTTGTCTACACCTATTCAACATCGTTCACACCCTCTTAAGCCTTAACCCCACCTATCTTTTTAAGGATTCACATGTGAGTCTATGTGGTAAACACATGCTATATCAAATCAAATCTACGTTTCTTTGTCACATGCACAGGATACAGTACAGAAGGTGTAAATGGTACAGTGAAATGGTTACTTGCATAGCAGCAATATCAAAAACAGAAAGTGTCCAGATAAAAATACCCGGCTAATTTGATGGGTCATGTAATAGTCCAGCCGAAATGGAGTCTTTTGTTTAGACATGTAGCTAACTAGCTAAACAATGGACCGGCATAATCCCAACGCATACTACTACCAATATAAACATTGTCATAGCTGTAGTATGAATCTGCAGGTAGCTGAAGCTAACAAACTAGGTTCAATGTTAGCTAGCTAATATTAAGCTATAACTAGCAATGCAAATGGTTTTCTGATTTGAATAATATTACTACACAGATCATACACGTTAAGTTAGCTTTTGAGTCAGCAAGCTAATGTTTGCTAGCTAACTAACAGTATGCTTTAACTTGCAATAAAAATGACTTAATGACAAAATTACAAACTTATATCTGAAAATGTAGCTAGACTCTTACCCGTCCGTATACATGGGTGAACGCTTCATGGCAGACTGGAACCATTTAACTACGTGGCATGTGCAGAAAGTAGCCCATCACATTTTCCAACTGATCTGTCGATAACGCCTGCTAAATTCAGGGCTTCAATGTTGTTGACAAAAGTAGCAAAACTTTTGTATTTCTCGATGGCTAATGTTATATTTTTCAAAAACGGTGCGGTAGAAAGGACTGTCAACACATACTGAACAGCTCACATTATAGACGGAAGCATGCTAAATGGCAGACCAATCCAAACATCTCCCGGCATGTCCAGCCCATCCATTATCTCAGTCAATCATGGCTAGCGTGAATGTTCCTGTCTTTTTCCGTGGCTAAACAATCTAGACTCTTAATTTAACGATTGTATTTGTATTTATGGCTGGAATACAAGTTTGTTATTAAGGCACATGAAGTTCACGTTTCAGAAGGCATTTCTGCCCCAAAAAACGCATTTTGATAAAAAAATAAATGTATATTTTTATTGCTAAAAATAAATATTACTAAAAATAAATGTTTATGTTACGCTCCTGTGAAGTGGTGATGTGCGACATACACCTAGTTTCCTGAAAGGAGTCACATTCTGTCCATGAGTTTCTAGCAGATAGACCATATGGTTGAAAAGTGGTCCCGTGTGGCTCAGTTGGTAGAGCATGGCGCTTGCAACGCCAGGGTTGTGGGTTCATTCCCCATGGGGGGACCAGGATGAATATGTATGAACTTTCCAATTTGTAAGTCGCTCTGGATAAGAGCGTCTGCTAAATGACTTAAATGTAAAATGTAAATGTAAAGAAAATAGCCTAATTAATGAAAAAAGCATTTAATCAACAATGGCATTATTTTCTCTGCAACGCTTCCAACTATTGACTTTTTTCACAACCGACACCCGTTTGACACCAACACATTGACAACAAATTCATAATGACGTAGTAAAATAAATAAAAATGTGTAAATAAAAATAAAAATGATATTTCATGCTGAAACCCTCATATTAAACACCAATGCTTTTCACAAAATTGCTGGTTTGTATTTAGGACAATGTTTTACAGCGTTGTCATTCTATTACATTTTTTTAAATTATCTTATTTAATTATTTTATATATTTTATGTGATAAAGCCACACAGAGGGCCAGAGATTATTACAGACACCTAATCTGATGTACCCAAAAGGGCCATTAGATATATTGTGATATTCTTGAAAGATACCAAAATTCTGATAGTTTACTGGTAAACTTTGCAACCCCTAATCAGTTCACTTGACAACAAATATACGGTATCCTATAACAAAGGGGAGGATAGTTCTGGTTTGATTCAAGTGAGGTGCATTGGCTACATTGCCTGACAACTCAATCTGAATTTAATTCCGCTGCTCTATCGATCACTCGAGAAGAAACGCTTGACTTCCTCTTACCTTTATGTGCTACCCTTAACAAACTCTACTTTCTTTTATCTCTCCCTATCTTCATTTCTGTCTGTCTGTCTGCGTGTCTGTCTGTCTGTCTGCCTGTCTCTCTCTCTCTCTCTCTCTCTCTCTCTCTCTCTCTCTCTCTCTCTCTCTCTCTCTCTCTCTCTCTCTCTCTCTCTCTCTCTCTCTCTCTCTCTTTCTCACACACAGATAATTCTGAACATTACTGCCATGGACCTCTACAGGAGTCACTTGTGCTGGTATGACCATGTGGAGGTCCGAGACGGGTTCGGGAGAAAAGCCCCTCTGAAAGGTCTTTACTTGGAAAAAGATTTAGAGTAGAACCCATCCATAGAGAACTCTCCGGAGAGGTCTGCTATCTACATCTGCCAATAACTCTTTCAGAAAACATCCAATCAAGTTAATGTTCACCTGAGATTTTTAAATCCTAGAGCAGAAAAATGTTAGAATGGTTGGAATGTACAATATGTTCAGAATAATAGACTGATGCATAAAGATCAGACATCGCCAGCTGTCTGTGTAATAGTGATAAACTATGCCTCGGATTCAATCCAATAGCCCCTTCTCAGCTATGCACCTTTAAAAGGTAGTGTTCCCTCATTCATGGAGACAGCATTCACAGTAAACTTTGCACATGTCGGCACAATTGGAAATTACCTTTAAATGTAAATCTCACAATAAGATGGATCTAACTCAGATTGGAATGAATCCCAGCCCAAGAGCTGCCTATCTCAGTGTTGTTATTAGTCATTACCCTGGAGTTGTTGTGGTGTTTTTGTTTTATCTTTTGCATCAGGCCGTTACTGTGGGGACAGTCTACCTGGCCCTATCGTTTCCACGGATAGTCGGCTATGGATAGAGTTCAGAAGCAGCAGCAACTGGGTGGGCAAGGGCTTCTCAGCCGTGTATGAAGGTAACATCAGCCGTTTGACCATAGTCCATATTGTTTATATTTTGTTTATATACAGTACCAGTCAAAAGTTTGGACACATCTACTCGTTCAAGGGTTTTTCTTTATTTTTACTATTTTCTACATTGTAGATTAATAGTGAAGACATCAAAACTATGAAATACACATATGGAATCACGTAGTAACCAAAAAAGTGTATATTTGAGATTCTTCAAAGTAGCCACCCTTTGCCTGGATGACAGCTTTGAATTCTCTCAACCAGCTTCATGGGGTAGTTACCTGGAATGCATTTTAATTAACAGGTTAATTTGTGGAATTTATTTCCTTCTTAATGCGTTTGAGCCAATCAGTTGTGTTGTGATAAGGTAGGGGTGGTACAGTGGTTCCTCCTTTAAAAGTTGCGAGCTTACACCGCGGGACTTTGAGATACCCAGCGTCACGGCTTCATTGCTCCAGACCACCGCAGGGGGGAGTTAGAGCACTCATTATGCATTTGGGTCCCAAGGTTTTTATATGACCAATCATATTGAGTGGTTCCAATGATGAATTTGACGTTATGCCACCCGTCGCTGGTGACTTTCTTCAGCAAAGGTGTCTGACAAAAACATTACGGTGGAAGCAAATGTAAGTAATTATAATGAGTCAAGCAAAGAATGTACAATTGAGAGGAATATGTTAATGTTGAGACAAACGATTGTGCATATTTTTTTGTCATAAAGTTAATTTACGAAAATCGCTATTTAGCAAGTATTTTTTCAGTTATATCCAATACCAGGTGTATCAAACTTCATTCTTTGAATGATGCTTTGTCTGCATGTATGTATTACAATTATACACTTCAACGGTGTTTAACACTGCCGCTCCTGGGACATCAATGATTACACATTGTAACTATGCAATATACTAGAAACATGATTTAAGTAAAGGCTGATTTGTAATTAATATATACAGAAGAAAAAAACAGTACACTACACTTCCTATGCATATCTAACTCACTTCATCTGCATTAATCTGAGGAGGTTCTCCCAGCCATGTGGACGATTGAAAACAGGGCAGCAAAGTTTGTTTGTCACCAGAGCGGTTTAGAGCATATTACTATTTGCCTCTGAATAACCAGACCTTCATACAAACTTGCTATGTTTAATTCTTGACACACAACCAAAGGTGCTACCATATCCTAAAAGCACGCCCACAAGCGAGCCACTCAGGTGGAGAATGAAGCGTGGAAGAGGGCGAGGAACGAGATGGGAGTAACAATCCAGGCTAGTTGGTTTGAGACCGGCATAATAATGTAATGAAACAAGCAGGAAGCAGGTTTCAAACCCTCAACATTCTAGCCCGAAGTCCAGCACGTTATTGACTGTGCCCAAATGTATTAATTGGGGTTGGGGCCGATTGTGGCTAGAAACACTTTATCAATTGGAATCTTTAACAAGTGGAAAGGGGGAAAAGTATTAGCTGAACAATTAACTATTCAACCTTTACTAAAGAATTGTCTAATAGCCGAGCTAGGTGTGAACCCCCCCCCCCCCCCCCAACTTGGACTAGGTGTGAAACCCCCCCAACTTGTTATGCTGGTGAATGAGGACCCAAAAGCGACTTAATAGAAACAGAGTCTTTATTCCAGTCTTAAACAAAACACGATACTCCTGGATATTATCTTAGGTAAATCCAAAACAGGAAAACTGAAATCCTCTCGTCAGTAGAGAGGAACGACTGGAGACGCGACCACAGACTGCAGGTCGCTTCGGGAAGGCACAGGCCGTAGCTGACATAGACACCTGCTCACACGCAGCATCTGAAGAAGGCAAAAACACGACAGGGCGGAACAAGGGCACAGAACAGCAAACATCAAACAAGGATCCGACAAGGACAGAAGCGGAAAACAGAGGGAGAAATAGGGCCTCTAATCAGAGGGCAAAATAGGGGACAGGTGTGAAAGAGTAAATGAGGTAGTTAGGAGAATGAGGAACAGCTGGGAGCAGGAACGGAACGATAGAGAGAGAGAGCGAGAGAGGGAAAGAAAGAGGGAAAGAACCTAATAAGACCAGCAGAGGGAAACGAATAGAAGGGAAGCACAGGGACAAGACATGATAATCAATGACAAAACATGACAGTACCCCCCCACTCACCGAGCGCCTCCTGGCGCACTCGAGGAGGAACCCTGGCGGCAACGGAGGAAATCATCAATCAACGAACGGTCCAGCACGTCCCGAGATGGAACCCAACTCCTCTCCTCAGGACCGTAACCCTCCCAATCCACTAAGTACTGGTGACCACGTCCCCGAGAACGCATGTCCATGATCTTCCGTACCTTGTAAATAGGTGCGCCCTCGACAAGGACGGGGGGGGGGAGGGAAGACGAACGGGGGCGCGAAGAAAAGGCTTGACACAGGAGACATGGAAGACAGGGTGGACGCGACGAAGATGTCGCGGAAGAAGCAGTCGCACAGCGACAGGATTGACGACCTGAGAGACACGGAACGGACCAATGAACCGCGGAGTCAACTTGCGAGAAGCTGTCGTAAGGGGAAGGTTACGAGTGGAAAGCCACACTCTCTGACCGCGACAATACCTAGGACTCTTAATCCTACGTTTATTGGCGGCTCTCACAGTCTGCGCCCTGTAACGGCAAAGTGCAGACCTGACCCTCCTCCAGGTGCGCTCACAACGTTGGACAAAAGCCTGAGCGGAGGGAACGCTGGACTCGGCGAGCTGGGACGAGAACAGAGGAGGCTGGTACCCAAGACTACTCTGAAACGGAGATAGCCCGGTAGCAGACGAAGGAAGCGAGTTGTGAGCGTATTCTGCCCAGGGGAGCTGTTCTGCCCAAGACGCAGGGTTTCGAAAAGAAAGGCTGCGTAATATGCGACCAATCGACTGATTGGCCCTTTCTGCTTGACCGTTAGACTGGGGATGAAACCCGGAAGAGAGACTGACGGAAGCACCAATCAAACGACAGAACTCCCTCCAAAACTGTGACGTGAATTGCGGGCCTCTGTCTGAAACGGCGTCTAACGGGAGGCCATGAATTCTGAACACATTCTCAATGATGATTTGTGCCGTCTCCTTAGCGGAAGGAAGCTTAGCGAGGGGAATGAAATGTGCCGCCTTAGAGAACCTATCGACAACCGTAAGAATCACAGTCTTCCCCGCAGACGAAGGCAGACCGGTAATAAAGTCTAAGGCGATGTGAGACCATGGTCGAGAAGGAATGGGAAGCGGTCTGAGACGACCGGCAGGAGGAGAGTTACCTGACTTAGTCTGCGCGCAGTCCGAACAAGCAGCCACGAAACGGCGCGTGTCACGCTCCTGAGTAGGCCACCAAAACCGCTGTCGAATAGAAGCAAGCGTACCCCGAACGCCGGGGTGGCCAGCTAACTTGGCAGAGTGAGCCCACTGAAGAACAGCCAGACGAGTAGAGACAGGAACGAACAGAAGGTTACTAGGACAAGCGCGCGGCGACGCAGTGTGAGTGAGTGCTTGCTTTACCTGTCTCTCAATTCCCCAGACAGTCAACCCGACAACACGCCCTTCAGGGAGAATCCCCTCGGGGTCGGTAGAAGCCACAGAAGAACTAAAGAGACGGGATAAGGCATCAGGCTTGGTGTTCTTATTTCCCGGGCGATAAGAAATCACGAACTCGAAACGAGCGAAAAACAACGCCCAACGAGCTTGACGTGCACCAACGTCAACTACCTTATTACACTTCAGAAAACATTTCAGAGAAATATATGGTGGATAGCTAATGAAAGAGAAAGATCTTGTGAATACAGACAATATTTCAGATTCTTTAAATGTTTTACAGCGAAAACACCACATATATTCATGTTAGCTCACCACCAAATACAAAAAGAGAGACACTTATTTTTCACAGCACCGGTAGCATGCAGCTAGCATGCAGCTAGCATGCAAAGCCAACCTAACTAACCTAGAACTAACCTAAATAACCTAGAAAAAACTCCCTCAGATGACAGTCCTATAACATGTTACACAATAAATCTATGTTTTGTTCAAAAAAAATGCATATTTTAGCTATAAATCAGTTTTACATTACTGCTACCATCATAGCTACAGTAAGAAATCGCACGGCAGTAGCCAGAGAAAACAGACACCAACGTCTACTTCTAATTTCACATCAGAAAAGATTTCAGAAAAATATATGGTGGATAGCTAATGAAAGAGAAAGATCTTGTGAATACAGACAATATTTCCGATTTCTGAAGTGTTTTACAGCGAAAACACAATATATCGTTATATTAGCTTACTACAATAGCTAGCACACAGCAGCATTGATTCTAGTCAAACGCTAGCGATAGCACAGTTCGACAGATATATGAAAAAGCATCCCAAATTGGGTCCTTATCTTTGTTGATTTTCCATCAGAATGTTCTCCAAAGGGTCCTTTGTTCAGAACCGTGTTCATTTGGACCTAGAACGAACGATGTCCCTGTTGAATTAGCATGACACACTGGCCATGCCATGCTAACCTCTCCGTCTTGACAAAATTCTTGCGTCGCATCACGTCTAAAGTCCAGAATAAATTTCAATAATATAATTAAAGTATATTGAAAAAACATACTTTAGGATGATTTTGTGACATGTATCAAAGAAAATCGAAGCTGGAGGTCATATTCACCTATAACGAGTGTTTTCCAGGAGCGCGGTCCAGTTCCTACTTCGCGCCCAGAAAAAATTATAAAGTGCGCACTTATCACTCAAAGAGGTTCCTTTCAGTCCCTGACAGAGATAATCAAGTCCTTTTTTCTCTCACTTCCGCATGACAACCAGGGGAAGATGTGTGACGTGTTTGTACAGTCCCAAGTGCCAAGGCCTTTTATAGAGAGTATCTTGAAGAGAGACATAGCTTCTTGGAAAATTCACTTTTTCCAGAAAATGGGCTGTAAAAAGAGTTATGTTTCACTTAGAGAAATAATTAAACCTGTTTTAGAAACTAGAAGGTGTTTTATATCCAAAGGTAATAAATAATATGCATATTGTACGAGCAAGAATTGAGTACGAGGCCGTTTGAAATGGGCACCTTTTTTCTGGCTACTCAATAATTTCCCTTGCAGCCATAAGAGGTTAAGTCGTTTGGCAGAACGGATGTACTCAAGGTTCTTATGGTCAGTCCAAACGACAAAAGGGACGGTCGCCCCCTCCAACCACTGTCGCCATTCGCCTATGGCTAAGCGGATGGCGAGCAGTTCGCGGTTACCCACATCATAGTTGCGTTCCGATGGCGACAGGCGATGAGAAAAATAAGCGCAAGGATGGACCTTATCGTCAGAATGGAAGCGCTGGGACAAAATGGCTCCCACGCCCACCTCTGAAGCGTCAACCTCGACAATGAATTGTTTAGTGACGTCAGGAGTAACAAGGATAGGAGCGGATGTAAAACGCTTCTTGAGGAGATCAAAAGCTCCCTGGGTGGAACCGGACCACTTAAAGCACGTCTTGACAGAAGTCAGAGCTGTGAGAGGGGCAGCCACTTGACCGAAATTACGAATGAAACGCCGATAGAAATTAGCGAAACCGAGAAAGCGCTGCAACTCGACACGTGACTTAGGAACGGGCCAATCGCTGACAGCCTGGACCTTAGCGGGGTCCATCTGAATGCCTTCAGCGGAAATAACAGAACCGAGAAATGTGACAGAGGAGACATGAAAGGCGCACTTCTCAGCCTTCACGTAGAGACAATTCTCTAAAAGGCGCTGGAGTACACGTCGAACGTGCTGAACATGAATCTCGAGTGACGGTGAAAAAATCATGATATCGTCAATGTAAACGAAAACAAAGATGTTCAGCATGTCTCTCAGTACATCATTAACTAATGCCTGAAAGACAGCTGGAGCATTAGCGAGACCGAACGGCAGAACCCGGTATTCAAAATGCCCTAACGGAGTGTTAAACGCCGTTTTCCACTCGTCCCCCTCTCTGATGCGCACGAGATGGTAAGCGTTACGAAGGTCCAACTTAGTAAAGAACCTGGCTCCCTGCAGAATCTCGAAGGCTGACGACATAAGGGGAAGCGGATAACGATTCTTAACCGTTATGTCATTCAGCCCTCGATAATCCACGCAGGGGCGCAGAGTACCGTCCTTCTTCTTAACAAAAAAAAACCCCGCTCCGGCGGGAGAGGAAGAAGGCACCACGGTACCGGCGTCGAGAGAAACAGACAGATAATCCTCGAGAGCCTTACGTTCGGGAGCCGACAGAGAGTATAGTCTACCCCGAGGGGGAGTGGTCCCCGGAAGGAGATCAATACAACAATCATACGACCGGTGAGGAGGAAGAGAGTTGGCTCTGGACCGACTGAAGACCGTGCGCAGATCATGATATTCCTCCGGCACTCCTGTCAAATCACCAGGTTCCTCCTGAGAAGAGGGGACAGAAGAAACAGGAGGGATAGCAGACATTAAACACTTCACATGACAAGAAACGTTCCAGGATAGGATAGAATTACTAGACCAATTAATAGAAGGATTATGACATACTAGCCAGGGATGACCCAAAACAACAGGTGTAAAAGGTGAACGAAAAATCAAAAAGGAAATGGTCTCACTGTGGTTACCAGATATTGTGAGGGTTAAAGGTAGTGTCTCACATCTGATACTGGGGAGAAGACTACCATCTAAGGCGAACATGGGCGTGGGCTTCCCTAACTGTCTGAGAGGAATGTCATGTTTCCGAGCCCATGCTTCGTCCATAAAACAACCCTCAGCCCCAGAGTCTATCAAGGCACTGCAGGAAGCAGCCGAACCGGTCCAGCGTAGATGGACCGACAAGGTAGTACAGGATCTTGATGGAGAGACCTGAGTAGTAGCGCTCACCAGTAGCCCTCCGCTTACTGATGAGCTCTGGCTTTTACTGGACATGACATGACAAAATGTCCAGCAGAACCGCAATAGAGGCAAAGGCGGTTGGTGATTCTCCGTTCCCTCTCCTTAGTCGAGATGCGAATACCTCCCAGCTGCATGGGCTCAGTCTCTGAGCCGGTGGGAGGAGATGGTTGAGATGCGGAGAGGGGGAACACCGTTAACGCGAGCTCTCTTCCACGAGCTCGGTGACGAAGATCTACCCGTCGTTCTATGCGGATGGCGAGTGCAATCAAAGAGTCCACGCTGGAAGGAACCTCCCGGGAGAGAATCTCATCCTTAACCTCAGCGTGGAGTCCCTCCAGAAAACGAGCGAGCAACGCCGGCTCGTTCCAGTCACTGGAGGCAGCAAGAGTGCGAAACTCTATAGAGTAATCCGTTATGGATCGATCACCTTGACATAGGGAAGCCAGGGCCCTGGAAGCCTCCTTCCCAAAAACTGAACGATAAAAAACCCGTATCATCTCCTCTTTAAAGTTCTGATAATCGTTAGAACACTCAGCCCTTGCCTCCCAGATAGCTGTGCCCCACTCCCGAGCCCGACCAGTAAGGAGTGATATGACGTAAGCGATCCGAGCTCTCTCTCTTGAGTATGTGTTGGGCTGGAGAGAGAACACAATATCACACTGGGTGAGAAAGGAGCGACACTCAGTGGGCTGCCCAGAGTAACATGGTGGGTTATTAACCCTAGGTTCCGGAGACTCGGAAGACCAGGAAGTAGCTGGTGGCACGAGACGAAGACTCTGAAACTGTCCTGAGAGGTCGGAGACCTGAGCGGCCAGGGTCTCAACGGCATGACGAGCAGCAGACAATTCCTGCTCGTGTCTGCCGAGCATTGCTCCCTGGAACTCGACGGCAGTGTTGCGAGAATCCGTAGTCGCTGGGTCCATTCTTGGTCGGATCCTTCTGTTATGCTGGTGAATGAGGACCCAAAAGTGACTTAATAGAAACAGAGTCTTTATTCCAGTCTTAAACAAAACACGATACTCCTGGATATTATCTTAGGTAAATCCAAAACAGGAAAACTGAAATCCTCTCGTCAGTAGAGAGGAACGACTGGAGACGCGACCACAGACTGCAGGTCGCTTCGGGAAGGCACAGGCCGTAGCTGACATAGACACCTGCTCACACGCAGCATCTGAAGAAGGCAAAAACACGACAGGGCGGAACAAGGGCACAGAACAGCAAACATCAAACAAGGATCCGACAAGGACAGAAGCGGAAAACAGAGGGAGAAATAGGGACTCTAATCAGAGGGCAAAATAGGGGACAGGTGTGAAAGAGTAAATGAGGTAGTTAGGAGAATGAGGAACAGCTGGGAGCAGGAACGGAACGATAGAGAGAGAGAGCGAGAGAGGGAAAGAAAGAGGGAAAGAACCTAATAAGACCAGCAGAGGGAAACGAATAGAAGGGAAGCACAGGGACAAGACATGATAATCAATGACAAAACATGACACAACTTGCAACACATCCTTTGTATCTACCTCTCCACATCTACGTACACACGTATCTACATACACACAGTTAATGTTCTGAAAAAAAATATATATATATACAGTTGAAGTCAGAAGTTTACATACACCTTAGACAAATACATTTAAACACAGTTTTTCACAATTCCTGACATTTAATCCTAGTAAAAATGCCCTGTCTTAGGTCAGTTAGGATCACCACTTTATTTTAAGAATGTGAAATGTCAGAATAATAGTAGAGAGAGTGATTTATTTCAGCTTGTATTTCTTTCATCACATTCCCAGTGGGTCGGAAGTTTACATACACTCAATTAGTATTTGGTAGCATTGACTTTAAATAGTTTAACTTGGGTCAAACGTTTCAGGTAGCCTTCCACAAGCTTCCCACAATAAATTGGGAGAATTTTGGCCCATTCCTCCTGACAGAGCTGGTGTAACTGAGTCAGGTTTGTAGGCCTCCTTGCTCGCACACACTTTTTCAGTTCTGCCCACAAATTTTCTATAGGATTGAGGTCAGGGCTTTGTGATGGCCACTCCAATACCTTGACTTGTTGTCCTTAAGGCATTTTGCCACAACTTTGGAAGTATGCTTGGGGTCATTGTCCATTTGGAAGACCCATTTGCGACCAAGCTTGAACTTCCTGACTGATGTCTTGAGATGTTGCTTCAATATATCCACACAATTTTCCTACCCCATGATGCCATCTATTTTGTGAAGTGCACCAGTCCCTCCTGCAGCAAAGCACCCCCACAACATGATGCTGCCACCCCTGTGCTTCACGTTTGGGATGGTGTTCTTCGGTTTGCAAGCTTCCCACTTGCCAAACAGTTATATTTTTGTTTCATCAGACCAGAGAATATTTCTTCAAAAAGTACGACCTTTGTCCCCATGTGTAGTTGCAAACCGTAGTCTGGCTTTTTTATGGCGGTTTTGGAGCAGTGGCTTCTTCTTTGCTGAGAGGCTTTTCAGGTTATGTCGATATAGGACTCGTTTTACTGTGGATATAGATACTTTTGTACCTGTTTCCTCCAGCATCTCCACAAGGTCCTTTGCTGTTGTTCTGGGATTGATTTGCACTTTTCGCACCGAAGTACGTTCATCTCTAGGAGACAGAACGCGTCTCCTTCCTGAGTGGTATGACGGCTGCGTGGTCCCATGGTGTTTATACTTGCGTACTATTGTTTGTACAGATCAACGTGGTACCTTCAGGCGTTTGGAAATTGCTACCCAGGGTGAACCAGACTTGTGGAGGTCTACAAATTTTTTCTGAGGTCTTGGCTGATTTCTTTAGATTTCCCCATGATGTCAAGCAAAGAGGCACTGAGTTTGAAGGTAGGCCTTGAAATATATCCACAAGTACACCGCCAATTGACTCAAATGATGTCAATTAGCCTATCAGAAGCTTCTAAAGCCATGACATAATTTTCTGGAATTTTCCAAGCTGTTTAAAGGCACAGTCAACTTAGTGTATGTAAACTTCTGACCTACTGGAATTGTGATACAGTGAGTTATAAGTGAAATAATCTGTCTGTAAACAATTGTTGGAAAAATTACTTGTGTCATGCACAAGTAGATGTCCTAACCAACTTGCCAAAACTTTAGTTTGTTAACAAGAAATGTGTGGAGTGGTTGAAAACCGAGTTTTAATGACTCCAACCTAAGTGTATGCAAAGTTCCGACTTCAACTGTACAGTCATGGCCAAAAGTTTTGAGAATGACACAAATATTAGTTACAACAAGGTTTGCTGCCTCAGTGTCTTTAGATATTTTTGTCAGATGTTACTATGGAATACTGAAGTATAATTACAAGCATTTCATAAGTGTCAAAGGCTTTTATTGACAATTACATAAAGTTGATGCAAAGACTCAATATTTGCAGTGTTGACCCTTCTTTTTCAAGACCTCTGCAATCTGCCCTGGCATGCTGTCAATTAACTTCTGGGCCACATCCTGACTGATGGCAGCCCATTCTTGCATAATCAATGCTTGGAGTTTGTCAGAATTTGTGGGTTTTTTTTTGTCCACCCGCCTCTTGAGGATTGACCACAAGTTCTCAATAGGATTAAGGTCTGGGGAGTTTCCTGGCCATGGACCCCAAATATCGATGTTTTGTTCCCCGAGCCACTTAGTTATCACTTTTGCCTTATGGCAAGGTGCTCCATAATGCTGGAAAAGGCATTGTTTGTCACCAAACTGTTCCTGGATGGTTGGGAGAAGTTGCTCTCGGAGGATATGTTGGTACCATTCTTTATTCATGGCGGTGTTCTTAGGCAAAATTGTGAGTGAGCCCACTCCCTTGGCTGAGAAGCAAACCCACACATGAATGGTCTCAGGATGCTTTACTGTTGGCATGACACCGGACTGATGGTAGCGCTCACCTTGTCTTTTCCTGACAAGCTTTTTTCAGGATGCCCCAAACAATCAGAAAAGGGATTCATCAGAGAAAATGACTTTACCTCAGTCCTCAGCAGTCCAATCCCTGTACCTTTTGCAGAATATCAGTCTGACCCTCATGTTTTTCCTGGAGAGAAGTGTCTTCTTTGCTGCCCTTCTTGACACCAGGCCATCCTCCAAAAGTATTCGCCTCACTGTGCGTGCAGATGCACTCACACATGCCTGCTGCCATTCTTGAGCAAGCTCTGTACTGGTGGTGCCCCGATCCCGCAGATGAATCAACTTTAGGAGACTGTCCTGGCGCTTGCTGGACTTTCTTGGGCGCCCTGAAGCCTTCTTCACAACAATTGAACCGCTCTCCTTGAAGTTCTTGATGATCCGATAAACGGTTGATTTAGGTGCAATCTTACTGGCAGCAATATCCTTACCTGTGAGGCCCTTTTTGTGCAAAGCAATGATGACGGCACGTGTTTCCTTGCAGGTAACCGTGGTTGACAGAGGAAGAACAATGATTCCAAGCACCACCCTCCTTTTGAAGCTTCCAGTCTGTTATTTGAACTCAATCAGCATGACAGAGTGATCTCCGGCCTTGTCCTCGTCAACACTCACACCTGTGTTAACGAGAGAATCACTGACATGATGTCAGCTGGTCCTTTTGTGGTAGGGCTGAAATGCAGTGGAAATGTTTTTTTGGGATTCAGTTAATTTGCATGGCAAAGAGGGACTTTGCAATTAATTGCAATTCATCTGATCACTCTTCATAACATTCTGGAGTATATGCAAACTGGCATCATACAAATTGAGGCAGCAGACTCTGTAAAAATGTATATTTGTGTCATTCTCAAAACTTTTGGCCACGACTGTATATATTGGTCATGGCTCCCGAGTGGTGCAGCGGTCTAAGGCACTGCATCTCAGTGCAAGAGGCATTACTACAGTCCCTGGTTCGAGTACAGGCTGTATCACATCTGACCGTGATTGGGAGTGCCATAGGGCGGTGTACAATTGGCCCAGGGTAAATCCGGGGTAGGCCGTGATTGTAAATAAGAATTTGTTCTTACCTGACTTGCCTAGTTAAATAAAGGTTAAATTTAAAAAACAACTGGCGGCAACCGCAGCGCAATCAATAGGAGGTGAACAGTGGCTGGTGCTGAAAATATAGCTAACATGCTGACCAGACCGGACACGTCGCGTGCGCGAGCGTCACAAAATAAATTTAGAAATCAATGTTATTCAATTATTGCACCCACACTGCTCGCGTCCGCCAAGGAGCGTCTGCGATGCCAAGGGCTAAAATAGAACTACTTTCTATTTCTGACGCAGATCGCGTTGGAAGTCCTGCCTCTCCCATCTCCTCATTGGTTATACCCACGTGGGTGATCGAAAGACGAGCTGTTTTGCCGGTTGTCATGGTAATACTATGAAAGTGTAGATGCGATCACTATATAAGTTCAAAGATGAAAAAGCCTGGAAGGAGGAGAGATGACTAGAAACGATTCGGTTGGCCCTTTTATGTGTGGATTAATTGTCGGAGTAGAGGACCTTGTGCATTTCAGGTAAAATAACAACTCAATGTTTATATCCCAGGACAAATTAGCTAGCAACAGCAAGCTAGCTAAATAGGACAAATTAGCTAGCAAATGCAAGCTAACTAGCTAAATTGCCATACATGTTTAATGCTTTTCGACCTGTACCCAAATTAATGTAATTGTTTCAGAGTTTGTTTTGATATTTTAACCTGCGTGTCGTGATCGCGTTTGGTGTAGGGGGACAAAATACATTTATGTACGATGGCGCACGTGCGCAGCCGGTTTGGGTTCAGTGTAACTTGTTATGCAAGTGTTGCACACCAACAGATGGAGAAAACCTACACCAGTCGAGCTATTCATTTCAACAATAATCTTCATTTTAATTTGACTTTACAAACAACAAGAGGGCTTAATTGGAGTCTATTTCTTCGGAGCCTAGACCTATACAACATAACTTAACTGGCTGAGGTAGGCTATGAGGCTGAACAGCCTAATTTTTTTATTAGGCCTACTTACAATTGCAACTGGTCAAAAATGTAGCATCCTACATAAAACAATCATTTAAAGAAAAAAAGTCGGCACGTTCGAACTAAAACATGGTAACTAATAATGAAAAGCGCACATTTGTAAATCCCTAACTCAAAGTAATTGGACAGGTAGATACAAATTATTTGTGACATTGTGGTTACAATAAAGAATGTAAACAAGATGCTGTGTTTTTATTTACAGTAGTGATGGACAACTGGAGGCATTTTGAAAACAGGTTTTCAAACACTTGTTTTTCACAAGTCTACTGTAGTATTGTAGCAGGTGTAGCCCATCATACAAATGTTTCCTATTAGCAGAACAATATACTTTTTTATAGCCCGGCTACTGTAGTGAAAATCCTTTAACTTGCAATGTATTCGATGCTAAAGTACTCTAAAGTGTTACATTTCTAACTCAAAACAGCAGTACAGTATTTCTTCATCAACATCTTTATGCTTTCGTTAATAAAATAACGAGAAAAAATACATTCAAATGCGGATGTTTATTTAAACTACATTTTATTGTTGTATTGTCAATTTCTCTAGCCAAAACATCTTGATGGCCTTGACCAGTTCATCTTTGCTTGTCGGCTTGGCAGAGTTATGGATGAATGTGTTCAGTTGATGCCAAACAAGTTTGATCGGGTTTAAATCAGGAGACCTACATGTAGAGCTGAACAAAAATATTTTTAGATATACTGTAGGCCTACCGTAGGTGTTGTAGGTCTTTTTTTAATTATTTTTTATTTAACCTTTATTTTACTACATAAAGGTCTACTTACTCTGCTGGCGTCTTGACCCAGTTTATGCCATCATTTGCAATGCAAACCCGGACGGCAGTGTGTTTTGGGTCATTGCCTGCTTTTGGAGAAGAAAAAATACATTTAGCCTAACAGTCAACATTAGGTACAATAATAGAAATATACATGTAAATAGGCCTAAACGTAACAAAATATTGCTATAATCCTACCTTGAAAGAAATGATGTGGTCCCAGAAAAACCTCTCTGACATAGGGTCCAGCATATCTCTTGATGATTTCTTCCTCAAAGAAATCTCGAGCCATGATACCTGAAAAAGGAGGCAAGAGTGAATTATTGTGGAACACATAACAGTTCAAGAGGTGGAGGCTACAATATTTTATGTACCTTTTGCTTTGTAAATAGCCAAACTTACCATAAAAAAATCTAATATGGGCCTCATCCCTGGCGAGAAATTGCCCCCAACACATGGAGTTTGAGCGGATGCTTGGGACTCGGCTTGCTTGATCTTCTTCCTTTTTTTCTGTAGCAATTTTGAGTAAATTGCTCAAGGGCCACGGTTGATTCGTCTGTGAAGATGACGTCATTGAATGTCTCGCCAGCTTTGATCCATGCCTGGGCCTGCATGACACAAAGTTCTTTGTTTGTAAGAGGAATGAGTACTTGAGGTCACCGAGAAAGTCTGGACATGGCCTACTCTCCCTTATGTAAGGAATTAGACAATTTCCCATGTTTACTACAGTATGTAGTGTAGGCTATGTTTACTTGTCAGACTGCACAGTAGCCTAATAAACAATTGCAGGTGGCTTATATCTTCTAAATGCTTTAAATGCTTTATTATCCAAATGTAAAAGCATATACTGTACAGTACTGTATTTCTTCATCAGCATCTTTATGCTTTCGTTAATAAAATAATGATACAAATACTCTTTCAAAATGCTGATGTTTATTTAGTTATGGACCCATAACAAATTACTATGGGAATAAATATCACTGAATTACAGAAATATTGGAACAAAGTTGTCTAATGAAGGTAAACAAATTGTTGCTTACTGGAAAATACTCTTTCAAACACACGGTCACGTTGTACATTATGGCTATTAGCAGGGCTATATTTTGGCCTTTATAAACATTAATTTGATCTTTATTCAGATTACAATACTCACTATCATTTTTTTGAAAACGAAATAATCTCCAAAATATCGTTATATATGGCCTTCCCGCTGTGGACGTCTATTTCAGCATCGTTTCGCGCTGCTCTGAGACAAGCTTGGAGAAACGAAAATGTTCAATTATATTCCATGATATTCTTAAGATATATGTGTTGACTAAATATAAGCAAGTGATGTCTGCTAAATAATCAAGTTAGGTTTCTCTGGAAATAAATAATTCTAAATAACAAACTGGCTTTATTTACAAATTGGTGAGAATGTCCTATGTTCAAGAATTG
Source organism: Salvelinus alpinus (assembly GCF_045679555.1). NCBI lineage: Eukaryota > Metazoa > Chordata > Actinopteri > Salmoniformes > Salmonidae > Salvelinus > Salvelinus alpinus. Next base: position 97,864,152 of record NC_092086.1, on the reverse strand, counting down.
CCTTTTTCTCGCTCACTCTAGGTTAAATGAAAACGAAATCTCCAAAATATCGTTACTTTTTAAACAAAGCGAATGTTATTATTATAAATTAATTTAGAATTATATAAAAGCCCCTTAGATATTCATTTAGAATCCTCGGCGGAGAGCAACGTCATTGATTTATTTTTATTTTTAGATGTACTGTAGACCTACCATAGGCTAAATGAGTCTCATTAGTGTTGAGTAATGTGCTGTTAAAAGTGGTGTAGGTCTTATTTATTTAAAGAGCATATTGAAGTTAGAAGCAATAAGATTTGAAGCAAAAGCCTACAACTATTTTAGCACCGTTTCGCGCTGCTCTGAGACAAGCATGGGGACTGGTCTTGATAAATCAATGAGATTTTTATTTTCACTTAATCTCCGTTTGGGTAATGGTTAGACTAGAATTAAAAAATTACAGAAATGTTAAGCTCTTAGTGTAACCTTTATTTAATTAGGCAAGCCAGTTAAGAACAAATTCTTATTTACAAGGACAGCCTACTCCTTCCTCCCCATCGGGGAATTGAACCCCGGTTTCCTGCGTGCCCTGCCCGCACGACACAGGGATTCTTTAGCTAAATAGCTCAGTACTGTACTGCTGACCATTACGTTGTACAGCACCATATTTTCCATTCCATCCTAACTGGAACCTAGAGGGTTTTTCGTTTTTCTTGGAATAGAAACACCATAATAATAATCAAATTAATTAAGGAAGTACCAGTCAAAAGTTTGGACACACCTACTCATTCCAGGATTTTTCTTTATTTTTTTACTATTTTCTACATTGTAGAATAATAGTGAAGACATCACAACTATGAAATAACACATATGGAATTAGTTAAGAACAAATTCTTATTTACAAGGACAGCCTACTCCTTCCTCCGCATCGGGGAATTTAATCCTGGTCTCCCGCGTGCCCTAATTCTCTAATACAGACATGGCCTGCTCTCCCTTATGTAAGGAATTAGGCACTTTCCCATGTTTACTACATTATGTATTGTAGGCTATGTTTACTTGTCAGAGTGCACAGTTACCTAATAAACAAATGCAGGTGGATTATATCTTCAAAATGCTTTATTATCCAAATGTAAAAGCATAACGAATTACTATAGGAATAAATATCACTGATTTACAGAAATATTGGAACAAAGTTGTCTAATGAAGGCAAAACATGTAGAATCCTCTAATCCTCTTATGCTGTAGCCTACTCCGGACCTTCACATTGTTCAGCGCCATATTTTCCATTCCATCCCAATGGAAACCCTGAGAGTTTTGTTTTTCGTTTTTCTCGGAATAGAATTTCTTTAATAAAATGAATTAAGCCAAATTTCTTAAAATCAATCCCATATACTATGTTATTACAAAAAAGGGTTGAAATTCTCTGGTAATGCCAATATGGAAGACTATCAAATGCTTCTCCAAGTTGCCCTCTGGTGGTCAAACTACCACTAAATCGCATTAACAGAAAAATGGCTGACAATTAAATAACGTGCCACAGACTGCTGCAGCAGCCCACAACTTTTAAAGGAGGAATCACTGTATACAGAATATAGCACTATTTGGTAAAATACCAAGTCCATATTATGGCAAGAACATCTCAAATAAGCAAAGAGAAACGACAGTCCATCATTACTTTAAGACATGAAGGTCAGTCAATGTGGAACATTTCAAGAACTTCGAAAGTTTCAAGTGTAGTTACAAAAACCATCAAGCACTATAATGAAACTGGCTCTCATGAGGACCGCCACTGGAAAAGAAGAACCAGAGTTACCTCTGCTGCAGAGGATAAGTTCATTAGAATTACCAGCCTCAGAAATTGCAGCCCAAATAAATACTTCACAGAGTTCAAGTAACAGACACATCTCAACATCAACTGTTCAGAGAAGACTGTGTGAATCAGGCCTTCATGGTTGAATTGCTGCAAAGAAACCAATACTAAAGGACACCAATAATAAGAAGAGAATTGCTTGGGCCAAGAAACACGAGAAATGGACATTAGACCGGTGGAAATCTGTCCTTTGGTCTGATATGTCCAAATGTTTTATTTTTTGTTCTCTTTGTGAGACGAAGAGTGGGTGAACGGATGATCTCCGCATGTGTGGTTCCCACCTAGAAGCAAGGAGGAGGAGGTGTGATGGTGTGGGTGTGCTTTGCTAGTGACACTGTCAGTGATTTATTTAGGATTCAAGGCACACTTAACCAGCATGGCTACCACAGCATTCTGCAGCGATACGCCTTTCCATCTGGTTTGAGCTTAGTGAGACTATCATTTGTTTTTCAACAGGAGAATGACCCAAAACACAACTCCAGGCTGTGTAAGGGCTATTTGACCAAGATGGAGAGTGATGGAGTACGGCATCAGATGACCTGGCCTCCACAATCACCCGGTCTCAACCCAAATGAGATGGTTTGGGAAAAATTGGACCGCAGAGTGAAGAAAAAACCGCCAAAAAGTGCTCAGCATATGTGGGAACTCCTTCAAGACTGTTAAAGCATTCCAGGTGAAGCTGGTTGAGAGAATGCCAATAGTGTGCAAAGCTGTCAAGACAAATTCCACTTTGTAGAATCTAAAATCTAAATTATATTTTGATTTATTTAACACTGTTTTGGTTACTACATGACTCCATATGTGTTATTTCATAGTTTTGATGCCTTCACTATTACTCTACAATGTAGAACATAGTAAAAAAAAGAAAAACCCTTGAATGAGTAGGTGTGTCCAAGCTTTGACTGGTACTATATATAGTGGGGAGAACAAGTATTTGATACACTGCCGATTTTTCAGGTTTTCCTACTTACAAAGCATGTAGAGGTCTGTAGGTACACTTCAACTGTGAGAGACGGAATCTAAAAAAAAAATCCAGAAAATCACATTGTATGATTTTTAAGTAATTCATTTGCATTTTATTGCACTGTATATATAGATAGATATCGAGAGAGATTTTCTTCCCTTTATTAGTGTCTGAAAAAAGCCTTTGTTTTCTGAAACAGTCAAATTACGTAAGCTCTATACACAGAAACTCTTGCTTATCACTATATTCTCTTGATCTCAAAAGAAGGGGAAAAGGGTGAAGTTGATATTGTTGTTGGAAGAATTCATGGAAGTTATACCCCCCCTCCTTCTGCTTCCCTCTCTCACCAGCCATCTGTGGGGGAGAGGTGAACAGGGACAATGGCCAGATCCAGTCACCCAACTACCCTGACGACTACCGACCCAACAAAGTGTGCGTGTGGAAGGTCACAGTAGCACAGGATTTCCATGTGGGCCTCTCCTTCCAGTCATTTGAGGTAAAGGCTGTGAGGCGGGAAGTGGAATGTAATTTTCACTCAATCCTGTACGAGACACCCAGACACTGCTGAGCAGGAGGAATAATCAGCATTCAATCTGGGATGACAGCAGCCCATGCAGCACATCCTCTTACTGCCAATCGTATAGTCCAGACACTTGGAGATGTAGGATGTGATGGTGTAGGATGTGATGGAGACTTCTTCTTCATCACTTACAGGAGGATACTGCTAAGTCGAAATAATCATATTTAAAACCGACATAGCAGAGATGTGAATTTGTAGGACAGTTGGGCATCCTGTGTCAACATCCTCCCCAATGTTCCTTGCCTTATCTCTACCATAGATTGAGAGGCATGACAGCTGTGCCTATGACTACCTGGAAGTGAGAGATGGGAACTCAGAGAGCAGTCCACTGCTGGGCCACTTCTGTGGCCATGACAAACCAGACGACATCAAGACCAGCTCCAACCAGCTTTGGATGAAATTTGTGTCTGATGGATCAGTGAACAAGGCTGGATTTGCTGCCACCTTCTTCAAAGGTCAGATGTCAAGAATAGTGTCCATCCGTGATTAATGTTTATGATGACACAGGATTGGGTAATATTTTGCACAAAAATCCTTTGTAAAATGTGGTACCAGGAAAGAATATGTGTGGTAATATAGGAGTTCACGTTCACATCTGTGCAGTCATCTTCTGATTATTAAACTGTATCCCAGGCCTTCACATTTATATTAACATTGACTTGACAAATTGCTGTTACATTTTGGGCTGCATCATTATTATTTTGAAAATGTTCCAAGGTATGCTACTTGTTATTCCTTCATGGGATGCCATGACCTTTGGGTGAGATGAAGTATATAAATGGAGTATATGATGAACTCTTTATTTCTGTGGACTGAAAATATAAAGGGAAGGATGTAGAATTTATGGTTTCCTAGAATGCTTTGCTAAATGTTCTCGTTCTTCTTTCATCATGGCATATTACAACAACGTCTGTACTTGGAAGAGGTCGACTATGATGAACATACAAAGGGAGGGAAGTGGAAGTAGTTATACAATGTGCAGTAGAACTGATGGTTCCTTTCTTCTTCTTAATTGCATATCACAACGGCGTCTGTGGGTGGTAGAGATGGACGAGTGTTGTAAGCCTGATAATGGGCGCTGTGAGCAGCGCTGTGTGAATACCCTGGGCAGCTACCGATGTGCCTGTGACCCTGGCTTTGAGCTCGCCTCAGACAGACGCAGCTGTGAGGGTGAGTGCAGGGGGTTATTACTTATCCATCTCCTGAAAACACCAATGTAGAATGAATCACACAACTTCACCATCCCACTCACTGGACAGTCTCAAGGTAACAGACAACTCAATCCACAGTCTCACATCACAAAATATTCATCTTTGCTATTGTCATAATTGATTAATGAGCTTCTCAGGAGAAAAATATCCCAATATTGACACTAGTGTAGCTGAGAAGCACTCATCAGTCCCTGTCTTCTAACTAAATGTTGATATTCTTTATCACTTGGACATCAATGTGCCAGATGCTTACTGTGGAGCATAAGTCATCGTTGGAGGATGGAGAAATTGTGCCCATTGTATGCAGAATAGTGCATAGTACTGTATGTCTTCATCCTCTGTAGGCTACATTTTTATACTCAGTGTCTTCTGCCACCTCAACAATGGTTTAATCATCCTTTATCGGAGGAAAGTGTGTTTTTATTACAGTCAGACCACTTCATCACTGGTCTATTAAGAACAAGGAGCCGCTAAATGCATTTTGAACAAGCTAGGATACATGCAAAGAGTCTTTTCACACATTTCAGAGCAACAAGACCTGTACATTTTGAAAAGCACTCCATCAAGCTTTAATGGGCATCTGAGCCCATATGGAAAAGTTATGTATGGCAAAAAAGGTATATGTATATTACTTATGTTTTATGGGCATATATGGTGGAAACATATATGCCAATATATGCTTATTTATATATCCACACATAAGTACATATACAGTGCCTTCGGAAAGTATTCAGACCCCTTGACTTTTTCCACATTTTGTTACATTACAGCCTTATTCTAAAATGGTTTAAGTTAAACATTTTCCTCAGCAATCTACACACAATACCCAATAATGACAAAGTGAAAACAGGTTTTTATAATTTTTTGCAAATGTGTTACAAAAAAAAGAAAAAATGTATTTACATAAGTATTCAGACCCTTTGCTATGAGACTTGAAATTGAGCTCAGGTGCATCCTGTTTCCATTGATCATCCTTGAGATGTTTCTACAACTTGATTGGAGTCCACCTGTGGTAAATTAAATTGATTGGACATGATCTGGAAAGGCACACACCTGTCTATATAAGGTCCCACAGTTGACAGTGCATGTCAGAGCAAAAACCAAGCCATGAGGTCGAAGAAATTGTCCGTAGAGCTCCGAGGCACAGATCTGGGGAAGGGTACCAAAAAATGTCTGCAGCATTGAAGGTCCCCAAGACTACAGTGGCCTCCATCATTCTTAAATGGAAGAAGTTTGGAATCACCAAGACTCTTCCTAGAGCTGGCCTCCCGGCCAAACTGAGCAATCGGGGAGAAGGGCCTTGGTCAGGGAGGTGACCAAGAACCCAATGGTCACTCTGACAAAGCTCTAGAGTTCCTCTGTGGAGATGGGATAACCTTCTTGAAGGACAACCATCTCTACAGCATTCCACCAATCAGGCCTTTATGGTAGTGGTCAGATGGTAGCCCCTTCTCAGTAAAAGGCACGCTCAGAGTTTTCCAAAAGGCACCTAAAGACTCTCACACCATGAGAAACAAGATTCTCCGGTCTGATGAAACCAATAATAAACTCTTTGGTCTGAATGCCAAGCGTCATGTCTGGAGGAAACCTGGCACCATCCTTACGGTGAAGCATGGTGGTGGCAGCATCATGCTGCGGGGATGTTTTTCAGCGGCAGGAACTGGGAGACTAGTCACGATCGAGGCAAAGATAAATTGAGCAAAGTACAGATATCATTGATGAAACCTGCTCAGGACCTCAGACTGGGGTGAAGTTTCACCTTCCAACAGGACAACGACCCTAAGCACACAGCCAAGACAACGCAGGAGTGGGACAAGTCTCTGAATACCATTGAGTGGCCCAGCCAGATCCCAGACTTGAAACAGATCGAACATCTCTGGAGAGACCTGAAAATAGCTGTGCAGAAACACTCCCCATCCAACCTTACAGAGCTTGAGAGGATCTGCAGAGAGGAATGAGAGAAACTCCCCAAAGACAGGTGTGCCAAGCTTGTAGCATCATATCCAAGAAGACTTGAGGCTGTAATCGCTGCCAAAGGTGCTTCAACAAAGTACTGAGTAAAGGGTCTGAATACTTATGTAAATGTGATTTTTCAGTTTTCTAAAAACCTGTTGTTGCTATGTCATTATGGGGTATTGTGGTTAGATTGATAAGGAAAATAAATATTTGTATCAATTTTAGAACAAGGTTGTAACGTAACAATATGTGTAAAAAGTGAAGGGGTCTGAATACTTTCTGAATGCACTGTAAGTACATATGTCACATAAGTTGAAATACAGTATACAATAATTGCCATTTTCATAAATCTGACATTGCCTTGACTGGTACTGTATTTGCATGTATGTATAATACTTATAAGTTCATATGTGTGACACATGTAGTATTCAAATTGTTATTACATATATGTCACAATACATGTTAACAATATGTGTTAATATGTTACGGGAGCATTATTTCAGTGATATTTTTAGTCATGGTAATAAAACATTAGAACAAACGACACAAAACACAAACGTAATTTAATCCTATAAATGTTTTTCTCACATCGCTTCTCAATTCAGCTATTTTACAGTTTTAAGCTGTTCACACTTGTCCCTTTGTTGCACCTGGGAAACGCTTCATGGCAGCATCTGTGGGAGGAAAGAAACAAATAGAAGATAAAGAGCACAGAACAGCTAGGCGTTGGGTTTGGGGTCATAGAATGCAATAAAAAAATATTAAAAAGGAAAAAAACAATGTGAAAAGCGTATCAGATTCAAATCAAATTTTCAAATCAAATGTATTTATATAGCCCTTCTTACGTCAGCTGATATCTCAAAGTGCTGAACAGAAACCCAGCCTAAAACCCCAAACAGCAAGCAATGCAGGTGTAGAAGCACGGTGACTAGGAAAAACTCCCTAGAAAGGCCAAAATCTAGGAAGAAACCTACAGGAACCAGGCTATGAGGGGTGGCCTGTCCTCTTCTGGCTGTGCTGGGTGGAGATTATAACAGAACATGGCCAAGATGTTCAAATGTTCATAAATGACCAGCATGGTCAAATAATAGTAATCACAGTGAACAGGTCAGGGTTCCATAGCCGCAGGCAGAACAGTTGAAACTGGAGCAGCAGCACGGCCAGGTGGACTGGGGACAACAAGGAGTCATCATTCCAGGTAGTCTTGAGGCATGGTACTAGGGCTCAGGTCCTCCTCCGAGAGAGAGAAAGAAAGAGAGAATTAGAGAGAGCATTCTTAAATTCACACAGGACACCGGATAAGACGGGAGAAATACTCCAGATATAACAGACTGACCATAGCCCCCGACACATAAACTACTGCAGCATAAATACTGGAGGCTGAGACAGGAGGGGTCAGGAGACACTGTGGCCCCATCCGATGATACCCCCAGACAGGGCCAAACAGGCAGGATATAACCCCACCCACTTTGCCAAAGCACAGCCCCCACACCACTAGAGGGATATCTTCAACCACCAACTTACCATCCTGAGACAAGGCCGAGTATAGCCCACAAAGATCTCCGCCACGGCACAACCCAAGGGGGGGCGCCAACCCAGACAGGAAGACCACGTCAGCGACTCAACCCACTCAAGTGACGCACCCCTCCTAGGGACGGCATGGAAGAGCACCAGTAAGCCAGTGACTCAGCCCCTGTAATAGGGTTAGAGGCAGAGAATCCCAGTGGAGAGAGGGGAACCGGCCAGGCAGAGACAGCAAGGGCGGTTCGTTGCTCCAGAGCCTTTCCGTTCACCTTCACACTCCTGGGCCAGACTACACTCAATCATAGGCCAGACTACACTCAATCAATTTAAATATCATGACAATACCAGCACACTGTCAAATGCTCATTTGCAATCGATTAACAAAAACCTACTTACCAATTATTGCGGCCACTTTTTCAGGATCCAATCTGTCTTTTTTCTCCCCATCTTCTCCCCTTTTAGCTTTGCCACCTAGAATTCTTCAAATAGTTCAATGTGTCATAAAAAATTATCCAAAGTCATAATGACGCAGCCAGATATTTAAATTTGAGTTAGGTCAGAATATAATGACTCTGTCTTATCTGTACAATGTCACAAATGACACATACATAGACTGTACCACAACCATTGCCGCTTAGAATTAGAATGAGCAGAACGGACATTCCCAACTGAAACGGTGTTGGTTTGGGTGAACAGCAAGTAGCCTATTTTCACAGGCGATGGATCTCCGACACAACGCCTGTTATCCTTATGGGCATTCTGAGATGGAGATCCCCCAAAAATTACACATTGTGATTTGATCTTCAAACTTGGAGAAAAAAATGAATAAAAATAATCCATCTGCAAAACATTAATAATTCAGTCAGATGCTGTAGACTAGAAAGTACTATAAGTACAGTAACATAATATATCCTCTGTATTTAATATAGTCATACTAGCTAATACATTGACTTGTAGCCCTTTTTTATATTTTAAACTACATGAACCATACTCAATATTGAGCCAGCTAACGTTAGCCACTAATTTAATAGCAACCCTATAGGCTTGACAGGCTAGGGTTAACACAGTTAGCTTTGTGTTAGGTTATACAGTTTTTCTAAAACAAAATACAGAAGAAATGGTTGAAATGGTTAGTTGTCACAGGCGTCTTCTAGTGTTGTTGAGGGGAGGGGCCCAAAATAAAAGTGGATTACAACCACATACAGTCATTGATTACAACAACAATATGTAAACCATGTTTTATAAATACAATGTGATTCCATAACCCTATAGGCAGCCAAAACTTTAGGGTACGAAAATAAACATTCATAGGTTTTTGTGCATTTTAAAAACTTGTGCAGTACCAGTCAAAAGTTCTACCTATTCAAGGTTTTTATTTTATTTTACTATTTTCTAGATGGTAGAATAATAGTGAAGACATCAAAACTATAAAATAACACATATGGAATCATGTGTAACCAAAAAAGTGTTAACCCTTTGACCCGTACGATCTCGTGTTTGTGATCACTGTTGAGTGGTCCCTGTAGCGTTCGATCACAAATATGTGATTGGAACAGTAGCAACACAGCGTATGAGGCAACAAATGTGTCTAAACAGCATTGTTGTCTGAAAAGCATCTAAACAATGTTTTGTGCTGATGGGAAATAAAGGTCTTCACAACTTTATTCTTCAATTTCAAATTTTATTGTAAAAGATAAATGCGAACTTCATCCATACATCACACGGAACACATCCACAGCAAAACTCATTACATAAACCAGTCTAAATAACAGGTTGCACTGACAAAAAAACTAAACGTAAGTTAGACACCTAACACTGGACTTGTTTACAATGTACCACATCTCTGGTGAGCACAAGGGAGAAATGTAATATTGTTTAGAAAAGAGATGCGTGTCAGCTAGGCTAACAACATCTATATTCTTTATGATGGCAGCCATGTTTGTTTATGTTTGACTTGTTGAAAACTACCTAATCCCAGAATGCCATTCACTATAAGACACAAAAAAACAACGTCAAAGATGGCTGTGCCCATTGTCTGGAAAAATATGAATTTAGTTTAGCCACATTTCAGCATATTACAAATCTTCTATGTACTTGTTACAGTGTATACAAGAACCGGAGCACATGACTTGACAAGTCGTTTACTGTTTTTGACAAATCACAACACAAGTAAAATGTTATCACCTCACAGATCATCACACCAAATACAAGCCTACCGCCTAGCCTAATCGTATCACAAAAGCTAAACAGGGATGAAACCATTTTAGTGGGATTTGTGGGGGGGTTCATTTCATTTGAGGCGTTTTTTCAAATCCATGGGGGTAGAAATGGGGAAGGTATTGTGGGGGGATATGATGCAGGAAATATTACTATAATGGGGGATTAATCAATAAATTGGGGGCAAACACAGGATAAGTTTATATGCTAAATAGAAATAAACCCCTTAAGGGGGTCTGAGCTGGCAACATTACAATCTGATGGTGCGTTCAAAACTACTGGGAACTCGTAAATCTCTGACTTCCGACATCACTGCGTTCAAGACAACTGGGAACTTTGAAAAAAACAAGCTCCGACCGGGATTTTCTCTCTGGATTCCAACTCGGGAACTCGGGCCTCTTTCTAGAGCTCCGACTTTCCGACCTGTAGATCACTGATGTCATGGTTTGACCTAGTATTTTTTTAGTTCCCAGTTGTCTTGAAAGCACCATAAGTCATTCGAGTGAACTATCCCTTGTTATAACATCTTTGGTCTGACAGATGCTTACGTGAAAACCAGAATGCATTGTATGATGTCAACAAAATGGCGCCACACATAGCCAGCAAATAGCTTAGCATTAGCACATCATAATCAGTACAACCTTCAAAAAAGTATTATACACACATCGTATGTGTCCATTACAATCTATGCAAGAATCGGAAAGCATGATTTGTCAGCAGTACTTGAAAACATGATTAAACCGTTAATTCAATTATGATCCATACATACAAATGGTGTGCTACAGTAGAAACGACAACACGATATACAGAAAATAATCCACTTACTTTGATAGGAACGCATACATGTCCAAAGTTTGTAAGGAAAACAATGAAGGCAATTCAGGTGCCAGCCAGATAATGTGCTGGGGGGAAAAGTTTGTGCAAGGCCTGTTCTGACTAGAGATGCATAATGTCTTCATACTTGATCTGGGGAAACACTGGGGAATTGGTTGGGCTCTTGTTGAAAAGAGAAGTTTGTCCCCGGCTCAGTAAAGCCTCAAACATGTGAATTAATGAGGAGGTGGAACAAACCTCAATTCAAATTGTTGTTAGAAAATAAAACTTAATTTAAAATTGACTAGTTTAAACATAGCCTATAGATAATTAGCAGGCAACGTACCTTGGTTTGAGGGCAGTGTGGGTTCACTGTCCTGTCGTGTAACAATCACATTTTGGAACAGTGACTACATTCTGACATCACACGCATTAAAAAACTCACGCTGGGCGACTGTTAGAGGTATTTGTAACTCACGCGTTAAATAACATATTTTAGATTTTAGATTCTTGAAAGTAGCCACCCTTTGCCATGATGACAGCACACTCTTGGCATTCTCTCAACCAGCTTCCTGAGGTAGTCACCTGGAATGCATTTCAATTAACAGGTGTGCCTTTTTAAAGGTTAATTTGTGGAATTTCTTTCCTTCTTAATGCGTTTGAGCCAAACAGTCCTGTTTTGACAAGGTAGGGGTGGTATACAGAAGATTGCCCTATTTGGTAAAAGACCAAGTCCATATTATGGCAAGAACAGCTCAAATAAGCAAAGAGAAATTACAGTCCATCATTACTTTAAGACATGAAGGTCAGTCAATTTGGAACATTTCAAGAACTTTAAAAGTTTCTTCAAGTGCAGTTGCAAAAACTATCAAGTGTTATGATGAAACTGGCTCTCATGAGGACTGCCACAGGAAAGGAAGACCCAGAGTTACCTCTGCTGCAGAGGATAAGTTCATTAGAGTTACCAACCTGAGATATTGCAGCCCAAATAAATACTTCACAGAGTTCAAGTAACAGACACATCTCAACATCAACTGTTCAGAGGAGACTGTGTGAATCAGCTCTTCATGGTTGAATTGCTCCAAGAAACCACTACTAAAGGACACCAATAAGAAGAAGAGACTTGCTTGGGCCAAGAAACACGAGCCATGGACAGTAGACCGGTGGAAATCTGACCTTTGGTCTGATGAGTCCAAATTTGAGATTTTGAGTGTCTTTGTGAGATGCAGAGTAGGTGAACGGATGATCTCCGCATGTGTGGTTCCCATTGTGAAGTATGGGGGAGATGGTGTGGGGGTGCTTTGCTGTTGACACTGTCAGTGATTTATTTAGAATTCAAGGCACACTTAACCAGCATGGCTACCACAGCATTCGGCAGCGATACGCCTTCCCATCTGGTTTGTCCCACTATCATTTGTTTTTCAACAGGACAATGACCCAACACACCTCCAGGCTGTGTAAGGGCTATTTGACCAAGAAGGAGAGTGATGGGGTGCTGCATCAGATGACTTGGCCTCCACAATCACCCGACCTCAACCCAATTGAGATGGTTTGGGATGAGTTGGACCGCAGAGTGAAGGAAAAGCAGCCAACAAGTGCTCAGCATATGTGGGAACTCCTTCAAGACTGTTGTTAAAGCATTCCAGGTGAAGCTGGTTGAGAAACTGCCAAGAGTGTGCAAAGCTGTCATCAAGGCATAGAGTGGCTACTGTACTTTGAAGAATCTAAAATATATTTTGGTTACTGCACAATTCCATATGTGTTATTTCATAGTTTTGATGTCTTCACTATTATTCTACAATGTAGAAAATAGTAAAAAAAAAAGAAAAACCCTTGAATGAGTAGGTGTGTCCAAACGTTTGGCCATATATTACTTTTCCATATGGGAGGTTACATTAGTTGGTGTGTTTTACCCTCTTTTGCATTAAGAGGACATTGCACTTTGTGTTGTATAAACCTGTCACTTTCTTTTTTATTTCCTACTGCCACTCGAAATGTGGTTATTCTTAATTTCTGTACTTAGTGGATGCTTATTTCATTTTTTAGAGCTTTGATTCAAACCATGGAACATATTTCATAACAGGACTACATAGGTAGGACCTGACTTTCTTATTTGCTTAATTAATGTTGCAATTTGAAACCTAGGGAGTAGTGTCACATTCACGTGCGTCATACTTTATTGAACTGTGAACAAGCTCCACCTTCCCTAAACTATAACTGTTATGTGGTTTGAGTTGTGTTGCCTCGTGGCCACGTGTCCGCCCCTAATGTCAGCTCTGTATCCCCCCAGCAGCTGCGTGTGGAGGCTTCATTACCAAGCTTAATGGCTCCATCACCACTCCCGGCTGGCCCAAAGAATACCCCCCCAACAAGAACTGTGTTTGGCAGCTGGTGGCCCCCACACATTACCACATCACCCTGCTGTTTGATGTCTTTGAGACCGAGGGCAACGATGTAAGCATTATAGCCTGAGAACACCCTATAATGCTTACAAATGTTGTGAGTGGTTAGGAATGGGCGTTTACAATGCTCTCACAGTGAAGGTGACCATGAAGATCTCTCCTCATGAGGGAAATGATTGTCTAGTCCTGTAAGCCAGTGTGTGTGTGTGCTGTGGTTTACTTTTAGTTATTCCATAGTACTTGCTCCAGTTCCTCTTGAGGTGTGTCTGACATGTCCTATGTGGTCTCTTCTTCCCTCAGGTGTGTAAATATGATTATGTGGAGGTGAGGAGTGGACTGACCGCTGACTCCAGGCTTCATGGGAAGTTTTGTGGAACAGAGAAACCAGAAACCGTCACCTCCCAATACAACAACATGCGCATTGAGTTCAAATCAGACAACACAGTGTCAAAGAAAGGCTTCAAAGCCCAATTCTTCTCTGGTAAGCCTTACATTTTTTTTGTTGTTGCAACAAACATACTTTAAATGTATGTTTAAAGTATATGGTCAATGGTTCGAACAGTCTAGTGTCACTAAGGGTTTACTGTAGGTGGGTTTAGCAATTTCTGACAATGTTCTGTTCCCATGCAGACAAGGACGAGTGCTCTAAGGAGAACGGAGGCTGCCAACAAGAGTGTGTCAATACCTTCGGGAGCTACAGTTGTCAGTGTCGCAGTGGCTTTGTGCTGCATGACAATAAACATGATTGCAAGGAAGGTACAGGATAACTCCTATTTTAATGGATTTATCCATACATTTACATAGAGCTATTTCTGTTCATACATGTACCTATCCATATTTATCCATACAGTATTTACATACAGCCCTTGACATCCTATTTTACATGGATTATGACATCAAAGAGTTGGGGTTAGGATATGTCCTCTTGGATTACTGATTGAATCAGCAATGTTTATCTTTCAGCTGGCTGTGATCATGTGGTGAGCAGTGTGTTAGGCACCATCACCAGCCCCAACTGGCCTGACAAATACCCCAGCAAGAAGGCCTGTACCTGGGCCCTCTCCACCACCCCAGGCCACCGCATCAAAATCGTATGTTTACTGCTGTGTCATGATCAAACCAAGTCAAAATTCATTTGTCACATGCTTCGTAAACAACAGGTGTAGACTAACAGTGAAATGCTTACTTACGGGCCCTTCCCAACAATGCAGAGAGAGAAATAATAACACAAGGAATAAATACTCAATGAGTAACGATAACTTGGCTATATACACAGGGTACCAGTACTGAGTCGATGTGCAGGAGTACAAGGTAATTGAGGTAGAAATGTACATATATGTAGGGATTGGCATAGTTTTAATGACACCTCTTATGTAATGCTTACAATTTACATTATAACGGTATATAGTCATTAGTGGAAGATGGGTCATGTAGATTATTACTGTTGTTAATAGCTCACCACCTACCTCACTGAAACTACATAAACTTTTAAGGCTTTCAATGAGATCGACATGGAGGCTCATCTGGAGTGTGCCTACGACCACCTGGAGATCTACGATGGGCAGGATGGCCGGTCCCCCAGTCTGGGACGCTTCTGTGGCATCAAGAAACCCTCGCCAGTCATCTCCAGCGGCAACGAGATGTTTCTGCGCTTCTTCTCTGACAACTCAGTCCAGAAGAGAGGCTTTGAGGCTTCACACAGTGCAGGTCGGTGACACATAGTGGCATTAGCATTTTTTGATACCAGAAGGAAAAGGATTGAAATGGATAATTCTCATTGGTGCACACAGGGATATGGTTGAATTGCTAACATGTTGTTTTTTATTTCAGAGTGATGAGAATAGTCAACTAATATTCATTGTATAATAAATTATTCAACCTTTTTCCATGTAGGTCTGGTCAATCCACCGCCATAACCTATTTAAGATATTGATAATAATTGTTACGTACGCCTCTTGGAGGGAACGCAACAACCTACTACATCTCAACTCCCCGTGGAGTGAAAAAGTATGTGATCGTAGGTGCGGGGAAGGACGACAGAGGCAGAGAAAAATCCTATTTACAGGGAAATTAATAGTCCTTAACACGGTAATATGGGGAAAAGGGTCTGGACGGAACCAAAGCAAAGAAAGTAAAATTAAGGAGTCCCCTCCTACCTTACCACTTCTTACCTAACCTTTAGCACCACCCGGCACGCTAACCAAAATACATGGGGTGATCCACCCAGGCCTTACATAGTGTGCATAGACAGATTAAATAGTACAGGTTATGTTTACCCGCAGGCCTCTTGCCTAAACACTCCCAAGGTGTGTTCCCCTTCCCCCCCTGGAAACAAATGAAACTGAATAATTTACGTGAACAATTTCAATTAACCAAAAACACTAAGCCCTTTTGGCATACAAACCTTTGAAGGAGCGGCTACAAAATAATAACAACAAAACTTTCACTGACCAACAACCAACACAGGACATAAAAAGAAGCTATCCTCCATGACGAAGGAACACTGGCTTTTATCAAGCTGGAGAAGGCATTCTTAATTGAAGAGACAGCCGTTTCCCCTGACGAGGGGGAGGGGTCAGAGCTCAAATCAGCGATGGGGCCAACCAATCAGCTGCTTTAGGATTCCAGGAAGCCATTTCCTGATTTACACACACATACAAACCAACAACACAGAAACTGGGGAGCGTAACAATAATAATCATCCATTAACCCCAGCAGACCAGATAAGTGGTATTCATTCATCTTACCAAGGTCTTTGATTCAGTTGGGACTAATTTTGTCCCTCAGATCAATCAAAAAGGCTTGCGTTTTCCCAAAGACAACTCTAATTACTGGGAGGTTGAAAAGGATGTGCAACAAGGATTTGATCCTGGGACCATTGTTTACCTCCATCATTAATGATAATCTCTCTGTGTCTACTGATGCAAATGTATTCTTGTATGCTGATGTCAATGTCTCTTTTTTTTTATTCTCATCTTGTCTTGGTATTATATTATCCCTATTTTTTTTCACCTTTATTTAACCAGGTAGGCTAGTTGAGAACAAGTTCTCATTTGCAACTGCGACCTGGCCAAGATAAAGCATAGCAATTTGACACATACAACAACACAGAGTTACACATGGAACAAACAAAACATAGTCAATAATACAGTAGAACAAAAGAAAACAAAAAGTCTATATACAGTGAGTGCAAATGAGGTAAGATAAGGGAGTTAAGGCAGTAAATAGGCCATGGTGGCGAAGTAATTACAATATAGCAATTAAAACACTGGAATGGTAGATGTGCAGAAGATGAATGTGCAAGTAGAGATACTGGGGTGCAAAGGAGCAAGATAAATAAATAAATACAGTATGGGGATGAGGTAGGTAGATAGATGGGCTGTTTAGAGATGGGCTATGTACAGGTGCAGTGATCTGTGAGCTGCTCTGACAGCTGGTGCTTAAAGCTAGTGAGGGAGATATGAGTCTCCAGCTTCAGAGATTTTTGCCATTCGTTCCAGTCATTGGCAGCAGAGAACTGGAAGAAAAGACGACCAAAGGAGGAATTGGCTTTGGGGGTGACCAGTGAGATATACCTGCTGGAGCGCGTGCTACAAGTGGGTGCTGCTATGGTGACCAGTGAGCTGAGATAAGGTGTGACTTTACCTAGCAGAGACTTGTAGAAAACCTGTAGCCATGGCGACGAGTATGAAGCGAGGGCCAACCAACGAGAGCGTACAGGTCGCAATGGTAGGTAGTGTATGGGGCTTTGGTGACAAAACGGATGGCACTGTGATAGACTGCATCCAGTTTGTTGAGTAGAGTGTTGGAGGCAATTTTATAGATGACATCACCGAAGTCGAGGATCGGTAGGATGGTCAGTTTTACGAGGGTATGTTTGGCAGCATGAGTGAAGGATGCTTTGTTGCCATATAGGAGGCCAATTCTAGATTTAATTTTGGATTGGAGATGCTTAATGTGAGTCTGGAAGGAGAGTTTACAGTTTAACCAGACCAGATCCCTGGTCTGGTTAGATCCCTAACGTACATGATGTTTGTAATGTGTGATTCAGCAGGCAGCGTGACAACATCTACATTTTTTGTCAGGACCCATGAATAATGAGATATGAATTCATTAGTACGATTGGGGGTGCCAATGCCCATGTTGCCACCTGAATTTGTGGTTTTTGGTCTCAACTAAGAAAACAAAGGGACAATAGATCAGCTTTTTCAGATGGGTATAATGTTATAGAATCCCACATGGAATGTAGAGGAGAGACACTGCCTTTCAGATAATTATTTGTTGATAAATGGGACATTCCATATCTCAATGAGTTCCTTCTCTGGGGCTCTGTCTCTTTTTTGTGGCTGTGCGTTCTCAGAGTGTGGAGGAAGCCTGAAAGCTGAGGTCAAGACCAAAGATCTTTATTCGCACGCCCAGTTTGGGGATAACAACTACCCAGGGGCGTCTGACTGCCAGTGGGTGGTCTCCGCTGAGAAGGGCTATGGAGTAGAGCTCATCTTCCAAACCTTTGAGATCGAGGAAGAGGCAGACTGTGGCTATGATTACATTGAACTATTTGACGGTGCTGATGTCAAGGCCCCAAGGCTTGGTCGCTACTGTGGATCTGGGGTAAGGATGACAAAAGGTTTCAGTACACCTACTAGACTGTAACAGCTACTGTACATATATAGTGCTACTGTATGTAGCACTTCACAAAATGCCAGGGGTGTTTGCCTACTTAAATAATTGACAGGTATAAGATAATCTTTCTCTCTCTCTCTTTTTATTTATCTTCCAGCCTCCTGAGGAAATCTACTCTGCTGGGGATGCCATTGTTATAAAGTTCCATTCTGATGACACCATCAATAAGAAGGGCTTCCATGTACGGTACACGAGCACAAAGTTCCAAGACACATTGCACACAAGCAAGTGAACCCCTCTTTACCGAGACTTAATAGGAGACTGTGCACCCCAAAGCGTTGACACTCCCAGTTCCCTAAGAGGAGCGGATGCTTGGATAGCTGCCCCCCCCCCCCCATACCCCACTCCGCTCAAAGCCAGCTGTAAGGAGTCAAGCCATGCAGCAGTAGAGAGCGTTTTCAAGTTTGTATCATTTAGATTAGGGAGGGTGGACGAGAGAGTGGATATGTGTGGGAGACCTGAAATGAATTCTCCAAAAGTTTGTCATTTCCTCAAGATAACAAAAAGGATCCCACAGGCCTGTAAGGATCAGTGGGATGGTGGTATAACTATGTAGGATACAGGATTATCAGGGTTTAATGGAATACTCCCAAGGTCCCCGACCACCTCCTAACTTGAAATCCAGCTGAGCCCTAACTTCTTGGGAAGATAACCTTCCCACCTTGCCTTGGTTTCTAAATATGTCTATTTACTCTTGACTTAATTCTTGGCACTATACTGTGTATCATTGAGGGTTGCACATTGATGATTAGGAAAGACGGATAGAACCGGGGAAATTTGTTTTGAGCACACAGTTGTAATTAGTATGGTCTTGCAATGCAGAACAGGTATGATTCCCCCCCCCCACACATGATTGATGTTAGCAGAACAAGAAAAATGAACATGTGTTGTTATTCTTTTCAAGGGCTAGGCTAATAAATATAGATACATGTAGATTAAGGTGGTGGTCTGTTCTTTTCCAATTGTTTTTATGATTTGTCCCAAATAAAGACTCCCCTACGTACAGTTGAAGTCGGAAGTTTACATACACTTAGGTTGGAGTCATTAAAACTTGTTTTTCAGCCACTCCACAAATTTCTTGTTAACAAACCATAGTTTTGGCAAGTCGGTTAGGACATCTACGTTGTGCATGACACAAGTAATGTTTCCAACAATTGTTTACAGACAGATTTTTTCACTTATAATTCACTGTATCACAATTCCAGTTGGTCAGAAGTTTACATACACTAAGTTGACTGTGCCTTTAAACAGCTTGAAAAATTCCAGAAAATGATGTCATGGCTTTAGAAACTTCTGATAGGCTAATTGACATCAGTTGAGTCAATTGGAGGTGTACCTGTGGATGTATTTCAAGGCCTACCTTCAAACTCAGTGCCTCTTTGCTTGACTTCATGGGAAAATCAAAAGAAATCAGCCAAGACCTCCGGAAAAAAATGGACCTCCACAAGTCTGGTTCATCCTTGGGACAAATTTCCAAATGCTGAAGGTACCACGTTCATCTGTACAAACAATAGTACGCAAGTATAAACACCATGGGACCACGCAGCCGTCATACCGCTCAGGAAGGAGACTCGTTCTGTCTCCTAGAGATTAAAGTACTTTGTTGTGAAAAGTGCAAATCAATCCCAGAACAACAGCAAAGGACCTTGTGAAGATGCTGGATTAAACAGGTACAAAAGTATCTATATCCACAGTAAAACGAGTCCTATATTGACATAACCTGAAAGGCCGCTCAGCAAGGAAGAAACCACTGCTCCAAAACTGCCATAAAAAAGACAGACTACGGTTTGCAACTGCACATGGGGACAAAGATCGTACTTTTTGGAGAAATGTCCTCTGGTCTGATGAAACAATAATAAAACTGTTTGGCCATAATGACCATCGTTATGTTTGGAGGAAAACGGGGGAGGCTTGCAAGCCGAAGAACACCATCCCAACCATGAAGCATGGGGGTGGCAGCATCATGTTGTGGGGGTGCTTTGCTGCAGGAGGGACTGGTCCACTTCACAAAATAGATGGCATCATGAGGCAGGAAAATTATGTGGATATATTGAAGCAACATCTCAAAACATCAGTCAGGAAGTTCAAGCTTGGTCGCAAATGGGTCTTCCAAATAGACAATGACCCCAAGCATACTTCCAAAGTTGTGTAAAAATGGCTTAAGGACAACCAAGGTATTGGAGTGGCCATCACAAAGCCCTGACCTTCATCCTATAGAACATTTGTGGGTAGACCTGAAAAAGTGTGCGAGGAAGGAGGTCTACAAACCTGACCCAAGTTACACCAGCTCTGTCAGGAGGAATGGGCCAAAATTCACCCAACTTATTGTGGGAAGCTTGTGGAAGGCTACCCAAAACGTTTGACCGAAGTTTGTCACGATGTGCACAACTGGTTGAAGGTAAGTCAGGTGCAGGAGAGCAGAGATGGGTGATAACAGGCGCACTTTATTCATTCCCAAGGAAAACAGCGATAACGCCCAAAGTACAAAAACGGTACAATAAACAAAACACACGGGTCAAACACATACCCGGTGCAAACCAGCCTTTTGCGAACCACACGTAACAAACAAACAATTCCATACACAGACATGGGGGGGAACAGAGGGTAAAATACATTTAGTCAGATGAGGGAATGTGAACCAGATGTGCGGAAAACCAAGACAAAACAAATGGAAAATGAAAAGTGGAGCGGCGATGGCTAGAAGACCGGTGACGTCGACCGCTGAACGCCGCCCGAACAAGGAGAGGGACCGACTTCGGTAGAAGTCGTGACAAAGTTCAACAATTTTAAAGGCAATGCTACCCAATACTAATTGAGTGTATGTAAACTTCTGATCTGCTGGGAATGTGATGAAATAAATAAAAGCTGAAATAAATCATTCTCTCTACTATTATTCTGACATTTCACATTCTTAAAATAAAGTGGTGATCCTAACTGACCTAAAACAGTGGGTTTTTACTCGGATTAAATGTCAGGAATTGTGAAAAACTGAGTTTAACTGTATTTGGCTAAGGTGTATGTAAACTTCTGACTTCAACTGTATTTATTTGGACAGTGAAGCTAAAACATTTCATTTGGCTCGACACTCCATTTTGGATTTGAGATCAAATGTTTTATATGAGGTGACAGTTCAGAATGTCACCTTTTATTTGAGGGTATTTTCATACATATCTCTTTTACCGTTTAGAAATTGAAGCACTTAATTTACCTAGTTAATTTACCCATTTGAAGGTGTCATAAGTATTTGGACAAATTCACTTATAACGTATTAAAGTAGTCAATCATTGTATTATTTGGTCCCATATTCCTAGCGCACAATTACTACGTCAAGCTTGTGACTCTACAAACTTGTTGGATGCATTTGTAGTTTGCTTTGGTTGTGTTTCAGATTATTTTGTGCCCAATAGAAACGAATGGAGATAATGTATTGTGTCCATGTCACGGCCATTGTAAGAAGTGGACCAAGGTGCAGCGTCGTGAGCGTACATATTCCTTTTATTTAGAAAATGACGCCAACAAAACAGCAAACTAAAAAAACAACCGTGAAGCTTACAGGGCTAAGTGCCACTAACAAAGTAAACTACCCACAACGAAAGGAGGGAAAAATGGATACCTAAGTATGGTTCCCAATCAGAGACAACGATAGACAGCTGTCCCTGATTGAGAACCATACCTGGCCAAAACATAGAAACACAAAATCGTAGGAAAAAAAACATAGAATGCCCAACCCAAATCACACCCTGACCAAACCAAATAGACATAAAAAGGCTCTCTAAGGTCAGGGCGTGACAGTCATTTTGGAGTCACTTTTATTGTAAATAAGAATAGAATATGTTTCCAAGCACTTCTACATTAATGTTGATGCTATCATGGATTATCCTGAATCAATCCTGAATAATGAGTGTGAAAGTTAGAGGCACAAAGATTATACCCCCAAAACATGCTAACCTCTCACTATTACCAATAACAGGGGAGGTTAACATTTTTTGGAGGTTATGATATTTATCATTCTTTAATTTTCTCACTCATCATTATTAATGATTCATTCATGGTTATCCGTAATCATGGTAGCATCAGCAAGTGTTAAGAAACAAATGATGTTCTTATTTACAATGAAAGGCACTTCAAAATGACACAATACATTATTTACCATTAATTTCTATTGGGCACAAAATAATCTGAAACACAACTAAAATAAACTGCAAATGCATCACAAGCTTGATGCATTCATTGCGTGCTAGGAATATGGGACCAAAAAATACTACTTTAATACACTGAAAGTGAATTTGTCCAAATATTCAAGACACATTTTCATACTGATCGCCTGTGAGAATTGAACCCACAACCCTGGTGTTGCAAGCGGCATGCTCTAACAACTGAGTCACACGGGACCACTCCTGATGTGTGTGGGTTGTATCAGCCTGCATGGTGGAATGAGAATGTTTTCCTCAAAGTGCTACTGCTAATGGTACACACAAAAAAAATCACTGTGCAGGTTTAAACTGCTCGCTCTCTCCCGCTCTTTCTTGATTAGTCAGGGATTTCTCAGACGTGGTCCATCAATTTTATTCCAATAATTTTGACGCATTACTCAGCTCGGTTCAATGTAGGTTAAGCCAAAAGGATCACAGGAAGAAAGACTGACACAACTACACAGAAAACTCTTTTCAAATGACCTCTTAATGAGTTTCCTCTTTCCTGTGCTCTGATATGCACAAATCCACCATGCAGAAGTGTGTTAATGCCTGTTACTGTTTGTGCTGAGACTGTCCAGATCAAATAACAGGTTCTATTTCAACACAGAGACACAAAACAAATTATTATTTATTTTGAATGGTACAGTATCGTGAGGTGAACGTTTGTAATACTGATGATATCCAAAATTCATTAAAAGATTATTATTATGCATTAAAGATTACTTATTAAAATAGTTGCCGCATTTTTGTCTCAAAATATTAAACTGCCGTACATTGTACACGATAAGGACATTTTGTATTCATCATTCTGTTAACGCCAGTCACGTACAATTTACACTGTAATACTGCAAAAGGTTATTGCGCATACATACATTTAACAAACCTTGATGGTGAAGCTCTGGCCCACATCAAGATTACATTTTTTAAAATTGTTATTTACAGTTGGCCTGCTTACTCTCTCTAACATCTCAAACAATATGACGGTAGTATTTTGTGTCAGTTGTTTTAGGGTGTTTTAGCACCACACCAGTGTAAGGATGGCCTCAGGCTTTGCGGGGAATAGATAAGTGCCGCGGCTGTCAGATTTTGGGAAGGAAAACTTTGAGGGGCTCATTCTCATGCACTTTATCTAGGAATCCCAGATTGAAGTAGGGGTACAACGTCTCTGTGAAGGTTTCACGGAACGTATAGAGATGTGTCATGCTCTCTGCATTGTAGAAAGACACCAGACCCCTCTTATAATCCAGATATACACCTATCCTAGCCAGAGGCTCCTCCAGTGAAAGCACAGTAGGGGGCGATGTACAGGCCATGTACTGTATTCCATAGGACAGGGACAGGGTCCAAAAGCCATTGGCCGGCAAGGCTTTGATTACTCCCTTCCTCGATACAGTTTCTCTAGCCACACCCACAGTCCACACAGTGCTGCTGTAGACCTCTATCTCCCAGTAGTGGCGGCCGTGGGTGAAGCCCTGACTGCCCAACAGGGACAATGCAGCATTGAAGCGGTTGGGGTTGTCCTGGACAGAGTGGTTGAAGGTCTGGTAGCGGACACAGGTGAGGGAGGAGGTCAGGCTAAGCCAGGGGTTGGCTGTGCTCGAATTCAAGGTGATGGCGGCCGGAACTGAGAATAAGGGAAAATAAGTTGGTCAAGTTAGGTATTGCATGATTTTACATGCCATAACACAGATACAAAGCGTTACAATGTGAATACAATATAATTCTCAGTAGCAGTTTCAACTTTACATTTTAAATAACAAAACAACTGTCAAGTAGTCATTTCTGGGCAATTCATGTATGTTGCCGAGGACAAATAGTTGCCGAAAGCTCCTGAATTATTGCTCCTGAGTGCTGTAATTGTCAGTCACTCTACTAAAGGTTCAGTGGAGGCTGCTGAGGGGAGGACAGCTCATAATAATGGCTGGAATGTAGTCATTGGAATGGTATCAAACGTGGTTTCCATGTGATTGATACCATTCCATTGACTCCATTTCAACCATTACTATGAGCCTTCCTCCCCTCAGCAAGCCTCCACTGTAAAGGTTAATGCCTTACAGTACCTGGGTAGATGCTTCCTTTCAGTGATTTCCACACTCGGTACTGCAGGGGCCCTGCGAACCGACCCTCACACAGGCTCGGGGCCGTGAGAGTAGGCTTTTCAAATTTGGGCGTCGGCCTGCCAAAGGCAACACAAGCTTCAGACAATACATATCAGAAACATGAAAACTCCATTATGGAATAACAATCTAAAACGTCCCACGTCCCATCACACACTCACCTCTGGACCAGGGTCTTGATATTCTGGGACGAGACAGGAAAAACAGAGGGGAGAGTGTGCTGATTAGTTTTGGCATTGGGTAAAAAGAGAGAAAGCCGTTTTTCACATGACATCAGTGTCTGAGCTCACGCTATCCCGGCCCTGTGGGATCTCCCAGTGGTTGGGGGAAAGTCCCTGGGTCTGAGCCTGCTTTCCCTATAATCTCCTTATCCTCACCATCGACCAGGAGTGAGGTCATGGGCCCACATCCTGCCTGTGCTCCACCCTGAAGGGTTCTTCCCTGCAATCTGGAGGGCCATTGTGTGTATTGTATGTGTTTGTCATTGATAAGGGTCTTGTCCTTATCAAGGATGATGCTGAGTGAATTTCCCAAGTTGCGATCAATGAAGTACTACTCTACTCATTGCTATCAGAAAGACCTTCCTGTAGAATGTCTAGAATGGTTACTTACTAACTTATTACAGCAGATGTAAATGTCTAGAAGTGTGCAAGATAGTTTTGTCCTCCCATCCAGTACATAATTTTCAAACAGCACAAGCAAAATAACATAAAATCTAACCTAAAACCTTTCAGTGTAAAACTCATATTTTTCACATTCCCCCATCAAGGAGGTTCATTGAGTTACTTCTCATGTGAAATTCCACCAGCCTAGAATTACCCTGTCTCTCACCCGCAGCAATGTAAAGGGGTCCTGTTCCCTCAGCTTGTCCTCGATCTCATTCAGGGCCCTCTGCAGACGGCAGACCTCCACACAGAGCAGGGCCTTGTGTTCGTCCAGCCTGATCAGCTCCCTGCGCTCCTCTGTCTTCAGCTTCACCTGCAGCAGCTTCTCTTCCTGGTATAGGAACTGGTGCAGGTCGCTGAACTGGGCCTCGATGCGCTGCTTCAGGTCTGCCGTGTGCTCCTGGGGGGACAGAAAGTGTGTGGGGTGTTTTTTTTGGGGGGGGGGGTCATTAGCAATGGCAGTTAGTTCGAGAGGGTCAAGGTTTATGAGACACTCAAGGTTTAAGTGCAATGTACAGATTGTTACAAGCTGTAGATACTAGAGCGTCTCACCTTGAGCTTCTTGACCTCGTCCTCAGTCTCTCTCTCACACTGCAGGGCCGTGTTCAGCTCCCCTTTCAGAGAGTCCATGGAACTGCTGAGAGATGCCTGCATGGCCAGAAAAAAGCAGCAGCATGACTCTAAGTCAGCATCAGCCTTCTGTTCTCTACACCAGGCCTTACAGTAAATACAGTAATCTGCTCTTGGAGTGAGTCTGGAATATGAATGTTATGGGAAACAAGCCGGATGCAACTCTTAACAAGAGAATGTGGGGTGAATAATGAGCAGTTTGTCTTACATAAAAAAGTGACACGTAAATTGATGTGACAAATCATTGACATTGTAGTTGTTGATGCCAAGTCACTTTGTTTTTTGTGTGCAACATTTGATCAAATCAACTTTTTGCTTCAATTCCTCCCAAGCAAAATTCTACTGCTCAGTCCATAGCGCCACCTGTCTTCAATTTCCCCTGCAACTGGGACCCTTGGTTTAGTTGTTTTTTAACCCTGAGCTAAGCCTTTTACTAGCATTCTTTGAAAAATGTAAGAGTGTAACAAGGCAACACAAGTCAAATAGAATTTGGACTTACCCTGTATCTCTGCTGTGCCTCTTGGACACACACCATGTTGTGGTTCCGGTGCTCCTGAGAGAGTCCACACACCAGACACAACAGCTCTTGGTCCTCCTCACAGTAGAGCTTCAGCTCCTCTCGGTGCCGGCCACAGCACGGGGCAGGAGCAGGAGCAAGGCTCCTCTCTGGTACCCCCGTGTCCCCCAGCAGCCCCTCTCTTTCCTCCAGGCCCTGGCAGTAGCTCTCCACTATGTTACCAACTATGCGGTTGGGCCGGTAGCTCTGGCCAGGGAAGACCTTCCTGCACTGGGGACAGGATCCGGACCCCCCCTGGACCTCGCCTCTGGGGCCCGTCCAGTAGCCAGCGATACATGCCTGGCAGAAGGTGTGGTCACAGGGCAGGGAGACAGGCTGCTTGAAGAGGTCCAGGCAGATAGAACAGGTCAGGTCTCGGCTGAGTCGCTGTGCTGAGCTCTTGGATACTTGCCCAGCCATACTAGACAACCTCTGCTTTTCCTTTGTAGTTTGCATTGGAAGCTACCCCTCCCTGTATTTGGAACTTTTCTTGTCTAACTTCTCCACCTCGACGTTGTGTGGAGACGTTAACTGGAGTTTCTCCACCTCTCTGTGATTCTTACTCCTTATGTTCATTCCTTCTTTCAGACTTCTCGTTTTTTTGTGCTGGATTGGAAGCTTTTGAGACGTCCTCCTTCTCCTGAGTGTTTGGGTCCTCTCTGTCTGGTCTCCACTCTGACTCGGCTCAGTCTTCCTGTTGACTGTGGGAAAGGAAGAGGCTGGTGAGGAGGCGGCCTCTCTGTTGCTCCATCCCAGATAGGCAGGGGTGCTCTGTGGGCCCCCTTGTAAACTCCCCCTCTGACGTCAGAGCTACAGTCAGGAAACTATGGCAGGCCAGCCATGGTCATTCTGTGCTCTGATTGTTAGTGTAGAGAAGTTATGGTGGTAACTGCAGTGCAGTCCTGCTTCTTGAGCAGAATAGGGTTGTTAATAATCCACTTTACTATAGCGCTTAGTTACTGGAATCAGTTAATCCCTAGTGTGTGTGTGTGTGTGTGTGTGTGTGTGTGTGTGTGTGTGTGTGTGTGTGTGTGTGTGTGTGTGTGTGTGTGTGTGTGTGTGTGTGTGTTTAGGCCTACAGTATTGTATGTGAAAACTTTTAGTCAAAACAGATGTGCCCTATTTTTTCTTTAGCTGGCTGGAAAACAACCTACATTTTGCATGACAGTAAACAATGGTATTAAATTATTTCAAAGATCCTTATACTGTAACAAAACTGACAAAATATATAATCAACTGGCAGAAAATGTATAAAAAATATAGAAGTGAACAGTGATGGCTGTTCTCTATAAACTCCTAAGTGTGGGAGCCCACTGTGCTTAAAGAGTACCTTGGAGTGTACTCGCACATCTGGAGCTCCAGTCAGCTATAGCCAACTACACCCATGGTCATGTGAGTACCCAAACAGGTTTTTCATAACTGAACTTTCCAATAGAAGTGTGTGAATTTATCAAATCAAATTTTATTGGTCACATACACATATTTAGCAGATATTATTGTGGGTGTAGCAAAATGCTCCTAGTTCCAACAGCGCAGTAGTATCAGACAATGTGGGGAGAATAGTTCAAAGCAATTAAGTTCAATAACCAGTACAGTGTCAGCCTGAGCTAGCTGGTTACTTGTAAGCGCACTCCAATGTAGACAAACACCTTGTCAAACGCTATGGGCTGAAGTCATATTTTGAGCATATGCCCTTTTTTATTTCTTCTACCTGATGTTAATTTCAGGCACTGCATGCATGAGTCACATTTCTTCCTTAATTGTTCACGTTTCTAATACATTCTGTTCTGAAAGTATATTATTGACCTTAGACTCTGTTTATGCTATTATGCAAGTTATAAAAGCAATATGTGACCATTTCTCCAAGATTCTTGACAGGGTACGTATTTACTCTGCTATTGGTGTCTAGTATTCCAAGCAGCAGGCATACTTAACCTACTACTTGTTAAACAAGTGTCTGACACTTAACCTTTTAACTGCCTTTTTGTCAGTTATTGTCACATTGCCTGTTTATCCTGGTCTGTGGCTGACCATGTAATACTGTAATGACAATGTGGGACCTGGCCATACAGACTCGTGTGTACTTGACAAGCATACTAGGTCACTGCATTCTAGGTCACTACACAATTAAAGAAGCACAAATATGTCACTAACTACAGGACACAGTATAGACTGTTTTAGACAGTTTCAACTCAGTTTACTCTGTCAAAAATCACATACTGTCCATGACACAGGAATGTCCTCCCAAGCAAGAGTTCAGGTAAGCAGTACATACAGGTAAGCTGTAAATTCAAGCAAGTTGTGATGATCCTGCGTTGCGAAGGCATGCAGCCATCTGATAGGCCTTGTGGTTGAGGAATCCGCTGCTGATCCCCCTGTTGCCGAGGAGCACCAGGAGGAGATGGCGTGTCCGGCGCACGGCCACACCCCGGCTGGGCCTGTGCTTGGTGCGCAGGTCCATTGATCTCTCCCCTGGGGTGACCATGTTGTCCCTCACCAGGGCACAGCGCAGACCCCCCAGGCTCACTCCCTGGGTCTGGATGGCCTCTCTCTTCCTGGACAGTATTCTCCTAATCTCCCGCCGGGTCAGATGTTCCAGTGATCCCCCTGGAGTGGCCGCCATCACTCTGCGGGTACTGACGTTCACCAACGCACAGTCTGCACACTGGCCCTCAAACATCAACCTGTCCACATAGTGCTGCAAGCTGGGCAACGCCATTCCTGGGGAGGGGGTGGAGGGATGTATCCCTGAAAATATTAATTAATTTTAGCCTGAGATAATGAAAGCAGGAAGTGCGCAGAATGGTGATCAAGTATGGAGAGAATTGATTATCTACCAACATGGGTCCATATTGAGAATTCTCTAAAAACCTACCTGGTTGGTGTGGGGAAAACATGTCAGTGAAATACTGCCACTGTGTCAACTGAAGTGTCTCAGACTTCTGTGATGTCACAAAGGATAACTAATAATGTCATGCCCTTTTGTTGCACAAAGCCTACCACTGAATCAGAAGCAGAATACAGACATCTAGTGGCCAAAGTGCAAGTCTGCCATTACCTGTATTATAATTCACATACAGGACCTAGGAATGGCAGGAGATGGAATTGTATTACTCATGGACATACTCATCTGAAGTGGGGTGGATAAAATTAGAAAATAAATAAAATCAGTAATTAAATTCAGCCCAGAACTTTTTTGTGTTTAACTCCATTCATAATATCTGATCACCCCAAGTCTAACAAAATGTTAGTTTCCAACAAAATACCTGACTATTGCTGAAAACAAATGTATCCAGTACCATGCAAACCAGTGGAGGTCAGTGCTGTTTATGATAAGGCAGAACAATTTTTTTGTTCATGAGCATGGCCTTATTTCTATTACAGCATATTGGATGACTGTCATTCATATTCCATTCACCCAGTTCAATGTAACATCGATAAGTTTAGGTTACTACATGATACTCATATGTGACTCAACACCTGGATTTGGTCTTATGTAGCAACATTTTAAATTGTATTTTTATTTTTTTAGATTGGATAAAAGTAGAGACTCAGAGGTACAAAATGGTATATCATTCTCTGCATTTGAGGAACAATGGGAAAGTAATTCTGCTTTGAAAGTTGATCAACTTGTAAACTCACTTTTGAGTTAATGACCTTTGAACGTTATGATATCTAGTGAAGAGCTCTTCTTTGTCTACACCCATTCAGCATCGTTCACACACTCTTAAGCCTTAGCCCCACCCATCTCGTTTCGCTCTTGGAGCGCACACTTGACTCTCTGGCCGATGATTTGTTTATCTATGAATGACATGCAAACAGCCTAACCAGCTCTTCTGGCAACAATTTCATTACGCTTTTTTGCAGACGTTTACTGACACCGGCCATATTCAACGGGTGTTGTACACACGTCACGTAACGTTAGCTATCCAGCTAGCCAGCCAGCTAACGTTAGCTAGTTAAACAACAATGAACACAGCGCAAGTACACTAACAGTACACTTTAGCTTAAGACATGCAGCTAGCTAGCTAGGCAAACAATGAACCTAGCAAGGTAAACAAAGTGTAAGATCACACGTAACATAATGTTAACTAATGAGCCAGCCAGCTAACATTAGCTAGCTAAACAACAATGAACACAGCACTAACAATGGCACAGAGTGCTGGGAGCTAACCAACCAGGTTCAATGTTAGCTAGCTAACATTAGGCTCTAACTAGAAAAGCAAACTGCTCTGAGATACGAATAACAATGTCAGCCAGGGAGCCAGCCAGCTAACGTTAGCTAGCTAACAGTACACTTTAGCTTAAGACATGTAGCTAGCTAGCTAGGTAAACAATAAACCTAACTAGGTAAACAAAGTGAGATCACACATTTTTTACATTCAAACAGTGAAGTCATGACTCGCCTAGTTTCCTGAATCGGGTCACAAATGTTCCCTATACCCGTCATGAGGTTGCTACAACCTAGCCTATGAATGAAAGTTTACAACTGATGGGTTCTGACTTCTAAACTTGAAATATAGTTAATCATCAGGTATCCTATGGAAATGAGCAGTGCCACAATCTGGTTTCTACACCAGAAGTTAATGGTTATCTGTAGGAGGAATGTACAGTTGAAGTCGGAAGTTTACATACACCTTAGCCAAACACAGTAAACTCAGTTTTTCACAATTCCTGACATTTAATCCTAGTAAAAAATCCCTGTTTTAGGTCAATCTCAATGGCGTCCTTTATTTTAAGAATGTGAAATGTCCGAATAATAGTAGAGAGTATGATTTATTTAACCTTTAATTTCTTTCAGCACATTCCCAGTGGGTCAGAAGTTTACATGCACTCAATAAGTATTTGGTAGCATTGCCTTTAAATTGGTTAAGTTGGGTCAAACGTTTTGGGTAGCCTTCCACAAGCTTCCCACAATAAGTTGGGTGAATTTTGTCCCATTCCTCCTGACAGAGCTGATGTAACTGAGTCAGGTTTGTAGGCCTCCTTGCTGGCACATGCTTTTCCAGTTCTTCCCACAAATGTTCTATGGGATGGAGGTCAGGGCTTTGTGATGGCCACTCCAATACCTTGACTTTGTTGTCCTTAAGCCATTTTTCCACAACTCTGGAAGTATGCGTGGGGACATTGTCCATTTGTAATACCCATCTGTGACCAAGCTTTAACTTCCTGACTGATGTCTTGAGATGTTGCTTCAATATATCCACATAATTTTCCTGCCTCATGATGTCATCTATTTTTGTGAAGTAGACCAGTTCCTCCTGCAGCAAAGCACCCCCACAACATGATGCTGCCACCCCTGTGCTTCACGGTTGGGATGGTGTTCTTCGGCTTGCAAGCCTCCCCCTTTTTCCTCCAAACATAACGATGGTCATTATGGCCAAACAGTTCTTTTTTTTCTCCATCAGACCAGAGGGCATTTCTAGATACTTTTGTACCTGTTTCCTCCAGCATCTTCACAAGGTTTTTTGCTGTTCTGGCATTGGTTTGCACTTTTCGCATTAAAGTACGTTCATCTCTAGGAGACAGAATGTGTCTCCATCCTGAGCGGTATGATGGCTGTGTGTTCCCATGGTGTTTATACTTGTGTATTACTCTTTGTACAGATAAACGTGGTACCTTCAGGCGTTTGGAAATTGCTCCCAAGGATGAACCAATTTTTCTTCTGAGGTCTTGGCTGATTTCTTTTGATTTCCCCATGATGTCAAGCAAAGAGGCACTGAGTTTGAAGGTAGGCCTTGAAATGTATCCACAGGTACACCTCCAATTGACTCAGGCTAATTGACATCATTTATCAGACGCTTCTAAAGCCATGACATTTTCTGGAATTTTCCAATCTGTTTAAAGGCACAGTCAACTTACTGTATTTAAACTTCTGACCCACTGGAATTGTGATACAGTGAGTTATAAGTGAAACAATCTGTCTGTAAACAGTTGTTAGAAAAATGACTTGTGTCATGCATAAAGTAGATGTCCTAACCGACTTGCCAAAACTATAGTTTGTTAACTTCATATGGCTGGTGGCAGTATTGAGTAGCTTGGATGAATAAGGTGCCCAGAGGTGCCCAGAGTAAACTGCCTGCTCCTCAGTCCCAGTTGCTAATATATGCATAGTATTAGCAGCTCCTCTCGGTAACAGAACTCATATGGCAGGCAAAAACCTGAGAAAAAATCCAACCAGGAAGTGGGAAATCTGAGGTTGGTCGATTTTCAACTCAGCCCCTATTGAAGAAACAGAGGGATATTGGTCATGTTGCACTTCCTAAGGCTTCCACTAGATGTCAACCGTCTTTAGAAACTTGTTTGAGGCTTCTACTGTAAAGGGGAGCTGAATGAAAGGGGATTGAGTCAGAGGTCTGGCAGAGTGCCAGGACCTGGTCATGCACATTCACATGAGAGGTAGCTCCCGTTCCATTTGCTTTTTCTGAAGACAAAGGAATTCTCCGGTTGGAACATTATTGAAGATTTATGTTAAAAACATCCTAAAGATTGATTTGATACATCGTTTGACATGTTTCTACGGACTGTAACGGAACTTTTTGACATTTCGTCTGCAACTAGTGAACGCGCTTCGTGAGTTTTGATTTGTTTATCAAATGCGCTAACAAAAGTAGCTATTTGGACATAAATGATGGACATTATCGAACAAATCAAACATTTATTATGGAACTGGGATTCCTGGGAGTGCATTCTGATGAAGATCATCAAAGGTAAGTGAATATTGATAATGTTATTTCTGACTTCTGTTGACTGCACCATATGGCGGATACCTTTTTGTCTTAATTGGGCTCTGAGCGCCGACCTCAGATTATTACATGGTTTGCGTTTTCCGTAAAACTTTTTTGAAATCTGACACAGCGGTTGCATTAAGGAGAAGTGGATCTAAAATTCCATGTGTAACACTTGTATCTTTGATCAACGTTTATTATGAGTATTTCTGGAAATTGATGTGGCTCTCTGCAAAATCACCGGATGTTTTTGGAACTACTGAACATAACGCGTCAATGTGTACTGAGATTTTTTGATATAAATATGAACTTTACCAAACAAAACATACATGTATTGTGTAACATGAAGTCCTATGAGTGTCATCTGATGAAGATCATCAAAGGTTAGTGATTCATTTTATCTCTATTTCTGCTTTTTGTGACTCCTGTCTTTGTGTTTTTCTGTGATTTGGTGGTGACCTAACATAATTGTTTGTGGTGCTTTCGCTGTAAAGCCTTTTGAAACTCGGACACTGTGGTGGGATTAACAACACGATTACCTTTAAAATGGTATAAGATACTTGTATGTTTGAGGAATTTTAATTATGAGATTTCTGTTGTTTGAATTTGGCGCCCTGCACTTTCACTGGTTGTTGTCATATCGATCCATAAGATTAACAAGAAATTTGTGGAGTGGTTGAAATACTAGTTTTAATGACTCCAACCTAAGTGTATGTAAACTTCCGACTTCAACTGTACATGTTTCAGCAGACCACCATAGTCCCTGTGCCCAAGGAAGCGAAGGTAACCTGCCTAAATGATTACCGCTGGTAGCACTCAAATTCGCATACCGCCCCAACAGATCCACAGATGACGCAATCTCAATCGCACTCCACACTGCCCTTTCCCACCTGGACAAAAGGAACACCTATGTGAGAATGCTGTTCATTGTCTACAGCTCAACGTTCAACACCACAGTGCCCACGAAGCTCATCACTAAGCTAAGGACCCTGGGACTAAACACCTCCCTCTGCAACTGGATCCTGGACTTCCTGGGGTAGGGGTAGGCAACAACACATCTGCCACGCCGAGGGGACCCTCAGGGGACCCTCAGGGGTGTGTACTTAGTCCCCTCCTGTACTCCACGACTGCGTGGCCAAACACGACTCCAACACCATAATTAAGTTTGCTGACGACACAACAGTGATCACAGCGATGAGACAGCCTATAGGGAGGAGGTCAGAGAACTGACAGTGTGGTGCCAGGACAACAACCTTTCCCTCAATGAGATCAAGACAAAGGAGCTGATCGTGGACTACAGGAAAATGCGGGCCGAACAGGCCCCCATTAACATCGAGGGGGCGGTAGTGGAGCAGGTTGAGAGCTTCAAGTTCCTTGGTGTCCACATCACCAACAAACTATCATGGTCCAAACATACCAAGACAGTCGTGAAGAGGGCACGACAAAACCTTTTCCCCCTCAGGAGACTGAAAAGATTTGTCATGGGTCCCCAGATCCTCAAAAAGTTCTACAGCTGCACCATCGAGAGCATCCTGATCAGTTGCATCACCGCCCGGTATGGCAACTACTCGGCATCTGACCATAAGGCACTACAGAGGGTAGTGCGTCTGGCCAAGTACATCACTGGGGACAAGCTTCCTGCTGTCCAGGACCTATATATTAGGCGATGTTAGAGGAAAGCCCATAAAATTGTTAGAGACTCCAGTCACCCAAGTCATAGACTGTTTTATCTGCTTCCGCATGGCAAGCGGTACCGGAGCACCAAGTCTAGGACCAAAAGGCTCCTTTAAATAAATCTTGTTAGGGATAGGGTCTAGTTTCCTGAATTTCCGCCTGACTGACGTGCCCAAAGTAAACTGCCTGTTACTCAGGCCCAGAAGCCAGGATATGCATATAATTGGTAGCATTGGCTAGAAAACACTTAGAAGTTTCAAAAACTGTAAAAAGTATGTCAACGACTAAAACAGAATTGATATGGCAGGCAAAAATCAGAAGAAAAACCAACCAGAATTTTTCTTTAGGTCCCAGGCTCTTACAATGGAAAGCTATGGGGCCTATGTAATTCCGTCTTCCAGATTGCAATTCCTATTGCTTCCACTAGATGTCAACAGTCTTTATTTATGGTTTTTTGAAAAACAAGCAAGAATTTTGAGCTTTGGTGAAGAGAGCACCGGAACAATATCAGTCTTTCGGCACGCGATGGAGAGGGCTTGCTTACTAATTTTGCTTTCCTATTGAACATACTACTTTCCGTATGAAATATTATAGTTTTCACATTTTAGAGTACCTGAGGATTAAATATAAACGTCGTTTGACTTGTTTGGATGAAGTTTAGCCGTAGCTTTTTGGACTCCTTTGTCTGCATGTTGAACGAGTGGATTACTGAAATCGATGGCGCCAACTAACAGACTTCTTGGGATATAAAGAAGGATTTTAGCTAACAAAACGACCATTCATGTTGTAGCTGGGTCCCTTGGGATTGCAAACAGAGGAAGATCTTGAAAAGTAAGTGATTTATTTAATCGCTATTTGTGATTTTATGAAGCCTGTGCTGGTTGAAAAATATGTTGATGTGGGGCGCCGTCCTCAGACAATCGCATGGTATGCTTTCGCCGTAAAGCCTATTGTAAATCGTACAACGCAGTTAGGTTAACAAGAATGTAAGCGTTTAAATGATACAAGTATCTTATATATTCATGAATGTTTAATATTACGATTGTTTATTTGAATTGCGAGCCCTCCAATTTCACCGGAAGTTGTCGGCTGGTGTCCCGCTAGTGCCTATCCCTAAGAATTTAACAGCTTCTACCCCCAAGACTGCTGAACAATTAAGCAAAATGGCCCCTGGACTATTTACATTGACCTCCCCCTCCATTTGTTTTGTACACTGCTGCTACTCGCTGTTCATTATCACTTCACCCCTACCTACATGTACAAATTACCTCAACTAACCTGTACCCCCGCATACTGACTTGGTACCGGTACCCCCTGTATATAGCCTCGTCATTGTTATGTTATTGTGTTACTTTTTATTATTTTCTAATTCTTTATTTTATTTGGTAA
Organism: Salvelinus alpinus; assembly: GCF_045679555.1. Taxonomy (NCBI): domain Eukaryota; kingdom Metazoa; phylum Chordata; class Actinopteri; order Salmoniformes; family Salmonidae; genus Salvelinus; species Salvelinus alpinus. Next base: position 97,828,001 of record NC_092086.1, on the reverse strand, counting down.
ATATTTTCTTAACTCTTGTTGAACTGCACTGTTGGTTAAAGGCTTGTAAGTAAGCATATTCTAAAGTAATACTGCAAAAATGTTGGAAAATAAATTAACTGTATGTCCTGAATACAAAGTGTTATGTTTGGGGCAAATCCAACACAACACATCGCTGAGTACCACTCTCATATTTTCAGGCATGGTGGTGGCTGCATCATGTTATGGGTATGCCTTGTCATCGGCAAGGACTAGGTTTTTGGGGGGGGGGGATAAAAATAAACGGAATAGAGCTAAGCACATGCAAACTCCTAGAGGAAAACTTGGTTCAGTCTGCTTTCCAACAGACACTGGGAGACAAATTCACCTTTCAGCAGAACAACTACCTAAAACACAAGGCCAAATATACGCTGGAGTTGCTTACCAAGACAATATTTAATTTTCCTGAGTGGCCTAGCTGCAGTTTTGACTTAAATAGGCTTGATAATCTATGGCAAGATATGAAAATGGATGTCTAGCAATGATCAACAACCAGCTTGTTGGAATTTTTTAAAGAATAATGAGCAAATATTTGAATACTTTTTGAATGCACTGTATTTCAGTATCTTCCCACCCCTAAAGGGATAAAGAACAAGCTTCAGATTTATTTTCAAAGTAAGAAGAAGTTGACTGCTTGGTGCACTCCACAAGAGAAACTGTTCATTTCAAATCTGAGGATGGAAAGCAAATCACCACGGGTGAAGATTTTTCTAGTATAATTGTCATCTTAATTATCACATCATCATAATTTTATAGACTACTGTGGGCTGTCATCTATAGTGAAATATTATTAACCATACAAATAAAATATATAGGCCTACACGTGACTTCCAATAAAGTGATGTGTGAATTATGTCACATTTGTCTCTACATTCAGGGAAAGGATCCTACTGAGAGAAAAAAAATGTCCTGAAGAAAGTATTATAGCACTGGTCACTCACATATGCCAATGTATTGCATCTCCCTTTTGTACCCTCCAGAACCACATCCTAGCACAAGGATGGGCAATTCCAGTCCCCCGTCCTGATTGGTGTCACACTTTTGCTCCAGCTAACACACCTGACTCCAATAATCAACTAATCATGAACTTCAATATAGAATGCAATTACTTAAAATCAGCTGTGTTTGCTAGGGATGGGGGGGGGGGGGAGTGGCACCACTATGGCCCCCAAGGACTGGAGTTGCCCATCCCTGTTCTAGCACAACCTTACCGGCCTTAAAAGCCATTCCATATCTCCCTGTGTCCTGGTGCTGTGCCTTTATTTGTTAGGTAATACATACCCTGAACTGGAAACTGTGTCTTCAATCATTCCTGTATCCTGACCGATTTACCATAGTGGCAACATCACTTCTCAACCTAGTCTAAGATGCAGGCCACCCTAGTCCTTTTCTTTAGTCACATCTGTTCTTGTGAATGTGATGACAAATCTGGTCACTAGAGGGCAGGGACATGTAATTTACAGAAATTGGAGTTTGCAAGTCTGAGTGAATGGGAGTATTTGGTTGTCTTGGGACTTTTTGAACATGTATTTATTTTATTCAATTTATGTACAATGAGGCCACATGGCCAGACAGAAACAATGCATTCTGCAAATCCAGTGGGCAAAAAGCCAACAGGAAATTAATACATTCTGATAAACCTTCAAGTGTGAATGTCACATGCTATAATATGGCAACACAGGTGAGTATCTTGCAAACAAGTGAACGTGGGGGTTGATGTGAGCCAGTACTTGTGCCGCCATGTGCACAACTTCGGGCCAAAACAGATTGTTGACATGTAAACTGTTTTGTCTCCAATGTTTATTGAAAATAAATCTGCAAAATCAGCACTTGTCTCTCAAATACACCGTTAGCTGTTGGTTAGCTAGCTAGTGTTTTGCCATTTTAGCATAGACATGACAGTCAAAACAAGACATGATATCAAGAACAAGATAACACTAGCTGACACGAGCCACCTACGATTCCCGCATGGCAGCTTATTATCATTGTTGCTAGTGATTTGGCCATCTAGAATCACAACACACAGACGACGTTGTCAGCTAACCTGTCTATCCCATATGGAGCCGGGATCCCTGGATGGCACTTCCAGATGTCCTTCTTTCCCCTCTGCCTTCGGAAAGTATTCAGACACCTTGACTTTTTCCACATTTGGCTACGTTACAGCCTTATTCTAAAATTATATAAAATTATTTATTTTTCTCATCAATCTCCACACAATAGCCCATAATGACAGTGAAAACTGGTTTAGACATTTTTGCAAAATTATAAAAAATAAAAAACCTTATTTACATAAGTATTCAGACCGTTTGCTATGAGACTTGAAATTGAGCTCAGATGCATCCTGTTTCCATTGATTATTCTTGAGATGTTTCTACAACTTGGTTGGAGTTCACCTGTGGTAAGTTCAATTGATTGGAAATTATTTTGGAAAAGCACACACCTGTTTATATAACGTCCCACAGTTGACAGTGCATGTCAGAGAAAAAAAAACATGAGGTCAAAGAAATTGTCCATTGAGCTCTGAGACAGGAGTCGTGGCACAGATCAGGGGAACGGTACAAAATGTCTGCAGTATTAAATGTCCCCAAGAAAACAGTGGCCTCCAACATTCTTAAATGGAGGAAGTTTGGAACCACCAAAACTCTTCCTAGAGCTGGCTGCCCAGCCAAACGGAACAATTGGGGCGGAAGGGCCTTGGTCAGGGAGGTGACCAAGAACCCGATGGTTGCATTGACAGCTCCAGAGTTCCACTGTGGAGATGGGAGAACATTCCAGAAGGACAACCATCTCTGCAGCACTCCACCAATCAGGCCTTTATGGTAGAGTGGCCAGACGGAAGCGACTCCTCAGTAAAAGGCACCTAAAGACTCAGACCATGAGAAACAAGATTCTCTGGTCTGATGAAACTAAGATTGAACTCTTTGGGCCAAATGCCAAGCGTCACGTATGGAGGAAACCTGGCACCATCCCTACGGTGAAGCATGGTGGTGGCAGCATCATGTTGTGGGGATGTTTTTCAGTGGCAGGGACTAGGAGACTAATCAGGATCGAGGGCAAGATGAACGGAGCAAAGTACAGAGAGATCCTTGATGAAAACCTGCTCCAGGATCTCAGACTGGGGCGAAGGTTCACTTTCCAACAGGACAACGACCCTAAGCACACAGTCAAGACAAAGCGGGAGTGCCTTCGATACCGACAATACCCCCGGACAGGGCAATCCAGGAAGGATATAACTCCACCCACTTTGCCAAAGCACGCCCTCCACACCACTAAAGGGATATCAACAGACCACCAACTTACTATCCTGAGACAAGGCTGAGTATAGCCCACAACGATCTCCCACACAACACGAGCCTGAGGGTTTAAGACCGGACAGGAAGACAACATCAGTGACTCAACCCACTCAAGTCAAGTATAGCGAAAAAGCCTGGCAAGACATGATGCACCCCTCCTAGGGACAGCATGGGAGATTACTAGCAATCCAGTGACTCATCCCCTGTAATAGGGTCAGAGGCAGAAAATCCCAGTAGAGAGGGGCGCCAGCCAGGCAAAGACAGCAAGGTTGATTCATCACTCCGAACTTGCCGTTCACCTTCGAACGCCTTGGCCAAACTACACTCAATCATAGAACCTACTGAATAGATGAGTCTTCAGAAAGGACTTAAAGGTGGAGACCGAGTCTGAGTCTTTCACATGGATCGGCAGATCATTCCATAAAAATTGAGCTCTATAGGAGAACGCCCTGCCTCTAGCTGTTTGCTTAGAAATTCTAGGAACAATAAGCAGGCCTGCGTCTTGTGACCATAGCATATGTGTAGGTACAGTATGTCCGGCAGGACCAAATCGGAGAGATACACTACATGACCAAAAGTATGTGGACATCTGCTCATCAAACATCTCATTGCAAAATCATGGGCAATAATATGGAGTTGGTCCCCCCTCTGCTGTTATAACAGCCTCCACTCTTCTGGGAAGACTTTCCACTAAATGTTGGAACATTGCTGCAGGGACTTGCTTCCATTCAACCACAAGAGCATTAGTGAGGTCGGGCACTGATGTTGGGCAATTAGGCCATGCTCACAGTCGGCGTTCCAATTCATCCCAAAGGTGTTTAATGGGGTTGAGGTCAGGGCTCTGTGCAGGCCAGTCAAGTTCTTCCACACCGATCTCGACAAACCATTTCTGTATGGACCTCGCTTTGTGCACAGGGGCATTGTCATGCTAAACCAGGAAAGGGCCCGATTGGTGTCATACCTTTTCTCCATCCATAGCAAACACAGCTGATTAATCAAATTGCATTCTAAACTGAAGATCATGATTAGGTGATTATTGGAATCAGGTGTGTTAGCTGGGGCTGGGGAAAAACTGTGACACCAATCAGGCCCCCGAAGACTGGAATTGCCCACCCCTGGTCTAGAATGTCATTGTATGCTGTAGTGTTAACATATCCCTTCACAGGAACTAAGGGGCCTAACCCGAACAATGAAAAACAGTCCCAGACCATTATTCCTCCTACACCAAACTTTACAGTTGGCAATGTGCATTGGGGCAGGTAGTGTTCTACTGGCATCCGCCAAACCCAGATTAGTCTGTCGGACTACCAGATGGTGAAGCGTGATTCATCACTCCAGAGAACGCATTTCCACTGCTCCAGAGTCCAATGGCGGCGAGCTTTACGCCACTCCAGCCGACGCTTGGCTTGTGTGCGGCTGCTTGGCCATGGAAACCCCTTTCATGAAGCTCCTGATGAACAGTTATTGTGTTGACGTTGCTTCCAGAGGCAGTTTGGAACTTGGTAGTGAGAGTTGCAACTGGGGACAGACACTTTTTACGCAATATGCGCTTCAGCACTCGGCGGTCCCCTGTGAGCCTGTGTGGCGTATCACTTTGCAGCTGAGCTGTTGTTGGTTCTAGACGTTTCCACTTCACAATAACAGCACTTACAGTCGACAGGGTCAGCTCTAGCAGGGCAGAGATTTGACGAAATGACTTGTTGGAAAGGTGGTATACTATGACGGTGCCAAGTAGAAAGTCACGGAGCTCTTCAGTAAGGCCATTCTACTGCCAATGTTTGTCTATGGAGATTGCATGGCTGTGTGTTCGATTTATTTTATACACCTGTCTGCAAAAAATAAAACTCTATCCCAGGGTTAGGTTTTCAGTAGACTGAAATGACATGATTGCCATGTTCTCAGAACATGGTATATTAATGTTGTAGACATCTAGACACGTTTCATGGGAATGTTGCAGGAACATTTTCGTGTATTAGTAAACAAGACGTCACCTGATTGTCCCAAAGAAACATTCTCTAGAAAAAATAAGTGCACATCATGCCTTGTTGCTGTCGAGCCAATCAAGTCCCTGATTGGTGAACCACTGATCCATTCATAGCTCATTGTTTGTTGGCAAGGTTTGGGATACACACACAGTGCTTTTAACTTCTTCAGGCTGCAAGCCCGACACCGGTACACTTATGACAACATCCAGCTCAAGTGCAGGGCGCGAAATTCAAAATATATATATTTTAAATATTTAACTTTCACACATTAACAAGTCCAATACAGCATTTGAAAGATAAACATCTTGTGAATCCAGCCAACATGTCCGATTTTTAAAATGTTTTACAGCGAAAACACCACGTATATTTATGTTAGTTCACCACCAAATACAAAAGAGGACAGACATTTTTCACAGCACAGGTAGCATGCAGGTAGCATGCACAAAGCCAACCTAGCTAACCTAGAACCAACCAAACTAACCTAGAAACAACTTCCTCAGATGACAGTCCTATAACATGTTACACAATAAATCTATGTTTTGTTCGAAAAATGTGCATATTTGAGCTATAAATCAGTTTTACATTACTGCTACCATCACAGCTACAGTCAGAAATAGCACGGGAGTAGCCAGAGTAAATACAGACACCAACGTCAAATACCTAATTACTCATCATAAAACATTTCAGAAAAATATATGGTGTATAGCAAATGAAAGACAAAGATCTTGTGAATACAGCCAATATTTCAGATTTTTTAAGTGTTTTACAGCGAAAACACAATATAGCGTTATATTAGCTTACTACAATAGCTAACACACAACAGCATTGATTCCAGGTAATCGGTAGCGATAGCACAGTTCGACAGATATATGAAATAGCATCCCAAATTGGGTCCTACCTTTGTTGATCTTCCATCAGAATGTTGTACAAGGGGTCCTTTGTCCAGAACCGTCTTTGTTTGGATTCAGAACGAACTCTTTCCCTCTTGAATTAGCAAGCACACTGGCCATGCGGCGCTAACCTCTCCTTCGTGAACAAAGTCATACAACGCAACACGCCTAAAGTCCCGAATAAATTTCAATAATATAATAAAACTATATTGAAAAAACATACTTTAGGATGATATTGTGACATGTATCAAATAAAATCTAAGCCGGAGATTGTATTCGCCCATAACGACAGCTTTCCAGAAGGCGATTCCAGGTCCAACTTCGCGCTTTCGAAAACAAAATAAATGGCGGACCCCTCATTCCAAGATGATGTATTCCACCTCAGAACAAGATAATCAACTCATTTCTGCTCTCACTTCCTCTTGACATCCAGGGGAAGGTGTATGACGTGTATATATAGTCCTAAGTGACATGCCCATTTATAGGCAAGCTCTTGAACAGAGACCTCGCTTTCAGAAATCTCACTTCCGGATAGGAAGTGGGCTGCAGAAGGAGTTCTGTTTCACTTAGAGAAATAATTCAAACGGTTTTAGAAACTAGAGAGTGTTTTCTATCCAATAGTAATAATAATATGCATATTGTACGAGCAAGAATTGAGTACGAGGCCGTTTGAAATGGGCACCTTTTTCCAGGTTACTCAATACTGCCCCTGCGGCCTGAAGAAGTTTTAAGATAGTGTTTTCAACTTACATATATGACATAGATGATTACATTGTGCATGTTCATGACATGACAAAAGACATGTCTGTACTATTAGGGGCAATTAGGCTATTTCTTAAGATAAATAGAGAGAGGGGAGGGAGAGAAAGAGAAACGGGGAAAGTGGGAAAGGGAGATGGCGGAGATAGTGTTTGTGAGAGACCAAGAGAACGAGAGCAATAATGTATAACCTGCAATATAGACATTGATTTACACAAACGACAGTGGAAAAGTGATATTGATTATCGGAATGGACTGCACTTTGTAAAGTATCATAGCCTGACAAGCATTTGAAATGATTAGGATTTAAAATGAGGAGTCCATGGCCTCTCACTGTATTAGAACATTGTAAATGTCTCACCTGCATTGTGCCCTTTAGAAAAACTAAGTGAAACCTTCAAGTCAATATAGATTCCTCTGTGGAGTGAACTCTTGTCTGTTTCCATGGTGACTTGGTCTCCCAGTCCCTGGTGATTCCAACCTCCAGCGTTGTCTTGATGCCACATGAGTAGGTATCTAGATACTGTCAGGGAAGGGACAGAGATAAAAATGGTTTTGTTGATTAAAGTGGTTACCCAGCTAGCACATTTGGTTCCTTGGAAGTTGTGGGACTGTATGTTTTTGGTTTCACATTGGTTGCGGGAACGAAGCAATTTGTTTCCTGACCGATAAAATGTAACGTTTTTTAAACGTTCTGAGAACAGAAGTGAAAATTTAGCCTGTTCTGGGAACATTTGTTTTTAGTTTTCAGGGAGGTTCTGAGAACGTTTTACTCTGGTTCTTTGAAAGTTTTCCTGGGAGGTTTTATAATGCTCTGAAAAATAGAAATTTTTGAATAACTTCCTTAAAACTTTCACTGAATGTTTCAATAACTCTGCTAGGTTATTTTGGGTTACAGATAGGACACATATAAATTCATTTCCTTACTGAACTGCTGCACTATAGCCATCGGTCATCCAGCATTGCCATCAGCCATTGAGGAAATGCTTCCTTTGAAATCAATGAAAGCTGCTATACTGCCTGTGTTGCGCTCACGTTGCATCACATGTTTAATTCTCAATGGCTGACGCGCATGTTCATTCTATCGTATTAATTGAAATATTGAGAAATAAAGTCGATTTTTCTTGAATGTAGCCTCGACTATACAGCATTGGTTTTGGTACTAAGATTTATAAAGTCAAGAAGCTACTAGCTATCAGAAACTATAGCTAGCTAGCTAGCTACATTGACTGTTCACAATATAAACAAAAGCAACTTGTGTAATTAGAGTACAGCCACTAGCAACAATTTAATGAGTACTTGCGAAAAACTGGACCAAAGCTATTGTACGCATAATCAATAAATATGGTACAGTACATTAGGGGAAAATAGAATAAAGACTATCTTCCCTTCTACTCTCCACTCTCAAAACAATGCGCTCTGTGTAGTAGGTAGAACGTCACATTGACACGAAGCTGATGGCTACGCAACTCGAATAGTGGAGCTGAAGTGTTACAGGCTGACTACACCGCTCGCGTTGCAAAATACATTTAGAAATCTGTATTATTAAATTATTGCACCCACACTGCTCGGGCACGCCAACGAGCGTCTGCGTTGCCAAGGGCTAAAATAGAAGTCAGTTCTATTTGTGACGCAGATCACGCAGCAAGTCCTGCCTCTCCCATCTCCTCATTGGTTTATAGAAGCAGGTACCCACGTGCCATCTCCTCATTGGTTATACCCACGTGGGTGACTGAAAGAAGACGAACGAGGTCAGTGGCGGTAATGCACCTAATTTATGAAAGTTGCCAATCGCAATATAAAGTCAAGAGAAGAAAAAGCCTAGGAGGAGAGATGACTAGAAATGATTCGGTTGACCGTTTTATGTGTGGATTAATTGTCGGGGTAGAGGACCTTGTGCATTTCAGGTAAAATTACAACTCAATGTTTATATCCCAGGACAAATTAGCTAGCAACAGCAAGCTAGCTAAATAGGACAAATTAGCTAGCAAGTCCAAGCTAGCTAGCTAAATTGCCATAAATGTTTAATGCTTTTCGACCTGTCGCCAAATTAATGTAATTGGTTCAGAGTTTGTTTTGATATTTTAACCTGCGTGTCGTGGTGTGGGGTACAAAATAAATGTAGGCACGATGGCGCAGGCACGCAGCCGGGATGGATTCCGTGTTAGGCATTAATCATGCAAACACATAAAAACAATTATTGTGACACAGCATCAGTGAGATTCTAACCTATAATCTCATGTTCTCTAGCTATGGAATTTGTCCACTGCACCACCAGGATGGCGCTAGCATGCCATGTTTTTTTACTCATACAAAGCTGTTCATTTTAGTATGTTCAAACAGACCCTATTTCAAAGGAAACAAGCACTCGTTAAGATTAGGTGTGGCCAATTAGTGGGTGCAGCCAACACACCCGAACACACTTAACAAGATAGAAGATAGTGTTTTGTTGATGCTGAGAATGAAATGTATATGTTTAAAAAACATTCTTAGACCGTTTTAACGGGTTCCCACTAGATAACATAGCTACAAAGTCTGTGAAGAGCATGAGGATGCTGCATGGCTGCACGTGCTGCATCTGTTCCTTGTTAACATCACACTTCCTCGCCAACACCTGGTCTGGAATGTAATTACATGCCAACTTGTGGCTAACATGGTTTGCCTGAGCTAGCTACCGAGCTAGCATACGAACTCGGTAGCACAGAGTAAATTCTCCATATCATGTTGCTAAATAGTGCATTGTAGGTAGTTTAGAAGATATAGGGAAATAAATGAATAAATATGTAATAACCCCAAAACATAACTTTGTTTGTAGTGATAGGTAACCAAATCGTGACTACAACTAAGTTACTAAGTCTTTGACCACACTTTGGTGAATAAAAACTCATGCTTCCTACCCCATAAAGTTCTCTGAATTATTTGAGAACATTCCCAATGTCAAACCAGTTGTACAGCATTCCTGGAACATTACCAAAATTGAAATTAAATGTAACCATGTACAAACTTTTGAAACATTCTGTTAAAGTAATGAAATACCAAGAAAATAAAGTATTTTCTGTCAAGTTCCTTAAAGGGAAACTTCAGGACTGTCACGCCCTGACCTTAGAGAGCTGTTTTATTTCTCTATTTGGTTAGGTCAGGGTGTGATGTGGGGTGGGCATTCTATGTTTTGTTTTCTAGGTTTCTGTATTTCTATGTTTTGGCTGGGTATGGTTCGCAATCAGGGACAGCTGTCTATCGTTGTCTCTGATTGAGAATCATACTTAGGCAGCCTTTTTTCCCACCTAATGTGTGGGTAATTATTATTTTTCCATGTGTGTTTACCTCGGTTGCATCACGTTCTTTGCTGTTTACCTGCTTGTTTTGTTGGTTAAGTTTTTCACTTCAATTAAAAGATGTGGAACGACATGCACGCTGCGCCTTGGTTGTTTTATGACAGGGAGTTTGAGGATAGCGAGCGTGACAAGGACTTCCCCAGAGTCAGATTAACACGTGGGTACCATTTTTATGACTCTGCATGCAGTTTGAAGGAAGTTGCTATCTAGAGTTAGCACACTGACAGGAAGTCTATGGTAACTGCTAGCATGCTAGTAGATACCATAGACTTCCAGCCATTGCCCTAACGGTGGTTAGCTTGGCTCACAAAACGACCTCTAACTTCCTTCATACTGAATGCAGAGACATAAAAATGGTACGAATGAGTTCATTTGACTCTGGGGCAGTAGATTGGTAATCCCGAAGTATCCCTTTAAATGGGCTGAGAATGTTCCAAAGCTAAGTACCTATCCTGCACCATTCCCAGAAAGTTGAAGGTTGTAAGCAAAATAACCATAGAACAACCACACTCTCACCAAGCTCTAAGAAACACATGGTTCTAGCTGGGATCATTTAGATGCACCCTTAAACAGAACCAACTCATGAGCTGTCAGGTCTACCTTTTAATTTTGCCCACGCTACTTGTGTGCCCCAGAACAAAGGGAATGGGTGAAATACGGCAAGGGTTTTTCTTGAGGCAAGTGTTCGGTAGCTGAAGTTTACACCCTTTTTCGGTGGTTAGTCAACAGTAATATTGCCTTTTATTCTAGTTTTTCGAGAGAAGTTATTTCGGGAACACAGAGGGTTGCTTATTTTAGAAGCAAACCAAACGTATGTATGTGGACACCTTTACAGCAAATGATACTTAACTAAAATGTTCACGCAACATGCAACAATTTCAAAGATTTGACTGAGTTGCAGTTAATGAGGCAATCAGTCAAATGAAATAAATTCATTAGGCCCTAATCTATCGATTTCACATGACTGGGAATACAGATATGCATCTGCTGGTCACAGATACCTCAAATAAATTGGCCTCACAATGGACCTCAGGATCTCGTCACGGTATTTCTGTGCATTCAAATTGCCATTGATAAAATTGATTTGTGTTCATTTTCCGTAGTGTGGTAGACCAGGGGGTTGTGTCAAAACGTTTACACAGATCAGACACAGACAGAGTAGGATTAGCTCAGTTTCATTAAAATAATAGTCCAAAAGAAAAGAATGGGTCTCCCCCATTGAGACCCTCTCCGGGATACCATCTTCTGGGCTCCGGGTCTTGCTGTATCCTGTGGGGATCAAGCACTGAACTCACTCCTGTTACCTCTGCAACAGTCCCCAACTATATGGGAGTCTTTTCTTCCCCCAATTTCTTCCCTGTGTGCTGCCCTTCTGGCAGCTTTATGGGACTTGTACAGCGGGAGAGCAATCAGCCCTTGATTACTCACCAACTCCCAATCAGCCCCATTTAGTCCTGGCCGGAGAGCCGTCGAGATCTGGCATGTCCAGCAGATGGCGCCATCGCCTCGTGATGTATACTCGGTCTGTCACCAGGCCTCGATGAGTCTCTCCCTGGTGGCTGAACTGCTGTATGCCACAGTAGTTTATGCCTGCCCATACCATAATCCCACTGCCACCATGGGGCACTCTGTTTACAACATTGACATTAGCAAACCTCTCGCCCACATGACACCATGCACGTGGTCTGCGGTTGTGAGGCCAGTTGGACGTACTGCCAAATTCTCTAAAACGATGTTGGAAGCAGCTTATGGTAGAGAAATGAACTTTGTCTGGCAACAGTTCTGGTGGACATTCCTGCATTCAGCATGCCAATTGCACACTCCCTCAAAACTTTAGACATCAGTGGCATTGTGTTGTGTGATAATACTGCACATTTTAGAGTGGCCTTTTATTGTCCCCAACACAACACACCTGTATAATAATCATGCTGTTTAATACGCTTCTTGATATGCCACACCTGTCAGGTGGATGGATTATCTTGGCAAAGGAGAAATGCTCAGTAACAGGGATGTTAACAAATTTGTGCACAACATTTTAGAGAATTAAGCTTTTTGTGTGTATGGAACATTTCTGGGATATTTCACATCATGAAACATGGGAACAAAACTTTACATGCTGCGTTTTATATTTTTGTTCAGTGTACATTATTAATTTGCCTGGTAGATATCCTATGAGAATTGGCCAAAAATCTACCCAGGGGATTTATGTCCATTTACCAGCATGTGCAAGTGACTGTTAACTGGTGAGCCTGAACCCCATTAAGGACCATATCTGTGTGATCCCAGTGTCATGGAACTACAACACACCAGTTCCTAGGCAGTCACGATAGCTAAAGAAAACTATTGTGTCATCAGCTCCTGTCTAACCATCATCACCGTATTTCAGCAGTGCCACAAACACATGTGACACTGTCCCATTCTATTCACCAGCTCAAAAGTACTATTAGGACTACTGAGGCACTTACGTTGTGGGACCCTTCGTCAGATATTTATACTGACAGACCTGGTTAGTATGACATGGTAAATCAATGTGAGGCTAAAAATGGGATTATCCCCCATTATAAACTGGGTGGTTTGAGCCCTGAATACAGATTGGCTGAAATCCGTGGTTTATCAGACAGTATGAAAAAGAAACGGAGAGCCTCACACTCCAGGAGCTCAGATACAATAATTTAATAACCAACGTTTCGACGGACAAGCTGTCTTTATCAGGGTATAATGACAAACACTGCGGGTCACTAATGTATATCGTTTGGAAGGACACATAGGTGTCTGTAATCATGGCCGGGTGTGGCTTGATGTCATTGGTTGATTTACAGATATAAATAGAACATATAAAAAACGGGAATGGATAACATGTGATCATAGTCAGAACTGTAGGATAAATAAACGGGGCATATAAGCAGGCAATGAAAGCTCTTACAATATTCGACGAGAGAATAATGAAGAAAAATTATAGATAAAATGTATCGGTGCTCATCGGCCATTGGATATAAACATTACACAACAAGTTGGAAAACGCAAATTCAAAAATGAGTGGTCTGGAAGGAATTAGTGACAGTGGCTAACTGCAAGCATTGCAAAGCAATCACTAGAAGGCTATTCGGTGGAGTGGCTGTGTGGTCCCAAATCTAGGATTAAGGGGTTATTTTCCAAGTTTAAAATGATAAACATTCAACATTGGCCATGCTGTCAATGAAGCATGATTTGTGCCGCTCTCAAAACAACTGTTAACTCGGAACTGCAAAAACTTGACTCAAGACAACTGGGAAGTCGGGAATAAATGAGCTCCGACTGGGAAAATACGTTTTAAATGGTCATCCAACTCGGAATTGTAAATCCGGCCTCTTCCTAGAGCTACGACTTGAAGATCAATGACGTCATCATGATTTGAGTTCCCAGTTGTTTTGAAAGTACCATAAATCCACAGAATGCCAGACTTTAATGACAACATTTTCCCACGAAGGACCGCTGCGCCACCTTCCTGTTCAAGTGAGCACAGCACAACAAGGTGAGTCCAAAAATATATTGTATGCTGCTGCATAAATAATGTAATATGCCAGGGAGATAATACTATAGCTAAGAAAGTAATACTAAGTGTATGTTGTGTAGTAAGATGTTAGTAGCCCATGTGCCTCACCCTAATTATTTGGTCTATTTACCCCTCTTAATTTCACCTACTGTTCTGACTTGGTGGTGCACTTGTAGCCTATAACCTGTTTTAGAGAAATGTAATCATTGAATATTGTAAGAGCCTTCATTGTCTGCTTATATGTCCCCTTTATTTATTCTACAGTTCTGACCTGGAGTACAGCGAGTATATTGTAAGAATGGGCCATGTTCTGAATTCTGTCGCTGTACATTTCAAAAGTGCTAAACAAATAGTTATATTAGCCACGTCTGTCCTAGCTTGCTCATTAATGTTTTAATCAAAATTACAGATTGCCTCTTATCTGCTTGTCATCCCCTTATGCCATAGTTTGTAAATCTATGGTTAGCTATATCAGCTATGCTTTTTTAAAGGCAGTAAATGAGGCTGAATGAACTGTTTCGCTGCCAGACAAGGCTCCACTGATAGCCAGTTGTAGCAGTGGTAAGATGTGGGGACTGCTGTTGGGACATCTTTATGTAGGCCGTTTGTAGGCACCGTTTGTTACCGTTATAGTGCAAATAATGTATAGTTTAGTGTTGTGTAGTGGCTTTGCTGGCATGCTTCCCACAATTTTTCTTTTTTGCCCCACCAAGATTTACATGCTAAAATCGCCACTGACCAGCAGTATGATCTCTATCATTGAATCTCTTGATCCTCTCCCTGAGAATACTTTGTTAGTTACTTTTGATGTTGAGTCGTTATACAATAATATTCCACACAAGGGCGGTATTGAAGCCATGGAACATTTTCTTCTGCAACTTGACCCCAATGAACTACCTTCCGGTAACAGCATTACAACATCGGCTGAAATAGTACTCACACATAATTATTTTATGTTTCTAAACAATGTCTTTATCCAGACGAAGGGTACTGCTATGGGATCCCCTATGGCTCCTAACTATTCTAATTTGTATGTGGGTTACATGGAGAAATTATAAATTCTCAATTCTTTCAAATTCATTTTTTGCCTAACATTATTTGGAAACAGTACATTGATTATATTTTTGTTTTATGGAGGGGTGACGTTAAACAGCTCCAGCTGTTCCATGCTTTTCTTAACTCTTGTTCTGAGCACCTGAGATGTATTATGCAATCTGACAAACGTCAAATCAGTTTCCTTGACCTTTTGATTTTGTGTGAGGATCTTTATAGGAAACCTACTAATCGTAACAGTTTGTTGAGGGCTGATAGCTGTCACCCGCTTCCCTACAGCCAATTCTGTCCAATCATATTTTTTTTGCAAAAAACTATCAGATTTCAACAGAAATATGGCTGAGATGCAAAGAAAATTTAAGGAGAGGGAGTACAAAAATGGTCAGGTTAAATCTGCTACTGAGAAAATTGAGACAAATTGAGACATGATCTCTTTCAAGCACAGTCTGGCAAAAATAAGCATTCTTGTGTTACACGCTATTCAAAGTGCTCTGAACAAATTAAGGGAATCGTTCACAAACATTTGCTCATTCTAAGATCTGATGACAGTATCGGTAATGTGTTTTCGGACCCTCACTATTCTCGCAGGGCAGAAATCTCAGAGATAAATTGCAGTGGCAAACTGTCATTCAGGGCAGGTGGGGCATAACATAGTGACCAGGTGAATCCAGGTGAAAGCTATGATCTCTTATTTATGTCTCCTGGTAAATCCACTTCAATCAGTGTAGATGAAGGTGAGGAAAAAGGTTAAATAAGGATTTTTAAGCCTTGAAACAATTGTGACATGGATTGTGTATGTGTGCCATTCAGAGGGTGAATGGCCAAGACAAAATATTTAAGTACCTTTGAACAGGGTATGGTAGTAGGTGCCAGGTGCACCGGTTTGAGTGTGTCAAGAACTGCTACGCTGCTGCGTTTTTCACACTCAACAGTTTCCCATCTGTATCAAGAATGGTCCACCACCCAAAGGACATCCAACCAACTTGACACAACTGTGGGAAGCATTGGAGTCAACACTGGCCAGCATCTCTGTGGAATGCTTTCAACACCTTGTAGAGTGAAAACCCTTACGAATTGAAGCTGTTCTGAGGGCAAAAGGACGTGCAACTCAATATTAGGAGGCTGTTCCTAATGTTTTGTACACTCATGGATTAAGTCTTTATTCAGTTTTGAAAGAAGTGCATTTAATTGACCTTGGGGAATCCACCTGTGAACTTTTAGCAGGAAAGGTCTAAAGAGTGAGTGGCATCTGGTCTCTGTACAGTAAGTACACACTACAGCGCTCAAGATCAAGAGCAGATGGAGAACTGAACAGAGGGGCGATTATTTTACTATGCAGTGAATGGCTTCCACACAGAAACTACCATCAACAAATATAACTAAAACAACAAAAATTATAGAGGACTTAGAGAATGGAAATGGGGTTAGGGATTGAGAATGGAATTGTCACGACTTCTTCCGAAGTCGGTTCCTCTCCTTGTTCGGGCGGTGTTCGGCGGTCGACGTCACCGGTCTTCTAGCCATCGCCAATCCATTTTTTTCATTTTCCATTTGTTTTGTCTTGTTTTCCCACACACCTGGTTTTCATTCCCTCATTACGTGTTGTGTATTGAACCCTCTGTTTCCCCCATGTCTTTGTGTGGTATTGTTTGTTGTAAGTGCTTGTGCACATTTGTTGTCTGGTGCGTGTCGGGTTTTGTACCCATTCTTTATTATTCTGGATGCCGGTGGTTATATATTATGTATATTAAACTGCTCCGGTTATTACCCAGTTCTGCTCTCCTGCGTCTGACTTCGCTGCCACCAGTTACGCACCCCTTACAGAATACCACACCTGAATATGGAGTCAGCAGGAGCAGGTGCCCCTGGTATGGGGTCTAGGAGCGCGTCCAGGAACACACAGCGATGCTCCACCATCTCGGCGAGACGGAGAGTTCCTCCAGCACCTCCACCAGCACAACAGGGGCCTCCACTACTCGCTCCCCTGCACCCAGTTCCAGTGGGATTCGCTTCGCTCTCCTCGGGGAGTACGATGGGACGGCTGCCCGCTGCCAGGGTTTCCTGCTGCAGTTGGAGTTATACCTGGCAACCGTCCACCCGGCTCCTGCGGACTGTGAAAGGGTTTCCACCCTCATCTCATGCCTCTCGGGGAAAGCCCTGGAGTGGGCCAACGCCATGTGGGTGGAAGGAGATGCGGTGCTGGACCACTTTGAGGAGTTCACCCGTCGTTTCCAGGCAGTCTTCGGCCACCCGCCCGAGGGTAGAGCAGCGGGTGAACGTCTTTTCCACCTGCGGCAGGGGACGAGGAGCGCACAGGAGTCCGCTTTGGACTTTCGGACCCTGGCCGCAGGAGCGGGATGGAACGACAGGTCGACCACTATCGCTGCAGTTTGCGCGAGAACTTCCGTTGAGAGTTGGCCTACAGGGACACCACCCTCACCTTCGACCAGCTGGTGGACCTGTCCATTCGGCTGGATAACCTGCTGGCTACCCGCGGACGTCCAGATCGGGGTCTGTCGGTTCCATCCCCCAGCACCACTGCTCCGATGCCCATGGAGCTGGGAGGTCCTGCGCTCAGGGAGACAGGAGGAGGTTCCGTCTCGTGCACCATTTGTGGCCACAGTGGTCACACTGTCGGTCGGTACCGGGTTGGTTCCTATAGGGGTCGAGGCAGCAGGCAGGGCACTCTGGCGTCACCCCAGGTGAGCCGGCACCATTCTCACCCAGAGCCCTCTGTTGCACACATGTTTTTGTTCGTTACCTTTCCTGAGTTTTCCCCGCATTCCCAGCATAAGGCGCTCGTCGATTCAGGCGCAGCTGGGAATTTTATAGACAGATCATTTGCCCATAGTTTAGGGATCCCCATCGTTCCTGTGGCTATGCCCTTCCCAGTTCATGCCTTAGTCAACCATTAAGGTCAAGGTTGATTAGGGAGGCCACCGCTCCTCTGGCCATGGTGACGCAGGGTCGTCACACGGAGAGAATCAGTCGCTTTCTCATTGACTCTCCTGCGTTTCCTGTGGTGCTAGGCCTACCCTGGTTAGCTTGTCATGACCCCACTGTTTCATGGCAATGGAGGGCTCTCACGGGGTGGTCGCGAGAGTGCTCGGGGAGGTGTTTAGGGGTTTCCATAGGTGCTACTACGGTGGAAAGTCCAGACCAGGTCTCCACCGTGTGCATCCCCTCAGAATATGCCGATTTGGCTCTCGCCTTCTCCAAAAAGAAGGCGACTCAATTACCACCCCATCGACGGGGGGATTGTGCTATAAATCTCCTGGTAGACGCCACACTTCCCAGGAGTCACGTGTATCCCCTGTCACAGGCGGAGACGGTGGCTATGGAAACATATGTCTCCGAATCCATGTGTCAGGGGTACAATCGGTCCTCCACTTCACCCGCCTCCTCGAGTTTATTTTTTGTGAAGAAGAAGGAGGGAGGTCTGCACCCGTGTATTGACTATCGTGGCTTAAATCAGATAACTGTGAGGTACAGTTACCCGCTACCTCTTATCGCCACTCGCGAATGAGTCAATGCACGGGACGCGCTTCTTCACCAAACTTGATCTCAGGAGTGCTTACAACCTGGTGCATATCCGGGAGGGAGACGAGTGGAAGACGGCGTTCAGTACAACCTCAGGGCATTATGAGTACCTCGTCATGCCGTACGGGTTGATGAATGCTCCATCAGTCTTCCAAGCCTTTGTAGATGAGATTTTCAGGTACCTGCACGGGCAGGGTGTAGTGGTGTATATTGATGACATTCTGATATACTCCGCTGAACGCGCTGAGTGTGGGTCCCTGTTGCGCAAGGTGCTTGGTCGACTGTTGGAGCATGACCTGTATGCCAAGGCTGAGAAATGCCTGTTCTTTCAACAGTCTGTCTCCTTCCTAGGGTACCGCATTTCATTTACATTTACATTTAAGTCATTTAGCAGACGCTCTTATCCAGAGCGACTTACAAATTGGTGCATTCACCTTATGATATCCAGTGGAACAACCACTTTACAATAGTGCATCTAACTCTTTTAAGGGGGGGGGGGGGGTTAGAAGGATTACTTTATCCTATCCTAGGTATTCCTTAAAGAGGTGGGGTTTCAGGTGTCTCCGGAAGGTGGTGATTGACTCCGCTGACCTGGCGTCGTGAGGGAGTTTGTTCCACCATTGGGGTGCCAGAGCAGCGAACAGTTTTGACTGGGCTGAGCGGGAACTGTACTTCCTCAGAGGTAGGGAGGCGAGCAGGCCAGAGGTGGATGAACGCAGTGCCCTTGTTTGGGTGTAGGGCCTGATCAGAGCCTGAAGGTACGGAGGTGCCGTTCCACCTCAGGTGTGGAGATGGAGAGTGACCGCATCTCAGCCGTGCGTAATTGGCCGACTCCCACCATGGTAAAGGAGGTGCAGCGGTTTCTAGGGTTTGCCAATTACTACCGGAGGTTTATCCAGGGTTTTGGTCAGGTAGCGGCTCCCATTACCTCACTGCTGAAGGGGGGACTGGTACGTTTGCAGTGGTCGGCTGAGGCGGACAGGGCCTTTGGTCACCTGAGGGCTCTGTTTACCTCGGCTCCCGTGCTGGCCCAACCGGATCCCTCTTTGGCATTCATAGTGGAGGTGGACGCGTCCGAGGCTGGGATAGGAGCCGTGCTTTCTTAGCGCTCTGGTACGCCACCGAAGCTTCGCCCCTGTGCCTTCTTCTCGAGGAAGCTCAGCCCGGCGGAGAGAAACTATGACGTGGGGGACCGGGAGCTGTTGGCTGTCGTCAAGGCTTTGAAGGCGTGGAGACATTAGCTTGAGGGGGCTAAACACCCTTTTCTCATCTGGACTGACCACCGTAATCTGGAGTACATCCGGGCGGTGAGGAGACTGAACCCTCGCCAAGCAAGGTGGGCCATGTTTTTCACCCGTTTTGTTTTCACCCTTTCTTACAGACCAGGTTCCCAGAACGTGAAGGCAGATGCACTGTCCCGGCTGTATGACACAGAGGAGCGGCCCATGGATTCCACTCCCATACTCCCGGCCTTCTGCCTGGTGGCGCCGGTAGTGTGGGAGCTGGATGCGGACATTGAGCAGGCGCTACTTGCAGAGTCCACTCCCCTCCAGTGTCCCGCTGGGCGTCTGTATGTTCCGTCAGCTGTCCGTGACCGGCTGATCTATTGGGCCCACACGTCACCCTCCTCTGGTCATCCAGGCATCGGTCGGACGGTGCGCTGTCTGAGTGGGAAGTACTGGTGGCCCACTTTGGCTAAGGATGTGACGGTTTATGTTTCCTCCTGCTCGGTGTGCGCCCAGTGTAAGGCTCCTAGGCACCTGCCCAGAGGTAAGTTACACCCCTTACCCGTTCCACAATGGCCTTGGTCGCACCTGTCGGTGGATTTCCTTACCGATCTACCTCCCTCACAGGGTAACACCACGATCCTGGTCGTTGTGGACCATTTTTCTAAGTCCTGCCGTCTCCTCCCGCTGCCCGGTCTCCCTACGGCCCTACAGACTGCGGAGGCCTTGTTTACACATGTCTTCCGGCACTACGGGGTGCCTGAGGACATAGTGTCTGATCGGGGTCCCCAGTTCACTTCGAGGGTCTGGAGGGCGTTCATGGAATGTCTGGGGGTCTCGATCAGCCTTACCTCGGGTTTTCACCCAAGTTTCGTCAAGATCGGGCCAGTGGTGTCTGAGATATCGAATGAGTTAGCTAGACTCATATCCGTGAACATGTATGCCAAATTTCATCACTCTAAGTCAAACAGATCAAGAGATATAAAAATATAAAATGATTTAAAAATGCCTTCCTCACCATCTTAAATAAGCATGCCCCATTCAAGAAATGTAGAACCAGGAACAGATATAGCCCTTGGTTCTCTCCAGACCTGACTGCCCTTAACCAACACAAAAACATCCTGTGGCGTTCTGCATTAGCATCGAACAGCCCAAATGATATGCAACTTTCCAGGGAAGTTAGAAACCAATATACACAGGCAGTTAGAAAAGCCAAGGCTAGCTTTTTCAAGCAGAAATTTGCTTCCTGCAACACAAACTCAAAAATGTTCTGGGACACTGTAAAGTCCATGGAGAATAAGAGCACCTCTTTCCAGCTGCCCACTGCACTGAGGATAGGAAACTCTGTCACCACCGATAAATCCACTATAATTGAGAATTTCAATAAGCATTTTTCTACGGCTGGCCATGCTTTCCACCTGGCTACCCCTACCCCGGTCAACAGCACTGCACCCCCCACAGCAACTCGCCCAAGCCTTCCCCATTTCTCCTTCTCCCAAATCCAGTCAGCTGATGTTCTGAAAGAGCTGCAAAATCTGGACCCCTACAAATCAGCCGGGCTAGACAATCTGGACCCTTTCTTTCTAAAATGATCTGCCGAAATTGTTGCAACCCCTATTACTAGCCTGTTCAACCTCTCTTTCGTGTCGTCTGAGATTCCCAAAGATTGGAAAGCAGCTGCGGTCATCCTCCTCTTTAAAGGGGGGGACACTCTTGACCCAAACTGCTACAGACCTATATCTATCCTACCCTGCCTTTCTAAGGTCTTCGAAAGCCAAGTCAACAAACAGATCACCGACCATTTCGAATCCCACCACACCTTCTCCGCTATGCAATCTGGTTTCAGAGCTGGTCATGGGTGCACCTCAGCCACGCTCAAGGGCCTAAATGATATCTTAACCGCCATCAATAAGAAACAATACTGTGCAGCCGTATTCATTGAACTGGCCAAGGCTTTCGACTCTGTCAATCACCACATCCTCATCGGCAGACTCAATAGCCTTGGTTTCTCAAATGATTGCCTCGCCTGGTTCACCAACTTCTTCTCTGATAGAGTTCAGTGTGTCAAATCGGACTGCCTCTGGCAGTCTCTATGGGGTGCCACAGGGTTCAATTCTTGGGCCGACTTTCTTCTCTGTATACATCAATGATGTCGCTCTTGCTGCTGATGAGTCTCTGATCCACCTCTACTCAGACGACACCATTCTGTATACTTCTGGCCCTTCTTTGGACACTGTGTTAACAACCCTCCAGACGAGCTTCAATTCCATACAACTCTCCTTCTGTGGCCTCCAACTGCTCTTAAATACAAGTTAAACTAAATGCATGCTCTTCAACCGATCGCTGCCTGCACCTGCCCGCCTGTCCAGCATCACTACTCTGGACGGTTCTGACTTAGAATATGTGCCTGTACACAGCCAATCTGTAAACAGCACACCCAACTACCTCATCCCTATATTGTTATTTATCTTCTCTTTTGCACCTCAGTATCTTTACTTGCATATCGTCATCTGCACATCTATCACTCCAGGGTTAATGCTAAATTGTAATTATTTCGCAACTATAGCCTATTTAGTGCCTTACATCGCTAATCTTCTACATTTGCACACAATGTACATAGTTTTTTCTATTGTGTTATTGACTGTATGTTTGTTTATGTGTAACTCTGTGTTGTTTTTGTCGTACTGCTTTGCTTTATCTTGGCCAGGTCGCAGTTGTAAATGAGAACTTGTTCTCAACTGTCCTACCTGGTTAAATAAAGGTGAAATATTTTTTTTAGATAAAAATACATGCCACATATCAACTTTCGTGTTGATCGGTCAGTCGATGCCAGAAGATAAACGTTTGATGTGTTTTTCACAAAATTCTAAATTACGGAAAATCCATCATGATGGACCTTATGGGGCCCTGAGGCAAATTTTTCCTTTTGAGGAGAGGGACCTATGTACCGAATTTCATGACTTTGGGTCAAACGGGGTGAGGGGCGTGACCTTTTTACTTGAGCATTTTCTTCACCATCTGGCCAATCAGTGTTAATTTGTAAATACCGGATCTCTATGGCAAGATGCATCATTCACCCAAGTTTTGACAAAATTGGGCCAGTGGTGTCGTGACTAACGTACCAACTCTCTATAACATACTAATGTCCTAATGGATGGAGACAGATCCACAGTCCCTTCCCTGATTTCATTGTGGGCGACCAAAAAACTGTAAACCACATACTGTATCCTTATCACAGAGTGTATTTGTGTGTCTCTCTCTCTCTCTGTGTGTGTGTCTTTGTGTTCTAAATTAAAAGAGAAATGGAATGAAAAAGGGTAATATCCCATAGCACTAATTCACTACTTCCTACAAATCTTAAAGCATTGGATTGGGGGAGGCATGGGCTAGTGGGAGTTTCCACCATATTTCTTATCTTTCAAATCAGTGAAGGAAGTGAACAAGTGCACACTTTGGGAGGAAGGAGAGATAAATTGGTACTAAGGGAGAATTTCAATTGCATACCTCTAACCTCCTTCTCAAAACCCATTGAAGGAGAAGGCCAGATGGGAGGGACCCATAGCCAAAGAGTGAGATGAGTCCCAAATCACCCCCTTTCCCTTCTCACTGCCCCTCTGCCCTCCTTTTGCTTTTTATTTTTTTTATTTTATTTTTTTTAAGCTAGGCAAGTCAGTTAAGAACAAATTCTTATTTACAATGACGGCCTACCCCAGCCAAACCCTGATGACGCTGGGCCAATTGTGCGCAGCCCTATGGGACTCCCAATCATGGCCGGTTGGGATACAGCCTGGAATCGAACCAGGGCCTCTAATGATGGCCCTAGCACTGAGATGCAGTGCCTTAGAACGCTGTGCCTCTCGCCCCTCTGGGATAAGTGTCCCAAAGCTGAGTGAGTGAAAACTATGGAGGGTATGGGGGCTAATTAGACCCTCCGATAACCACTTTGACCGAGCCAGCAATGCTGCAGGCATTGGCGCACCGATCCCTTTAGCGGGATCATTTTCGTCAACATCCGCTGAAT
The DNA here is from genome assembly GCF_045679555.1 of Salvelinus alpinus. NCBI lineage: Eukaryota > Metazoa > Chordata > Actinopteri > Salmoniformes > Salmonidae > Salvelinus > Salvelinus alpinus. The sequence goes on along the minus strand of NC_092086.1, from coordinate 97,804,349 downwards.
TGCAGAGCGCCAAATTCAAATTTTATTTCTAAAAATATACAATTTTCATGAAATCACAAGTGCAATATACCAAAACACAGTTTAGCTTGTTGTTAATCCACCTGGCGTGTCATAAGCCATAGGAAAAGTAATCTGGTTGATATCCCTTTAAATGGAGGAAAGGCAGGCAATGGAACAGGGAGTTTTCAAAATAAAAGGCACTTCCTGGTTGGATTTCCTCAGGTTTTCGCCTGCAAAATCAGTTGTGTTATACTCACAGACAATATTTTGACAGTTTTGGAAACTTTAGAGTGTTTTCTATCCTAATCTGCCAATTATATGCATATTCTAGCATCTGGGCCTGAGAAATAGGCAGTTTACTTTGGGAATGTTATTTATCCAAACATAAAAATACTGCCCCCAAGCTTCAAGAGGAGTGAAGTGGAATCCCATAAGGCACTGTGTTATTTTTGAGTTTGCGCAATTTCACACAAAATAATGGAGAGGCGCCTAATCATATGCCACATGCATTTGTTATGTCGGATTTCGAGATCTGACATGTAAAAGATGAAATATCTCCCAAATTAAGTATTTAACTGTTACTGAGGTTTATATCTTGCAAAGCAACAGGGGGATTTGTTCATTTGCATTTCATTCTTGTTTTATTTTAAAAGCGGATCATGAATTCCATCATTCAAGTCACAATTGTGACATCAAGTTGATGAGTTTATTGGGCTTGTTCGACATTGCAGCCGACAGAGCAGGCGACTGCCGACTGACTTATCTGCAAAGAACCTTGCATCATAAATAACTACTCATTATTATTTGTACATAAAAGTCAGTCACAATTTACCCATGATACATTAATGTTTTGATTTGATCCCCTCAAATACGGCTAATGATTCCTTCACCACTCTCTGGAAGTCACCCTTGGAGTTTCGTCAGCAACAGGTGAAAATGGAGGGCCCTTCGAGTGAGTTTGTAGGGGTGAAGGGGGTGGTTTGGGATGTACAGTGAGAGATGAGAGCAATGTTACTATCTGCTTCTGTCTGCTGACCATTGGCAGTATTGAAGTCATCTTTTGGTCTATGAAAACCTGTTTTGACACAATTAATATCACAGCTGTTCTCATTTTCAAGATTCTGGTATACAGAAACAAACAACACACTCACATGCACACACTGAAACACACATTCTTTCATGCAAGCAAAAGGACACACGTACACACACACACACACACACACACACACTGTGGAATAGCCACCCACCACCTCTCTCTCTGTGCTGATGTGATGTGTGATGCTCAGCTGTGAAGTCCTCTGTCAACTGTACTCTAATGTAAGGTGAGGATAGATATATTTATAGATCACACACATTATCAACAGAAAAGTATTTCCATTACAAGTATTAAATAGAGCGTGGAATGCAATACAATTACACACAGCACTAATTCAATTATGTTTTGTGCAATTGGAAAAGTGCTATTGAGAAAATGTATGTCTGGCTCCCAGAGCCAGTACTAGTAACAAAAACATATAAGACGGTCAAATGTTTGTGCATGAATGTGCTCACTGCAAAAATGTTGTTCACAGTGTGAAAATATATTAATCTTTGAACTGTGTATGCATAAGTGGCTGAGTTTTTGTATGTGAAAAGGTGTTCAGAATGTAAATACTGTACAGAGGCGTCATGCACATTGGGGGCAGAGGGGCATGTGCCCCTCATATTTGTCCTGTAGGGGGGAAAAAAGCGTTTCATTTTTTGTTGCTGGGTGTTTCTCTGTAATACTACGAGCCACCTAGACATTTTATGAAGTTGCCTTTAGCTAGCCCAGATAGGTCCACAATCTCCCAACCTCATAACTGGCTACCAAGAAGCCATTTCAGGCTATCAAGTTAGAGTAGCTAGCTTGTCTAACTATCTTAGCTGGCATGCCTGCTGGAAGGTTGGTAGACGTTGGAAAAGCAAGCAACTACTAAATGTACTGAATAAGACTCACATTCCTTTCAATCTTTTAGCAGTCAGGAGGATACAGAAAGCTCAAGAGGTATGCTTAGATATACAGAAAAATAAACATAAATTTGACATAGAATTAAGCTTAATGATTACAGTATGGCTCTAGATTGCAGGAAAAAGTCATTTCAGGTGTGAAAAATGCAAAATTCTCCAACTGCTGGACGGGGTGGTCCGAAGAGGTGCATCCCCCAGCTATCCACACGTACTTTGTGCCCCCTCAGATTTTTGGGATGCATGGGCCTCCTCTGATACTGTATGTACTTGTTTGTATCCTGCCCAGTGTGTTTACATAGCATGGTGAGTGTGTATGTGTGCGTGTGTGTGAGTAGGCTTTGTGCTACTCAGGAGGACATGTCGTGTCACTAAGATTATCTAGGGTGTATGACTCTTCTGGGCCAATTAACAGGGATTAAACAGGTCTCCTAGCACTAAATCCCTGTCTCTGTCCATCATGCTCATCCTCTGCTGTGTGCTAACAAGCTGTTAGTGGACTGGCTCCCACGTCGTTCTCCTGACTAAACAGCTCTTTCAGTCCTGTGTAACTCACTGCTGTCTCTACATGGTGGTACTGGACCCCAGTGTTATTGTCACCAAAATTATTAAAAAATTGTGAGTGGGCTTGCAACCAAAAAGATATTAACCGGTAGTTAACTAGCTTGTAGACTGTTGTGGCTATCCAAAAAGGCTTTGGTCTAGGTTACACTTATTTTCAAATTGGGTTGGCTCTAAAACACATTGTACTAGTGAATTCTGTTTTAATCCCAAAACAGCCCAGTGCCCTCTTCTGATTGTGTATCTCTTAGCTGCGCTTTTTGGGGGTGGGGAAAGGTGGTCTCGAGTTCCAGAGAGGTGTGGTTTCTAGATCCCAGTCGATCTTTATTGGTAAGTATTGGTCAGGCTTAGGATGTACTCTGACACCTTACAGTAATTACAGTAATGACAAATGTGCTCAGTGACAATAACACTGGGGTCCAGTACCACCATGTAGAGACAGCAGTGAGTTACACAGGACTGAAAGAGCTGTTTAGTCAGGAGAACGACGTGGGAGCCAGTCCACTGGCGGGGAGCCCGTCCACTTTTTGGATAGCCACAACAGTCTACAAGCTAGTTAACTACCGGTTAATATCTTTTTGGTTGCAAGCCCACTCACTAATTTTTTAATAATTTTGGTAATACAGCTAGCTAGCTAAGTTAGCTAACAATTTCATTCAAGTTGTAGTTATCTAAATAGCTAGCTAGAAATATTAGCAATTTCGATAATTAGTGCTAATTGGAACATTTTGTGAGTTTTGTGGGGTATGGTTAACTAAAACGAATAACTGGCAACTGTTCGTTTGATAATATTTTGTTGTTAAAGCTTAAAAAAGTAATCTCTTTGTTCATCAAATCTGCTCGATAGGAGAACATTTTAATGGCCTCCATGCACTTCTTGGAAATACTAGTTTGAGCATGACACACTTCCTGTGTAAGCCCAGGGCTTGCGGATTTGGCCCTGAGGGTTTGAGGGTGCTTTAAGACGGCCAAGTTCTTGGATAAGTCAGTACATCATTATGTTTGGATGAACCCTGAGTTGGAGGTGAAGGTTGCCGTTTCGGCCTAGTCCAACACAATTGCCGGTACGTTCAAGCTCCAGGTTTAGCACACAGTGAAAAGAGGGCTAATGTATTCTACAGTGGCATACCTCCTTTGTAGTTCTCCTGCGCTAGTTTTTTTTAAATGAATACACAAGTTGAATATCGTTACGAAGTTTAGACTTACATTTTGAATCTATTGTGATGTATATTTCTCGGCCACAGTTTGTAATTTTTTTCCCCGTGTTAGGTTGTTACGTGAGTCAGGCCTGAACTTCAGCCAATCCCTGTATTTGTATCTAAATCCTGAGCTACAGTACCTGATGATTCCCCCTCCTTCTCCATCCGGCCACCTCCTACTATCTGCAGCATCATCCCCGGCCACTGATTCATGGCCCCTATCTATCCTATCTCTCCTCTGTGCATTGTTGCGCGCCAGCAGCATTGAATATCACAGTGCTAACTTAATGATTTTTCTCTTTTTGTGCCTTCCTCTCTCTCTTCTCCTCTGCTGTGCCCTGTCACATCGCATCATCGTCACGGGACACACCGCCCTCGCATCTCCCCGGACAGAAGCTCCACTCAAACCCCCCTGGAGAACACCCAGCTCAGAGAATACAGAGGGGGGAGTAGACCTCCGCCTGTCCCCTTACACCCCCCTGTCCCCCCTCGCTGTCCCCAGGGGCCGCCAATAGATCTCCACGTCAGAGTGAGTCACTAGTCCTCTCCAGCTGAATCAAACCGGCAGCACTGTTTCCATTTTTAGGGAAGAATGAGTGGAAGAGTCTGTTGTGTTTTATAAGATTATGCTGGGAGATTTTTCTATGGACAAGGCAGAGGAGAGAGAGGGTGGGGTGGGTGTGCAGGAGTTGGGGCAGGCACATTTTATTTTATTGCGCCGAATAGAACAAGTGTAGACTTTACTGTGAAATGCTTACTTACAAGCGTCTTCCCAACAACGCAGTTGAATAAGGTTTACGTATTGGACCTAAAAGCTCTGACAAAGGCCTTGAGAACGATACGTAAAGCTTAATAAAGAGCAGTGATACTAGCAAGAGCAGTGTGCAGGTTTCTTCTTTTGTCTCATCTTATTCAACTGTTACCGTGCACCTGCAACAAAGATATATCAGATGTGCGAGTGCCTTTTGAATTTTGAACCAACAATGCAGTTAAAAGGAAGAAAATTAACAAATTAATAAAAATAAAATAGTAACACAATAAAATAACACAAAATAATAATGAGGCTATATACAGGCTACTGTATATACAAGGAGTACTGGTACTGAGTCAGTGTACTTGGTTACGAGGCAGTTGGGGTGATTGATTGAGGTAATATGTACATGTAGGTTTGATTAGGTGATTGTTTGAAGTACTATATACAGTACATGTTCCAAGATGGCGTAGCAGTCGGACGTCTGTTTTTGTCTTGTCTTGTCCTGTCCTGTGTATATATCGTTTTCCTCGTATATATTTTTTATGTTTTTAATCTCAATTTCCATCTACGGACTGAACATACTCTCCTGTAACTCGCCTCACCCAATGTGGTATGGATCTGCTATTTTTTTATACTTTAGAACCGGAATCCCCATCAGAAGCTAGCCAGCTAACTAGCTACTAGCTAGTTGTCAGTTAGCCAGTGCTAGCGGTCATCACCATTAACTCGGACATCAGCCAATCTCAGCCCGGTCAATTCCTGCCAGTCTGTACAGTGCGATATCAACCCAGAGCATATCAAACTGCTTTTCTCTACCACATCTCCGGATTTCTACTGCAAGCTCTGAACCTTTACACCGGATCATTGCAGCTAGCTAGCTGCTATCCAAGTGGCTACTCCTGGCTAACGTCTCTGTCCCAAAGAAAGCACCAGTTAGCCTGGAGCAAGCCTGGACCTAGGCCCATCTCCCGGCTAGCCGAAGAGATTCCATCAGCCAATCCCTGGGCTACAATACCTCTTTTGCCAATTGGCCTGGACCCTTTTACTACCATCACGGAGCCCCGCCCTTCCATCACGACTGGTCTGCCGATGTAACCGTCAAAGGGAGTTTCTACAGGATCTTCCGTTGCGTTGTCCCGCCCATCTGCTAGTCTGGTAGCCCGGCTACCAGCTAGCTATCTGAATCGCCGTATCTCCAGCTCACATAGCTACTCCCTAGACCCTATGATCACTCGGCTACACCTGCAGTTTTCTGCCAATATCTGTCTATGTCCTGGAAAATGCTCTTGTTACTTACAACCTCATGCTAATCGCAATAGCCTACATTAGATCAACCGTCCCGTGGATGGGACACCGATCCCAAATAAGTTTTTAAACACTCCGGCCGTCCTACAATCTAAGCTAGATGCCCTCAATCTAACACAAATTATCAAGGAACCTACCAGGTACAACCCTAAATCCATAACCATGGGCACCCTCTTAGATATCATCCTGACCAACTTCCTCTCTAAATACACCTCTGCTGTCTTCAACCAGGATCTCAGCGATCACTGCCTCATTGCCTGCGTGCGTAATGGGTACGCGGTCAAATGACCACCCCTCATCACTGTTAAACGCTCCCTAAAACACTTCAGCGAGCAGGCCTTTCTAGTCGACTTGGCCCGGGTATCCTGGAAGGATATTGACCTCATCCCGTCAGTAGAAGATGCCTGGTTGCTCTTCAAAAGTGCTTTCCTCACCATCTTAAAAAAGAGTGCCCCATTCAAAAAATGTAGAACTAAGAACAGATATAGCCCTTGGTTCACCCCAGACTTGACTGCACATGACCAGCACAAAAACATCCTGTGGCGTTCTGCAATTGCATCGAAAAGCCCCCGCAATATGCAACTCTTCAGGGAAGTCAGGAACCAATATACTCAGTCAGTTAGGAAGGCTAAGGCTAGCTTATTCAAACAGAAAATTTGCATTCTGTAGCACTAATTCCAAAAAAGTTTTGGACACTATAAAGTCCATGGAGAATAAAAGCATCTCTTTCCAGCTGCCCACTGCACTGAGGATAGGAAACACTGTCACCACCGATAAATCTACAATAATCGATAGTTTCAATAAGCATATTTCTACGGCTGGCCATGCCTTCCACCTGGGTACCCCTACCCCAGCCAGCATCTCAGCACCCCCCGCAGCAACTTGCCCAAGCCCACCCCCACTTCTCCTTCACCCAAATCCAGACAGCTGATGTTCTGAAAGAGCTGCAAAATCTGGATCCCTACAAATCAGCTGGGCTAGGCAATCTGAACCCTCTCTTTCTAAAATTATCCGCCGAAATTGTTCGAACCACTATTACCAGCATATTCAACCTCTGTTTCGTATCGTCTGAGATCCCCAAAATTGGAAATTTGCCGCAGTCATCCCCCTCTTCAAAGGGGGAAACACTCTAGACCCGAACTGTTATAGACCTATATCCATCCTGCCCTGCCTTTCTAAAATCTTCAAAAGCCAAGATAACAAACAGATCACCGACCATTGTGAATCCCAATGTACATTGGTGAATCCCAATGTACCTTCTCCACTATGCAATCTGGTTTCCGAGCTGGTCATGGTTGCACCTCAGCCACGCTCAAGGTCCTAAACAATATCATAACCGCCATCGATAAAAGACAGTACTGTGCAGCCGTCTTCATCGACCTGGACAAGGCTTTCAACTCTGTCAATCATCGCATTCTTATCGGCAGTCTCAATAGCCTTGGCTTCTCAAATGACTGCCTAGCCTGGTTCACCAACTACTTGTCAAATAGAGTTCAGTGTGTCAAATCGGAGGGCCTGTTGTCCGGACCTCTGGCACCCCCATAGGGTGCCACAGGGTTCAATTCTCGGGCCGACTCTTTTCTCTGTATATATCGATGATGTCGCTCTTGCTGCTGGTGATTCTATGATCAACCTCTACGCAGACGACACCATTCTGTATACTTCTGGCCCTTCTTTGGACACTGTGCTAACAAACCTCCAGACGAGCTTCAACGCCATACAAACTCCTTTTGTGGCCTCCAACTGCTTTTAAACGCTAGTAAAAGTAAGTGCATGCTCTTCAATCGATTGCGGCTCGCACCCTCCCGCCCGACCAGCATCACTACTCTGGACGGTTCTGACTTAGAATATGTGGACAACTACAAATACCTAGGTGTCTGGTTAGACTGTAAACTCTCCTTCCAGACTCACATTAAGCATCTCCAATCCAAAATTAAATCTAGAATCAGCTTCCTATTTCGCAACAAAGCCTCCTTCACTCATGCTGCCAAACATACCCTCGTAAAACTGACTATCCTACTTATCCTTGACTTTGGTGATGTCATTTACAAAATAGCCTCCAACACTCTACTCAACAAACTGGATGCAGTCTATCACAGTGCCAACCGTTTTGTCACCAAAGCCCCATATACTACCCACCACTGCGACCTGTGTGCTCTCGTTGGCTGGCCTTCACTAAATATTCATCGTCAAACCCACTGGCTCCAGGTCATCTATAAGTCTTTGCTAGGTAAAGCCCCGCCTTATCTCAACTCACTGGTCACCATAGAAACACCCACCCATAGCACGTGCTCCAGCAGGTATATTTCACTGGACATCCCCAAAGTAAACACTTCATTTGGCCGCCTTTCCTTCCAGTTCTCTGCTGCCAATGACTGGAACAATTTGCAAAAATCGCTGAAGCTGGAGTCTTATATCTCCCTCTCTAACTTTAAGTATCAGATGTCAGAGCAGCTTACCGATCACTGTACCTGTACACAGCCAATCTGTAAACAGCACACCAAACTACCTCATCCCCATATTGTTACTTATCCTCTTGCTCTTTTGCACCCCAGTATCTCTACTTGCACATCGTCATCTGCACATATATCACTCCAGTGTTAATGCTAAATTGTAATTATTTTGCCTCTATGGCCTATTTATTGTCTTACCTCCCTACACTTCTACATTTGCACACACTGTACATAGATGGTTCTATTCCTATTGACTGTACGTTTGTTTATGTGTAACTCTGTGTTGTTGTTTTTGTCGCACTGCTTTGCTTTATCTTGGTCAGGTCGCAGTTGTAAATGAGAAGTTCTTCTCAACTGGCCTACCTGGTTAAATAAAGGTGAAATAAAAAAATTACAAATTAAAATGTAGGTAAGGAGTGAGCAGAAAGTATGGGTAGCCGTTTAATTAACTTCTCAGCAGTCCTATGGCTTTGGGGTGGAAGCTGTTCAGGAGCCTTTTGTTCCCAGACCTGGTCCGGTACCATTTACCATGCGGTAGCAGAGAGAACAGACTGTGACTTGGGTGGCTGGAGGTGTTGACAATTTTAAGGGCCTTCCTCTGACACCGCCTGGTATAGTGGTCCTGGATGGCAGGAGCTTGGCCCCAGTGATGTACTGGGCCGTACACACTACCCTCTGTAGTGCCTTGCGGTGCAGCCAGTCAAGATACTCTCAATGGTGCAGCTGGTGAACATTTTGAGGATCTGAGCGCCCATGCCAAATCTTGGGGGAAGAGGCGTTGTTGTGCCCTCTTCACGACTGTGTTGTTGTGTTTGAACCATGATAGAAATTTGAAGCGCTCTGCCTTCCTTTTCCTGTAGTCCACGATCAGCTCCTTTGTCTTGTTGACATTGAGAGGTTGTTGTCCTGGCACCAGACTGCCAGGTCTCTGACCTCCTCCCATTGTTGTCTGTGATCAGGCCTACCACCGCCGTGTTGTCAGCAAACTTACTGATGGTGTTGGAGTTGTGTGCAGCCACGCAGTCGTGGGTGAACAGGCTAATCACGCACCCCTGTGGGGCCCGTGTGTTGAGGGTAAGCGTGGCGGATGTGTTGTTGCCTACTCTCCACCTCAGGGCGGCCCATCAGAAAGTTTTCAGTATCCAATTGAAGAGAGAGGTATTTAGTCCAAGGGCACTATGGTGTTGAACACTGAGCTGTAGTCAATGAACATTCCTCACGTAGGTGTTCCTTTTGTCCATGTGAGAAGGGGTAATGTGGAGTGCAATAAAGGTTGCATCAACTGTGGATCTGTTGGGGTGGTATGCGAATTGGCGTGAGTTGACGATGTCTGGGATGATGGTGCTGATGTGAGCCATGACCAGCCTTTGAAAGCATATCATGGCTACAGAAGTGAGTGCTAATGGGCGATAGTCATTTAGACAGGTTACCTATGGTGGTCTGTTTGAAACATGTGGGTATTACAGACTTGGTCAGGGAGAGGTTGAAAATGTCAGTGAAGACACTTGCTAGCTGGTCAGCGCATGCTCGGAGTACGCATCCTGGAAATCCATCTGGCCCTGTGGCCCTGTGAATGTTAACCTGTTTAAAGGTCTTAGCGGTCTTACAACACATTGGCTACGGGGAGCCTGATCACACACTCATCCAGAACAGCTGGTACTCTCATGCATGGTTCAGTGTTGCTTGACTCAATGCGAGTATATAAGGCATTAGGCTTGCATCACTGGGCAGCTCACGGCTGGGTTTCCCTTTGTAATCCATGATTGTTTGCAATCCTTGCCACATGTCACGAGTGTCAGAGCCGGTGTAGTAGGAATCCATAGCTTCTGGTTAGGATATGTACGTACGGTCACTTTGGAGACTATGACATCAATGCACTTATAAATGAAGCCGGTGACCGATGTGGTAAACTCCTTAATGCCATCGGATGAATCCCGGAACATATTCCAGTCTGTGCTAGCGAAACAGTCTGGTAGCTTAGTGTCCTCTTCATCGGACTACTTCTGTATTGAGTGCATCACTGGTACTTCCTGTTTGAGTTTTTGTTTTAAGCAGGATGGAGTTATGGTCAGATTTGACAAATAGAGGGCGAGGGAGAGCTTTGTATGCATGAGCTAGAGTTTTTTGCCTCTAATTGCACAGGAGACATGCTGGTAGAAATTAGGTAAAATGTATTTAAATTTCCCCGCATTCAAATCCCCGGCCACTAGGAGCGCCACATCTGGGTGAACATGTATTTGTTTGCTTATGGCCTTATACAGCTCGTTGAGTGCGGTCTTAGTTCCAGCATCGGTTTATGGTGGTAAATAGACAGCTACGAAAATAGCTACAGCTTATCATCAGGTATTCTAACTCAGGCAAGCAGAACCTTGTGACTTCCTTAATATTAGAGATCACACACCAACTGTTGTTGGCATAGAGACACCCCCCCACCCCTCAGCTTAACGAACGCAGCTGTTGTGTCCTGCAGATGTATAGAAAAACCAACTAGATTTATATTTTCCATGTCCTTGTTCAGGCACGACTGGGTGAAACACAGGATATTACAGTTCTTCAGATCACATTTATAGGATGGTCTCGAACTGAGCTCATCCAGTTTTTCCTAGCCACCATGCTTGCTGTTTGGGGTTTTAGGCTGGTTTTCTGTATAGCACTTTGTGACATAAATACATTTGATTGATATTTTTCAATGATTGCACGTTCGCCAATAGAACGGAGGGTAATGGCGATTTATCCACTCGCGGTCACAGTCTTGTTAGATATCCCGCACGCCGACCTCTATAGCGCCGCCTCCTCCAAGTGACGAGCATAGAAGGCATTTAGCTCGCCTTGTAGGCACTGGGCAGCTCACAGCTGGCTTTCCCTTTGTAATTCATGATAGTTTGCAATCCCTGCATCAGCCGACGAGTGTCAGAGCCGGTGTAGTAGGATTCGATCTTAGTCCTGTATTGATGCTTTGCCTGTTTGATGGTTCATCGGAGGGCGTAGTTTAAAAAAAATAAACGTCCAGATTTGTGTCCTGCTCATTGAAGCGGCAGCTCTAGCCTTTAGCTTAGTGTGGATGTTGCCTGTAATCCATTGCTTCTGGTTAGGATATGTATGTATGGTCACTGTGGGGATTACGACATCAATGCACTTATTAATGAAGCTGATCTGGAATGAGCATTATGTCCTCCAACTCTGATTCATTGAAATAGAAGTCCTCAGCCAAATGTAGGTTAGTAATTGCTGTTTTAATGTCCCGATGCTCTTTTCAGTCATATGAAACGATGGCCAAAACATTACATACAAAAAAAGTTAGGATCAATGCAAAGAAAACACACAAAATAGCACAATTGCTCAGGAGCACGTAAAACACCGGCCATACCTTTCGGCACCATTACAAGAATGTGCGTAAAAATACACTCCCCCAAACCAATGCCTCCCAGACACACACACACGCGCACGCGCACACGCACACACACACACACACACAAACGCGCATTCTGTAGTCTGCCACAGGTCATAACTGAAATACTTTTTGTCGATCCATCATTGTTTAGTGTCTCAGTGAAAACCTTACAGCCCATGGGTGTATTGTTAAAACAATGCAGTAATAAGAAATAAGCAATAAGCAGGAAAGCAGTTTAGTCTATAGTTATTTTTAAGAGGCATGGCCCTGTTTCAGTTACTATGGTCTCTCTTTGATCCTAGTAGGATAATTGCATTCTCTTTATAGCTAGCTGTCTCATTTCCAATAGAATGTTTCTTTACCAAAACTTTAATCTCAAAGGCAGTTTGAACTGGAGGTTCGTGGGGATCGTGTGCTAACAGAGCAGGACAAGGATGAGCTTCCTCACAGTTCTCTGCTTTGACATCTGACAGGACATGAACACTTAAAACTTCAACAGAGTTGTATTACGTCACATCTGTTTAACTGCACCAGCCTAAAGCACACACACAACAACATTTTATTTTCCTCTCTACCCTTGCATACAATTTGAGTCTCCATCTCTCTCTCTCGCTCTCTCTCTCTAGCATCAGACACAGTACAAGATGAATAGATGAATAGTCTGCCATTTGTGTTGACATTTAAGAGATGAGGCTTGTTCTGGATAAACAACATGAGGGAAAGCAACATGGAAGAATACACACCTTTTTCCCTAGTGCTAGCAACATGAAAGAATACACACCTTTTTCCCTAGTGCTAGCAACATGAAAGAATACACACCATTTTCTCCACTGCTAGCAACATGAAAGAATACACACTATTTTCTCCACTGCTAGCACCATGAAAGAATACACACCATTTTCTCCACTGCTAGCAACATGAAAGAATACACACCATTTTCTCCACTGCTAGCAACATGAAAGAATACACACCATTTTCTCCAGTGCTAGCAGTGCTCTGAAGCCAAAGGGAGTGTGTGAGAGTGAGTATGAGAGGGGTAAGAGGGCACTACTTTGTCCTCGTCATGCAGCAAGGCTGGCATAGCTGCCAGGGCTGCCAACAAATAGTTCACAACAATACATGGCCCATGTCTGACAGGACTTCTCTAACAACATGTCTCTCTATGTTTTTCATGATCTCTGGCTCAAGATTAAACTTTTCCAAAATGGCATGTACCCCTTGGCAGCTGCTTATTTGTAGGAGACATTCACTAGCAGCATGAGCTAAAGTTATTAATGCTTAATTGGAGCCTGCCATTTGGTGCTTTTGGTGTAGGAGGTTGTGTGTGCATGAATACAGTAAGTGTGTATGTGCTGTGGTGCACACATGTGTATCTGCATGTGCCCATGGAACATTTTATTGTGGGATTTCCATGCTTCATTGCAGGGTTCCATCCTGCCTTTGTTTAACTCTGTGGAATTTTAAGAACCCCTGTTAGGCTTTAGATTGTTTGGGGGTTTGGAGACCTTCTGCACGAGCTTCATCCCCTCTGGGAAAAAGAGAATGAAAGTTTCTCCACTTCCAGGACCAGCTGGCTGCTGAGAACTGTCTAACAGTGTCAGGTCAGAGAACAGAGGGGACCTGGATGACTACAGTATGCATGATGGGTGGATTCCTGTGTAGCACCATGCGTGAGTCCTTGTACAGTGGGGAGAACAAGTATTTGATACACTGCCGATTTTGCAGGTTAGACAGATTGATTTTAATTAATAAGTACATAGAGGAATTATTTAATTCCGTTGACAGTTTCTCACAGTTGAAGTGTACCTATGATAAAAATTACAGACCTCTACATGCTTTGTAAGTAGGACAACCTGCAAAATCGGCAGTGTATCAAATACTTGTTCTCCCCACTGTATATGTCCCAGCACCTTATGTGTGTTTTATGTAAGAGATTATATTACTTACAAGGAAGGATAGACATCGATGTCAGCGATAAGCAATTTTAATCACACACGAAAAGAAAATGTTTACAGTATGTACTGTGGGCTTTGGTTTATTTCTAAAAAAAATATGATGTATATACATTGACCCTGGGATAAGCTGGTAGGGGAATCTGTAAGAGGACTGCAACACTTAATTTGATGCTTAGCTACAATAAAATACTATAGAATATGGACTATCATCTACAATAGGCTCTGAAAATAGTGATTGCAATCTAGCAAACTTTTGGATGTCGTATCTAGTTCAACAACTAGTGCATGTGCTTTGGATGAAAGTTCATGATTTTAACCTGAGGGATGAAGTTTTCTCCATATGATAGACTGTTGCTAGACTGGGCAAAGGTCTGTAGTTACTAAGGGCAATTCCTGTTCATGCTATGTCTTGATTGGACAATAGGGTGTCAACCAGCCATTAAGGAGCAAATCAGATTTCAGAACACCCATCATATGGACAGGAAGGGATGTAGGTGTCTTCTACAATGACAAGTGCTACTTGCTGTGATAGGGACATCATGCCGAGTTCAAATTAACTGGGAACTTGGAAATCTCTGACTTCCGACTTCAGTATGCTCAAGACAACTGGGAACTCTCAGAAAAACTTGCTCCAACAGGGAAAAATCGTTTGGAACGTTCATCTAACTCAGAATTCCGACTCAGGAACTCAGCCTCTTTCAAGAGCTCTGACTTTCCGACCTGAAGATCACTGACGTCTTGATTTGACATTGTATTTTTCAGAGTTCACAGTTGTCTTGAACACACCATCAGATCTTATATTACAGGGATACCTCAATACCTCATGAATAACATGCTAGGAATTCAAATGATCTGGAGAGAGTTGGTGAAAGGAGGACTTTGTTCGCTGAATTTTCCTAGGCAGCCATTGGAAAAGCATCTTGCACAACTTTTTGCTTTTAACCTTGGACTTGGTCATGGTCTTAGTGATGGCGTTCGTCAGCAGGGTGCTGTTGTGGGGCAGGGAGGGAGGAGTGTTGTTGTCAGCCCTCTGAGGATACAAAACCTCCAAGAAACGTCTCTCTTGCTGCCTGAAGTCATACTCCACACTGCAGGGATAGAGAGATAGAGCAAGAGAGGGTGAAAAAGGAGGAAAGCAAAAACAGGAGGAAAGAGTCCGCCGATCTGACCATGCTTCCTGTGTCTCACCTATATACGATACAAGCAGTCTTCTGACAGGTGGAGCACTCCCGGAGGTCCTGGCCTGTCCTGTAGCATCGCAGACTGAAACAAAGAGCAGGAGATGTTAACTAGAACAAAAGAGGCTTCTCTCTAATTCCTTCCCTCTTCTCTGTAATGTCAGCCGTTCACTTTCTCTACTCACTCCTTCTACTTCCCTTTCTATTTCTTCCCTTTCTCACGTTGGCTTTCTCTTTCTCTTCCCCTCTATCTCTTACCCCTTGTTGAGAGCATGGCTCATCTCAAGGTCTTGGATAATGTTGAGAAGTGTAGTGATCCTGTCCTGGTTGGCTGCCAGGCTGGCCTCCACACACTGCAGCCTCCTCTGGAGAGGGGCTGGCCTGCTGCACTGTGGGGAGGGGGGCAGCAGCAGCAGGTCTGTATCAGCCGGGTGGGAGTGAGCCAGCCTAGGGTCGTCTCGGGAGGGTTGTGGGATGGTACTTGACAACAAAAATACTGGATGAATCATCTGGTGTGTCTGATTGGGATGGGTGGGGGTGTAGGATGCTAGGTGTGCCATGCGTGATGGTGGCAAAAGGGGGTTGTACTTGGGGTTTATGGCTTTGTGTGTGAGGAGCTCAGTGATTGTGTATGGACGGGCCTGTGGTATGAGTCGGTGTGTGGGGCTTGTGCGTTTGTGTGGGGTTGGTGTGGAACGGAAGTCTGTGTTTATGTGGGTTGGTGTTTCGGTGATGGGTTTGACATGTGCAGTAGTGTTTGTCTGTGATGCAATGAGGGGCTTAGGATCTGTTTGTGTCTGTGGTGTGCTGGAAGGTGGAGCATAATTTGTGTATATCTGCCTGTCAAGGCTGAATCTAAATGTGGTATTTGCATGTGTATGTAACACGCTGGAGGGAATGTGCTCTTTGTGACACTCAGATCCAGGTTTTAGGTTTGTGAAAAGGTCTCCCTGATGTTGTGTGACAATGTGTCCCTGCTGTTCCCATTCTTTGTTTATCTGTATTTCAGTGATGTGTTTTGGAAGGTTAGTGACCTGTGATGCATTGAATATTCCAGAGTGTCTTTCCTGATGTGTCTGTGATATGATGACAGGAGTACAGTGTCTACTTTTGTTAGACAGAGACAATACTTTGGCATATACATTTGCATGCATTATTGGATCAACAACAAATCTGTTATGAGAGCTGGTGTGAAGGGCAGCGGTTTGTTCAATATGTGTATTTATAAATGTGCTGTTATTCTGTGTGTTAGTGGTTGATCTGTTTGATGGGTCAGGTGGTTTATTGTTGTGTGTCTGTGTCATGATCAGTGGTCTACAGATCGTCAGTGACGTGGATGAGGACTGATGCTGCGTAGCTGTGTATAAGGCATTTGAAGAGAGAGAGGATATAGTTGTATGTGATGCGTTATCAGCGTTAGGGGGTGTTATGGGGGATGCATTAGCTGAGTCAGGGGAACTAGGTGTGTGTGATGTGTTTGACAGGTTAAGGGTATGGAACAAAGGTTTTGTGGGTGTATTTGTGTGTGATGGGTTATAATAGCTTGTGGGAGTAGTTGTGTGTGATTGGTTATAATAGCTTGTGGGAGTAGTTGTGTGTGATGGGTTATAATAGCTTGTGGGAGTAGTTGTGTGTGATGGGTTGTAAGGGTAAGAGAGAGGGGCTTTGCATGGTGTGTTTGCTGCTTTTAGAGTTGTAGCTATGTATAATGTGTTAGCGAGGCTAGAGAGTGTTGTTCTATGTATCGTTTTAGTAGCACTGTTTAGGAGTGTTGTGGTTGTCGTCGGTGTGCTTTCAGGGGTGGGAGGTGTAGCTGTGTGTGTGTTAGCAGGGTAAGGGGATGCACTTCTATGTAATGTTGTAGCAGTGTTAGACTGTGTTGTTGTGTTTTCAGGCTTAGGGGCTCTAATAACATGGGATGGATTAACATGGTTTGGAGGAAAGGTTCTGTATGGTGTGTTTGGAGGGTACGGGTGAGTAGATGTACATGATGTGTTTGATGGGTTGGGCTGTGTATTTGGGTGTGTGGGTGTCTTTGGATGTTTACGGTGTGTGCGTGGCGTGTTTGCCCTGGTGGCTATTGCGATCTGAGGATACATTTTGAGTATTTTCGGTCGAGGAATCTTACTCCAGTGAGATGGGGTCTCAAAGGTGTTGGCATCTGCACGCCTGGGTTCAATAGTTGCCTTAGTGACTGTTATAGATTTTGTGTGTAAGATGGTTCTTTGGCAGGTTGGCTTGTCTGAGTGTGTATGTGAAGGTGTAACTATGGTTTCTACTGGGGCTCTGATAGAGGTATGCAGGGGGTATGTATGATGTGAGGTATAACCATTAGTCTGTTTCAGATCTTTGGTTTTCCATGCAGGCGCTGGGTTTGCAGGCAGGTTGGGCTTCCTGTCTTTATTGTTGTGAATAGGGGGTTTACAGCGGGGGTGGGTGGATTGAGATTCTGTTTGTGTCAGCTGTCTTCGTAACAGATCCCTGTCTGCAAGCCTCGGAGTGGAGCATGTAGAGTTCCTTTCTTTCTCAGTATGTGAAGGGAGAAGGTGGTTTCTGTCTGTGAGTGAAATAGGTGTTTTCATGGCTGTTGATCCTTCAGGGCATGCAGAGGAAGGGCTCTTAACTTCCAGACTGGCATCTCCATCTCCAGCTCCAGGTACCACAGTCTGTCTCCGTCCACAGTGTCTGCACATTTGCTGGAGCATCCAGAGAGGTGGGGGAGCAGGTGGTTGTTTTGCATTCCCACAATATGAATGTGCCACAGAATGTTCTTTAGGTTTTGATTGGTCCCTTCCTCGAGAGGACATGGTCGAGACAGGCTCCGCCTCATCACTGCCATCAATACAAATCCCTCCTATAGCCTCCGAGTCAACGATGCTGCCATTTGTGTAGCGCAAGTCCCGCCTCCCTTTGATCTTGCCGTTCCCCACGCCCCCTAATAGGTGTGGGTTAGTCTTGATTGCTCGGGCATAGCAATAAGTCCCACTTTTCCATTGGTTGAAGACCAAATTCTCTGTAAGCTCACTGGAAATCTCTTCAAATGTCACACCCTTTTTGGTCTTGGAATCTAAACTCCTTTGTTTTGAAAGAACACCTCTTTGTCTGACACTCTTAGTCCGTCTGATTCCGTCCTCTTCCTTTGCCTCTTTTGGGATGTAGCCATTGCATGTAGGAGTAATGCTTCTTTCTGATTGACTGGGGAATGTGCCTGTTAGTTTTGTCCTGTGCAGGATGGGTGGAGCTCTCACGCCGGGTGAAGTCTGCACTCCGATGCTGCACTGGGGACCCCATGTCAGTGGCAGCACTCCCCCAGCCCTCTCCCCCCCTGCTGTACTCCAACCACGCACCCCCACCAGGGCAGGAACTCCCAGTACTGGCACAGGAGTGGTCAGGTCAGCCGCCCGTCTCCCCATCACCTGGCCGACTGACTCAGTTGCCTGAAAACCCAGGAGAGCTTGTGTCCACCATCACCATCACATCTATGGGAAAGTCAAGGTTAGTTTACTGTAAAGAGCACATTAGGATGTCTCATTTTGATAAGGCACTGTGAAAGGAATCTGTACCAGGGCAGAACAATTGGATTCCAACAAAGTACAAATCAAGGACACTGCCAGAGCTGCCCATACGCATCAGAAATAGAGGACAAGCAAAGGTCTAAAGCCTTGATAGCAAATTGGAGATAGTCATGAATAATGGACCTTTTCTCATCTACCACAAGTTAGAACAAACATGAAAGAATTTAGAAGGATAAACCCTACACTGACAATGTGAGAGATAAACCCTACACTGACAATGTGAGAGATAAACCCTACACTGACAATGTGAGAGATAAACCCTACACTGACAATGTGAGAGATAAACCCTACACTGACAATGTGAGAGATAAACCCTACACTGACAATGTGAGAGATAAACCCTACACTGACAATGTGAGAGATAAACCCTACACTGACAATGTGAGAGATAAACCCTACACTGACAATGTGAGAGATAAACCCTACACTGACAATGTGAGAGATAAACCCTACACTGACAATGTGAGAGATAAACCCTACACTGACAATGTGAGACAATATTATGTCAGAAAATGTAGAAGAGGTTGTTTTAGTATTGTGAGCTGGATTACAGTACCCTCATAACACCAAGGTGTCACAGAGCAGGACAGGGGGGTGCATGACAGTCAAGAAACACAGTCTTTGGAGTCCTTCCTTTGACCCTTGCTTAATTTTAGTCAAAGGAAAACCTTACTGGATTCAGCACATTATATTCAGAACATAAAAGCATGGTCTGCCCAGGTTCTGTTTCCTTCAGAGGTCATATTTCACAGAGATCATCTAGTCACAGCATGACTCCTGTGGTGACCTCTCTCTCTGTCTCCCTCATGGGCATCCTCTCACACCGTCCTGTCCCCACCTTGGGCGGGGGGATAATGTATGAATTTATGCTAACGACTTATTAAAGCCTGACAAGGGGAAATGAATCAGTGACTGTGTGTGCATTTAACTGACGCAGTAAATGCCAGAGTAGCCGAGTGTGTATGTGTGTCTTTATTTGACTGATGCATGCAACTATAGTTTGTGGCCAAAGCAAGGACAATTGTGTGTGTGTGTGTGTGTGCGAGTTTAGTGTGTATAAGAGGCAGTGTGTGTGCCTAAAACAATGTGTGAGTTTGCATTTGCTGATACAGTAAAATACCTAAAGATAGCTGTGTGTGTGTGTGACTGAGTGTGTGCATGCAAAAAAAAAAATTGTCCCACAGCCCACCCTCACCCCCCAGGCTTCATGCAGCGCTGTCAGAATTGCAGGCAGATCATCTAATCAGTTGTGCCTGCAGGCACCACTCTTTAACTGTCACATTGTAGATGTCAGTTGGTTGTAGTCCCAACTGACCCCATTTGATGTCACTACGGAACATTCCGTGACAAATGCCTTAGCCCCTCCTCATACACAGTTGATCAATCTGCCAATAATTCCCTTTCTGACACTGTAAAAGAGGGGTAAACAGTGTCCTCTCATCATCACTATATAAAGGCTAGCGGATTTATATCCAGGACAGAGCAATGACGAACCTGTCCCCTGCCTTCACAGTCAATCTTGACCAGGTCACTAAGCATGTTCAGGTGACTTACCATTTGTCAGCGTTTGTCAAACCTTGGGTTGAGCTGTGGCACGTTTCACTTTGTCCTTTCGGTGTTCTGGGTCCAGACATGGGGGTCCACCTCTCCACCTGGCCTCCTCTCCACCTTGCCCCCCTCCTCTGTACTCCTCTGCTCAAAGTCTTTGAGGAGGGGGGCACTGAATGACTCTTTTTTTGATGAGGTTGAACTCCTTCTCCCTTTCAGTCCCTCCGTGGCACCCACAAACTCACATGAGCATACACTATGCAGTCTAACAGTGGTGCAAAGCCATATTCCCTTCTGGTAAGTATTCCAAAAGCTCTGAGTCACCACTAATCTGGCTCCCTCAGACTAGACATGTAGTCCAGCTGCGTTCTCTGTTTATTCCCTCTCTCCTCCTTTATTTTGGTCCCTCTCTTCCTTCCTACCTCCCTGTTCACATCATAACACAATGATGCACTGCCCTACGTTCAGCACTCTGTCCAACTATCCCTCTCCCTTCCTCTCTTCCTCCCTCTCTCTCTCTCGCTTTCTCTTTCTCTCTCACTATTCCCTTTCTCATGCGCACACACAGAACTATGGCTGGGTGACTGGCATCCGAAATTCATCTGAGGGGAAGGAGAGAGAAAGAGAGTGAGACAGAAGGAAGTGACTAAAATCACAAGGGAAGGGACTGGGTGAAAAGTACCACCAGACTTGAAAAACAAGATAAGGCAAATTACTGCAGGGTATCACACCAGCAGAGAAGACATGATATTTCACCCTGTGTCTCTCAACACATCATGTGGGTGATGGGGTGACAGCAGTTTCTGCATTGTACACTTTTTAGTTCATTTTGTGATACAAGAAAGAAAAATACATTTTTGGCTAATTTTAAACTGTGTTTTTTTCTAATATTCTGATGACTTGTCCTGCTTATGATGATATTGTAGCGATCCTTGCTATATGAACCACTTTACAATTTCCACCATAGGGTTAATCCGGTTGGCGCGATACGTATGGTTTTTGCCTTTTCATGCCAGCGACCCGGATTCACTTCCCTGCCCCACCATTCGCTACAATAGTCTGGAGCTAATATTTCTGCCATGGACTGTGTATGTCCATAGTACGTTGTGACACAATCTAACTACAGTACCCGCTACACATATTTAATACTCTCTCAGAATATAACATATTTGACAGAATTATTAACAACACAATTCATACAAAGCAACAGTGAAATCCAATATTCAACTTCACAAACAAATGGAATCAGGATTATACTGTATAACTGAAATAGTATTTGACAATCAGATTATTATTTTTTACAGCGCAATCACCATGATCAATGTACAGTGTAATGGCACATGGTTTAACTCTGAGGTAATTGCAGCTTTATATCCATGTCTTATCATTGTTATTACCCCTATTCTGAGTTGTTAGTGCAGGCAGTGATTGTTTTATTGGGTATTGCTGCCATCTACTGTTTCAAAATATACGGTACCATCCCTCTGAACAACTCCACAAACACATGCTTATGATACGAAGTTATTTCAATATGTTTACATTTTATATATCCAGGAAACCCCAGATGTTGACCAAAATAATATTGAATCACAAAGGTATCACGTTGTATAGTTGTCAATCTTGCATTTATTAGTGAGAGTAAATTACACTGGTCATATTCGAGTGGTATCCCCAGCATCAATACACTTTAGTGAAGCTTCTCATCACAACATGGTGTTTATTTCACATTGGGAAGAGAAGGAAGCCATTGAAGATAGTACGGTTATTTGAAACATCATAAGCCCTCTCACTGGTTTTCATGTATACCACATCACCCTCCTCCAGATGTAGCACAGCTGCATTAGACACAAACTTTTTATGCCCACCGCTATTGATTTCATCAACATACAATACTGACTTTTTTATACTGACATTTTTATAAAGCAAAGCACCCATCCAGTTTGTACCAATACCACAAAGGGTAAATCTGAAGTAGTAGACCCCTCTCACTGGCGCAGAGAAGATATCTGTATCAGAGGGAATTAAAGGAGAGAGATCATTCCTAACATAGAGATGAGCTCCAGTTTAGTGTTTTATTAATCAGATAACTGTGTGCTTCAGTACACATTCTTGTGAAGACATTACTATACCTGTAATTGGGTGGTAGTGGTTGCTGATGTTTGAATACAGTACCTTGCAAAAGTATTCATCACCCTTGGCGTTTTTCGTATTTTGTTGCATTACAACTTGTAATTTAAATGGATTTTTATTTGGATTTCATGTAATGGACATACACAAAATAGTATTTTCAAGAAATTCACAAAATAAATAAATGGAAAAGTGGTGCGTGCATATGTACTCACCCCTTTTGCTATGAAGCCCCTAAATGAGATCTGGTGCAACCAATGACCTTCAGAAGTCACATAATTAGTTAAATAAAGTCCACCTGTGTGAAATCTTAGTGTCACATGATCTGTCACATGATCTCCATATATGTACACCTGTTCTGAAAAGCCCCAGAGTCTGCAACACCACTAAGCAAGGGGCACCACCAAGCAAGCGACACCATGAAGACCAAGGAGCTCTCCAAACAGGTCAGGGACAAAGTTGTGGAGAAGTACAGATCAGGGTTGAGTTATTTAAAAAATAACAGAAACTTTGAACATCCCACGGAGCACCATTAAATCCATTATTAAAAATTGGAAAGAATATGGCACCATAACAAACCATTGCTTAAAGAAAAAAATAAGCATACACGTTTGGTGTTCGCCAAAACGGCAGCATCATGCTGTGGGGATGTTATTCATCTGCAGGGACTGGGAAATTTGTCAGAATTGAAGGAATGATTGATGGCGCTACCTGTTTCAGTCTTCCAGAGATTTGAGACTGGGATGGAGGTTCACCTTACAGCAGGACAATGACCCCAGCATACTGCTAAAGCAACACTTGAAGTCAATAACTACAGACCAGTATCCCTTCTTTCTTTTCTCTCCAAAACTCTTGAACGTGCCGTCCTTGGCCAGCTCTCCTGCTATCTCTCTCAGAATGACCTTCTTGATCCAAATCAGTCAGGTTTCAAGACTAGTCATTCAACTGAGACTGCTCTTCTCTGTGTCACGGAGGCGCTCCGCACTGCTAAAGCTAACTCTCTCTCCTCTGCTCTCATCCTTCTAGACCTATCGGCTGCCTTTGATACTGTGAACCATCAGATCCTCCTCTCCACCCTCTCCGAGCTGGGCATCTCCGGCAAGGTCCACGCTTGGATTGCGTCCTACCTGACAGGTCGCTCCTACCAGGTGGCGTGGCGAGAATCTGTCTCCGCACCACGTGCTCTCACCACTGGTGTCCCCCAGGGCTCTGTTCTAGGCCCTCTCCTATTCTCGCTATACACCAAGTCACTTGGCTCTGTCATATCCTCACATGGTCTCTCCTATCATTGCTATGCAGACGACACACAATTAATCTTCTCCTTTCCCCCCTCTGATAACCAGGTGGTGAATCGCATCTCTGCATGTCTGGCAGACATATCAGTGTGGATGACGGATCACCACCTCAAGCTGAACCTCGGCAAGACGGAGCTGCTCTTCCTCCTGGGGAAGGACTGCCCGTTCCATGATCTCGCCATCACGGTTGACAACTCCATTGTGTCCTCCTCCCAGAGTGCTAAGAACCTTGGCGTGATCCTGGACAACACCCTGTCGTTCTCAACTAACATCAAGGCGGTGACCCGTTCCTGTAGGTTCATGCTCTACAACATTCGCAGAGTACGACCCTGCCTCACGCAGGAAGCGGCGCAGGTCCTAATCCAGGCACTTGTCATCTCCCGTCTGGATTACTGCAACTCGCTGTTGGCTGGGCTCCCTGCCTGTGCCATTAAACCCCTACAACTCATCCAGAACGCTGCAGCCCGTCTGGTGTTCAACTTTCCCAAGTTCTCTCACGTCACCCCGCTCCTCCGCTCTCTCCACTGGCTTCCAGTTGAAGCTCGCATCCGCTACAAGACCATGGTGCTTGCCTACGGAGCTGTGAGGGGAACGGCACCTCCGTACCTTCAGGCTCTGATCAGGCCCTACACCCAAACAAGGGTACTGCGTTCATCCACCTCTGGCCTGCTCGCCTCCCTACCTCTGAGGAAGTACAGTTCCCGCTCAGCCCAGTCAAAACTGTTCGCTGCTCTGGCACCCCAATGGTGGAACAAACTCCCTCACGACGCCAGGTCAGCGGAGTCAATCACCACCTTCCGGAGACACCTGAAACCCCACCTCTTTAAGGAATACCTAGGATAGGATAAAGTAATCCTTCTAACCCCCCCCCCCCCTTAAAAGAGTTAGATGCACTATTGTAAAGTGGTTGTTCCACTGGATATCATAAGGTGAATGCACCAATTTGTAAGTCGCTCTGGATAAGAGCGTCTGCTAAATGACTTAAATGTAAATGTAAATGTTGAATGGTTTACGGGGAAACATTTAAATGTCTTGGAATGGCATAGTCAAAGCCCAAACCTCAATCCAATTGAGAATCTGTGTTATGACAGAAAGATTGCTGTACTCAGTGGAACCAGTCCAACTTGAAGGAGATGGAACAGTTTTGCCTTGAAGAATGGCCAAAAATCCCAGTGGCTAGATGTGCCAAGCTTATAGAGACATACCCCAAGAGTCTTGCAGCTGTAATTGCTGCAAAAGGTGGCTCTACAAAGTATTGACTTATGCACGCTCAAGTTTTCCGTTTCTTGTCTTATTTCATGTTTGTTTCACAATAAAAAATATTTTGCATATTCAAAGTGGTAGGCATGTTGTGTAAATCAAATGATACAAACCCCCCCAAAAAATCTATTTTGATTCCAGATTGTAAGACAACAAAATAGGAAAAATGCCAAGGGAGTGAATACTTTCACAAGCCACTGTATGTTTTTGTAGACCATGGTTGTTCCACTGTTGAAGGGTCCCAATTCTCCACTGATTCCCAGTGAGGCAGAGAATGCTACATTTGGTCTGTCTGTGAATAAAGAATCAAAAGAAATTGACAATATACAGTAAGTAACATGAGGCAACATACAGTGCATTCGGAATGTATTCAGTCCCCTTGACTATTCCACATTTTGTTACGTTGCACCCTTATTCTACAACCGATTAAATTGTCCCCCCCCCATCAATCTACACACAATAACCCATAATGACAAAGCAAAAACAGGTTGTTAGAAATGTTTGCAAATTTATAAAGATTAAAAAGCTGAAATAGCACATTTACATAAGTATTCAGACTTTTTACTCAGTACTTTGTAGAAGAACCAATGGCAGCGATTACAGCCTTGAGTCTTGGGTATGATGCTACAAGCTTGGCACACCTGTATTTGGGGAGTTTCTCCCATTCTTCTCTGCAGATCCTCACAAGCTCTGTCAGGTTGGACGGGGAGCGTCGCTGCACAGCTATTTTCAGATCTCTGCAGAGATGTTCGATTGGGTTCAAGTCCGGGCTCTGGCTGGGTCTCCCAGTCCCTGCCGCTGAAAAACATCCCCACAGCATGATGCTGCCACCACCATGCTTCACCATAGGGATGGTGCCAGGTTTCCTCCAGACGTGATGCTCAGGCCAAGAAGTTCAATCTTAGTTTCATCAGACCAGAGAATCTTGTTTCTTATGGTCTGAGAGTCCTTTAGATGCCTTTTGGCAAACTCCAAATGGACTGTCATGTGCCTTTTATTGAGGAGTGGCTTCTGTCAGGCCACTCTACCATAAAGCCTGATTGTTGGAGTACTGCAGAGATGGTTGTCCTTCTGAAAGGTTATCCAGTCTCCACAGAGGAACTCTGGAGCTCAGTTTAGCCAGGCGGCCAGCTCTAGGAAGAGTCTTGGTGGTTCCGAGCTTCTTCCATTTAAGAATGATTGAGGCCACTGTGTTCTTTTGGACCTTCAATGCTGCAGAAACGTTTTGGTACCCTTCCTCCGATCTGTGCCTCGACACAGTCCTGTCTCAGAGCTTTATGGACAATTCCTTTGACCTCATGGCTTGGTTTTTGCTCTGGCATGCACAGTCAACTGTGGGACCTTATATCACAGGTGGACTCCAATCAAGTTGTAGAAACATCTCAAGGATGATCAATGGGAACAGGATGCATCTGAGTTCAATTTCGAGTCTCATAACAAAGGGTCTGAACATTTCTAAAGACCTGTTTTCGCTTTGTCATTGTGGGTTATTTTGTGTAGATTGATGAGGAAAAAATGTTTTTCATCCATTTCAGAATAAGGCTGTAACGTAACAAAATTTGGAAAAAGTCAAGGGGTCTGAACACTTTCCGAATGCACTGTATATCTGTTATTACAATGCACATTCCTTGTTTTGTATTTCATGATGATTTTGTGGTAATAGCTTCCACCAGGGTAGAGTAAGACTTTCATTAAGTTTCACTTTAGCACAGACCTATTCAGTTATAACCGTGAAGGACTGTGACCTGTCATGGAACACCATCTCCAAAAAGGCAGGTGTAGTCTTGTGGAAGCCATAAGTTCCACATATGAATATAGAGGACTAAGTAAGTCAGTAGGTTTTCAGTTATACAGTACCAGTCAAAAGTTTGGACACACCTACTCATTCAAGGGTTTTTCTTTTATTTTTACTATTTTCTACATTGTAGAATATTAGTGAAGACATCAAAACTATGAAATAACAGATAAGGAATCATGTAGTAACAAAAAAAGTGTTAAACAAATCAAAATATGTTTTATATTTGAGAGTCTTCAAAGTAGCCACCCTTTGCCATGATGACA
Organism: Salvelinus alpinus; assembly: GCF_045679555.1. Taxonomy (NCBI): domain Eukaryota; kingdom Metazoa; phylum Chordata; class Actinopteri; order Salmoniformes; family Salmonidae; genus Salvelinus; species Salvelinus alpinus. The sequence continues at coordinate 97,777,701 of NC_092086.1, read as the reverse complement.
GCTTTGTGCACTCTCACTCTCAACCGGATTTACCTGGAATACTTTTCCAACAGTCTTGAAGGATTTCCCACATATGCTGAGCACTTTTTTGGTTACAACATGATTCAATATCTATTATTTTATAGTTTTGATGTCTTCACTATTATTCTACAATGTAAAAAATAGTAAAAAAGAAAGAAAAACCCAGGAATGAGTAGGTGTGTCCAAACTTTTGACTGGTACTGTACATGCTTTCCTAATTCCTAGTTGCTCGTTATACAGGTGTGTAATCGCACTGACATGCAGATAATGCGATTTAGAAATCATCCTAACATTAAAATAAAATAATATTTGTAACAAGTAATGGACCTAACCTTCTTAGTATCCCAAATGATGCAAATAACTGTTGATAATGTTCTGAATGTATTGTGGTTTTGGGGATGAGCCGCATCTTTTTAATTTTTTACATGAGTTGCCCTTTTTCAGATAGTCCACTTTCTTCTCAATAGCTATCAACCTGGCCTCCACAGCAGATATATATGTTGATTGTGCTGAAATGAATGACATTACTGTCTGAGTATAGAAAATTGCCATGGGATAGGCTAAGAAGAATAGTCATCAGTAGCCTAATTCAGCTTCTTTCTTTCTCTTTTGATCTTCCACCTGGCTCTCACTGCTTCTCAAGCCTAGCCTCCATGGCTGAGAGTAAACATACATTGCAAGAATATCTTGAGGTTATGTTGACAAAGAAACGCATGGTCCCAAAATCATAATACAAGCATCATCACAAAATCATACACGTCTGGAAAGTGTTACTGTATTATTTATTTGTACCTGCTGTCATGCCCTGACCTTAGAGATCCTTTTTATGTCTCTATTTTGGTTTGGTCAGGGCGTGAGTTGGGGTGGGCATTCTATGTTTTGTGTTCTATGTTTTCTATTTCTGTGTGTTTGGCCGGGTGTGGTTCTCAATCAGAGGCAGCTGTCTATCGTTGTCAATGATTGAGAACCATACTTTTCCCACCTGTGTTTGTGGGTAGTTGTTTTCTGTTTTGTGTTGCTGCACCTAATAGGACTGTTTCGTTTTCGTTCATTCTCTTTGTTATTTTGTTTAGTGTTCTGTTTAAATAAAAATAACATGAACACTTACCACGCTGCGCTTTGGTCCACACCTAATTCAACAGACGATCGTTACACCTGCTTTGTCTTTCTCCAGCTTCTCTAAGTAACCCTCCGTGGCTCTTATTTTGGTCTCGATCACTATAAGATACATAAATGAAAACGAATAATAAAAGAACAACACCAACTTCATAAATAGAATAAGAATAAAATGTGAGGTTGGGTTGAATATTCATGCAAGAGCACCCGACAACAATTTTTCCCTACGCAGTTCCTCTAATATACCGTCACTGGCACTGAGTCTGGTCTTCAGGGCCAAGGCAACAGATATGCTATCGTTGTGAATTGATGTGATCATTGATTTAGGAATTGTTCATCAAAGTGATCTTCATATTTTACCTGCATCGCTAGTCCTCAGTTCTACCACTCAGCTCTCAGTGTTTTGTCTCCTAGAGATGAATGTACTTTTGTGCGAAAAGTGCAAATCAATCCCAGAACAACAGCAAAGGCCCTTGTGAAGATGCTAGAGGAAACATGTACAAAAGTACTCTATCCACAGTAAAACGAGTCCTATATCGACATAACCTTAAAGGAAGCTCAGCAAGGAAGGAGCCTCTGCTCCAAAACCTCAATAGAAAAGCCAGACTACGGTTTGCAACTGCACACACAAAGATCATACTTTTTGGAGAAATGTTCTCTGGTCTGATGAAACAAAAATAGAACTGTTTGGCCATAATGACCATTGTTATGTTTGGAGAAAAAGGGGGAGGCTTGCAAGCTGAAGAACACCATCCCAACCGTGAAGCACGGGGGTGCCACCATCTTGTTGTGGGCGTGCTTTGCTGCAGGGGGGACTGGTGCACTTCACAAAATAGATGGCATCATGAAGGAGGGAAATATTGTGGATATATTGAAGCAAAATCTCAAGACATCAGTCAGGAAGTTCAAGCTTGGTCGCAAACGTGTCTTCCAAATGGATAATGACCCCAAGCATACTTCCAAAGTTGTGGCAAAATGGCTTAAGGACAACAAAGTCAAGGTATTGGAGTGGCCATCACAAAGCCCTGACCTCAATCCTATAGAAAATTTGTGGGCAGAACTGGAAAAGTGTGTGCGAGCAAGGAGGCCTACAAACCTGACTCAGTTACACCAGCTCTGTCAGGAGGAATGGGCCAAAATTCACCCAACTTATTGTGGGAAGCTTGTGGAAGGCTACCTGAAACGTTTGACCCAAGTTAACCAATTTAAAGGCAATGCTACCAAATACTAATTAAGTGTATGTAAACTTCTGACCCACTGGGAATGTGATGAAAGAAAAAAAGCTGAAATAAATAATTCTCTCTACTATTATTCTGACATTTCACATTCTTAAAATAAAGGGGTGATCCTAACGCACCTAAGACAGCTCCACTCTCTGATCCATCACAATTTTATTCAGTTCTTTCAGCTCATTCCATATCTTAAACTGGTTGGTTGTCTGTTTTTCAATAGAGGTATCAACTTCATTTCTTCCAATCTGACCACTCTCAACCGGACTCTGTCCTTCTTTATTGATACCCAGCTGAGGGATGTAATTCTCCCTGACCTCCTCACCATCTTTCTGTCCCTGTGTCCCACACAGACAAACAAGTAACTCCAGAGATACTAAAACAGCCCTCATCATCATTACACTGTATTATACAACCCGGTAGTGAAGTGTGTTTCCGGATCCTGAACACCCTCTTTATACATGTCTAGATTAGTTGATATTATGTAACCGTCATCTTTGTTCTCTAGTAAACAACAAGTTCAAAACCTAATGATTAAATATGGAATCCATCTCAAGACATCATTACTCATTCTCATTATCTTTGAATAATTTACACACTGATGTCTGGAAATGTTTGAAACTTTCCCAAAGTGTTGTGGGAGAGAATCAACCTGTGGAATATGTCAAGGTCTGGTGTTGTATTTTTGCCACGTGTCTCTGCCATGAGTAGCTGCTTTTAGAGTAGCTACAGTCTGTAAGGGCACATACTGTAATACAAAGAGAAGAGTGACTATTGAAAAATAACAGTTTTACCTCTTTCTACAAAACAAATGTCCCCATTCTCATTACTCTGTAGCTCTCTTATTCTCATGTTTTCCCTGTATTTCCCTCTGCAAACCTGTTCCACAACTGTACAATAGAAGGCAGTATTGCCCCACAAATGTAACTGTCATAAAAAAATAAAAAAAGTTTAACTAGGCATTTCAGTTAAGAACAAATTCTTATTTACAATGATGTCCTACCCCAGCCAAACCCAGACAACTCTGGGCCAATTGTGCCCCGCCTTATGGGACTCCCAATCACAGCCAGATGTGGTACAGCCTGGAATTGAACCAGGTACTATAGTGACACCTTTTGCACTGAGATGCAGTGCCTTAGACCACAGTGCCACTCAGAAGCCCAAGCATTGAGACCGACTATGATGATGGTAGTTCTATATGAATATACATTAGGTCATTTCCAATAATAAGTATTGGAATTTCTCTTTATGAAAAATGTACAGTCAATGGCCAGTAATTTATGGGCCAATTCCTATGAAAAGGTTATTTGGCTAAACACCAAATAGGATTGTCATTCACGTTTATTTCACATGTATTTCATGTTTTGAGATCACATGCATCCTTAAGTATTTAAAATAGGACAAAATAGAAAGTCTATATGTGTCTAATTGGATGATAATGAATATTCAAAATCATAATGCGTGGCTCATTATATATAATGCCATCTATCCCCTATGGCCCATAATGCAACATAAAGCCAAATGTCATTGTTGATTTGTATATTGGGTCGATGCTGCGGAGGTGACAACTGTGAAGAAGGGGGGTGTGAAGGGTTCAGTTAATTTTGCAGTAGCTTATCTGTGTGTGATCCTAAGTGTTTGTTTTAGAATGTGTCTGTGCGTGTTTGTGTATTTGTGTTCGTATGCATTTGTGTGTGTGCACATGCGTGCATTAATGTGTTTGTGTGGCATATCCACAACTAATTACCATAGCCTAGTCCCCATGGTAATCCATGTCAGTGTTAATTAAAGTACTTTTCTGTGTTTTACGTGGACTGAAGTAAAAAAAAAATGTTTACTGCATGTATTTACATCCCCATTTGCTGAAATTTGAGTGGCCAACAAATGTTAATTTGAATAAACAGTTAGCAAGTGGGACTATGGGGAGAGTCTTCTCTCCAGAACATGGTTTTCACATTTACATATTTTGATCGGTTTTAACCAGACAGGAATTGAGTGACAGAGAGGGAACCAATAAAACATGACCCCTTGGGATCCAGGTGACTTCTGCATGGCTTCCATTCACGCAACATCATTACTTTTTGATTGTATGGAGACACATAAACACAAGTTGAGTGTCTCAGAAAAACGAACACAAAGGACGGTACAATACCACATACAAACTCTTCCTTTACGCTGAGTGTGCTGACAGGCCTTGACAGGAGCCATGTGTGTGGGAGAGGACACTGCCATGCCATCTGTCTGTTTGTGTTACTGTTAATGATTCTGTATAGTGTGAGCAGGGCCACAATGTGCTTGGCATTGTGCAATACCTTTAGAATCTGCTCAACTCTTTTAGTTGGGCCAGCTGCACTTATATTAATTTGTCCACTTGGCAGAAACATTGCAGTGCCAGCACCTCATCACAAAGTCCTCACAGCCAGCAGCTACAGCCACTCTAACGGCCTGCTTGTTTACTACAAAGCCCTTACAGCCATGGCTTCCAGAAACATGTTTGATTCATGACAGGAAACTTGGGGGATGCTAATCAGGGTGCAGGTGCTTCTTAACTGGTTACAGACAAACAGATAGGAAACTTGGAGATGTTGTGGTGCTATCTAAACTCACTGTGTGTCTGTGTGTGTGTGTGAATGTTGCCCTACAGTGTATCTACAGTACCACAATGTCCTAATAATTCACTAGAATGTCCTGAAAAGGTAAGAAAGCAAGAACTTTGGGGGGTTTTGGGGGTTCAGATTAAGTTTAAGTTTAGGGTTAGCAAAAATAGGTGTTTAGAAGGCTGTCAGGTTGGATGGGGAGCGTTGCTGCACAGCTATTTTCAGGTCTCTCCAGAGATGTTAGATCAGGTAAAAGTCAAATCAAATCAAATGTTATTTGTCACATACACATGGTTAGCAGATGTTAATGCGAGCGTAGTGAAATGCTTGTGCTTCTAGTTCCGACAATGCAGTAATAACCAACCAGTAATCTAACCTAACAATTTCACCACAACTACCTTATACACACAAGTGTAAAGGGATGAAGAATATGTACATAAAAATATATGAATGAGTAATGGTACAGAACGGCATAGGCAAGATGCAGTGGATGGTATAGAGTACAGTACATACATATGAGATGAGTAATATAGGGTATGTAAACATTATATTAAGTGGCATTGTTTAAAGTGGCTAGTGATAAATTTTTTACATAAATTTTTCAATTATTGAAGTGGCTGGAATTGAGTCAGTATGTTGGCAGCAGCCACTCAATGTTAGTGGTGGCTATTTAACAGTCTGATGGTCTTGAGATAGAAGCTGTTTTTTAGTCTCTCGGTCCCTGCTTTGATGCACCTGTACTGACCTCGCCTTCTGGATGATAGCGGGGTGAACAGGCAGTGGCTCGGGTGGTTGTTGTCCTTGATGATCTTTATGGCCTTCCTGTGACATCGGGTGGTGTAGGTGTCCTGGAGGGCAGGTAGTTTGCCCCTGGTGATGCGTTGTGCAGACCTCACTACCCTCTGGAGAGCCTTACGGTTGTGGGCGGAGCAGTTGCCGTACCAGGCGGTGATACAGCCCGACAGGATGCTCTCGATTGTGCATCTGTAAAGGTTTGTGAGTGCTTTTGGTGACAAGCCAAATTTCTTCAGCCTCCTGAGGTTGAAGAGGCGCTGCTGCGCCTTCTTCACCACGCTGTCTGTGTGGGTGGACCAATTCAGTTTGTCCGTGATGTGTACGCCGAGGAATTAAAACCTTCTACCCTCTCCACTACTGTCCCGTCGATGTGGATAGGGGGGTGCTCCCTCTGCTGTTTCCTGAAGTCCACGATCATCTCCTTTGTTTTGTTGACGTTGAGTGTGAGGTTATTTTCCTGACGCCACACTCCGAGGGCCCTCACCTCCTCCCTGTAGGCCGTCTCGTCGTTGTTGGTAATCAAGCCTACCACTGTAGTGTCGTCTGCAAACTTGATGATTGAGTTAGCATGGCCACGCAGTCGTGGGTGAACAGGGAGTGCAGGAGAGGGCTGAGAACGCACCCTTGTGCGGCCCCAGTGTTGAGGATCAGCGGGGTGGAGATGTTGTTACCTACCCTCACCACCTGGGGGCGGGCCGTCAGGAAGTCCAGTACTCAGTTGCACAGGGCGGGGTCGAGACCCAGGGTCTCGAGCTTGATTACAAGTTTGGAGGGTACTATGGTGTTAAATGCTGAGCTGTAGTCGATGAACAGCATTCTCACATAGGTATTCCTCTTGTCCAGATGGGTTAGGGCAGTGTGCAGTGTGGTTGCGATTGCGTCGTCTGTGGACCTATTGGGCCGGTAAGCAAATTGGAGTGGGTCTAGGGTGTCAGGTAGGGTGGAGGTGATATGTTCCTTGACTAGTCTCTCAAAGCACTTCATGATGACGGAAGTGAGTGCTACGGGGCGGTAGTCGTTTAGCTCAGTTACCTTAGCTTTCTTGGGAACAGGAACAATGGTGGCCCTCTTGAAGCATGTGGGAACAGCAGACTGGGATAATGATTGATTGAATATGTCCGTAAACACACCAGCCAGTTGGTCTGCGCATGCTCTGAGGACGCGGCTGGGGATGCCGTCTGGGCCTGCAGCCTTGCGAGGGTTAACACGTTTAAATGTTTTACTAACGTCGGCTGCAGTGAAGGAGAGTCCGCAGGTTTTGGTAGCGGGCCGTGTCAGTGGCACTGTATTGTCCTCAAAGCGAGCAAAGAAGTTGTTTAGTCTGTCTGGGAGCAAGACATCCTGGTCCGCGACGGGGCTGGTTTCCTTTTTGTAATCTGTGATTGACTGTAGACCCTGCCACATACCTCTTGTGTCTGAGCCGTTGAATTGCGACTCTACTTTGTCTCTATACTGACGCTTAGCTTGTTTGATTGCCTTGCGGAGGGAATAGCTACACTGTTTGTATTCGGTCATGTTTCTGGTCACCTTGCCCTGGTTAAAAGCAGTGGTTCGCGCTCTCAGTTTCGCGCGAATGCTGCCATCAATCCACGGTTTCTGGTTTGGGAATGTTTTAATAGTTGCTGCGGGTACGACATCGCCGATGCACTTGCTAATAATCTCGCTCACCGAATCATCGTATTCGTCAATGCGGAACATATCCCAATCCACGTGATCGAAGCAATCTTGAAGCGTGGAATCAGATTGGTCACACCAGCGTTGAACAGACCTGAGTATGGGAGCTTCCTGTTTTAGTCTCTGACTTTAGGCTGGGAGCAACAAAATGGAGTCGTGGTCAGCTTTTCTGAAAGGAGTGCGGGGGAGGGCCTTATATGCGTCACGGAAGTTAGAATAACAATGATCCAGGGTTTTACCAGCCTACCAGCCTAGGGTCTGAGGTCCTGAGTGCTCTATGGCAGGTTTTCATTAAGGATCTCTCTGTACTTTGCTCCGTTCATCTTTGCCTCGATCCTGACTAGTCTCCCAGTCCCTGCCACTGAAAAACATCCCCACAACATGCTGCTGCCACCATCATGCTTCACTGTAGGGATGGTGCCAGGTTTCCTCCAGACGTGATGTTTGGCATTTAGGACAAAGAGTTCAGTCTTGGTTTCATCAGACCAGAGAATCTTGTTTCTCATGGTCTGAGAGTCCTTTAGGTGCCTTTTGGAAAACTCCAAGCGGACTGTCATGTGCATTTTACTGAGCAGTGGTTTCCGTCTGGCCACTCTACTATAAAGGCCTGATTGTTGGAGTGCTGCAGAGATGATTGTCCTTCTGTGTAGGTTCTCCCATCTCCACAGAGAAATTCTTGAGCTTTGTCAGAGTGACCATCGGGTTCTTGGGGGAGAAGGGACCAAGGCCCTTCTCCCCCAATTGCTGACTTTGGCCAGGCAGCCAGCTCTAAGAAGAGTCTTGGTGGTTCCAAACTTTTTCCATTTAAGAATGATGGAAGCCACTGTGTTCTTGGGGACATTCAATGCTGCAGAAATGTTTTGGTACCCATCCCCCGATCTGTGCCTCGACACATTCCTGTCTTGGAGCTCTACGGACAATTTCTTCGACCTCATGGCTTCGTGTTTGCTCTGACATGCACTGTCAACTGTGGGACCTTATATCGACAGGTGTGTGCCTTTCCAACACATGTCGAATCAATTACACTTACCCCAGGTGGACTCCAATCAAGTTGTAGAAACATCTGAAGGATGATCAATGGAAACAAGATGCACCTGAGCTCATTTTCGAGTCTAATATCAAAGGGTCTGAATACTTATGCAAATAAGGTATTTGTGTTAATAAAATAAAAAAATTGCAAACATTTATAAAAACTTGTTTTTACTTTGTCACTATAGGGTATTGTGAGTAGATTACTGAGGATTTTATTCAAACCATTTTAGAATAAGGTTGTGATGTAACAAAATGTGTAAAAAGTGAAGGGGTCTGAATACTTTCCGAAGACACTGTACATATTGTTTTTATTTTTTATTTTCTTTGGCACCGTGTATATGTCCCTCCAGACTCACAGCTCTGAATATTTTACTAGCTGGGGATTAAAAATGCAGCAGGGCCTCTAATGAAACACTCATCTACTCAGATGTGTACAATAGAGAGGGTTCCGTGACCTCCCTTGTTCCCCTCGCCACTACCCACAAAACACTTCTCCCTCACGCCGTTCAGCTCTGCTCATGCACGCTGGGCATCACCAAACAGCGCACACACACACAGCCTTGTATAACTAACCTTGTGGGGACACAACATTTAGTCCCATTCAAAACTCCTAACCCTAACCTTAACCTTAAAGCCCCTAGAAGTAGCATTTGGTCCAATTTTTGTTAGTTTACTATTTTTGTGGGGACCTCTTTTACAGAAAAAAAGCAGGTGGGCAAAGGGCTATTAACCCAGTTTAAACCTTACAGAAAGATAACAAGTGGACAAAGTGCTAATGACCTAGTTTAAATCTTACAGAAAGATAACAGGTGGACAAAGGGCTATTAACCCAGTTTAAACCTTACAGAAAGATAACAAGTGGACAAAGGGCTAATGACCTAGTTTAAATCTTACAGAAAGATAACAAGTGGACAAAGGGCTATTAACCCAGTTTAAACCTTACAGAAAGATAACAAGTGGACAAAGGGCTAATGACCTAGTTTAAATCTTACAGAAAGATAACAGGTGGACAAAGGGCTATTAACCCAGTTTAAACCTTACAGAAAGATAACAAGTGGACAAAGTGCTAATGACCTAGTTTAAATCTTACAGAAAGATAACAGGTGGACAAAGGGCTATTAACCCAGTTTAAACCTTACAGAAAGATAACAAGTGGACAAAGGGCTAATGACCTAGTTTAAACCTTACAGAAAGATAACAGGTGGACAAAGGGCTAATGACCTAGTTTAAACCTTACAGAAAAATAACAGGTGGGCAAAGGGCTAATGACCTAGTTTAAACCTTACAGAAAAATAACAGGTGGGAAAAGTGCTTATGGCCCAGTTTAAACCTTACAGAAAAATAACAGGTGGGCAAAGGGCTAATGACCTAGTTTAAACCTTACAGAAAAATAACAGGTGGGAAAAGTGCTTATGGCCCAGTTTAAACCTTTTATGGGTTTACCAGAAGACTACTAAATACTCCAAGTTAATGGTTAACCACAAGGTGTTTTTAAAAGAGACTGATGTTTGGAGTATATTGCATACTGAACTAGCTCCATGCATATTTTCCCAATGAGAGCTTTTCTAGTTCCATTGGTGTTGCTGATCTGTCATTTGGGAGTAGCTAAGGACATTCCAAGTGAAGATGAATCCTCTCACTTACAGACAGCCCTTCACTTTGACATCAAGTCTGAGCTGAGAGATCTGAGAGACATGGTGGTGCTGCAAAGAGCAGAGCTGAGCCGCACCATGACTGAACTACGAGACACTAAGACTCAGGTGGAGGGGCTGAAAACAGAGAACTCAGGTGATAGCAGAAAACTAAGCCCACTATCAGTTGACTGAGTAATATTATACTCTGGTTAATTTCCATTGTTGACATGAAAATTATTTCATTTTGTTTTAGTCATGGAGTCCAGGCTGATGAGTTCTGAAGGACAACTTGAGGCATTGAAGACAGAGAATGCAGGTAAAATGTACAGTTAAATATCAGTTTGTTTAGTTAGTTTGGTCATCAAATGAACTATTGTTAATGTAGCCATAGAAACCAGGCAGAATATAGGTACCTAATTATCTTGACATTATGATTGCTAATGATCAAGACACTCATTTTGTGTTCTCCGGGGTATTTTCCTGCAAACGTTTGTGTAATTTTTGTAACTCCAGCCATACTGAGCAGGGTAACATCCACTGAGAGTGAGGTTGAGAAACTGCAGAGGGAGAATGCAGGTAAAACATACATGGAATTATGGTACTTCTAAATAACATGTAATGTGATTTGGGAATAATTCCTTCCCCTTCCATTTCTGAGTGTGAAAAAGGTCAAATGTTTGTCATTGTCATCATCAAATCATTCTCTTTATTCTCCTGCATTCACAGAGAGACCCAAGGTGGCATTTTCAACCTCTTTGGGAAAAACTGGACACCAAGGACCATTCAACACTGCCACCACCGTAGTCTACAAGAACATCTTCACAAACACCGGTGAACACTACAACCAAGCTACAGGTACTGTACTGTCTTCATCAACATCAGTCAACGGTTAGTGTAGACTATATCCTACGTAGTCAAATACAAGTGCATCTGAAGTTTTTAAAAAAAACAGCACAACTTTTAAAACTGCTTGATGTTGGTGGCAGGTTGCGTTTGATGCCCCATGATTTTGTTTAGTGCAATCAAGATCATACATTTATGTCAATGTGCTACAGGTACGGTCATGTAGTGTGCAGCACAAGTCTTGATGATCTCTATGATTTCCCTCACATCCAGGTATCTTCACAGCACCTGTGAGAGGGGTCTACCACTTCAGCTTCACAATGGGTGATTTTCTCCAGTCAACTGTTATGGGCCTATCCCTGTTCAAGAATGATCAGCTAATAATTCATTCAGGGGAAGTAGGTGACCATCAGCAGTTTAGAAATGCATCCAATGCAGTCATACTACAGCTGGAAGTGGGAGATGTCGTTTTTATGCAACTCCCTGCAAACTACAGGATTTATGATGATTCAAATCACCGTAACACTTTTACTGGCATTCTACTCTTCCCTGTTTGAGAAAGTTTTAAATGTGTTGTGATGATGAACATCAATGAAGTGCTTTTGATGAATGAAGTGCTTTTGACCAATCTTGTTTCATTTAGTTATTACTGCACAGAGACATTATTCACATGCACCTGCACTCCCACGTGCACACAAACCCACACTTCTGATCCAAAACACATGCTGCATTATTCACTTAGACCAGTAGGGGGTAGTAAATGCCTATATTTGGTTGTGTGGTCTTTCAAGTGAGATGGAGACAGACAACACAGACCTGTATTGTGAATGGATTGATGGATGGAAATTATTCAACCTCGCCATGGCAACACATATATTTGCTATGTATGGTGGTCAGTAAGGATATCTTATTGCAAGGTGTACGTTTATATACAATGTGCAATATGATATTAAACTTTTCAGGAAGTTAGGAACCAATATACACAGGCAGTAATGGAAAGCAAAAGCTAGGTTTTTCAAACAGAAATTTGCATCCTGTAGCACAAACTCAAAAAAGTTTTGGGACACTGTAAAGTCCATGGAGAATAAGAGCACCTCCTCCCAACTGCCCACTGCACTGAAGCTAGGAAACACTGTCGCCACCGATAAATCAAAGATAACCGAGAATTTTAAAAAGCATATTTCTACGGCTGGCCATGCTTTCCACCTGGCTACCCCTACCCCGGTCTACAGCTCTACACCCCCCACAGCAACTTGCCCAAGCCTCCCCCATTTCTCCTTCACCCAAATCCAGATAGCTGATGTTCTGAAAGAGCTACAAAATCTGGACCCTCTCTTTCTAAAATTATCCGCCTCAATTGTTGCAACCCCTATTACTAGCCTGTTCAACCTCTCTTAAGTATCGTCGGAGATGCCTAAAGATTGGAAAGCTGCCGCGGTCATCCCCCTCTTCAAAGGGGGAGACAATCTAAACCCAAACTGTTACAGACCTATATCCATCCTACCCTGCCTTTCTAAAGTCTTCAAAAGCCAAGTTAACAAACAGATCACAGACCATTTAGAATCCCACCATACCTTCTCCGCTATGCAATCTGGTTTCCGAGTTGGTCATGGGTGCACCTCAGCCACGCTCAAGGTCCTAAACCATATCATAACCACATCGATAAAAGACAGTACTGTGCAGCCGTCTCCATCGACCTGGCCAAGGCTTTCGACTCTGTCAATCACCGCATTCTTATCGGCAGATTCAACAGCCTTGCTTTCTCAAATGACTGCCTCGCCTGGTTCACCAACTACTTCTCAGATAGAGTTCAGTGTGTCAAATCGGAGGGCCTGTTGTAGGGACCTCTGGCAGTCTCTATGGGGGTGCCACGGGCCGACTCTTTTCTCTGTATATATCAATGATGTCGCTCTTGCTGCTGGTGATTCTCTGATCCACCTCTACGCAAACGACACCATTCTGTATACATCTGGCCCTTCTTTGGACACTGTGTTAACAAACCTCCAGGCGAGCTTCAATGCCATACAACACTCCTTCTGTGGCCTCCAACTGCTCTTAAATGCAAGTAAAACTAAATGCATGCTGTTCAACCGATCGCTGCCTGCACCCGACCTCCCGTCTAGCATCACTACTCTGGACGGTTCTGACTTAGAATATGTGGACAACTACAAATACCTAGGTGTCTGGTTAGACTGTAAACTCTCCTTCCAGACTCACATTACGCATCTCCAATCCAAAATTAAATCTAGAATCGGCTTCCTATTTCGCACCAAAGCATCCTCCACTCATGCTGCCAAGCATACCCTTGTAAAACTGACTATCCTACCGATCCTTGACTTCGTCGATGTCATTTACAAAATAGCCTCCTACACTCTACTCAGCAAATTGTGTGTAGTCTATCACAGTGCCATCCGTTTTGTCACCAAAGCCCCATATACTACCCACCACTGCGACCTGTATGCTCTCGTTGGCTGGCCCTCGCTTCATATTCGTCACCAAACCCACTGGCTCCAGGTCATCTATAAGTCTTTGCTAGGTAAAGCCCCGCCTTATCTCAGCTCACTGGTCACCAAGCAGCACCCACCCGTAGCACGCGCTCCAGCAGGTATATTTCACTGGTCATCCCTAAAGTCAACTCCTCTTTGGCTGCCTTTCCTTTCGGTTCTCTGCTGCCAATGATTGGAACAAATTGCAAAAATCACTGAAGCCTTATATCTCCCTCACTAACTTTAAGCATCAGCTGTCGGAGCAGCTTACCGATCACTGCACTTGTACATAGCCCATCTGTAAATAGCCACCCAACTACCTCATCCCAATATTGTTATTTATTTTTTGCTCCTTTGCACCCCAATATCTCTACTTGCACATTCATCTTCTGTACATCTATCACTCCAGTGTTTAATTGCTAATTTGAAATTATTTAGCCTCTTTGGCCTATTTTTTTTGCCTTACCTCCCTAATCTTACTACATTTGCACACACTGTATATAGATTTTTCTATTGTGTTACTGACTGTACATTTGTTTATCCCATGTGTAACTCTGTGTTGTTTGTGTCGCACTGGTATGCTTTATCTTGACCAGGTCGCAGTTGTAAATGAGAACTTGATCTCAACTAGCCTACCTGGTTAAATAAAGGTGATTTATTTTTAATTTTTAAATGAGGTATGATATAGCCTCTCACAACAAAATAACATCACTCAGTTTCACTTGCCCACTTAAACCACAATTTCAAAATGTATAGGCTTATACCTTATTCTATATTTTCCTATGTCCAAACTAGAAGTCTACAAACAAATTAAAGACATACATTTTTTGCATTCAAACCAGATCTATTTTTAGAGAAGAATTTAAAAAAAATATTTGTATCTTAACATGAATATATCTGACTTTAAAGTTTAAAAATATAATTTTGAAGGATTCCATCCTGCAGTTGCATCAAACAGACACCAGATGTGCGCAAGTGAGCAGCTCCTAAATCCCGCCCCTAACCTCTCCCCTCCCACCTGGCCCTCCCATTTCCTGTCAGAACCCGCCCATGCTGCTAGCCCCCCTCTCCCTGGCCTCACCCAGCCATCTGCCAGTGAGTCAGACAATTCCTGCTTCCCAGCTGCCTCCATTTTATTCCTGCCTTTCTCTAGAAAACAGAGACAAGAGGCCATTCAGTGACTCAGCCCCAAACCCTTATTTTCCTTTGTGCAGTCACCTCTAGTAATCAGCACCATAGTACCCTGTAAACATGACAACCTCCAGCTCAAAAAGACAAAAAAAAACACCGACCCCCAAATACGCCAAGCCCCCGCATGCAGTTTGTTATTGTGTCGGGTTTTAAAGTTTAAAGGGACAGGGCGGCACAGATTTAGAGATTAACAGGTTAAACTTAGAATATGAACAATAAGAATTCACATCTGCTGTCTCACACAAGCATTCATAGTCACTCACACACAGTGGATAAGAATAACAACTTCAGTTCAATATCTTCATTATATTATTGAAGTAAAAAAAAAGGCATCTGTGCTGTTTTACATTTGTTTAACTCTTGTCTACTTGTTCATAGTTAAACTTCTACAGAGTATAATTTGATGTGAGGGGCAGCCCTGCAGTTCTTCTTTGTGGCCAATAGAGAACACTCTTGAGTCATGCTTGGCTGCTGTGGGAACAATGGAGGGAGCACATGTGGTGTCCCTCTACTCAGAGAGAGATCGAACCACATGAGAGGAGAGCAGTGGTAGGATTCAGAGAGAGAGGAGAAGACCTTTAAGAGTTATCTCTGTATGTGTAGTCAGAGAACATGTGGAGATGAGGTTAAACATAGCAGCATTGCAAAAACATTCATTTGGTCAGAAAATGCAAGTCAGTCCAGGACAACTCCCCCTCACTCCGTCGCTCCCTCCCTCCCTCTCCTCCCTCCCTCCCTCTCCTCCCTCCCTCCCTCTCCCTCCTTCTCCTCCCTCTCCGCCCTTGGCTCGCTGTCCTGGCTCACTGCTTCAGGCCTTTTAAGGAAAGAACCAAGGATGGAGGGAATCAAGGGAGGAGCGAGGGAGGAGGGATCGGTCTAACATTGTCTGAATGTGGAATGTATGAGTGTTCAGCATATGAGTTATTGTGTGACTGCTTTATCTCATAGCACAGCTGTGTTGTGCGTACACGTGTGTGTGTGTCTGTGTGTGCGTACGTGTATGTGTGTCCATCCATGTTTGTTTGTTTGTGTGTTAAATGTTTTTTTAACTTTGTTACAGTGATTATGTTGACTAAACTAGAATATTAGTTCTGGTTAGGGACTAGTCCTGATCAGATTCAGATTTACACTAACACATAGAGAATCAGAGAAAGGATTCTCACATTCCTGATCCATTGGATTCATTAGCAGAAGTTTGATCATAGACCTTGTGTCTATCCTTCTGTCTGAGATCTGAACCAGTCACACAGAGGCCCATTCAGTGAGTACATCCAGGAGCAGAGAGCAGAGGATCACCTTAGTGGTCATCACGAGAACCATCATGGGGCTCTGTCTGCCTCTAGCATGACTGAATATAACCTCTCTGTTTCTCTCTGGTCTATGTCAGTTCCAGAAGAATCCAGTAGGGGGTCATGTTGAACCATAAATGAGAGAGTCTACCGCTGAGAGAGTGGCCATTTCACCACCCCCATACTAAACCCATTTTATGACTAATAATTTACTACAGTTTGTTTTTAAGCATCTACACATGCCAGTATCTACTACATCTATAGAGGAATTAATGCACATACTCACACAAACGCTCTCTCTCGCTCTCTCAATTCAATTTAAGGGCTTTATTGGCATGGGAAGCATGGGAAACTTGCCAAAGCAAGTGAAGTAGAAATTAAACAAAAGTGAAATACAATAAAATGTAAACATTACACTCACAAAAGTTCGAAAATAATAAAGACATTTCAAATGTCATATAAATGTCAATTACAAAAGGGAAAATAAATAAATATAAATATGGGTTGTATTCACCGGTTGCCCATTTCTTGTGGCAACAGGTCACAAACAGGCCCTACTTGCACACACACACACACACACACACACACACACACACACACACACACACACACACACACACACACACACACACACACACACACACACACACACACACACACACACACACACACACACACACACACACACACAGACACAGAGACACAGACAGAGATTGCGGTCAGGCGAGGAGGGGGGATGGGAAGATTTAAAGGGCCGGCCCTGCTCTTTGACTCAGAGTGGGGAGAGCAACTCTGGATCAGTGAAATCTCCCATCTGTCTCTCCTCTCCCTGTGTGAGCTCTCTCCACTTCCTTCCATTGCAGGGCAAAGAAATTTGCACCACAGTTAGCCCTATAATTTTTTAAATGTTTTTATTTAACCTTTATTTAACCAGGTAGGCTAGTTGAGGACAAGTTCTCATTTACAACTGCGACCTGGCCAAGATAAAGCAAAGCAGTTCAACACATACAACAACACAGAGTTACACATGGAATAAACAAACAAATCATACTTACTGTATCATCAATCCACAGGCAAAAAGATGCTCCTGACTTGTTCTGTGCTGAGGATGTCATAACATCACGCAACACGCAACACAAACATAGACATGTTCACAGTGTGTGTAACACTGTAACCAAAAATAGAATACTTCTTGGCTTAGCTTTCGGTTTTTAAACCGACACTGCTTGCACCATTGCAAACACTGCTCACATGTATACACACATGCAAGCCCCCCCATGCACATACAGTACACACACCAAAACACATGGACACACACACACACACACACACACACACACACACACACACACAAATAGACAGTCTCATCCAAGGCCAGCAGGGAGCTGCATCAGTCACATGGTTTCATGAGGGAGTACAGGCCTGAGGTTTTGACCTTGATTCTCATAAAGGATGCTGTCATACACAACAAACATGTGATACATACTAGCCCACAAGAGTTTATTACTATCACAATAATAGTAATAAACTCAGTACAGCCTACAGTGCAACAACACAATTATAAATTGCAGCATACACAGCCACTTGTTTTTAGCCTTCACTATGCTAATATGAAGAACACAGCTCTTTACAGGGTCCTGTAGTCTGAGCAACAGCTGCTCCCTCCATTCAGGGCATTCCAATGCTCTCAGAGTATTGAGTGCTCTCTGTGTCTGTCTGTGGACCCCTTAAAGAGTCCCAGCTGCTGGTGTCACCCCCGCTCACCAACGTGATAAAACCCTGGCCAGCTGCCAGAGAGTATGTATAAGAAACTGAGAAGACATGTTGTGTTGAGACGAGGAGTTTAAACTTAATAGTGTAGTTACAATGAATGCACAAAATATTAGGAACATGTCAAAAGCATTCCATAAGGATGCTGGCCCATGTTGACTCCAATGCTTCCCACACTTGTGGCAAGTTGGCTAGATGTCCTTTGGGTGGTTGCAGATCTTGACACAAACTAGGTGCACCTGGCAGCAGCTATTCGTCCTAGGGTCCAGCAAAATTAAGGCAGTTATACATTTTTATTGTGTGTTGAATGCATGTGTCTCTGCCTATATTTATGTTTCTGTACCATAAGGTGTATTTTTATCTGTTTTTTAAAATCTAATTTTACTGCTTGCTTGAGTTACTTGATGTGGAATAGAGTTCCATGTAGTCATGGCTCTATACAGTACTGTGCGCCTCTCATAGTCTGGACTTGGGGACTGTGAAGAGACCTCTGGTGGCATGTCTTGTGGGGTATGCATGGGTGTCCGAGCTGTGTGCCAGTAGTTCAAACAGACAGCTCTTTGTGGCACCTGACCACACGACTGAACAGTAGTCCAGGTGCGACAAAACTAGGGCCTGTCGGACCTGCCTTGTTGATGGTGCTGTTAAGAATGCAGAGCAGCACTTTATTATGGACAGACTTCTCCCCATCTTAGCTACTGTTGTATCAAAATGTTTTGACCATGACAGTTTACAATACAGGGTTACTCCAAGCAGTTTAGTTTCCTCAACTTGCTCAATTACCACATTATTCATTACAAGACTTAGTTGAGACTTAGTTTTTAGTGAATGATTTGTCCCAAATACAATGCTTTTAGTTTTTTATATATATATATATTTAAGACTATTTTATTCCTTGCCGCCTATTCTGAAACTAACTGCAGCTCTTTGTTAAGTGTTGCAGTAATTTCAGTCGCTGTGGTAGCTGACTTGTATAGTGTTGAGTCATCCGCATACATAGACACACTGGCTTTACTCAAAGCTGGTGGCATGTCGTTAGTAAAGATTGAAAAAAGTAAGAGGCCTAGACAGCTGCCCTGGGGAATTCCTGATTCGACCTGGATTTTCATTCAAAGGCACTTACATTTTTTGTCTTGCCCATTCACCCTCTGAATGGCACACACACAATCCATGTCTCAATTGTCTCAAGGCATAGAAATCATTCTTTAACCTGTCTCCTCCCCTCATCTACACTATTTGAAGTGTATTTAACAAGTGACATCAATAAGCGATCATAGCTTTCAGCTGGATTCACCTGGTCAGTCTTTGTCATGGAAACATTGACTCTGTACCGGTACCCCCTGTATATAGTCTTGCTATTGTTATTTTACTGCTGCTCTTTAACTACTTGTAATTTATTTCTTATTCTTATTCATATTTGTTTAACTGCATTGTTGGATAGGGTTTTGTAAGTAAGCATTTCACTGTAAGGTCTACCTGTTTACCTGTTGTACTCGGCTCATGTGACTAATACAAATTGATTTGATTTGTGATGTTCATAATGTTTTGTGCACTCAGTGTATAGTGTTATCTGAAGACAAATTGAAGGGGTCATTTGGACAGAAAATAGCTCAATGGCCCAGAATCATGTTTCTATGGAGATTGATGACTGGGGTAACAGGTGGTAGCTCCATTAAAGCGGAAGTGTGTAATTTTATTATGAAAGTAGTTTACAATTTCACGGTGCAATTTTGCAATTTGTAGCCCCACGAGTGTATCAGACCTGGATTAAAATACAAGTGCCTGTATATGGAAAAAGTATTTGTATGTGTGTGTTCTCTCACACTGTTTCCCTGTCTACTCTGCCACTGTTGGTAACAACACTGAGTCACCTAGCTATGTCTATTCATGGGGTTCTCCCTGCATGCTCTCTCTCCCACTTTTCACCAGACATAACCTAACAATAGGGTTTCCTCTCTTTCTTCTCTCACTCCCCAACCAGGGATACTGTAGCTGTCAGTCCTGTCCCTGCATCCTTACACCCTCCCCTGTACTCCCATCCCCCTCACCCACGCTCCATGTTCTGAACCTTATGGAGTGATTACTTCACATACAAACCAGCCTGTGTATGGCAGATGATAAACAAATGTTGAGGTGGCTTCACACAACTTCATAGCTCAATCATTACTTCCCTTCACACAACTATATAGCTGAATCATTACTTCCCTTCACACAACTATATAGCTGACTCATTACTTCCCTTCACACAACTATATAGCTGAATCATTAATTCCCTTCACACAACTATATAGCTGACTCATTAATTCCCTTCACACAACTATATAGCTGACTCATTAATTCCCTTCACACAACTATATAGCTGACTCATTAATTCCCTTCACACAACTATATAGCTGACTCATTACTTCCCTTCACACAACTATATAGCTGAATCATTAATTCCCTTCACACAACTATATAGCTGACTCATTAATTCCCTTCACACAACTATATAGCTGACTCATTAATTCCCTTCACACAACTATATAGCTGACTCATTAATTCCCTTCACACAACTATATAGCTGACTCATTAATTCCCTTCACACAACTATATAGCTTACTCATTACTTCACTTCACACACATCCTACTCTTATTCTACTCCACTTAACCTTTAAATATGGTAACTCTCGTTTGAGATTAGAAGGGACATTCGCTTTGTAAACTTCAGGTCTAATTCTCTGTCCACTGTACTCAGTGTGTGACTCGCATGCTCAGTGATCATGGGAAAGTCACTGGGGGACAATCAGGGACATCCACTCTGACTTCATTGACAAATGTCAAAGACAAGGTCACTCTTGTATCCTGAAATAACAAAGACTCAATTGTAGGCCAGAGTCTATTTTAGCCATCCAGCAGTCTGAGTCATATACCACAGTCTGACTCTTGTATTGAACATCACACACACATACTGCACAGAGCACACCACACACACACACACACACACACACACACACACACACACACACACACACACACACACACACACACACACACACACACACACACACACACACACACACACACACACACACACACACACACACACACACACACACACACACACACACACACACACACCTCCCCCTTTCCTTTTGTCTCAACCCTTTCATGTGGGAGTTCGTCATTTCCATTAGAGATGAGACACTTTACCAAGTTGCAAATCAAAAGGGAACATATTTGTTTATACCTTAAAACAGCCCTTTATCTGTGTGTTTTGAATCTGTGTAAGTAAGGTGTGTGTTTGTTATTCATTGCCAGCAAAAATCCTGTGCTTTTTATGACAGTATTTAACCTGGTTTCTAATGGGCCTTTCCTCAGGCCTGCATGGTCTCTGTAGAAGCCAGTTGGGGGAGCTCCAAGCCCACATTACACCTCCTCTACCCACACTGCAGGCTTACTGATGGAATGCAGCATGCTGGGAAGAGCCTTGAAGTAAGCTGATTTCTTATCGTCAACAGTACTCATTCAACACAGTTTCCACACAAATACCAGTACATTGGCCACAATCCACACGATAAGAAACATCTTTAGACACAAAAATACGCATGTGTCATCTGTGGAAGGGTTTTATGGGGAGCTAAGTGATGTGGGGTTTATAAAGAAAGAGCTAGAGAGGGAAATGAAGGGAGAGAGAGAGGGAGGGAGATGGTAAATCCTCTTATCAGAGTAGGAGACAGTGGTGAGGACAGGGATGTAAGGTTTGGGGATGTTGAGGCTGGGGGTCCCCCCACGATTACAACCCTCGTACTGCTGCTCTGCTGGGATAGTGGGCACACACCAGGGAGGGGTTAATCTCATCCTCATGCACCGTTCAGTGTGTGTGTGTGGATTGGGGGGTGGGGGGTATTTTGGGCATATGGGGAGATAATCTTCGGGACATGGTCTCTGAGAACTAGCTATAAACCCGGGAGTGAAAGGAAGGTTATTTCTGTGAAATCTCTTCAGAGGGATGAAAAAGAGAGTGGAAACTCTGTCCCCCAAGGGAGGTGGTATAAAGTGAGAATTTGAACACATTAGTGAGCTGGGGGACATGTAACCAAGGAGAGAGGGTAGTAGCACATGGGTGAGTTGAGAGGTAGGAAGAGAGGGAGATGACTCCTGTTCCTCTGTGTAACCCTGTAATCCTGAAGGAGTGGTAGGACTACACACCGAATCTGACACTAACTGTCTGGCCCTAGAGGCCCCCGCAACATCATACCATGATACTGGTCCTGACTGTATGTTTCCTTAACTGTGTAGTAGAGAGACAGAGAGCGAGAGCAGTTTAAGGTTGGCCTCATTATGCAGCCTATCAGAGAGCCTGCTCCATTTTGACTCCAGTTGCATGACGCTGCACATCTGTTTCTAATCATAGGCTACTACATTCAACTCAACTCAGTTCTGTCTCCCCTGCTGCTGCCTCTCCCTGGGATGGACAATGAGCTTTTGTCTGTGTGTGTATACATGAGCTCACCATGTTTACTATGTTGAGACAATGAATATAAGAAGAATAACACACTTATTCACCCAATCTCACTCTCTCTCCCGCTGCCTGTAATACACTCCTCCACATCCCCCAAATTCCAGAATCCATGTCATTTGACACCCTCATCTTGAGTAGCCTCTGTATGTGTACTATGGAGAGAAAAGCAAAGGCGGGGGAGGGGCGTATTTATCTTCCAGTAGTGAAGTAGGGGTCTTTTTCACAGAGTACTATTTGGTCTCTGGTTACAAAAAAACAAGGGGAGGGGGGAAGTGGATTGTTAAAGTGTTGAAGTACATCAAAAGCCTGGATTGCAGCCCATAACATGGAAAATATAACCATGTGAGGAGAAGAAGAGAAAGAAAGTTGAGAAATTAGAAATTATAAAAGAGGAAAGGGGTTGTTGGATAGAGAAAGTTAAAGGGGTTGTTGGATAGAGTAAGTTAAAGGGGTTGTTGGATAGAGTAAGTTAAAGGGGTTGTTGGATAGAGTAAGTTAAAGGGGTTGTTGGATAGAGTAAGTTAAAGGGGTTGTTGGATAGAGTAAGTTAAAGAGGTTGTTGGATAGAGTAAGTTAAAGGGGTTGTTGGATAGAGTAAGTTAAAGAGGTTGTTGGATAGAGTAAGTTAAAGGGGTTGTTGGATAGAGTAAGTTAAAGGGGTTGTTGGATAGAGTAAGTTAAAGGGGTTGTTGGATAGAGTAAGTTAAAGGGGTTGTTGGATAGAGTAAGCTAAAGGGGTTGTTGGATAGAGTAAGTTAAAGAGGTTGTTGGATAGAGTAAGTTAAAGAGGTTGTTGGATAGAGTAAGTTAAAGGGGTTGTTGGATAGAGTAAGTTAAAGGGGTTGATGGATAGAGTAAGTTAAAGAGGTTGTTGGATAGAGTAAGTTAAAGGGGTTGATGGATAGAGTAGGTTAAAGGGGTTGTTGGATAGATTACGTTAAAGGGGTTGTTGGATAGAGTAAGTTAAAGGGGTTGCTGGATAGAGTAAGTTAAAGGGGTTGTTGGATAGAGTAAGTTAAAGGGGTTGTTGGATAGAGTAAGTTAAAGGGGTTGCTGGATAGAGTAAGTTAAAGAGGTTGTTGGATAGAGTAAGTTAAAGGGGTTGTTGGATAGAGTAAGTTAAAGAGGTTGTTGGATAGAGTAAGTTAAAGGGGTTGTTGGATAGAGTAAGTTAAAGGGGTTGTTGGATAGAGTAAGTTAAAGGGGTTGTTGGATAGAGTAAGTTAAAGAGGTTGTTGGATAGAGTAAGTTAAAGGGGTTGTTGGATAGAGTAAGTTAAAGAGGTTGTTGGATAGAGTAAGTTAAAGGGGTTGTTGGATAGAGTAAGTTAAAGGGGTTGTTGGATAGAGTAAGTTAAAGGGGTTGATGGATGGAGTAAGCTAAAGGGGTTGATGGATAGAGTAAGCTAAAGGGGTTGTTGGATAGAGTAAGTTAAAGGGGTTGTTGGATAGAGTAAGTTAAAGGGTTGTTGGATAGAGTAAGTTAAAGGGGTTGTTGGATAAGGTTAAAGGGGTTGTTGGATAGAGTAAGCTAAAGGGGTTGTTGGATAGAGTAAGTTAAAGGGGTTGATGGATAGAGTAAGTTAAAGGGGTTGTTGGATAGAGTAAGCTAAAGGGGTTGTTGGATAGAGTAAGTTAAAGGGGTTGTTGGATAGAGTAAGTTAAAGGGGTTGTTGGATAGAGTAAGCTAAAGGGGTTGTTGGATAGAGTAAGTTAAAGGGGTTGTTGGATAGAGTAAGTTAAAGGGGTTGTTGGATAGAGTAAGTTAAAGTGTTGTTGGATAGAGTAAGCTAAAGGGGTTGATGGATAGAGTAAGCAAATTGCATGATAATCATAATTTTCATAATCTTTCTTCTTCTCCTTCCTCCATCTCATTCTACTCATCGTCATCATCATCACATTCACATTCAGATAGATTAGAAAATAATACCTTTGCTCTATGTTGAGTAGTTGAACAGTTCTTTGAAGTGCCATAAACAGATAGAGACACTCTGTTTCGGCTCACAACACAGCTGTGTGATGTGTATGTGAATTGGGTGTGACGCTGTACCCAACCATAATAAAGTCAAATTGTTTGTGATGTCATACTCCTATCAAAGCATCCCAGTATCACATGCATCCATCTCCTGCAGTACTCTGTTTTAGACAGCAGGGAACACTGTTGTGAATGTGTGTGTCTGTGTTTGAGGGAGTTTGTGAGCAAGTGTGTGGATGTGACGCAGAACTCTGACTTAAAGGGATATTACATCTCTTTCTGACAAATTTGGGTCAGATGCAGCTCCCGTCCTGGGCCTGCAGTTGTCAGTGTTTCTGGAGAGGGAGGCTGTCTGTGAGAGAGGAGAGAGGGTAGGGGACTGACATCTGAATGGGATTATCAGGCTGTTACTCTCCCACCAGATGGAGCCGTGCCTCAGGAGAAGAGCTGAAGGCCCAGTCAGCTCTGCTTGGGGAAAACAACACATCACAACAGTGTGTGTGTGTGTGTGTGTATGTATGTGTATGTGTGTGTGTGTGTGTGTGTGTGTGTGTGTGTGTGTGTGTGTGTGTGTGTCAACTGATGTTTTTTGTGGAACTGTTCATTGTATTGATCCAGTCATACAATGCCTCAAACACACATGTTCTACAGACAGTAGAGTAGCAGTAGTTCATTATTGCAAAGCAATAGTCAGTACAGGGGATATTTTTTTTGTGGGGGGGGGGGGGGTGATCTTTAGCAGTGGGTCATCTCTGAAATGTAAATATATAGATAATATAACGGTATACCTGTTTCCTCAGGTATTTAAAATGCCAAAGTTGTTTTCATGAAGTGTTCAACACAATTTTCAATTTCACACCGCAGTGAGAAGGAATCAGCTGCAGTTCCATAGTTCAGCCATAGTGTGGCATGGTTCAGCCATAGTTCAGTCATAGTGTGGCATAGTTCAGCCATAGTGTGGCATAGTTCAGCCATAGTGTGGCATAGTTTAGCCATAGTTCAGCCATAGTGTTGCATAGTTCAGCCATAGTTCAGCCATGGTGTGGCATAGTTCAGCCATAGTTCAGCCATAGTGTGGCATGGTTCAGTCATAGCGTGGCATAGTTAAGCCATAGCGTGGCATAGTTCAGTCATAGTGTGGCATAGTTCAGCCATAGTTCAGCCATAGTGTGGCATAGTTCAGTCATAGCGTGGCATAGTTCAGCCATAGTTCAGTCATAGTGTGGCATAGTTCAGCCATAGTTCAGCCATGGTGTGGAATAGTTCAGCCATAGTTCAGCCATAGTGTGGCATGGTTCAGTTATAGCGTGGCATAGTTAAGCCATAGCGTGGCATAGTTCAGTCATGGTGTGGCATAGTTCAGCCATAGTTCTGCCATAGTGTGGCATAGTTCAGTCATAGCGTGGCATAGTTCAGCCATAGTTCAGTCATAGTGTGGCATAGTTCAGCCATAGTTCAGCCATAGTGTGGCATAGTTCAGACATAGTGTGGCATAGTTCAGCCATAGTTCAGCCATAGTGTGGCATGGTTCAGCCATAGTGTGGCATAGTTCAGCAATAGTGTGGCATAGTTCAGCAATAGTGTGGCATAGTTCAGCCATAGTTCAGTCATAGTGTGGCATAGTTCAGCAATAGTGTGGCATAGTTCAGCCATAGTTCAGTCATAGTGTGGCATAGTTCAGCAATAGTGTGGCATAGTTCAGCCATAGTTCAGCCATAGTGTGGCATAGTTCAGTCATGGTGTGGCATAGTTCAGCCATACTGTGGCATAGTTCAGCCATAGTTCAGCCATAGTGTAGCATAGTTCAGCCATAGTGTGGCATATTTCAGCCATAGTGTGGCATAGTTCAGCCATAGTTCAGCCATAGTGTGGCATAGTTCAGACATAGTTCAGCCATAGTGTGGCATAGTTCAGCCATAGTGTGGCATAGTTCAGCCATAGTTCAGCCATAATGTGGCATAGTTCAGTCATAGTGTGGCATATGAGGGCCAAAGGAATGTGTGTGTGTCTGTGACATCAGCAGGCTCTATTACAAAGGCGATCTTCTATGTACCAAGGCACAGAGGATAGAATGGTGTCAGTGGAGGGAGGGGATTGACTGACTGATAGAGTTAAAGGGATGTGCTGACTACAGTACGCACCTGACCCTTTAATCTGATGGATTATTAGAGATGGCCACTTGCCTGGGTTATGCCTGATGCCAATCATCAGTAGCCTGCATTTGAATTTTAAAAAATTGAGTGACTTTAGCGTTTGTAATCTTGATAAAGTTGTTGAAGTCTCACAAGAGATGTACAGATGAGGTTATGTATGTGTTGTGTGTCTCTGTGAGAAAAAGAACAGTTAGTCCTTTCCTTCTGGACAGGGGAGGAGCTATCATTTCTGTGGTCTATCTCATATTGTGGTAAAGGCTAAATGTTTACTAACCTTCAACAGAGAAAGGCATGATCTCAGGATTAAGTATAATTCAGTGCTTTAATTCTATCAGCAACCCCCTGTGTGTGTGGGAGCGTGTGTGTGTGTGCATCCGTGCTTGTGAGTGCATAAACAGGAAGTATCCATTTCCTTGTTTATTTGTCATGCTACATGTTGCTGTGTTTTATGTGTAATGGGCTCTATGCATTATACCGCCTCCCACATTCTATTTTGCTTCCTACCGAGTTGCTGACTTCCGGAGGGATTTCCGCTATTGTTTTTATCATTAGCTTACTAGCTAGCTAACTGTCGTCGATGCATTTCTGACTGAAATAGTTCGCAAAGACTACGTTTAAATTACAGCCCGCAAAGGAGGTGCTAATGAACATTGTTCAGTGCCTCTGTGTTCAGTTACTTCCAAATGTAATGGTATTGTGAGCTTCCATAGTTTCCCGGTCGATGTAGAGCTCAGAAAAAGGTGGTTGGTGGCAGTACTTCGTGATAACTGTCACCAAACACACAAAGGTGTGTAGTACACATTTTGTCGAGAGTGACTTTGTTGAGGGGATAATTGGGGGGCGACAATACCAAAAAAGAGGTGTGGTTCCTACAGTCTGTGCGTGGAACTGGAACATTCAAATGAGACCTGGTGTTGGGAAAGGAGACTGAAACCTCCTGGTCCGTCCGAGGGGGATGAAGAACAAGGTGCGCTGCCTATGGACTGTGCAGTCTCTGATCCGGTCCAGACACATGATTACTGTGCCGTCTCTGATCCGGTCCAGACACATGATTACTGTGCAGTCCCTGAACCCGCAGCCCTGGACATGGCCCTAATGGCAAATCATGAACACGTAAGAGAAATTGAGGAGCTTCGAGCCAAGCTGGAAAAACTGACCACAAAACACGGTGTTGGTCTACAGCGATTTGCTGGTTCTGACAAGGATATACGTTTTTACACAAGGTACAGTAATTATTTATTATTATCCAGCATTACTATTGTTTATTATTTACTATTTATTATTATTATTATTATCACAAAGTCCATCTTACCTTTAAGAACATGTTCATTGTTATTTCAAATCAAATCAAATTGTATTAATCTCATGTGCCGAATACAACAGGTGAAAAGGCTTACTTATGAGCCCCTAACCAACTGTGCAGTTTCAAAAAATAAGGATAAGAATAAGAGATAAAAGTAACAAGTATTTAAAGAGCAGCAGTAAAAAAAAAAAAAATGTTTTAACTAGGCTAGCATATTTTAGCATAAGTAGACACATTGAATGTATATTGTCTTTACATTAGTTTTCAGTTAACCCCCAAAAATGCTCCCAGATCGTTGCTGCAATAATATTTGGTTCTTAGTCCACTTCCCAGGTTAAATAACGGAACATTTTAAACAAATCCACTGCTGTGATGATAGTTGCTGTGAATTACAATACGAATTGCAGTAACAAACAAAACAGGCTACAATAGCAGCTAGGTCATGTCTAGTGCTACTTGATGCTTAGAGAAGATGGGCATAATAGTAATGAGCTTTTTTGGTATTCAAATACTCTGGGTCCGTCTTTAGATTTGCAAGCTACACCCACCTGATGGCCTTCTGGCACTTGATGATACCACTAAACTTGGCACCCATGCAGGGGATCCTTTCAGGTGTGAGAGACACTTCTGCAAGTAGTGGTAAAATACAAGTGGTCAACCTTCTCTCTTATAGTTTTTGAAACCTGTAGATCTTTATATATCCTTTCAACTAGGATGTCCTCCTGTGCACAGATGACAATGTCACACCAGCTACAACCTGTGAGAAGGATTTGACCTTGCACCTGGCAGTAGTAAGCATGAGATCTCTTCAACTTCAGCTCTCCATTCTGTATCTTCGGTAAGGGCAGTCAACATAACTTGGTACATTTGGGCACTTGACCTCTAAGAGTCCAAAGTGTGGTCTCACACTGGGATCACATATGATGCAATCTGGAGAGGATCATAACCATGGGACATCTGGGTGCACTACGAAGCCACACAGAAAGAAGTTAACATTCTTCAGTGTGCAGTACTCCTGTACAGCCACTGGCTCCATGGCTAGCCCCCTCTTCATCTCCATGGTCTGCATACCAGATCCCTTGAACATCCGCTCAGCTAGACGGTCAGCTGAGGTCTCTCCCCGGACATGGCAAACCTCTCGGAAACGAGAGGATGTTATTCTCATTTTCCTGAGCTGATGCAAAACAAGAATGATGCGGCCCATAAATAACAATAAGCATAGTTGTGTCTAGTCTTCTTAACTAGGGGCTCATTTATCTATACAGGAATACATTGTGTCTCGGTAACAAAATTACCAAACAACAATCTTTACCAAATAACCTGTTAAGTGGACAATTCTAAATTGGGATTCATCGTTAATATCTATCTATTGATAAGATTGAACATTGACACTGTCTCCAACTCATTTTTACCATGATGACAGTGTCCCACAGGAGATGTTTAACAAGGTCCCTAGTAGCGATCTATAACCTTTCCCTACTCTCATGTTGTGCAGCTTTTCACTCTTCCTCATGGACCTGTGACAGGCAGCCCTCACGGTGATATAACCTTCATTTATTTAACTAGGCAATTCAGTTAAGAACAAATTCTTATTTACAATGACAGCCTACCGGGGAACAGTGTTCAGGGGTAGAACGACAGATTTTTACCTTGTCAACTCAGGGATTTGAACTAGCAACCTTTCGGTTACTGGAACAATGCTCCAACCACTAGGCTACCTGCCGCCTCAAAGTGTTATGTGTGATCTCCCCTGTCAATGTATCTTTGTTAGATACTGTGTAGAAGACATAAATAACAATTATTTTTAGCTAGCAAATATAGCTAGCAAGCATAATTTTTAAGTAAGCTAACGAAAATACACACATTCTCAGGTAGAGTCTGTCAATGTTATATAATTTTACGAAGTAACTAGTTAGCTACAGTTACTAGTTAAATTAGCTAGCTAATGATTGTAGCTAGCTAACATTATATCTGTTGCTGACTTGGTACTCCCCTTCATAGTTGGCTATGTAGCTTCCTATATCTTGAACGTCTTTTCGTTCTTGCTAGCTGGAGTCTCAGAGGCTGATTTAACAATCCGATGTACATCATTAATATTAATTTGAGGCAAGTCCTGAAGACACCTAGTAAAAAACTGTGACAGTGGTAGTAATGTTATACCGTCGATAACAACTAGACTCTCTTCCGTTCTATAGTATGCACCACCGGAATTTGCCAGACCGGTAGGAAGTGTGCTTAGAACGTTCGTTCATGGAATGCGTATAAGGGCTATTAGTCTTACTGTATCTTTCCACTGTCCCCTGGCCCTAGGTCTGTGTGTATCCGATAAAGGTTACAGACCACTTAAACTGAGTGTATGGTAATATTCCCTGTGGGAGGGACATAGTCTCTGTGGAAATGTTACAGCCGTTCTAGTAGCATTGTGCCTACTCTTATTTCAGTGTTTGAGTTCAGTGGATCCTGGGGTTGTCAGTGAACTGCATGTACAGAAAGTCAACAAGTGTAACTTCTACTTTGCTGGTAGAGTTTCCTGTGTAACCATCTGATTCTCTTTACCGTCCTCGTTGATATAATCTAGGGATTTCATGTCCTTCCTCTGAGGTTGTTTCTCACATCAGCTTGACTCTTTGGTTGGGTAATCGCTTAGTCGGCCACCATGTATCTGTACTTTCTGTCTGTACTCTTCAGTCTCAAGTGTATAAACTGATATTTATATATTTAGTGTGAGGTTTCAAAATCAGCACGCACAGTCTCACTGAGAGGTCTGTAACTTCCAACAAGAGATGGGGGTTGCTTCTGTACCATGCAAGCGTACAGCGCGTGGTGGCATAAGCGTGTTGGAAGGTGATACTATCTGTCTATTTGATTACAGAGACTATGTAACAGTGTAATGAAGTCTTGTTCAATGTCTCAGTATGAACATCGATTGGAGACTAATTTTCTCGAGAGAGAGAGAGAGAGAGAGAGCGAGAGCGAGAGCGAGAGCGAGAGCGAGAGAGAGAGAGAGAGAGAGACCCAGTCAACCCTAATGGGCATGATAGCTTTGTAGTGAACAGTCTCAACAGCAAATTATTCCTGGATTCACTGCCAGGGTCGTGTGTTGGCATCCAGGTCACTGCCATCTGTCCCTCCTTCTCCTTCTCCTCTTCCTATTTCTCCTCCTCTTCCTCCCCCTACTTCTCCTCCTCTTTCTTCTTCTCCCCCTCCTCATCTTCTTTTTGATCCTCTTCCTTTCGTTGGCGTTGGGTCATGTGAAAGTTAATCACTGTGTTTGTGTGCAGCAGCCGGTGGCTGCGTTCCCTCCTGTAGCATCTGGACCACAGGCCCAGCTAAACGATTCAACATGCATAAGCCAGTTTACAGCCTGTTGATGTGATTAATAGAGCAGGCCAAATGATTGGCAAGATTGGAGTGCTTGGGGGATAACTGACCCAGCTAGGCGATTACACTGTTTCACCTGAATGGGATTGGCTGACAGACTCGGAGAAGAGAACTGATCAGGGTCTGTTGGATCTGTGTCATGGCCTACTGATAAATGAGAGCAGATATTTGAGGGGGGAAAAAGTAATTGTAAAGGGATTTATGAACAACTATCTCAGATTCACCATGATTCTAACTTTTTATGAATAAAGCCCATGAATCAGTCATCCACAAACCCCAAACACACACACATACACGCATGCAGTAAGGGGTCGTAGTTACTCAGTCAGTAAGGGGTCATAGTTACTCAGTCAGTAAGGGGTCATAGTTACTCAGTCAGTAAGGGGTCATAGTTACGAGGGCCAGCCAACGAGAGCATACAGGTCGCAGTGGTGGGTAGTATATGGGGCTTTGGTGACAAAACGGATGGCACTGTGATAGACTGCATCCAATTTGCTGAGTAGAGTGTTGGAGGCATCGCCGAAGTCAAGGATCGGTAGGAAAGTCAGTTTTACGAGGGTATGTTTGGCAGCATGAGTGAAGGACGCTTTGTTGTGAAATAGGAAGCCGATTCTAGATTTAATTTTGGATTGGAGATGCTTAATGTGAGTCTGGCAGGAGAGTTTACAGTCTAACCAGACACCTAGGTATTTGTAGTTGTCCACATATTCTAAGTCAGAACCGTCCAGAGTAGTGATGCTAGTCGGTCAGGCGGGTGCAGGCAGCGATCGGTTGAAGGGCATGCATTTAGTTTTGCTTGCATTTAAGAGCAGTTGGAGGCCATGGAAGGAGTGTTGCATGGCATTGAAGCTCGTCTGGAGGTTTGTTAACACAGTGTCCAAAGAAGGGCCAGATGTATACGGAATGGTGTTCTCTGCGTAGAGGTGGATCAGAGAATCACCAGCAGCAAGAGCAACATCATTGATATTGTAGTATCCTTAAAGGCTTCTTAGAGTTACGACTCATGAGACTTAAGTACGGTTTAGTATTTAATTGTAACTTAGAATTACATTCTCTTATGCACCTGGCTTAAACTAGCTGAAGCTTTCTTAATCATAGTTATATAGGCAGACATAGGAAATAGCTACTGATAGCGGGAAGCAAACCCCCGTCTTGAGTAAATACTGCCATCTATTGGTAAACATAAATATACCAGGTTACTACAGATATATACAGAGAAGAGAGTCGGCCCGAGAATTGAACCCTGTGGTACCCCCATAGAAACTGCCAGAGGTCCGGACAACATGCCCTCCGATTTGACACACTGAACTCTGTCTGCAAAGTAGTTGGTGAACCAGGCGAGGCAGTCATTAAAAAACCAAGGCTATTGAGTCTGCCGATAAGAATACGGTGATTGACAGAGTCGAAAGCCTTGGCCAGGTCGATGAAGACGGCTGCACAGTACTGTCTTTTATCGATGGCGGTTATGATATCGTTTAGTACCTTGAGCGTGGCTGAGGTGCACCCATGACCGGCTCGGAAGCCGGATTGCACAGCGGAGAAGGTACGGTGGGATTCGAAATGATAGGACTTCACCAGACAATAGCATGCCTGGAACTGAAACAGGGTCAGTGGCCACATTCTCTCTTTATGACATCCTGAGTTCAGTAGGAGCATGGTGCCTGCCTGTCCCTGATCCAAGACACAGTGAAGATGTTCTATTAAATACATAGCTGCATCTATATTTAGGCATCATTCAGTTATGGCTGAATAAAGCTCTCTGATGGACTCTGATGGACCCTCTGTTACTCATCTCAGAGAGATGAGTAACAGAGCCCAGCGAAAGAATGGAGAGGGAGAAGGAGCTATAATGGTTCCTTGTTCACAGAAGGGATAGAGAGAATATTTTTTTTGCTAAGTACCGTATTTTAATTATTGAATAGATATTATTTAAACTTCTCTGATAGTATTTTTTGTCTGTGACTGTCTATGTGCAGGTGTTCGTGAGTGTGTCTGACCCTGTGCCTGGTAGATGAGAGGCAGGGCCAGCTCTAGCCTTTTGGGGGCCTTAAGTGAGATTTGGTTGGGGGGCCCCCCACAATGGGGCAAAACATTTTAGTGGCCCTCCTCTTGACCGCGTAGAGAAAATGTTACGGAGAGAACATTTTGCAATTAGATGATATCTGTGGAAGAATGATTAACAAAATCAATGGGGTCACCTGGAGGTTAGGGCCCCTGGGCACGTGCCCTGCCGGTATTTGGCCATGATTCCTACAAGTTTAGATAGCTGGCTAACTACCAATCTAAAAATTGACATGGCTAATTGTCAGCTAATTCAGTGACTGACATAGCAAGAGAAGAACTGCTGATGCACAACCAAATTTTGAAATTGCACCTGATGTGTTCTATGATTCTTGCTCTTAATAGTAGACTGCTTATGTCACTTAGGCCTGGGAGCTGACCCTGCTGGAAGGTCACTGAGGTGTGACATTGTGTCAGTGTGATTTGGAAGATGTCGCTGCCTCTCTGAGATAAACATGATTTACTCCGACAGGGGGAGCGCTACACTCCGTTCTGCTTTGTACCTGGGTTCCGTTGGACACCCTGGGGGGATGAGGCGGGGTGGGTCCCAGGTGTCAGGTGCATGCATAAAGCCCATGATGTGGAATTAAATGGTAAAACTCTGAAAATGTTGAATCGGATAACTCACATCCCTGGCCGGGCAGAGAGAGAGAGGGCTGATTGAAAATCACTGAGACAAACAGACAGACAGAATTGTATTGACTCTATCATATTCAACAAAAACGTTTTCACAGACAAAAAATAGGACCTGTTTTATTGAGTCAGTCATATTCTGTAGGCTGCTCAAGTGTCTGCAGAGGAGGCAATATGCCTGAAATGTTTTGTAGCCCTCTCTGAATACAGACCAGACCCAGAACCAGGCAATGCTGGAGGCTATTGTCCAGCTATTGTATCAGTAAATAACAAGATAATTGGTTCTTATTACTAAAAGACAGGTCAGATTTGAATCAGACAGACAGCTACCCACCTACCCCCACCCTCTGTCCCCCAAACAGACACACACAAACACGCTCCTTCCCTCAGCCCCTGCCCCCATCGCTAACCCCCCAATCAATACTGTAATGAGCCAGGGGGCTGTGTGGACCTATCGGGGAAGGGCTGCATTCCACTGTCCTCTGATTGGAGGAGGGTGTGTTATGTCTCCAGGTAGAACAAGTTACCCCTGAAGGAGTCATAATCTACATTTTACAACTCTGTCTGTAAGATAGCCTCCATTAAAGGAAGTCAATAGAAAACAATGACAACCCTAGACTGAAAGAGGCTGAGCAGGGGGATTCTGTGCTAATATGGAGGACAACACCTACCAGTTAACATTCATCCCCGTTTCCCGAAATAAAACATTATAATAATCATAACGATCTTTATCAAATATAATCTTGTAACTATTGTACAGGATATTTTAGCATGTTTTTAATATTGATAGGAGCATAGTAACCTTTCAGATAGCACAGCCTCTCTCCTCAGCTATCCCTGAGTATAGTTCTGATGCTCTGAGGATGACCTCACCTCAAACCCAGACAACTGTCAGTCTCTGTCTCCTGCTCGTTAGTGGCGGAGACTGTAATTGTGTACATATGCCAGTGATGAGAGATTTCACAGTAGCATGTAAAACACACTGCGTGGAATCACAGGGCCATGCTCATTAACACTGAGACTTACCAGGGTGCCAGCTAATCTTAGCAAGCTGTCACTCGCCTGTCAGCATGACACCTCAATTACACCATGGGCTGATCCTGAGAACACACCGTACAGCACCATCAGAACCCTCAACACCTCACAGACACATCTCCAGATAAGCAACATATCTTAATTTTATTTATTTAACCTTTATCCTCTAACGAGTCACAAACCCGGATCCGGGATCCCCCCATCAAAAAAGCAGACTAGCATAGCCTAGCCTAAAGCTACAGGGATATCATATAATAAAATGTTCATGAAATCACAAGTCCAAGACACCAAATGAAAGATACAGATCTTGTGAATCCAGCCATCATTTCCGATTTTTTAAATGTTTTACAGGGAAGACACAATATGTATTTCTATTAGCTAACCACCATAGCAAAAGACACAACTTTTTTTTCCCACCATTTTTTTCCTGCATAGGTAGCCATCACTAATTCGACCAAA
This sequence comes from Salvelinus alpinus, assembly GCF_045679555.1. NCBI lineage: Eukaryota > Metazoa > Chordata > Actinopteri > Salmoniformes > Salmonidae > Salvelinus > Salvelinus alpinus. The sequence goes on along the minus strand of NC_092086.1, from coordinate 97,742,521 downwards.
TAAATATATAAATAGTCACTAACCAAGAAACAACTTCATCAGATGACAGTCTGATAACATATTTATTGTATAGCATATGTTTTGTTAGAAAAATTTGCATATTTCAGGTATAAATCACAGTTCTACATTGCAGCTGCAATCTGAAATAGCGCTGAAGCAGCCAGAATAATTACAGAGACCAACGTCAAATACCTAAATACTCATCATAAAACATTTCTGAAAACTACACAGCGTACAGCAAATGAAAGCCCAACATCTTGTGAATCCAGCCAATATTTCAGATTTTTTAAGTGTTTTACAGCGAAAACACAATATAGCATTATATTAGCTTACCACAATAGCCAGAAACACAAGCAATTTACCAGCAGCAAAGGTTAGCGATCGTAACAATCCAGCAAAAGATATATAATTTTTGACTAACCTTGATATACTTCATCAGATGACAGTCCTGTAACATCATATTACACAATGCATATAGGTTTTGTTCGAAAATGTGCATATTTAGCAGCACAAATCGTGGTTATACAATGTGATTAGTAGCAACATTTCAGGCAATCTGGCCAGCGCCATCTTGGAGAGGCACCTAATCTAATCAATAAATAATCATAAACTTGACTAAAAAATACAGGTTGGACAGCAAATGAAAGATACATTAGTTCTTAATGCAACCGCTGTGTTAGATTTTTAAATTAACGTTACTACGACATACAGGGTGCGTTATAGCGAGACCCCACTGAAATGAATGGAGGAATAATCATTTAAACATTTTCCACAGAACAACGAATTAACATCATAAATAGTTCTTACTTTTTGAAGAGCTTCCATCAGAATCTTGGGCAAGTTGTCCTTTGTCCATAATAATCGTTGCTCGGCTGTAGAATGTCCTCTTCAACTTTGGAACTAGCAGCAAACGTTAGCTATGTGGCTCAGAGGTGTCCAACTGTTCATAGCGCAGCACAAAGAAAACTCCGAAAATCGAAATATACTCATGTAAACTGATATAACTCGGTTTAAAAAAACTACATTATGATGTTTTTAACACCTATATCGAAGAAAATCACAGCCGGATATATCTAACGCGATAACGTGAGCTTTTCAGAAAGCCATGCTGATGTCTGCCTTGCGTCATGGCGAATCTTGAAAAGGGTGCGCCACTCGTGCCAAGCCTATTTATATGGCCTCAGATCTGCCTAGAAACTCCATTCCAATTCTCATTGGTTACTGACATCCAGGGGGAGGTGCATGCAGTTCATGTCGACCCATAGGATACATACAGAGTTTTAAACTGATCCTAGAACAGAGTCAACATTTTCAGATTTTGGAGTTCCTGTCAGGAATTTCGCTGCCATACGACTTCTGTTTCACTCAGAGAAATAATTCAAACGGTTTTAGAAACTAGAGAGTGTTTTCTATCCAATAGTAATAATAATATGCATATTGTACGAGCAAGAATTGAGTACGAGGCAGTTTAATTTGGGGACGATATTTTACAAAGTTGAAACAGCACCCCCTATAGTGACAAGAAGATTTATTTAACTTGGCAAGTCAGTTGAGAACAAATTCTTATGTACAATGACAGCCTACTAAAGGGCAAAAGGCCTCCTGCGGGGACATGGTCCTGGGATTACATTTTTTACATGAAGAGAAAATAAATATAGGACAAAACACACATCACAACAAGAGAGACAACACAACACTACATGAAGAGATACCTAAGACAACAACATAGCAAGCCAGCAACACATGACAACACAGCATGGTAGCAACACAACATGACAACATGGTAGCAACACAACATGATAGCAGCACAAAACATGGTACAAACATTTTTGGGGCACCGACAACAGCACAAAGGGCAAGAAGGTAGAAACAACATCACACAAAGCAGCCACAACTGTCAGTAAGAGTACTTCGTTGATACAGTAGTTGATCTGGTCCTGGATATGTCTGCATATGTGTCTGTCTGTCTGTATTTTGTATTTACTAATTGTGTCTCTTTTTGTCTGCATGTGTGTTTAACAAGAATGTGTCTACTTATCTGTTTTCTGTTTCTCACGTGCTCTGTCTGTAACGGCTGTCGTAGTCGTTCTCCTCCTCAGACGAGGAGGAGCATGGATCGGACCAAGATGCGGATTGGTAAGTATTCATATTTTAATGGGAAAACAACAAACACTACAAAATACAACAACCAACAAACGTGACTAACCTGAAACAGTCCTGTGTGGCCCAAACACTGACACAGGAACAAACACCCACAAAACACAGGTGAAACCCAGGCTGCCTAAGTATGATTCTCAATCAGGGACAACGATTGAGAATCATACCAGGCCGAACACAAAATCCCAACATAGAAAATCAAACCTAGACCAACCCACCCAACTCACGCTCTGACCAACTAAAACAAAGGAAAACAGGTCAGGAACGTGACAGAACCCCCCCCCCTTAAGGTGCGAACTCCGGGCGCACCAGCACAAAGTCTAGGGGAGGGTCTGGGTGGGCGTCTGTCCACGGTGGCGGCTCTGGCGCTGGTCGTGGTCCCCACCCCACCATAGTCAACCCCCGCTTCCGTGGCCTCCTCCCAATATCCACCCTCCATGTCAATCCCACTATTCCAAAGAGCAGTAACAGACTGAGGGGTAGCACCGGACTGAGGGGTACCACCGGACTGAGGGGCAGCACCGGACTGAGGGGCAGCACCGGACTGAGGGGCAGCACCGGACTGAGGGGCAGCACCGGACTGAGGGGCGGATCCTGGCTGGCGGAAGGCTCTGGCGGATCCTGGCTGGCGGAAGGCTCCGGCGGATCCTGGCTGGCGGAAGGCTCCGGCGGATCCTGGCTGGCGGAAGGCTCCGGCGGATCCTGGCTGGCGGAAGGCTCCGGCGGATCCTGGCTGGCTGGCAGCTCCTGGCTGGACGGCTCTGGCTGATCCTGGCTGGACGGCTCTGGCTGGTCCTGGCTGGACGGCTCTGGCTGGTCCTGGCTGGACGGCTCTGGCTGGTCCTGGCTGGACGGCTCTGGCTGGTCCTGGCTGGACGGCTCTGGCTGGTCCTGGCTGGACGGCTCTGGCTGGTCCTGGCTGGACGGCTCTGGCTGGTCCTGGCTGGACGGCTCTGAAGGCTCGGGACAGACGGGCAGCGCTGGGCAGGCAGGCAGTTCAGACAGCGCTGGGAAGGCAGGCAGTTCAGACAGCGCTGGGAAGGCAGGCAGTTCAGACAGCGCTGGGAGGGCAGGCAGTTCAGACACAGGCTGCGCTGAGCAGGCAAGCAGCGCAGGCGGCGTTGAGCAGACGGCCGACTCTGACTTGCTGAGGCGCACAGTAGGTCTGGTGCGTGGTGCCGGAACTGGAGGCACTGGGCTGGAGACACGCACCACAGGGAGAGTGCGTGGAGGAGGAACAGGGCTCTGGAAATGCACTGGAAGCCTGGTGCGTGGTGTCGGCACTGATGGTACTGGGCTGGGGTGGGAAGGTGGCGCCGGATATACCGGACCGTGAAGGAGGACACGTGCTCTTGAGCACCGAGCCTCCCCAACCTTACCAGGTTGAATGGTCCCCGTAGCCCTGCCAGTGCGGCGAGGTGGAATAGCCCGCACTGGGCTATGCAGGCGAACCGGGGACACCACCTGTAAGGCTGGTGCCATGTACGCCGGCCCGAGGAGACGTACTGGAGGCCAGATATGTTGGGCCGGCTTCATGGCACCCGGCTCGATGCCCAACCTAGCCCTCCCAGTGCGGCAAGGTGGAATAGCCCGCACTGGGCTAAGCACGCGTACTGGGGACACCGTGCGCTCCACCGCATAACACGGTGTCTGACCAGTACGACGCCCTCTCACTCCACGGTAAGCCCGGGGAGTTGGCTCAGGTATCCAACCCGGCTTCGCCACACTCCCCTTTAGCCCCCCCCCAAGAAATTTTTGGGTGAGCCTCTCGGGCTTCCAGCCGCTCTGCCTTGCTTTCGCATCATAAAACCTCCTCTCCGCTTTCGCTGCCTCCAGCTCCGCTTTGGGGCGGCGACACTCCACTGGCTCTGCCCAGGGTCCTTTACCGTCTAGGATTTCCTCCCAAGTCCATTCCTCTTTTCCCCATTGCTGTTGTTCTTGCCTTCCTTCTCCAATCCGCTTGGTCCTGTTATGGTGGGTGTTTCTGTAACGGCTGTCGTAGTCGTTCTCCTCCTCAGACGAGGAGGAGCATGGATCGGACCAAGATGCGGATTGGTAAGTATTCATATTTTAATGGGAAAACAACAAACACTACAAAATACAACAACCAACAAACGTGACTAACCTGAAACAGTCCTGTGTGGCCCAAACACTGACACAGGAACAAACACCCACAAAACACAGGTGAAACCCAGGCTGCCTAAGTATGATTCTCAATCAGGGACAACGATTGACAGCTGTCTCTGATTGAGAATCATACCAGGCCGAACACAAAATCCCAACATAGAAAATCAAACCTAGACCAACCCACCCAACTCACGCCCTGACCAACTAAAACAAATACAAAACAAAGGAAAACAGGTCAGGAACGTGACACTGTCCCCTCAACCCTCCCTCCCTCCATCCCTCATCCCTCCCTACCCCCATATCTCTAGCTCTAGGAATCCAGCTCTGTCAACTCTATATGCATGTGCGTATTTGGGGCATTCTCATGTCTCTCTGATGCCCTGGTTGATGTTATTGATGTGACAGACACTGGCATGGGTCACAGTGCTGCCTGGACTAGAGTCTCCCCTCAGCCCTCCAGGCAGTGAGTCTCCATGCCTCACTGGAAATGTGTGTCTGTATGTTTACTACACTGTACTGTGTCTGCATGCACGTATGTGAGAGCCCAGGGCAGTGATCATGTCTTCCCCTGCATCACTCTGTCTGCCCTGGCTGAGTCCCTACCAGTCAGCCCACCCTGATGAGTGGAGATGGATCTGGAGCTTTAAAGACGTGGAGATAAACAGGATTGGAGCCTGGGACAAACAACAGCTAATTTCTCCTGGGACTGAATGATTATCTAGTAAATTACTGACTACTCATCCTCTTACTGACCCCCACCCCGCCAACCTACATCTGTTCAGTTCAGAGAAAACACTGCACAACCTATATATAACAAACTCACAAATTGCTCATGCACATTGACCTAAAACACAGCTCACAGAATTGACTACTGCAAAATTACTAGAGAAACAAACAACAAAATGCTCACAATATAAACAACACTACATAAGATAGAATAGTGAAAAAATATATCAAAAATTGAAAAAGAAACAGCATAATTTACTCTAAAGCTTAAGGACGTGTGGTCTGCATTGTTAATGGGAGATGACCTTAACCTGCGTTACAATCTGCTCATTGAACCCCTAGAAATAAAACAGCCTGTTTGTGATTTATTACTTCAAAGGATTTTATTAATCTTGAGGCTTAACCCCAATAAAATATCTCTGGTTGATTGAGATGCAGAGGAAAGGCATGGTGGACATATTGTGTTTCAACGTGGTTCCATCAAAGAGCAAAACAAAATGTACGTTTGTAAAATACCAACACTATTTGCACAGTGAATTAGCAGAAAACCCCTTCCCTCATTTACCCTGCAAATGGTTTAATAGGCCATCAGAAAGCATGACATCTCCTCACTGTGTCTGTTGCTATAGTTACCTGGCTCTGACTAGTCTAGCCTCCTCCCCAGCCCACTGTGCTTCAGGGCGTGTGCTTGTGTTCACGTCCATGACTATGAATACAAACACAATGAGTGATTCATGGCTCTCAATGTGAGTTGTATGTGTCTGTGTGTCTGTGTGTTCATGTAAGTGTGAATGTATGCTTGTGTGTGGAGTCCACTGATTCAAATAAAATTACGGAATCATAGGACAAAGACAGCGGGGAGAAGACAGAGGCAGAGTGGACCTAGACAGTAGAGCAGGGTCATGAAGAAAGGTGAAGAAGCCAAGTGAGGCAGTAATCTTCTTAATGTGTGAGACGTTGCACTGTTTTGATGTATTCCTTCCTGGGGAACAGGGGAAAGAATGCTAGACAGCAGGGTTAAAGAAGAGGAAGAGACGGGGAGAAAGAAAACCCAATTCACTGTCACGGATGGAATTTGACAATCTTTGTTCATTTAGGTGAAGAGGGAGGTGGTAGGTGATCAGGATGATAGTGGAGGGTTCTTATTAAGATACATGGAGGCATGTTGTTTCACAGGTGGAGCTTACACAACAGGTCAACCCTTCTTTCCTCCCTCTCTCCTCCGTAGCTGTATCGTTCAGAACAAAGGCAGCACACAGTCTAGGTCATTGATAACAAATCCAAATGTAGGTTGAGGAATGATGGGGTTGCCGTAGCAACGGTGGAGAGGGAGTGGGGGGATGCGGATGTTGGATGTTGGATGAACTACATCTTTCCCACTCCTTTCTGCAGAACCACCATGCTTCATAAATATTAGAGGGGGATGAAGACTCAGACCAGGGAGAAGGAGGAAGGGGGAGGAAATGAAGAGAGAGAACGGTAGAGGAGAGGTAGTAACGGATACGTATAAAGGAATGACACAGTGAGCAGGAGGAGGTGGTAACGATAGAAAAGGGTTAAATAGAGGTATAGAGAGTGGGAGGCTGGTTGGTTTACTTAGGCCAAGAGAGCTGGTGGTACTGGTAGGCAACAGCAGAGTGATTCTTTTCTCAGATCTCTCAATGCCTAATAATGATTTCAGCTTCTCTCTGCTAGGCATTCTAGTGTGAAGCAGAGCTGATGTAACACTGACACAATTATTACACTTTCTGTGTACACTCACACAAACACAGCCTCGGTGTAGGATTTTGTTGGTCTGTGTTTAAATTCTCACCCGGATTCTGCAGGATGATCAATCCTCTTATCCTCAGCTGGTGGGAGACCTAAGTCGACAGCCCTCTGTTTCCATGACAACTGCATCTGCAGTGGGGTTTTTCACATCCTTGCAGGGAAGGCTGTGCTTCTGTGTTTACTGTGTGACTGGGGCTAGAAGGGAAGTGTGTGTGTGGAGGGGGGGGGGGGGGGGTCATACTCTCCCTTCACCAGATGGAGTCCTTTATTCCAGCAGAATAACTCTCCCACCCCATTCACCATCATTGACTTCCGAACTGCCTCGCAGAACAAGGAGCCACAGCAACGCTGTGTGTGTCAGCAAACACTGCTTCTATTCCAGCACCAGGAGCTTACACAAGCCCATGCCCCAGTCTGTCTAATGAGATAGACCTCAGGCGTTCTAGGTGTCAACCTGTGTTTGTGCATTACGATGCTTTTTGTCCCATGCTTTCACGTACCAGTCTCCTAATATTATAGTCATTGAGACTGGATGCAAAACAACAGTATATGAAGCTTGATATATAACGTATACCATTGAATAATCGTTTGGTGAAAGTGGAGGTATATAAATGCGTTGTCTATTAAGACAGAAATAAAACTAGTCCATAGTTTGTTGGGGACAGATGGAAATTGTATTGTGGATATGGCAGGACTGTCCTCAGGAACGTGGTCATTCTAAATTAATGACCACACCAAGTGTTATTGGTCAGCTGGCCTTTCCTCACCATAATGACCAGAGGAAACAGAATAGTTTGCCATTTCTAAGGAGGGTGACCAATGGCACGAGACTGTGGTCTGAACAGGACATCTGCCCTGTGAAATTTTTAAGGGTGTTGCCAGGTTGGGGAAGACATTACTAAGCTGTTGCCAAGGACACCAGGCAATGACCAATGAAGTCACACGACTTTGTTGACAAAAGAAGTGTAAGTCTGCCTGGTAACAGACAGATTACTGGGCACACTCCTAAATGAGGGGTGGAAGAGGGGGGAGCCCCATGATAGAAAGGAAGGGTAAAATGAAGGGCATTGGGAGTGGCACTTCCTCTCAATGTTTGTCAGTGACTGATGTAACCACCACATGGAAACTCTTTAGAAGCAAGCACCAGAATATCCACGAGGGGGTTGTTCAGTGAGGAATTAGACTACACATACTAAATTACAGTTGTTGTGGAGATGGGTGGAGGGTGTTGTAGTGTGCACTATAGACAACCCCCCATCTAAACCACTCAACAGAAAGATGTCCTTCATTATCCATACATTTTATCAGAGCATCAGCATATCTGATTGGCCGATTAATGGCCCTGACAGTGTGTAAATGGAAGGCTTAGCACTGCAGCAGCTGCTGGCTGTGATAATTATCTGTCTGCCCTGATCCTTTAATGCAGTCCCAGTATCAGTCTCAGTCTTACTCTCTGTAAGGTGCTTAGGAAGAGCAGTGAATGGGATTTGCCCTGGGAGAGGGTGACCTCCCAGCAGCAGCACCAGTAGTCCGCATTCAGGCCTTAACACACTCCCCTCCATCTCCTCACTGACCACTCATGTTAAAGCTGCTTAAGGGATGTACTCTTGAATGCTGCTGCTGAAAGACCTGCTGGAAACAGGAACAACTTAGGGATAGTTCAACTTCTTTGTTTAATTTACTTAGGCATATGTAGAGTACTGCAATCAAAATAATTGCTACAGTGTTTTTTCACAACCTAGTTATTATCATACCAAAGCCTTGCAATGATTATATTTTCTCTTTTGTACTTTCCCTTGATATTTTTAGTCAGTCACTACAGTATCTTCAATATACTTATGCAACTTTCCATCTGTCTCTCTCTTGTTAACTCAACCATATCATTACCACGTCATTTCACTCATAAGCCCTTTGTAGTCCACAAGAGTAGCTCCTAACTCTCATCTATGCATAGTCACTTTAACCATATCTACATGTACATACTACCTCAATCAGCCTGACTAACCGGTGTCTGTGTGTAGCCTCACTACTTTTATAGCCTCACTACTGTATATAGCCTCACTACTGTTTTTCACTGTCTTTTTACTGTTTTTTTTTTTTTTTTAACATACCTATTGTTCACCAAATACCGTTTTTGCACTATTGGTTAGAGCCTGTAAGTAAGCATTTCACTGTAAGGTCTACACCTGTTGTATTCGGCGCACGTGACAAATAAACTTTGATTTGATTAACTTCACCCCACTGTGTTTGTGGGGCTGGTTCACTCAGCCCCTACAACAACAACCCCTCCAGTCCTCTGATGAGGGGAATGTTTCTTAATTGGGTAACACAGGGACCACGATTTAGGGGTTTCTGGGGAAAGAACACCGTCCTGCTGTTTGACGTTGCTTTCCTGTGGTGTTTATGGTGAGACTGTGGAGGAGGAAGAGAGAGAGAGGAACAGAGATGACTACAAACTCTATTCTATTAGTCTATAACTGTAGTTCAGTTTGGTTCTGAGTTGATAGAGATAGATTTTCCCTCATCTATGGTACATATAGTTGCAAGGAACTTAACATTAGTTTTGCCTACTATACAGTCTTACATTCATATAAAAAAAAAAATGCTGATGTTTTTCTCCATTTACCTTATTGTGTTCTTCTCTCCATTAAACCATTCAATCGCTTTACTTTCCATAGAACCTCTGATTTAACCTCTGTGCATGTATTTAGGGCTGATGTCAACACAGTCTTTCATGTGCTCTACCCCCTCTCTATTCCCAGCCTCATGAGCAGCTGAGGAAATTGTGATCTGCATCATCAAATTCCAGTCTTTCTCTCATTACCTTGGCAACCACTGCAGCACTGAAGTAATTCTAGTGTGTCAGGTGGAAGACATTTTGTGTCTGCAGCAGGAGAGTCGGGAACATCTGATTTAAGAAAATGGAGGCATTATTTTCTTCAAGGTATAGAATATTCAAATATCGTTTTTTGGAGGATTTTTGCTAATTTTATGTCGTACAACTGTAATAAAGATGTTGTTGAAATATCACGTGGTATTCATCCTTGTTGTTGTATTAAGATAGATGTGCTCTGCTTACTTCATCAGCCAGATAAAGTGGAATAGTATGGGAATTGATGACTTGCATGAAAGCAATGTTCTGAAATTAATGTTACTGCTTTACTAAAGACAGGGGTCTATTGCATTGTTTTCTAAATAATATTTCACAATAGTTGAAACTAATATAATAATAATAATAATAAAAATTGCTTTTATAAGACATATTTGTATGTAATTGTGTATCACCAACCTGTGTTAAATAATTGTTAACACCTTCCCCCTACCATATATCGTTGGGAGAGTGGGTTCTGTTATCTCACTCCCAGTGACTCAGTGAGAGTGTGCCTGCCACTGCAGCAGTTCCTGTAGCTATATATAGACAGGGCAGTGTTAATGTGGGACCTACAGTGAGATGCCTGCGTCCTCTGTGTCCACTGATGTAGAATTCATTACACAATGAAAGTTTATAGGTTGTGCTGTAAAGGAGGCTGTCATTGTCATAAAATGTGACCTTAAGAAGTCCTTAATCTCACATCTTTATGATGGAATCAAACTACCTGATTGGATTAGCTTGCTGGCTGAACGCCCAAAACAAGGTCACTGTATTTGATTCTAAATCAAGCAACATATTATTGCATATATCAAGGCATTATGTATGTATCTCATATTTTAAAAGCATATGTAAGTTGTTGAAAGATGTCATTAGGATATAATTCATTATAATGGCATTATAAAGTGTTCACAGTTTAGGGTATCGCCTTCCCCTGCAGGTCTTCTGAAGACAAAATAACTATAAATGGCTTTGAGTTTATATCCTACTTCCGAACTCTCTGTAGAGCCCTGTTCTGTTCCATGTCTCTCTGACGTTTTTCTGCCTTCACATTCCCCAGTTGACTAAATGTGGGCTGAAAATGGGTCAGGTCTGATTCAGAGCGCTATGGATTTAAAGAGCCCACAGAACTGCTGATCTGGGTGGAACAGTGATTTATGAGCATAGAGGACTGGGATCTATCACTCAGACAGCAGTTCATCCACACATGTGTCATTCTATGCTGTTGATATGTGAGCTGCAGAGACACACTTACTTTGATGGTCTTGCTACATGCTGAGTTTGCAAGGTACCTTATTAACTCTAATGGTATGTGAGAGGTTTAGAATGTTATAAAGGGGGAAAGACTAGGCGTTTGAGGTTTAGAATGTTATATAGAGGGAAAGACTAGGTGTTTGAGGTTTAGAATGTTATATAGAGGGAAAGACTAGGTGTTTGAGGTTGAGAATGTTATATAGAGGGAAAGACTAGGTGTTTGAGGTTTAGAATGTTATAAAGGGGGAAAGACTAGGCGTTTGAGGTTTAGAATGTTATAAAGGGGGAAAGACTAGGCGTTTGAGGTTTAGAATGTTATAAAGGGGGAAAAACTAGGCGTTTGAGGTTGAGAATGTTTTCTTCCTGAAAAATATTCTAACTATTCCAGTACTAGCCAGCTGTGTGGCTGTGGTGAGAGAGTGATGTCTCTCTCTCAGACTGGCTATGTATCTTATTTACATGGGGGTATAGTATCATAGGACTCTGTATATGAGCCTTAGAGAGGGCCACAGTGCAGAGCCAATCACCCTGGGCCAGCTCGGCATAACGCTAATAGAACGTTACAACAACGCTGATACAATATCGAAATAATGCTGGTTCTAAGTTTATAAAACACTGATCCATCACCTTTACACTGTTACATTATTTAAACAAAGTTTTAATGCAGTACAGGATTCTACCAATAATGATGGAAAGAGGTTACAATCGGGTATAAAATTATTTAAGTTACCACAGAGGTTCAGAATGTTATAAAGAGGGGGAAAACTATGCATTTGAGGTTTAGAATGTTATAAAAGGGGAGAGACAATGTGTTTGTGGTTTAGAATGTTATAAAGGGGGAAGACTAGGCATTTGAGGTTTAGAATGTCATAAAGGGGAAAGACTAGGCATTTGAGGTTTAGAATGTTATAAAGGGGGAGAGACTAGGCTTTTGAAGTTTAGAATGTTATAAAGAGGGAAAGACTAGGCGTTTGAGGTTTAGAATGTCATAAAGGGGAAAGACTAGGTGTTTGAGGTTTAGAATGTTATAAAGGGGGAAAGACTAGGTGTTTGAGGTTTAGAATGTTATAAAGGGGGAGAGACTAGGTGTTTGAGGTTTAGAATGTTATAAAGAGGGAAAGACTAGGTGTTTGAGGTTTAGAATGTTATAAAGGGGGAAAGACTAGGTGTTTGAGGTTTAGAATGTTATAAAGGGGGAAAGACTAGGTGTTTGAGGTTTATAATGTTATATAGAGGGAAAGACTAGGCGTGTGGTACAGGATTAGGGTCCCGCTCCACTCCATCGTTTGTGGCTGAACTGTGCTGAACAAAGACTGGATTACTTAGAGCCATGGCTCCAGTTCAGTCAACTCCAACAGACAGGCTCCAATAAGGACGCTGCCATTAGCTATGCTAATCCCCTTCCTCTTACCAGCTACCAAAGCATCATTCATCAGTAAAAAACAAACCAATACTAAAGAGACGGCCACACACAGACATCATATCAGAAGAGATTTTTATTTGTAAATGTCAGTGAGCAGAGAATAAACAAAAACCATAAAGAAATAAACAGCGGTATACATTTTTGCATATAAAATAAGAGTGTAACAGCATTTTAATACGGAAGATAATACAATAGAATAAAGAGGATTAGAAGACACATATTTATATTCATATGAGCAAGGGTGTCATTCCAGTAGCATAAACAATTGATCAAAATCACAAACACAGGACGAAGTGCAGGGAAATGGAATCACACTTTAAAAGACATGTAGGTGTAATGTGTTAAAATTTAAAGTTTGGTGTAACCAAAGAAAGAAAGTGATAGAGAGAAAACACAAAAATATGCACAAAAAATTTCACAAGCCTCTAGCTACGACTGTCTTTTGAAAGTTTATTTACAGCTTGGTCGAGTCCGTTTGCTCAAATCTTAGTCACTACACCACTACATTTAATATTAACCACTTCTTTAAAAAAAAAAATGTTATCAGATTTGTTTCCTGAAAAATATTCTAAACATTCCAGTACTAGCCAGCAGTGTGGCTGTGGTGAGAGAGTGATGTCTCTCTCTCAGATTGGCTGTGTCTTATTTACATGGGGGAAGAGTGTCAGTGCAGCTGAGGATTTGGCAGGGTTAAGGATGGGCTGAAAACATTCTCTGTGCCCCAGACTGCTTCTAAGAGAGGAGAGGGAGGTGGTCTCTGTCCATGGTCCTGATATTGCCCTGAATGCACAACAAGGCTTCTACAGAGGCTCCTGTAAACTGTCCATTACAGAACGTCCTACAGTGCCTGGAGTTGTAGTGTACTGAACCTGTGGTCTGGGCTGAAGAAGTGATTAGAGCACATTTACAGGCTGTCATAGCCGAAGAGATACTGTAGATGTGGCAAGAGGACAGAGACTGTCCACCCTTTCCCCTCCTTATGCCTTTACCACACACCCAAACCTGGGGTCACAGGACTCTGTCTAACCCTAACCGTAACCCACAACCCTGGGGTCGTGGTCACAGGACTCTGTCTATGAGCCTTAGAGAGGGCCACAGTGCAGAGCCAATCACACTGGGCCAGCTCGGCATAACGCTAATACAACGTTACAACAACGCTGATACAATATCGAAATAATGCTGGTTCTAAGTTTATAAAATACTGATCCATCACCTTTACACTGTTACATTATTTAAACAGAGTTTAGTTTTAATGCAGTACAGGATTCTACCAATAATTATGGAAAAAGGTTACAATCGTGGATAAATGATCTAAGTTACCACAGAATCCTGCTTGGACAAGATTTTAAAAAGCAGCTGGATATACTTTGATGGTCACCATTAAAGGTAACACAAAATCAGAATCTGTTCTTATGCTTACTAGTCATATAACTACAATGAACCTTACATTACAAAATGTTAATGCCACGGTATGCATTCTCACATGAGATTTGTATTTTTGTGACAAAGTTGAGCTAGCCTCTTTCTTCAAATGTATGTTAGTGTAGGCTTATCTTCAGTGGGTCTTCATCCTTAGGATGAATCATGCAACACGTCTTGTCTACTTCATTCCTTAAAGAGCTAAAGCAAGTTCTCTAAATAAACAAGAAGGTAGTGTAATTCATGTCGTCATAAGAAGCAACTACTTTGCATTTTAGAGAAACATCAAAAGTTTCAATGAAAACAAACATTCAGATGTTTTTTTCTTTAGAATGCTATAATGCAGAGCTAGATCACTACATGAATTCCAGGTACATGAAATCTATCTGAATCCAAAATACAGCTCATGCCCTCTTCTTTTCTCTGCTCTTCCTCCCCCTCCCACCCCACATACACCACAAACCAATAACCTCTGCCTGAAGTGGGCTGTGATGACCATAGGAGTAAAAGTACAGCAATTGCCCACTACCAACATTTTGACATATGCTCACTACATCCACAACGCTGGGACTATCAGATTGAACTATCAGATTGAACTATCAGATTGAATGGCATAAGAAAAATAAAGATCAAGGCTTCTATTGAGGGAGGACGCTCTGCAGTATGGGTGTAAAGGGTCTTGGTGTCCATGGTGATTGGGTTTGGTGTTAGATTGGCTTACTTCTTGTCCTTCTTGGTGGACTTCTTCTTGCTGGCGGGGGTCTGGGCAGCGTTGGGGACGTCGACCTTGGGCATGGCCTGTGGCGGGCCCTGCAGGGCCTGCTGGGGCATCATCTGCTGGGGGTTGGCTGTCAGGGTGGCCGTGCTGCCGGGGATGTAGACGTTCTGGCGGTAATCAGGCACATGCTGCATGGGGAACTGGGCGTTGTAGCGGGGGTCAAGGGTCGCAGTCGCCTCGCTCACCTCTGAGAGAGAGACGGGAGGGAGGCAGAGAGGGTTATAGCTGGGTGTGTTGTGCTGCTGTGAAGAGAGAGTGACTCGTTACTCACTGAGAGTCATTGCTGCACTGCATTGCAGCTCCAGCTCAGCACTCTGTTCTGAGCCTGACAGCCCCTCCCCTCCCCACAACATGTAGAACCTCCGCTCTCTCACACAGAGATCAGATGTAAATAACTTCACACAGCACATTCAGATATAATCAAATATAATTTAGAATTGAGGATTAGCTACACTGACTAATCACACGGTAATAGAGAGAGAGGCAGTGCACAGGTTTCTGAGTGACTGCAGCTGGGGAGCATTGAAACAAAGAGCTCTGTGTCCCATAGCCCTCTGTGTTGCTTCATTCATACACAGGGACTGTAGAGAATCACACTGTGCTCTACACATGTGTAATTGGCAGCATTTCTCTCAGTGTGTCCTAATGGAGGCAAACACAGGAAGGATGTGTTGTTTCCTTATCAACTGCCACTCTGATCTAACAAAGTCGTATGCACTTAGAATCTAGTGCCTGAGATGTTGCTCTCCAACAGGGCTCTCTCTGTAGCTCTACCCCGTGGCAGAGAGATCTCTATCTCACCAGCTCACCATCAGTCCTCAGATGAGAACAGAGATACTTCAGTGTGCTGCTCTCGCTCTCTCTCTCTCTCTCTCTCTCTCTCTCTCTCTCTCTCTCTCTCTCTCTCTCTCTCTCTCTCTCTCTCTCTCTCTCTCTCTCTCTCTCTCTCTCTCTCTCTCTCTCTCTCTCTCTCTCTCTCTCTCTCTCTCTCTCTCTCTCTCTCTCTCTCTCTCTCTCTCTCTCTCTCTCTCTCTCTCTCTCTCTCTCTCTCTCTCTCTCTCTCTCTCTCTCTCTCTCTCTCTCTCTCTCTCTCTCTCTCTCTCTCTCTCTCTCTCTCTCTCTCTCTCTCTCTCTCTCTCTCTCTCTCTCTCTCTCTCTCTCTCTCTCTCTCTCTGAATTTGAGAGTTTGTTGTGGAGGGCTCTGTCCTAACTTTTCTTGATTCTGTCCTTGGTCTTTTCTTTCAATTTTTGTTTTCTATGGTGGAGCGTTAAAGCACTATTTGTTTTAGCAGTATCCACAGGTTTTTTCAAAGTTAGGGTGGAAGAGGACAGAGTTTTAGTTTCCTAGGGTTTGGAAGGTGTGGTGTGTGCGATGGCTCCTCAGCTTAGTGCAGAGGAGAGGCTGTCGTTACGGCATGGTTTCAGGTGTATTCCTGAGAATGGAGTTAAGGTGGAGGAGGTTCTGCTCGCGGTCGTTGAACAGGTAGGAGCTGAATTTATACATTCCACTTCCAGAATGAATAAAGCTGTGGTTGTGTTCAAGAAAAGAGAACATTTGGTTGGTAGGCTCATTGCTAGTGGAATATTGGTATGGGGTGTGTTGGTGCCAATTTCGCCTCTTTTTACCCCTTCGACCAGGGTGGAGCAGAGGGGTCAAAGTATACAGTGAAGGAACTGACAAGATTCCTGAATGAGACCAAGGGGAAAAAAGAGGCATTTTCTTCTGATCCGAGAAAGTTTGTAAGATCAGTACAACATGCTCTGAAAAATGAGGGGCATGGTGTCCTCTCACCCAGGAAACAGTTTAGGTTGAGGAAGTGGGTCACAACAGTGTGTAAGATTGACCTTCAGACACTGTTTAGATTAATAGTTTCTTTCTGGCACTGTGGCTTTTTGAGCTTTGCAATTGGTCTCTTCCTTTGCTGGCTTTTCTCCCACTTCTTATGGAGATTCTTTGGGTAGGCTTTCTTAACTTCTTTGGGGTAGGGGGCAGTATTTTCACGTCCGGATGAAAAGCATGCCCAGAGTAAACGGCCTGCTACAAAGTCATAAAAGCTAGAATCTGCATATTATTAGTAGATTTGGATAGAAAACACTCTGAAGTTTCTAAAACTGTTTGAATGATGTCTGTGAGTATAACAGAACTCACCAGGCAGGCAAAAACCTGAGAAGAAATCCATCCAGGAAGTGGGAAATCTGAGGTTGGTCGATTTTCAACTCAGCTCCTATTGAAGATACAGTGGGATATTGGTAATGTTGCACTTCCTAAGGCTTCCACTAGATGTCAGCAGTCGTTAGAACCTTGTCTGGTGCCTCTACTCTTTAGTGGAGCCGAAGGAGAGAGGAATGAGTCATGTCTGCCATGAGGTGACCATGCTCTGACCATGTGCGTTCACGTGAGAGCGAGCTCTGTTCCATCGCACTTCTGAAGACACAGGAATACTCCGTTTGGAACATTATTGAAGAATTATGTTAAAAACATCCTAAAGATTGATTCAACACTTAGTTTGTCATGTTTTTACGGACTGTAATATAACTTTTTTAACTTTTCGTCCGTACTTTCGGACCGTTTGGAAAGTGTACTGAACGCTAGAACAACAAGGAGGAATTTGAACATAAATGATGGACATTATCGAACAAAACAAACATTTATTGTGGAACTGGGATTCCTGGGAGTGCATTCTGATGAAGATCATCAAAGGTAAGTGAATGTTTATAATGTTACTTCTGACTTCTGTTGACTGCATATTATGGCGGCTATATTTGTGTCTTGATTGGGCTCTGAGTGCTTTTTTGAAATCTGACACAGCGGTTGCATTAAGGAGAAGTGCATCTAAAATTCCATGCATAACAGTTGTATCTTTTAGCAATGTTTATTATGAGTATTCCTGTAAATTGATGTGGCTCTCTTTAAAATCAAAGGATGTTTTGTGACTTCTGAACGTAAGGTGCCAATGTAAACTCAGATTTTTGGATATAAATATGAACTTTACCGAACAAAACATACATGTATTGTCTAACATGAAGTCCTATGAGTGTCATCTGATGAAGATCATCAAAGGTTAGTGATTCATTTTATCTATATTTCTGCTTTTTGTGAATCCTCTCTTTGGCTGGAAAAATGGCTGTGTTATTCTGTGAATAGGCACTCACTTAACATAATCGTTTGGTTTGCTTTCGTCGTAAAGCCTTTTTGAAATCGGACACTGTGGCTGGATTTACAACAAGTGTATATTTAAAATGGTGTAAAATACATGTATGTTTGAGGAATTTTAATTATGGGATTTCTGTTATTTTGAATTTGGCGCCCTGCAGTTTCACTGGCAGTTGAAGAGGTGGGACGCTACCGTCTCACGTACCCTAGAGAGGTTAATATAAATGGCACCAGAGATGCGGGAAAGAGGAGTGTGTTGGGTGAATATGTAAAACAAAAAAAAGTACAGGTGTTGTATCTGCAGGAGATGCATAGTCATGTGGTGAATGAAGTCGATTTGGGGATCTGGTGGAAATGGGGCAAGTGTTTTGAGCCATGGGACAAATTTTAGTGCAGGGGTGACTGTCCTTTTTGTACCGGGTCTGTCTATAAAAATGTGCTCCTCAAGGGAGGTGTGTAGGTGTAGGCTGCTTGTTGTAAAAGCAGAAATGAACAACATGGGTTTTGTCTTTATAAATGTGTATGCACCTAACACAGGGAGAGAGAGGGGGGTTCTGTTTGGGAGTCTTAGACAGGAACCCTCACAGGTAACGCCTGAGGAGACACTGTTGGTCGGCGGGGGACTGGAACTGTACAATAGATAACCTCTCTGGGATCGCGGGACGCTTGCGTCCCAACAGCCTGTTAAAATGTAGAGCGCCAGATTCAAAAAAAAATCTATAAAATCAAACTTTATTAAATTACACATATAAGATACCAAATTAAAGCTACACTCGTTGTGAATCCAGCCAACATGTCAGATTTCAAAAAGGCTTTTCGGCGAAAGCATAAGATGCTATTATCTGATGATAGTGCAATGGCTACACTCTCTTTGTTGACAATTTCAACCATGCCGGCGCTACTCAAAACGCAGAAATAAAATATAAAACATGCATTACCTTTGACGAGATTCTTTTGTTGGCACTCCAATATGTCCCATAAACATCACAAATGGTCCTTTAGTTCGATTAATTCCGTCCATATATATCCAAATTGTCCATTTATTTGGCGCCGTTGTACCAGGAAAAACAGCCTTCAATTTGCGTAAAATCACGACAAAATATCTAAAAAATTACCTCTAAACTTTGCCAAAACATTTCAAAGTACTTTTGTAATACAACTTAAGGTATTTGTAAACGTTAATAATCGATCAAATTGAAGACGGGTCAATCTGTTTTCAATACAGGATATCAACAAACTCACGGTACTTTTCAAGTCTTGCTCAACTCTCAAACATAAACACACGACGTCACTCCACTTCCGGGTCAATATCTTTCTCAGTTGACTAATGAAAAACCTTAACCTTTTTCCATACAATGGCGACATCCAGTGGAAGCAGTAGAAACTGCGTGGATAGTGATTAGAATTCTGGTGTGCCCATGATAACCCATTGAACATACAGGAACTTAACAATAAAAAAGTTAGTCCTCAGGGTTTTGACTGCTATATAAGTTCTGTTATACTTACAGATATGATTCAAACAGTTTTAGAAACTTCAGAGTGTTTTCTATCCAAATCTACTAATAATATGCATATCTTATATTCTGGGGATGAGTAGCACGAAGTTGAAATTGCGCACGCTATTTTTCCCTAAGTGAAAACTCTGCACCCTATCCTCAAGTTAAGAAAGACAGAAATGGGGAAGAGCCTCATTCAGTGTCAGTGGGAGTGTTAAGGGACATCATTAATCAGCTCGACCTAGTGGATGTTTGGAGAACTAAACATCCCAACATAAGACAGTGAAGGTCTTTGGGGCTAGGGTGAGTGCAGCCCGACTTGATCGTTTTTACATGTCCAGGAATCAGAGCAATAGGCTGTTGGGCACTACCAATCTCCCGATGGGTTTGTCGGATAACCACATAACCATGGCTCAGCTGTCTATTTCACCAGGGCCTCGGCATGCATCCTATTGGAAGTTAATGAAAAGCTCTTACAAGATGCCACTTTTTGCTCAGGTTTGCAGATTTTGGGGGAAAGGTGGAGGCAGCAAAGAGAGGAGTATGAGTCTCTGAGTCAATGGTGGGATGTGGGGAAAGTCCAAATTCGGCTTATCTGTCAACAGTATACAGCTTTCTCATCCTCAGAGGCTAGGAGAGTATTGGGGGAACTCGAGCATCGTATTAGTGAGATAGAGATGGTGGGGCAAGGCAATGTAGGCCTCCAGGCTAATTTAGCTGAATTACGTAGGGACCTGGGCAGTTTTTTCCAGGTTAAAGCAAAGGGAGCACTTGTAAGAGCAAGGTTCTCCATGCTCAAAGAGATGGAAGCTCCCAGCTCTTTCTTCGTAGGTTTGGAAAAACAGAGCAGTGAAGCCAAGGGCATACATTGTCTACGGCTGTCTGATGGGCGGGTGACCTCTGTGGTGGGGGAGATGCGGGAGCGGACTGTGGAGTTGTATACTGAGTTGTATAGGGCAGAACTGTGTGATCCTATGTTTGCTCAGGTCTTGTTTGCAGAACTCCCTAAGCTCTCTCTGGCACAGAGGGATGAAATGGACATTCTTCTGTTGTCCCATGAACTGGCAGAGGCCGTAACCCAGATGTCCCCTGGCCGTGCACCGGGGGTCGATGGAATCCCAGTGGAGTTTTATAAAATATTCTGGGGAATAATTGGACTTTTGCGTGTTGCGTGAATGCGTCGGGGTAGGAGAGTTGCCGATGAGCTGCCGTCGGGCGGCTCTGATTCTCCTGCCCAAAAAAGGGGACTTGTGTGAACTTAAGAACTGGAGGCATTGCTCTGTGCGGACTACAAGATATTTGCCAAGGTCCTCTCTAACAGAATGAAGTCTCATCTGGACTTTATAGTACACAAGGACCAAACATATTGTGTACCGGGATGGTCAATCACAGACAACTTGTTCTTAATCAGGGACATGTTGGACTTGTTGAGAGGTTCTAATGTGAACTTTGGACTGGTCTCTTTAGATCAAGAGAAGGCTTTTGATAGAGTGGCCCATGAGTATCTGTTTAACTTCTCTGGGATACGCTAACGTCCCACTTGGCCAAAAGCCAGTAAAAATGCAGAGCGCCATATTCACATAAATTACTATAAAAATCTAACTTTCATGAAATCACACATGAAAGACATCAAATTAAAGCTACACTTGTTGTGAATCCAGCCAACATGTCTAATTTCAAAAAGGATTTACGGCGAAAGCACACCAACCGATTATGTTAGGTCAGTACATAGCCACAGAAAAACACAGCCATTTTCCCAGCCAAAGATAGGAGTCACAAAAAGCAGAAATAGAGATAAAATTAATCACTAACCTTTGATGATCTTCCTCAGATGACACTCATAGGGCATCATGTTACACAATAAATGTATGTTTTGTTCGATAATGTGCATATTTATATCCAGAAATCTCAGTTTACATTGGCGCCATGTTCAGAAATGCCTCCAAAATATCCAGAGAAATTGCAGAGAGCCACATCAAATAACAGAAATACTCATCATAAACTTTGATGAAAGATACATGTTTTACATAGAATTAAAGATACACTTGTTCTTAATGCAACCGCTGTCAGATTTTTTTTTTTTAAATACGGAAAAAGCAAACCATGCAATAATCTGAGACAGCGCTCAGATAGAAACAACATTTCTCCGCCATGCTGAAGTCAACAGAAATACGAAATTACATCATAAATATTCCCTTACCTTTGATGATCTTCATCAGAATGCACTCCCAGGAATCCTAGTTCCACAATAAATTGTTGTTTTGTTCGATAATGTCCATTATTTATGTCCAAGTACCTACTTTTGTTAGCGCGTATAGCACACATATCCAAACGCTCGCGCAGATCCAGGCGAACGTCAGACGAAAACTTCAAAAAGTTATATTACAGGTCGAATAAACTTGTCAAACTAATTAGAGAATCAATCTTTAGGATGTTGTTATCATAAATATTCAATAACGTTCCAACCGGAGAATTCCTTTGTGTCTATAGAAGTAATGGAACGCAAGTCGATATCATGTGGAATGCGCGTGACCAGGAACTGGCTCTCTGCCAGACCACTGACTCAAACAGCTCCCATCCGGCCCCACATCACAGTAGAAGCTTCATTCAACGTTCTACAGACTGTTGACATCTAGTGGAAGGCGTAGGAAGTGCAAACAGATCCATATCCCACTGGGATTTCAATAGGCGATGAGTTGAAAATCGACCAGCCTCAGAATTCTCACTTCCTGTTTGGATTTTTTCTCAGGTTTTTGCCTGCCATATGTTCTATTATACTCACAGACATCCTTCAAACAGTTTTAGAAACGTCAGACTGTTTTATATCCAATAGTAATAATAATATGCATATATTAGCATCTGGGACAGAGTAGGAGGCAGTTCACTCTCGGCACGCTATTCATCCAAAGTGAAAATGCTGCCCCCTTATCCTAGAGAAGTTAATGTGATGTCTGTTTTTGGGTTTGGGAAAAGTTTTTTTTTTACCAGTGTGAAGATGTTGTATGCTGGGACGTCATGTATGGTCAAGGTGGGAGGGGGGCTCAGTAGGCCAGTCTGGATGAGACGGGGCATTAGACGAGGATGCCCTCTATCGGGGCCGTTATATACACTAGCCATTGAGCCTTTTTTGTAGGAGACTGCAGGGAGTGTGCTGGACAGGCATGGGTGTGTTGACAGGCATAGCCATGTCAGCATATGCAGATTACGTTTCTGTGACGGTCAGGGATGGTCAGGATATGCAGGCACTAGAGACTAGTCTGAAGGTGTACGAGGGAGCTTCATCAGCCAAGGTAAACTGGGGCAAGAGCAAAGCTCTGGTATGTGGGGCATGGGGAGATAGGGCACCTCCTCTGCTTCCAGGGGGTTTGCAGTGGGGTTGTGAAGGGCTTAAAGTGTTGGGGGTGTACCTGGGCTCGGAGAGGTGGGTCAGGAAGAACTGGAAGGGGCTGTCACAGGCAGTGGTGTCAAGACTGGCCAGGTGGAGGTGGCTCCTGTCCCAAGTGTCATATAGAGGGAGGGTGCTGATAATCAACAACCTGGTGGCATCTTCCCTTTGGCATAAACTGGCTGCCGGTAAGGGGGGGTGTTTGAGCGGCCAAAGGGGGAGGAGCCACCAATGTTTCGCCACTGCAGGTGATGGCAGAGACTGGGGACAGGCAAGGGGGTCTGGAGGTCTTGTTAGATTTTAACACTCCGAGCCTGGGGGAGTTTGAGGGTGTGGGAGGTAAAGACCTCTACAACCTCTGCGTTAAGGTTAGGAACATTAGAAGCCTAACAGGAGTGAAGGCACATCAGTGGCAGGGGCTATGTGGGGCTGAGAGTATGGTGGATTTTAGATGGAGGGGGCACTACAAATCCCCAGTACCAAAGAGGTCAGGGGACCTCCAGTGGAGGGTTCTTCATGGAGCCCTGGCCACTAACAGCTGGTTGGCACAGATTGAACCAGTAGTTGGGCAGGGGTGTCCTTTCTGTGTTATGAGAGAAACTGTGATTCGTGTGTTTTCTGTGTGCGCCAGGTTAATGCCATTAATGTCTCTGTTGAAAGGTCTGTGTGAGAGGTTAGGGGTGGTTTTTACTGTTGGGATGTTCATAATGGGGTACAGGTATTCAAAAAAGGAAAAGGCCAAATGTGTTTTGTTGAATTTTATGTTTGCTCAGGCAAAGTTGGCTATTTGGCTAACAAGGAGGAACAGGGTCAAAGGTGGGGGGATAACAGACCCTTTACTATTGTTTAATGGGATGGTGGTGAGGTTTTAATGACATGAGAATGTTTCATTAAAGAAAGACAAAGTCTCTCTTTCTCTCTCTCTCGTATACTGAGGTAACATTGTGAGGTAGCTAAAGACAGAGAAGGCAAGGGGATTTCTGGGAGATGTAGGCAGCAGACTCACCATTGGCAGCAGCCATCAGAGCCTGGATCTGCTCAGCCTCGGTGGGGGGGGTGGGCCAGGGTCCTGTTCCAGCTACGACACCACCTGCCCCCGCAGGATGGGGGCCAGCTCTGGAGGAGAGGAAGGGGAGGAGTTAGTATAACAGATACACACAAATCTCTCTCATCCACTGTGTCTTGCACTCTCTCATGAACACACACACTCTCATATAATGTGAACCTCTCTCTCTCTCGCTCTTTCACAAAGACACAAAACAGAGGACATTCTCTTCCCATCATGATTGTCAGCCTGGCAACACTCAGCCTCCAGCAGCCATTTTGAGTGAGCAGTGCTCCCGGAGCATCACAGAGCACAGACAATATGGAGGCTGGGAGAAGACAGATCAAGACGTGCTATAGATGTTATTAGGTAGCACAGATCCACAATACGCAAGCTGACACACATACACTGAAACACACAGAGTAAGGACTAACTGAGCTGTTTGGATGCTGCCCAGATGCTATGTGTCTTGTACACATGCTGTGTGTTACTGTGTGGGTGGGAGAGTGAGAGACAGAGAGAGAAAGGAAAAAAAGAGGGGGACGATGAGAGAATGTGTGCATGTTTTTATTTTGGAGAGTGGCTGAAGATGATCAGATATTATATGGTTCTTCTCAATCCCTTAATTTACCATCAAATATGTTCAAATTTGAAATGCAGGATTGGGGAGATACGTTGAATTTTGTTTGCTGGGTTCATTACAGCCATAGGGGAGTCAGTAACACACACACCCGCTAGCATAACCACATACACTCACACACAAACAGACAGATAGACAGAGACAGACCGACAGACCCACAGGAACATGTACATTTACACTACGAATAAAAGGACAAACTACACAGTTCAGCGAAGCCTACAAACCCAAAGTATAAAACAAAGACTACGGAACAGTGCTGAGCTAAGCACATCCACAAACACCACAAAGCCTAGACCCATTTCAGCTACACAGCTAGACCGCAAGAGCATGTACAGATTATCACACACTCAAAAGCCAGAAGCCAGGCTTGACTACACACAGCTGCACCAAGCCTACAGCCAGCCAGACAGCATCACCTATAAGACCAGGATGCCACCTTGCACACTCAGCACAGCCCACTCTGCTCTACCTACTCCACTCTACCTCGCCTTCCCGTACGGTGTCCATCTCTGCTGGGTGCTGGTGCTGTACCTGTATGTGCTGAAACACAGACAGGGGAAACAGTTCTGGCCATCACTCCTTCAGCCCCATGCCAATCAGATGGACTCCTTCATTAGCCAACAGGGTTCCTTTTCAGTTTCTAGAAAAGGAACTACAATACAATGGTGTGTCACATTCTGATTTGTGCCGCCACAAAATAGAAATTGCGCAGTGACTAATTACATGTCATTGTCCATATGTTAAGCAATCTACTGTCTCACTTTCTTTGAATGACACAGTATGCAATCAGTGGCTAATAACTCCAAGACACTCAGACGCTCAACATTTGCTCCACCAATAGAGCCACAACCTGTTAATCAAGATGTGTCAGATAATCCAAGCATCTTCTACAAAAGCAAATGATGCAGCAAGTCACATCTACCATTACTGTCTGAAATGACAATACAGTGTGAAAGACATTGCTAATCTAAAGCAGGCCTTATACTCACAACACTACCACAACCACAGGACTGCCCCTACCTCTACACTAGCGTACTTTTAACCTCACCCACACAACAGTCATCCGATCTCTATTGATTGATTTCTTCTGGAAGCACACTGACAACTAAACAATCATCACACTATCTATAAATCACTTCTACTCAACTACTACTGAAGGACTCACAATTACTATCACAACTACCATATAACAACCATTAGATGACCCATTACTCAGTGTTATTGGATCTGTGTGGAGAGTAGTGGGGCACCAATGTGTACTTTCTGTTCAAACAGACAACTGCCTTAGTCTTCACATCTTTCAATGGAATAGATATCGTAGGCACAAATTATTAATTCACATTGTGGTAATTAAATTCAATTGTGAATGCGTATAGGAATGAGGGGTGTGTGTGTGTGTGTGTGTGTGTGTGTGTGTGTGTGTGTGTGTGTGTGTGTGTGTGTGTGTGTGTGTGTGTGTGTGTGTGTGTGTGTGTGTGTGTGTGTGTGTGTGTGTGTGTGTGTGTGTGTGTGTGTGTATGTGTGTGTATGTGTGTGTATGTGTGTAGGTGCACGTGTGATGTATATATTCAAAGAAGCTGAACACCTACCCACTGGGTCCAGGTCTCTGTACCTGCTGGTTTAAGCGCCAGTCAATGTTGGGTGGATTTTGCTGGAGAGAGAGGAGAAACTGTTAGAAATGCCACTGATGGCATGTCATCTTCAGTCATCAGCACTGGAAGCCATTTTGTCCTTCAGTGGGCCAAGAAGAGAGCAGATGTCACATGGGGATAGAAGACAAGATGGAAAGAGACAGTGCTAGAGAGAACGATAGAGAAAGCAGTGTGAGAGAACATGTGAATTATTGAACTGACTATTTTGCCAGTGACGTGCTTGAGCGAGTCCGCTGAGAGGAAGGATCAAACATACTCCTGTTACAAGCAACTTCAAAACAAGCTTAATAATGCTAAATATTTAACCACAGTTCTCCCAACGTATTGACAAAGGAGCTTTCCACTCAAGCTATATCTGCTATAGATTAGGAAATATATCATTCCAAACCCTGGATCATTAGCCAAAGCCAGGCTGAGAGAGAGAGAGAGACACTGTATATATACATAATATGACATTTGTAATGTCTTTATTTATTTTTCGTTACTCTTTTGGAACTTTTGTGAGTGTAATGTTTACTGTTAATTTTTATTGTTTATTTCACTTTTGTATATTATCTACTCCACCTGCTTTGGCAATGTTAACATATGTTTCCAATGCCAATAAAGCCCCTTGAATTTAATTGAGAGAGAGAGAGAGTCAGTCAGTGGGGCTGTAATCTGCAGCTCTGCCCTGCCCCACTGATACTCTAAACCCTGGGCTGGATTACACAGACAGAGCCCTGCCAGGCCTGTAATACTCTCATACTCTGGACTACTCTCTATGAATGGGTGATGTGCCATGCAGGAGTTATTACTGTACTTTCATATGAAGCAACAAGGGGTCATGAAGTTCAATAAACAGATATGCTCTGCGATATATGACAAATATAGGTCTGATTAAAAGCAGGTCAAATGTGTGAATAGTATACAGCAAAAAACGATCCTCTCTATGAAGGTCTATTTCCATCTATTTATGACTGAGGCTTGACTCAGGGAGTTGCCAATTTAAGGGATGAGTCACATAAAGTCAGACAGAGAGAAAGTCAGGTACTCTGTTTGGTGAGGTCATGAGTGGTGGCTACTGGCTATAGGTTCAATGCAACAACCCCAATCTATTAGCTTTACCTCATTCAATAAGCAGTCAAAGGTCAACAGCTGACCTCAATATCCTCATTATTATGACCCGTACTGCCACATACCCCCACATCCTACTCACCATGTCCCTCCCCATGCCTGTCACTGTGCAAATGATCACATGTTGAGTGAGAACACCCTCGGTGTAATAGCATGTCTAGTACAGAGAGCGTTCCCCCGCAGTCATATGAAATATTCAGTCTCCCCCTGGCAGACAAGAGGATACACCACTGGGATTTAAGCACTTAATCACAAACAAAACATTCTGTACTTCCCTGAGAATTCACAAGTGTCTTTAAATCGCTAAGTATTTTCCTGAGAGGTAACCATAAGTGGTTTAACCCTGTCGCGTTAGGCTAGGCTATGCTAGTCAGCTTTTTTGATGAGGAGGATCCTGGATCCGGGAGGGTGACTCGTTAGAGGTTAACATCTAAACACTCACACATATACAGATGCACTCTTACATTTAAGTCTTGACATGGTCTTATCTCAGTAGTTTGAGAGAGCCCTCACATAGGCTTCATTGCTATTGCATTTGTTGAAGAGGGTTACACTCAGAGTGTTCTGGATCATCATGGGAGTTTTAAAGAACACAATGTCCCTATCACTGCTGCCCCACCCCCCTCCACCTTCATGTAGCGCAGCGACCCGTCCGTGTTGAGCTGCAGGTGGAGGTCTTTATGAGAGTGGGAGTGAAGGGCCTGCTTGGGGCCCAGGCCCAACCAAGTCAGGTAGCCTCTGTGTCTCATCCAGCGCATCACCACGCCAATGCTTGTCACCAAACACACAACCGAGACACAGGCCAGATAGCCAATCAGAGCCAGGGTAAGGCCAGAGCCCTGCTGAGCTGGGAGGACGTGTCTGCACCCTTCTCAGACGCAGTGATATTGACTGGCACACTGGTGGAGAGAGCAGGCTTGCCACTGTCCTGCACCAGCACTGAACATAGCATCTTCTTCCTCAAATCTATGGGCCGTGCGCATGGAAGAGCCCTGCGTCTCTCCCAGAGAGGCCGTAGAAGAGCCAGGCGTTGTGGCCACTGTCTGGGTCCCCGCACACCACCCTGTTGACCAGGGGCCTCATTTATAAAAATGTTCTTAGATTTATACTTGAACTTAGTCGTAAGATCATTTCCGACGGTGTGCTTACGTTCGATTCATAAAAGATACTGAGTATAAAAAACCTTGCTTACGCAGGTTCTAAGAAGCCCATTTGTAACTTATGCACCTGTGATCTATAAATCGCAAATTAACTTCAAGTTGACGGCACCTGAACGTGCCTTACAATCCGCAATTTCCCTTTATAGAATGCTAGCTCAAATGAGGGTTTAGTCAGGAATAGCCATGAATCAAAAGAGAAAAGCAAACTTTTTGGAAGACGAGATCACAGCGAGGGTAGAGGAGATTGAAGACAGGCAACACGTATTATTCGGTAGACTAAATAGTGGGTTGACAAACAAAGCCAAACAGGTAGCTTGGGAGTGTGTCACCACTTAAGTGAACGAGGTGGGGCAGCAAGACAGAACTGTGGCTGATGTGAAAAATAAATGGTCTGACCTTAAACTGCAAGGGAAAAAAAGAATAGCCATACATAACCAGCAGGAAACTCACTTACGTCAAGTCTAGACTTTGCGTAGAGATAAGATAATTCCCATGTCAAAGTAAAGTTTTATAAATAACTACTTATACGTGGTTTTCTGCATAAGTCATACTTAAGATCAAAATTGATCCTAAGTCTATTTTATAAATGAGGCCCCAGGTGTCGTAAACCAGCCGAGCGGGGTACAGACAGCTGCAGCACACCGTCTGGGGGCGGAGCGGGGTAGATCAGGGCAGGGGCGTGGTCATTCTCATCGATTACAAACACATGCATGGTCACATTGGAGCTCTGTACGGTTATCCCCGCCTCCTTAACCTGCACCTGCACCTAGAACACATTCACCTGCTCGTGGACGAGGGCACGAATGGCATGCAGGTCACCGTTCTCAGAGTTTATGTAGACCAAAGAGGACACGGCCGAGCCTTGCACATCATGATCCAGGATGGAGAAGGAGAGGCGGACGTTCTGGCCGAGGTCCTGGTCGAATGCAGTCACAGTCAGGATGAGAGCACCATGGGCATTGTTCTCTGCTATATCAACCGAGTAGGAGGACTGGGAGAAAAGGGGGGAGTTGTCATTTACAACCGGAAGAGCGACCACAATAGACTATTGTGCAGAGCGAGGGGGAGAGCCGGAGTCTGTGGCTGTGGCTGTCACGGTGATGGTGTATTCAGACACAGCCTCTCGGTCCAAAGGGCCGTCTGTAACCAGGGCATAGTGCTCCTCAAAGGGGGTATCAACCTAAATTAAAAATCAGAGGGAATGCGAACGTCAACCTCCCCATTTCTACAAGTGATCAAGGCTATAACAGTGTCTGATTATACGTCCTCCTGGACCACTTTAGATCCTGCATTTATGATTATCTTTGGGTTGTTGTTGTTCTTGTAATTGATTTTGACTTGAATGTGACAGGAGCCTTCCATGGCGGGGGCCCTGGCATGCACAGTGATGTCATAAATGTCAGCCATTTCATAATCCACCACTCCTTTCACTCGGATTTCACCCGAAAACGGGAGAAATCCGTACTTACCAAAGAGTTAAGATATCTCCCCATTAAGACCAGAATCAGAGCCAGATGCCCTGAGTTTAGTCAAGAATGTGCTTGGTGGAGAGTTTTCCAATAACCTAGCTGTTTTCATTAGCTGGTCAAGTACTGGAGCATTGCCATTGACATCTAGTATATTTATAAGAACAGAAGTAGTCCCTGATTTCTCAGGTTGTCCACCATCTACAGCCGTAAGCAGCAGGTGGAATACTGACTGCAGCAGGTGGAATACTGACTGCTTTTTAATGTCCAGAGGTTTCTCCAGTAATAACTCGGGGGATTTCCTGCCATCACTTTTTGATTCAACTTTCAATATGAACAAGTCGTTTGGACTGAGGATGTATGTGCGTAATGAGTTGATGTCTACATCTAGATCCTGTGTGCTGTCCAAACGAAACCTAGTGCCCGGTGCGGTAGCCTCAGACACTTCAAGATAAATATTTTTTGATGACAAAACGGTGTAATTCCTGAGGGTTTTGAAAAACATGTTGAACAGTAAGAGAACATGGCAAAGTTAATGCACAAAGACGTTCTCTGTCCATAGTTTGTTTGATTACTAAAACTCGCGTTCACGTCAAAATACTTGGCAAAAGATTCAGACACAACTTGTGGGTTCACATGAATTAGTACGCCGAGGCCCAAGTCCTTCGCTATGTCCCGACAAAGGCCCTCCGTTTTAAATCCTCCAATATGGAATAAGAAAGTTCCGCGGAAAGTGATGCGCTGTATAAAGCGGAGAGGAGAGCCAGAGCACCGGCCATCCCAAGGCCTTTCTTCTTGTCTTCAAAACTCAGATTGTTCAACTCCTCATGTCGGGGAAATATCCAATTTTATCCTTGAACAACACAGTAACCAAAAATATCGATCCAAGAGCTTCAATAACTTTCAAATATGATAATTTAGAGAAAATAATTAAGAAGGTAAAACCGATTCCCTTCCACGCGCAAAGTTCCTGTAGCTTCTGAAAGGACACTTTTTTCAGAGGTGCCTGGGTCTCCAAACAAAGGCAGGACAATATAAGCGGCTCTCATTAGTTGTGCCACATCCGCTACACACGCGCGTGCAGGCGAACACACACACGCGCAAGTACACACGCACGCACACACACACCAAAACGAGTTATGTACGCCGAAATAAAAGATGAATAGGTCCAAATTAAAATGAAAGGATGAGGGAGGTAATAACAATAGACAATACAACTTCATCTTCGTTTTCTCTTGGTCTTACGGGAGAAAAAATGTGCAAAAGCTTTGATAAATCTGGTAAAACTTTTTGCCACCAAGAGACAAATTCTATGAGTCCTCACAACTAGAAACCTTAACAATAGAGATATTATTATATAATTGCCACGAAAGTAACAATTTTCGTCAATTGAGTCATTCAATAAATATTTGAAATTGACACAAACATATCCGCAACGTAGCCTACCACATTCATCATCTAATAAATAAATAACATTGCACTGTCCTAATTCCTATGAAAAAATTGAGGGTTGAGTAGTGACTGGATGTCTAGCACATCGTTCAGTCTATGCTCACCTGTTGACTCTCGAACGTCCACGTATTGTCAGGTAAAGATGCGTCAAGCACGTTTATCATTTCCTTAAAGTCAGTAGTGCTGCTGGGTTTAACGAGGGTGAAATCACTGAACTCTGACATTGGAGAGAGACACGACCTAAATGATTGGCTCTGAGACAACATGTCCCCTCCCAGGACCTCCACATACTTAATAGGGCCATCAGTGTTGAGCTGGATCTGCAGGTTTCTGTTGGGATTCTTGTATCCGTCAGAGTCAGTTCGTCTGATACAGCAACTCGAGCTGCTCCTACTGTTTCTAACGCACTTCACCACTAAGATGAGAAAAGTTAACAAAGACAAGACGGACACTGAGGCCAGAGAGATGATCAAATAAAAGGTGATTTTACTGTTTCTCCTGCTGGGTTCTGCAGTTTTCTGGCGGTAGTCCGATATGGGTTCGCGTAGCCCGTCCTCTAACAGTATATTGACTGTGACTGTGGTGGACTGGACCGGCTCCCCATTATCCTTTAACTCTATAAGCAGCCTCTGAGAGGAGTCATCCTGCTCTGAAACGGCACGTTTTGTCCTCACCTCACCTGTGTAAAGATTCACACTGAACAGAGACGAGTCGGTGGCCTCCGTCAGCCTATAGGAAATCAAGGCGTTGTGGCCCGAGTCTGCGTCCACTGCCGATATCTTAGTGGCGAGGTGGCCTGCTTTAGCGGACCGGGGAATCTTCTGATGGGAAACAGAGCCCATTACAGTGGAGGGGTAAATAACAGCGGGTGCATTGTCATTCTGGTCCATGATAAAAACATGAACCGTGACGTTGCTGCTCAGAGACGGAGAGCCGTGGTCCTTTGCCTGCACCTGAATCTGAAACACTTTCAGTTTCTCATAGTCAAAAGAGTGCATGCTGTAGATGCTGCCGTTATCTGAGTTTATGTAAATATAGGAGGAGACAGACACGTCTTGTACTTTAGAGTCTAATATAGAATAGGAGATTTTAGCATTATCTCCAAAATCCATGTCCAATGCAGACACGGAACAGATAATAGAACCAGGTGTGTTATTCTCATTGAGATACACGGTATACGCATTGCTAGGAAACCTGGGTGGATTATCATTGACATCGAGGATACGTACTGGGATAGTTTTCCTGCTGCTCAGAGGAGAGAAGCCCGAATCAGTAGCTGTTATCTCTATGCTGTACTCTGGGAACGTCTCTCTGTCCAGGACACCATTGGTGACTAATGTGTAATGATTGGAAAAAGAAGGTTCTAATGTAAAAGGATAGCCTGGTGGGATTTGTAATGTCACTTTTCCGTTTTCCTCAGAGTCAGAATCCCATGCACTAATCAAAGCCACTACAGTCCCCTTGGGTGCGTCCTCACGCACTGGGCTTGGTGTAGAAGTGAGGGTAATTTGGGGAGGGTTGTCATTGACGTCTATGATATCGATCTGGACGCTGCACTGTCCCTCCATTTCAGGCATGCCTTTATCTTTAGCAATAATCTCGATTCTGTGTGAGGGAGTGTTTTCGTAATCCAGCATACCATTTAAATACATCTCCCCCGTTTTTGGATTGATGTCAAATAAAGTCTTTATGGACTGTGCAGTATGATCACCGAAAGAATATTCAATCTCACCATTTGGGCCATCGTCCAAATCCTTTGCCTCAACCGTTAAGAAAGATGTGCCTTGTTGACTATTTTCCTTTAGAGACACTTCATATGACGATTTTTCGAATACGGGGTTGTTATCATTTATATCAAGGACAACAACGGTTATCTGCGAGGTCCCAGATCTGGCTGGAGAGCCACCATCCAAGGCTGTCAACAACAGTTGGTATGCTGCCTTATTTTCTTGGTCCAGTGCGTTCTCCAATACTAGTTCAGGCACTTTTCTTCCATCACCAATATCCTTTACTTTCAAGCTGAAATGTTGGTTTTTGCTGAGAGTGTAAGATTTTAAAGAATTATCGCCAACGTCAGGATCCTGCGCGCTCTCCAAAGAAAAGCGCATACCAGGGGCGGTAGATTCTGCGATTTTCAATGTCCGCTCTGTTGATTGAAATTGTGGAGCATTGTCGTTTATATCCTTAATTTCAACTTCCACTCTGTGGAGCTTTAGAGGATTCTCAACGATGACTTCTAATGGCAAGAGACAACTGACGCTTTGTCCGCACAGACTTTCTCTGTCAATTCTATCGCTCACAACCAGGTCGCCCTTAACCAAATTCACACTGAAATACTGCTTACCAGCCACGGAGGCTATCCTCAACTTACGATCAGAAATCTCAGTTACATCCAAATTTAGATCTTTAGCTATATTTCCAACCACGGATCCCAAGCTAAATTCCTCTGGAACAGTGTAACGAATCTGTGCTCCTGTTGTATTCCAAGACAAAAATAAACTGAATAGCCATAGCGCTTGTCGTCTCCAATCGCTCAGGCGCGAACTCTCTTTCAATTTGAATTTCCTCATATTGCTCTACCCCGAAAAAAATAACGCGTGAAAAACATGTTTAGAATAAAATATTCCATGGAAATTGTTCTTGATCACATCTCCTTTTTAGCCAGGTATCTAATTCCACTGTGAATGAATGGGTGAGCACAGCCCCGTCTCTCCCAGCTCTATGCATTGTAAGGACTGCGCTGCTGACGATGGGGGAGGGAGTAGATCTTTTTGTACAGTTAAGCATGCTATTGGGGCAGAGCACAGCAACGTTTAAACCAATTAAAAACCGAGTGGCTGTTAAAGTCATAGCCATCTTTCTGCCATAGGAGTCATCGTTTCAAACGTGTTAACACACCAGAGCATTCATGAAGAAATGGAGATGGTATTCATGAGGGAATGCAAAATGACTGCTTTCCCTTGACAGCTATGATTTTGAAATAATGACAATGAGGATAATCATCGCAATAGCCCTTTATCTGAAGGTCAAAGTAAATAATTTAAAGCTAATTGAAAGTGGACCTATGTCTAGCAGACGTGTGGTATAAACAGCAGAAACAATACAGCAACCGAAGGGTTTCCTGGCCTGTAGAGAGCGATTGTCGCTGTCCATGGTGATGAAATGTAAAAACCGCTCTCTGCTGGCAATGAGGTAAACAAATAACCCCATTCCTGAAAGCATATACATGCTCATTTCTTACTGCTCATTTATGTCACAGATATAATTTATATCACAGATATCATTTTACATTTGAGTATCATTTCATTTGAGTGTAACACTTCTCACTTGCGTTCATAAAAATCATAAAAATCCTTAATTTCCGTGAACCTGGAAACTTGCGAAGTTTTTTAAACTCCGAGTTTTACATGGCCTGTCTGTTTTGATAACGTTCAAGTGAAGAAATATGCTAAATAAAAAATGTTAGTTTCGATTAAGGAAATAGCATGTAGGCCTCGTTGAAAACATAATATGCGGTTAAAGAAGGGAAGAGACAAAGTACGAAGTGAAAAAAGCTTGAATAAAATTATTTTAACTTAAAATTGTGCTTCACATTTAAGATGAGCAAAAATAACATTTAAGTCATTCCATTCCTATACTCACATTATTTTTCACTGATATTACGTCAATGAAGTAAATGCTTTTACTATGGGCTCACCTGTTGGCTCTCGAACGTCCACGCACTGTCAGGTAAAGATGCGTCAAGCACGTTTATCATTTCCTTAAAGTCAGTCGTACTGCTGGGCTTAACGAGGGTGAAATCACTGAACTCTGACATTGGAGAGAGACACGACCTGAACGACTGGCTCTGAGACAACAGGTCCCCTCCCAGGACCTCCACATACTTAATAGGGCCGTCAGTGTTGAGCTGGATCTGCAGGTTTCTGTTGGGATTCTTGTATCCGTCAGAGTCAGCTCGTCTGATACAGCAACTCGAGCTGCTCCTACTGTTTTTAACGCACTTCACCACTAAGATGAGAAAAGTTAACATAGACAAGACGGACACTGAGGCCAGAGAGATGATCAAATAAACGATGATTTTACTGTTTCTCCTGCTGGGCTCTGCTTTTTTCTGGCGGTATTCCGAGATGGGTTCGTGTAGCCCGTCCTCTAACATTATATTGACTGTGACTGTGGTGGACTGGACCGGCTCCCCATTGTCCTTTATCTCTATAAGCAGCCTCTGAGAGGACTCATCCTGCTCTGAAACAGCACGTTTACATCTCACCTCACC
The DNA here is from genome assembly GCF_045679555.1 of Salvelinus alpinus. Classification (NCBI taxonomy): domain Eukaryota; kingdom Metazoa; phylum Chordata; class Actinopteri; order Salmoniformes; family Salmonidae; genus Salvelinus; species Salvelinus alpinus. Next base: position 97,707,162 of record NC_092086.1, on the reverse strand, counting down.
TGTGTAAAGATTCACACTGAACAAAGACAAGTCGGTGGCCTCCGTCAGCCTATAGGAAATCCAGGCGTTGTGGCCCGAGTCTGCGTCCACTGCCGATATCTTAGTGGCGAGGTGGCCTGCTTTAGCGGACCGGGGCATCGTCTGATGGGAGCCCATTACAGCGGAGGGGTAAATAACAGCCGGGGCATTGTCGTTCTGGTCCAGGATAAAAACATGAACCGTGACGTTGCTGCTCAGAGACGGAGAGCCGTGGTCCTTTGCCTGCACCTGAATCTGAAACACCTTCAGTTTCTCATAGTCAAACGAGTGCATGCTGTAGATGCTGCCGTTATCTGAGTTCATGTAAATATAGGAGGAGACAGACACGTCTTGTAATTTAGAGTCTAATATAGAATAGGAGATCTTGGCATTTTCTCTTATATCTGGATCTGTAGCGGACACTGAACACATTATTGATCCAGCAGCATTGTTCTCTCTGACATAAACAGTGTAAGATGTTTGGGAAAACATTGGAGAATTGTCATTGACGTCAAGAACACGGACATTAATCATCTTTTTGGATGAGAGAGGAGGTGATCCAGCATCAGCTGCCATTATCTCAATGGTGTAATCCGGATTTGATTCTCGATCCAAAATGGATTCGGTAACTAAAGCATAATTATTGGACACTGATTGTTTTAATTTAAAAGGTACGCCTGGTGGTAAACTTAGAGTGACTTTCCCATTATGTCCAAAGTCTATGTCCTTGGCGCTTAGCAGAGCCACAACAGTTCCAATAGGTGCGTCCTCCCTAACCGGGGTAGGTTCAGATTTCAAAATAACATCAGGAACATTGTCGTTCACATCCACGACATCTACCTCAACAGTGCACAGTCCCTGCATAGTTAGCGGGCCATTGTCTGTAGCAAGAACATCAAATTTCAAATAGCGTCCCGTTTCAAAATCTAATTCACCCTTAATGGCGAGCTCTCCCGTTTGTGAGTCAATAGAAAACAGATTCTGAAGTGATTCAGGATTATGTGGTTCAAATGAATACGTTATTTCGCCATTGCCACCTTCGTCAAGATCTACAGCTTTGACAGTCAAAACTACAGTACCGATAAGGGTGTTTTCCAGCAATTTCAAGCCATATAAAGATTTTTCAAAAACAGGTGCATTATCGTTTTGGTCCAACACCCGAACAGTGATTTTTGTTGTGCCTGACCGGGCTGGAGTTCCACAATCTATTGCTGTCAGAATTAGACTATGTGCTGGTATGTGTTCTCTGTCCAACATTTTTTCCAAAGCCAACTCGGGGACTTTGGTTCCATCCTTGCTAATTTTTACTTTTAAAACAAAATGGTCGTTTTTACTTAGCGTGTAGGAACATATGGAATTTGAGCCCACGTCGGGGTCTTGTGCCGATTCTAAACGAAATTTTACACCTGTCAATGTAGACTCGGCAATATTTTGAATATTTTGATTGTTTTGAAAAACTGGAAAATTGTCATTTATATCCTGTAACTCAATTTCAACACGATGGAGCTGTAGTGGGTTTTGTACTATAGCCTCTAAAGGCAACATACAGCTGACGCTTTGTCCGCACAGACTCTCTCTGTCTATTCTCTCACTGACAACGAGCTCGCCTTTTCCCAAATCCACGCTGAAATACTGCTTACCACCCTCCGAGGCTATCCTCAGTTTTCGTTCAGATATCTCAGAGATTCCCAAACCCAGATCCATCGCTATGTTCCCAACAACGGATCCCACATTTAGTTCCTCAGGAATGGTATATCGTGTCTGCGCCTCTATTGTATTCCACAAGAGAAATAACATCCAAAGCGTCCGCAAAGGAATCAACATAATTCCGATAGGAATCCCCATTTTTTCACAAAATGTAGACTGGGTAGACAAGGCGGTTTGCTGTACATTGCCAGAAAAAGTTGGATTAGAAATTATCCAGGTATCATTTTGGTTAACATCTCAAAATGGTTTGTCATCACCGTCCTACTGATATTGCAGCTCCCTCTCCCCCAGCTCATCTGTGCATTGTTAGGTTTATGGTTCTGTGGCTCGGGGAGGGACTAGATCTATTTGCACAGTTCAGCACATGATTGGTGCACAGCGCTCCAATGGATTATGGTTGTGATCAGCAGCACTGCTCCCTAAAAAACAGTGCAGTCCATGAAGCAAGAGTGAGAGGAGCTGTTATCAATAGCCCTCCTAATTGTCATGAGTAGATTTAACAGCCACATGTTAAATGATTAATGGTTAGATCTATTGCATTAACTAGTACTGTTATTGTCATTCTGCTTTCCACGTCATAGCGTCATAATGTAACAGTGACGCGCATGACTTCAGGGGTATTTAAAGTCGTAATAATGAATATCACACAATGCCAGAGCGGCAAAATATCACAATGTAACAAACACAACTTCAGAGGCAGTCTAGAACGTCATAATGGATATGACACAAAGCTACTTTTGAAGACAAAGACACATCCTGACCTCAAAGCCAGTCAAGGTGGTAAACAATCTGTTTCAACAAATGTGAGCACCAAATTCATGGTGTGGAACGAAACAAATATAATACATATAAGAGTCGTTTTGAAAGCTGGAAATGAAATCTATTTCGATGAAATCCAGAATATATTTAAAACGTTGGCAATGTTATGCGAGGTTGCCAATTTAAAACGCCATTGTTAGAATAATGGTGGATTTCCCATTTCCAGCCCAAAGCGGTGGACAGCGCTACACACAAGAATGTGGCAGGCGCATTTCTGATAAGAGACAGTACAATAAACCTCTAAACACAATACACAACGTTATTATTAAAATTAGATCGAATCAAGAGAAGAAATATATTATTCGAATTACTTTTTTATTCTCACCTGTTGACTCTCGAATGTCCAAGCACTGTCAGGTAAAGATGCGTCAAGCACGTTTATCATTTCCTTAAAGTCAGTAGTGCTGCTGGGTTTAACGAGGGTGAAATCACTGAACTCTGACATTGGAGAGAGACACGACCTGAACGACTGGCTCTGAGACAACAGGTCCCCTCCCAGGACCTCCACATACTTAATAGGGCCGTCAGTGTTGAGCTGGATCTGCAGGTTTCTGTTGGGATTCTTGTATCCGTCAGAGTCAGTTCGTCTGATACAGCAACTCGAGCTGCTCCTACTGTTTCTAACGCACTTCACCACTAAGATGAGAAAAGTTAACAAAGACAAGACGGACACTGAGGCCAGAGAGATGATCAAATAAAAGGTGATTTTACTGTTTCTCCTGCTGGGCTCTGCTGTTTTCTGGCGGCATTCCGAGATGGGTTCATGTATCCTGTCCTCGAACAGTATATTGACTGTGACTGTGGTGGACTGGACCGGCTCCCCATTGTCCTTTATCTCTATAAGCAGCCTCTGAGAGGACTCATCATGCTCTGAAAGAGCGCGTTTTGTCCTCACCTCTCCCGTGTAAAGATTCACACTGAACAGAGACGAGTCTGTGGCCTCCGTCAGCCTATAGGAAATCAAGGCGTTGTGGCCCGAGTCTGCGTCCACTGCCGATATCTTAGTGGCGAGGTGGCCTGCTTTAGCGGACCGGGGAATCTTCTGATGGGAAACAGAGCCCATTACAGTGGAGGGGTAAATAACAGCCGGGGCATTGTCGTTCTGGTCCAGAATAAAAACATGAACCGTGGCATTGCTGCTCAGAGACGGAGAGCCGTGGTCCTTTGCCTGCACCTGAATCTGAAACACCTTCAGTTTCTCATAGTCAAACGAGTGCATGCTGTAGATGCTGCCGTTATCTGAGTTGATGTAAATATAGGAGGAGACTGACACGTCTTGTACTTTAGAGTCTAATATAGAATAGGAGATCTTAGCATTTTCTCTTATATCTGGATCTGTAGCGGACACTGAACACATTATTGATCCAGCAGCATTGTTCTCTCTGACATAAACAGTGTAAGATGTTTGGGAGAAAAATGGAGGGTTGTCATTAACGTCTAAAATATTCAGTGTTATTATTTTATTTGAGGTGAGAGGTGGGGACCCTGAATCCGATGCTTCAAGCTCAATATGGTATTCAGGGCATTTTTCTCGGTCTAATGTTGAATCTGTTACTAGTGTGTAATGGTTAGAAAATGAGGGGTTTAATTTGAAAGGGTAATCAAAAGACATACGAAGGGAGACCTTACCATTGTCACCAGAGTCTAAATCCTTGGCACTAATCAGAGCTACCATAGTTCCTACTGGGGCATCCTCTCTAACGGGTTTGGGTATGGAGGTGATGGTGATCTCCGGTTGGTTATCATTAACATCTACTACAGTCACTTGAACACTGCTGTGGCTCTCCATAGATGGCGTACCTTTGTCTGCAGCGCATACATCAAATTTAAACGAAGGACTTATCTCGTAATCTAATGACTGTGATAAAGTAATTTCTCCAGTGTCTAGATTTATAACAAATAGCGTTTGAATAGAGTCTGCTGTATGTGATTCGAATGAATACTCTATTTTACTGTTTGTGCCTTCATCCAAGTCGTTGGCTCTAACCGTCAATACTAATGTCCCGGGAGCTGTAGTTTCGCTCATTTGGATTTCGTATAAGTCTTGCTCAAAAATGGGCGCATTGTCATTTATGTCTAGCACCAGCACTGCAATTTGCGTGGTTCCAGATCTTGCTGGAGTACCTCCATCAAACGCGGTAAGAATTAGATTGTACACGGGTTGCTGTTCCCGGTCTACAGCCTTTTCCAGAATTAGCTCAGGAACTTTTGTGCCGTCTTTATTGTTTTTAACTTTCAAAGCAAATAAGTAATTTTTATTCAGAGCATATGAGCGTAAAGCATTGACTCCAACGTCAAGGTCCTCTGCCGTTTCTAAACGAAACCGAACGCCAGGGAGAGTTGATTCGGATACTTTTATAGTGTTCTCGTCTGACATGAAACGTGGAGAATTGTCATTTAAATCCTGTATTTCCACCTCGATCCGATAAAATTGCAGTGGATCCTCAATGATAAGCTCCAGGGGTAACAAACAACTAGCCTTTAGTCCGCATAGGCTCTCTCTGTCTATTCTCTCATTAACAATGAGTTCGCCCTTTCCCAAATCCACACTGAAATACTGCTTACCACCCTCCGAGGCTATCCTCAATTTACGATCAGAGATCTTTAAGATTTCCAAGCCCAAGTCTTTAGCTATATTCCCAACAACAGAGCCCGCTTTCAATTCCTCGGGAATGGTGTATCGAGTCTGCGCCTCTGTACTCCTCAAGAGAAAGAACATCCACAGCGCCAGCCATGGCAAAACCTTAGTCTTTACTAGCGTCCACATCTCCACAAATAGTGTGCAATAGACAAAGGACTTGATTCGTCACACATCGCAAGAGAACGCAACGCAATTTGCAAATACCCCGTAAATTATTAAATTAACAATGTAAAAACGGACATAAATCCAATAGGCTACATGTACACCGATGTGCGCCCAGATTTGTCTCTCCCAGCTCTGTGCATGGTAAGGGATGTGGCGGTGTGGTTGGGGTGGGACTAGATCTCTTTGTACAGTTCAGTTTATGATTGGATTACAGACCTCCAATAATTACCAACAGAAGCAGTTCTGAATGAAAGAAACAGTGCAACAGAAGATAGAGGATGAGAGTTAATGCTATAAGCCAGTGTTTCTCCAGTCCTCGAGTACCCCGAACAGCACACATTTTTGTTATGTCCCCAGACAAGCACACCTTATTCAACTTGTCAATTAATCATCAACCCCTCAATGAGTTGAATCAGGTGAGATTGTCTGGGGCTACAACAAAAATGTGAGCTGATGGGGGTACTCAAAAACTGTAGTTGGGAAACATTGTAATAGGAAGCAGTACATATTGACTAGATTGCATTTTCGTGGACATAAAAATCATAGGCTAATTATTTGGTATGAATACCATGAATTGTTTTTTTAAAGTTTTAAAGCATTTAATCATCAATGGAATCTGTGATAAAACTGGAAGAGTGTAACTCATGACAATATAATTTCACAAATGGACTGTGAGACGCACATGGAACCCTTCGTTTCTATGAGTAAATGGCGCTGTATGACTATTCAACACAGTCTCACATTCAATTCGCGCATATATGTACAAAATGTATTTCAGCAGATTTCGTGCGTTTTTGTGCATTTTTGGGCTGGTTTGGGCTGGTTAAATTCGTTTGAAAATACACGAATTTCTGTGCTACTTAATTCGTGCGAAAAGACACGAATTTAACCAGTAGGCGACACAAGCCTTTGCAACAACCATATAGACGCGATAATTTATATTTCATTTTTGTTCTTCTTAATGGCTAATTCAACGTCATGAATATACAGAAATGTTGTCTTTGTTTAACCATGTTTTAAAATGTGTCGTTGTATGCCTATATGTACTGTTTTAGACTTGCTGAACAGAATTTTTTGAGAAAAGACGCACATTTACCTGCGACTTAATTCGTGGGAAATATTGTTTTATTAATGCCAATGCTGTTTTCTGTGCTTGATTTCGCTTAATACTTTGGATACTGGTGCACTTGTAATCAGAACGCCTTTTTGTCATGTAGGCAACCATACACGATTTTCTTCATAACCCATTTCATATTTCGTGGAGCCTAAATTACACCATTTTCTTCATAATGCATGTATTACATGTTAATGTAAAATAATGAATTATGTTGGCTTACACTTATGGCCTTTCCAAGGCCTTTCCATACCTTAAGGGAACATTTTAGCACTCGCCATATGGTTAGTGAGTAACGCCACATTGCAAATGTAAGGTCCCTTACTAGACGTCCTGCAACGTTTCTAAAATTCGCGGACGGCGTCGGGCCGTGCGCGGGGGAGAGATCTTTCAGGAAGTCATCAAACTAAATCTCTCGGACGTTCGGTTTCCGTTTTATAAAAATAACACATTTTGGTCATTTTTCCGCAGTCTAGGAAATTCCCACCAGAGGGAAAATAAATAATATTGCAAATGCACAAGCACATTGCAAATGCATGTGGCCTTTTCTCCTAAACGGAAAATATTTCGAAGACGTAATGGACAGTTGGCCCCGAACAAGATGGCGTCGAGGCCTCAACGCTTTTTGAGTTATGGCCATTTTTCTGGGATTAAAGGTCAAAAACGTAAAGTATGGTGCTAATTTGACCGCTTCACGTCAAAGTACATAAGCATACGGTGTCAGGAAAAAAAGAACCAGCCATTTATCTATCGTAATTTAAGAGAAATTGTACATTGACAAATTGGTCATGTTCACAAAAAGGAGTTAAAAAAAAAAAAAGTTACAGATCCAGTTGCAGTGTGTTCAGACGAACATTTTTTAAGTGGGTCTCGAAGCTCTGCCACTGCATCGCAGTGCTAGCTGCGCCGCCAGAGTCTCTGGGTTCGCGCCCAGGCTCTGCCGCAGCCGGCCGCGACCGGGAGGTCCGTTGGCCTAGCGTCGTCCGGGTTAGGGAGGGTTTGGCCGGTAGGGATATCCTTGTCTCATCGCGCTCCAGCGACTCCTGTGGCGGGCCGGGGGCAGTGCGCGCTAGCCAAGGGGGCCATGTGCACGGTGTTTCCTCCGACACATTGGTACGGCTGGCTTCCGGGTTGGAGGGGCGCTGTGCAGTGCTGAAGCAGTGCGGCTTGGTTGGGTTGTGCTTCGGAGGACGCGTGGCTTTCGACCTTCGTCTCTCCTGAGCCCATACGGGAGTTGTAGCGATGAGACAAGATAGTAATTACTAGCGATTGGATACCACGAAGAAAAGGGGATAAAAGGATGGAGTGAAAAAGTACGGTGCTTAAAGACACACAAAGCCTGAAATGGCATTGCCATTATCTCCAGGCCGTGCCGAGTTCAACGAGATGCCCCGCTTGACCGTAGCTAGCTCGGTCTGAGTGCAGCGACAGGGACAAGAAGAAGGACCCAAATGACCCTTTGACCTCAATTTCATATTTTTTTGCTTTTGGGAGACAGAGAGAGAACCGTTAAGGTTAGAAGCACAATTTGACCTCAGGAACGTTCCTAAGGTCCTCCCGATCTGTGCAAGCCTAACATTGACCGTGTGGCATTAACCCTTAATAGTTAAAAGAAGGTGTTTACATCAAACAGTTTACAATGACATGTCTCCCCATAGGAATACATTTCCTGCTCCCCTAAATTCAACCTGAAGCCTATGTGGGTTAATAATGCCTTATGAACCTGTCTTCGATGACAATCCATCAGGCCACTATGAGGTCTACCTGTGTCGATTCTAAAGATTCGATTTTAAATCACCCTAAAAGTGTTTGCCATACCCAACCTGCAGTTTGAGAGAAATAGTGCATTCAACCCTATGTAAATCAGTGAGTTCTTAACGTATAGACTTAAAACTCAGGATTCCGTAAAAGCCACTCCAATGAGGATATGTGTTTACTTTCAGCTTCCTGTGCCAACCGGAAGTGCCATAATTGGTGTCAAAAGGGCTGTTTCGAATAGTTAAAAAAGTCAAATCTTTCCAAAACTTAATATATGTGAATAGGCAACCCTCATGAACTGTAAATCAGTCATTCATCCCATCAGATTTCAAGGAAAAATTTACACACCCACACAGAAAGGATGGAGGGACACACTGAGGGGCTTAGAGGCAGACAGTGCCTGCAATAGTTACTTTTGTTTGAACTTTTAAAGAACCGTCAGACCTAGAGTTCTGAAACTTTACAAACCTGTTCTAGAGCTCAGGTCGATTAAGCACGGTGAGTTATGTGGCTCTAGAAGGTTCTCGGACCGATAAAAAGCCTCGGTGCATTTGCATTGACTTCAATTCATTTTGAGCATTACAAAATGGTGACATTTAGAAAAGTCCCAGAGTTGCAAGACTAGGTGCATTGAAACCGGCTCGGCCCATAGAGACGGACCCCGACATTTCTGTCCGATAGCTCATTCAACGACCCCGTAGCAAGGCATGGAAAAAAGTGGAATTTCAGCACCAATTAAGGTTTTGCTCGGGCACCGAATGACCTATCGAGCCGAAACTTGGGATTCGAGGTCGCCTCACATAGGGCTAAACATAATGTGAAAACTGGACCCGCAGCTAGAACATAACTACGTATTATTTGTTTTATTATGGTTTAAATGGAAGGCGCTGTGAATTTTGGGCCTGCTCTGAAATATGTGATAGTTGGCTTCTAAACGAGTTGGAAAAAGTGAGTTTGGAGTCAGATGGTATCAGTTTGGTGTCTGAAAATATCTAATTGGCTGATGGACACTGACTTGCTAGTTGACTTTTGTGCATTTGCAATATGTTTCAACAGTGAAAAACCACCAAAATAGCATTCTGAAATCACCACTAAAAATGACATCACCATAGCCGTGCCGAGTTCAACGAGATGCCCCGCTTGACCGTAGCTTGCTCGGTCTGAGCGCAGCGACAGTGACAAGAAGATGACCCTTGACCTACATTTCAAGTCTTTTGCTTTTGGGAGACAGAAAGAGAACTGTTAAGGTTTAGAAGCACAATTTGACCTCAGGAACGTTCCTAAGGTCTCTGTGCAAGCCTAACATTGACCGTGTGGCATTAACCCTTAACAGTTAAAAGAAGGTGTTTACATCAAACAGTTTACAATGACATCTCACCCCATAGGAACACATTGCCTGCACCCCTAAATTCAACCTGAAGCCTATGTGGGTTATGAATGTCTTATGAACCTGTCTTCAATGACAATCCATCAAGCCACTATGAGGTCTACCTGTGTTGATTCTAAGCTTCCTGGAGCAACCGGAAGTGATAAAATCACCCTAAAAGTGTTTTGCCATACCCAACCAGCAGTTTGTGATATATAGTGAATTCAACCCTGTGTAAATCAGTCAGTTCTTAACGTATAGACTTAAAACTCAGGATTCTGTAAAAGCATACCCCGATCAGGATATGTATTTACTTATAGCTTCCTGTGCCAACCGGAAGTGCCTTAAAATGGGGTCATAGGTGCTGTTTCGAAGGTTTAAAAAAGTCAGATCTTTCCAAAACTTTAAATGTGTGAATCGGTCAACCCTCATGAACTGTAAATCAGTAATTTCGCTAAACAGATGTCAAAGAAAAGCTCTCTCACACACTCACACACACACACACACACACACACACACACACACACACACACACACACACACACACACACACACAGCAAGGACGGAGTGAAAAAGTATGGTGCTTAAAGACACACAGAGCCTTAAATGCTTTTAGGGGGGATCCAGACTTCCATACCCGCTCTGGGAGCACTATACTACCGCCCCAAATCAATGGGTGCTGGCCTGAGTGATTTATGGAGGTTTTCAAAAAAAAATCTGTTTTTTCCTCTGGAAAATATTTTATGTTTTTTCTTCTCGAGTCAATGGCCTGAGTGATTTATGGAGGTTTTCAAAAAATATTCTAAGTCCAAACTTTTCATGCACCTGGTATTTTTTTGGGGTTACCAGGCGTCATTTTTCAAAACGGTTGAAATTGCTTTTAGGGGGCATCCAGAGTGTCACATGACCGGATGAGGTAACTATTCTTGTTCTTCTTGTAACTTTCCGGTAGGCTAGAAGCTTTCCGGTGTTTTGCTGCTCGACACAGGTCGACGCAGGTATTGCACTTGATTTATCGTTATCGTAACCGTAGGTGCAGCCAAGTGGAAATACGAAAGCTTTCTAGCTATTTCGCACTGACGGTAATTTGAACACAAGAACGTTTCTAGTGAAAAGGTGCTTACACTCAGAGCCATGTATTTACACTCAGCCACCCTAGCCTTATTACGGGTTAACGTTTTGGTAATTTTGGTTGGCCAACAAAATGTAAGACTACAATGACTGCATACGTTTCCCCAAATGTTATACGAAAAAAAAATGTTTTGTTATTGATGGACAATGGCAAGGCTGCCATTGTATTTTCAGTTACATTCTGTTCAATAAAAATGGTTTACACGTTTATTTTTTAAGAAATACATGGAACTACAACCGAATAAAACACCATTAACCATCATGCATTGCTTACATTCATTCTATCCTGAAAAGTCTGTTCAGAAAAATCGAAAACAGTACATATAGGCATAAAACCACAATGTTTTAATAGGGATTAAATAAAGACAATATATATATATATATAACCTCTTATGGTTAAATGGTTAAAAAAAGACAAAATATCTATATATTCATAACGTAAAATAAATAAATACAGGCGATCGCGTCTATGGTTGTTGCAACGGCTTGTGTATCGCCTACTGGTTAAATTCGTGTCTTTTCGCACGAATTAAGTAGCACAGAAATTCGTGTATTATTTTCAAACGAATTGAACCACCCCAAAAATGCACAAAAACGCACGAAATCTGCTGAAATACATTTTGTACATATATGCGCGAATTGAATGTGAGGCTGGGCTGGACTATTTTCATACCTTACAATGTTTCATTATAGAGTTATCTTCATGCATTTTGAACAATGGGTGAATAATACTGTCAAAATAGCATATTGGCATTCATGTGAAAACTACAGTACAACAATTGTATGTACTGTGTGTTATTGAAAAACACAGTTCTAAAAGAGCACAAAACCTCCTATATGCATGAAAATGTATCCAAAATCATAAACACTATATACTGACAGAACATGCATAATCTAGGCCGTTGATTCAGAATCAACGTGAGGAAGAATACAGGCGTTCGTTTTTGTTTTCAGAACGAAGATGGTGGACAGCGCCAAACTGAAAAACAAAGGCAAACTGAACAACTGTGTACTCTCCGTAGCAGCAAAAACCATTTCAAGACATGAACAGTTCAAATAATTGCCAGAGAACACGTGAATAACGTACGTCAAAAACAAAAGTACAAGTAAAATGGAAAGATAAGGCAGACACTATTTATGAAACCACGGAACCATCTCAGCTGTAAAAATCTACCAATAAAACAGGCCATCAACGTGACGAAGAATTGATGCATTTGCTTTCAGTTCAGCGCCACGGTAGTGGACAACACCAACATGCAACAGTGAAGACAGACAGAATAGCACAAACTAATTCAAGACATGGACAATTCAAATAATTAATGAAGTTGTTAACGATTTCCAAAGGATACAAAAAATGGTAGGACATTGCAGGAAACATATTTATGAAACCACACAGCGGTATTATGCATAGGGCGTAGAAATCTACCAATGGGAGCTTATATGACGAATCCAAAACAATATCCTCACCTGTTGGCTCTCGAAAGTCCACGCACTGTCAGGTAAAGATGCGTCAATCACGTTAATCATGTCCTTAAAATCAGTGGTACTGTTGGGCTTAACGAGGGGGAAATCACTGAACTCCGATATTGGAGAGAGATACGACCTGAATGACTGACTCTGAGATAATATGTCCCCTCCCAGGACTTCTACATACTTAATAGGGCCATCAGTGTTGAGCTGGATCTGCAGGTTTCTGTTGGGATTCTTGTATCCGTCAGAGTCAGCCCGTCTGATACAGCAACTCGAACTGCTCCTACTGTTTCTAACGCACTTCACCACTAAGATGAGAAAAGTTAACAAAGACAAGACGGACACTGAGGCCAGAGAGATGATCAAATAAACGATGATTTTACTGTTTCTCCTGCTGGGCTCTGCTGTTTTCTGGCGGTATTCCGAGATGGGTTCTTGCAGCCCGTACTCGAACATTATATTGACTGTGACTGTGGTGGACTGGACCGGCTCCCCATTGTCCTTTATCTCTATAAGCAGCCTCTGAGAGGAGTCATCATGCTCTGAAAGAGCGCGTTTTGTCCTCACCTCTCCCGTGTAAAGATTCACACTGAACAGAGACGAGTCTGTGGCCTCCGTCAGCCTATAGGAAATCCAGGCGTTGTGGCCCGAGTCTGCGTCCACTGCCGATATCTTAGTGGCGAGGTGGCCTGCTTTAGCGGACCGGGTCATCTTCTGATGGGAGACAGAGGCCATGACAGCGGAGGGGTAAATAACAGCCGGGGCATTGTCGTTCTGGTCCAGAATAAAAACATGAACCGTGGCATTGCTGCTCAGAGACGGAGAGCCGTGGTCCTTTGCCTGCACCTGAATCTGAAACACCTTCAGTTTCTCATAGTCAAAAGAGTGCATGCTGTAGATGCTGCCGTTATCTGAGTTTATGTAAATATAGGAGGAGACAGACACGTCTTGTACTTTAGAGTCTAATATAGAATAGGAGATCTTAGCATTTTCTCCAATATCTGGATCTGTAGCGGACACTGAACACATTATTGATCCGGCAGCATTGTTCTCTCTGACATAAACAGTGTAAGACAGCTGAGAGAAAATTGGAGGGTTGTCATTCACGTCTAAAACTCGTACAATAACTTCCTTTTGTGAAGTGAGGGGAGGAGAGCCCGAATCAGAGGCGACAATTTTCAGCTTATATTCAGAAAGTTCCTCTCTGTCGAGTTTAGAGTCTGTAACTATTGCATAATTGTCAGCAAACGACGTTTTCAGTTTAAATGGATATGTACCTAATAAACTCACATGGACCTTCCCATTATCCACTGAATCTAGATCTTTCGCGCCTATCAAAGCAACAACTGTGCCTAAAGGAGCATCTTCTTTCACAGGGTTAGGTAAAGAGGTAAGGACTATTTCAGGTGCGTTATCGTTCACATCTAATATATCTATCTGAACAGAGCAGTGCCCTTCCAAAGAGGCCACGGCTTTGTCTGTTGCGCGGATATTAAATTCATAAGTGTGACTCTCTTCATAATCCAGACTGCCAGTCACAGTGATCTGTCCAGTCTCAGAGTCAATAGAAAACATTTCATGTATGAAGTCTGGCGTCTGCTCAGCAAAATAGTATTGTACCACTCCATTAGCACCATCGTCAGCATCAGCGGCTTTAACGATTATCACCACTGTACTTTCCGGTGAATTTTCTCGCAAAGAAGATTCATAAAGCGATTTCTCAAAGATTGGGGCATTGTCATTGATATCTACAACTTGAACAGTGACCTCCGTAGTCCCTGAACGGGCAGGGCTACCACCATCTATAGCTGTCAGCACAAGCTGATGAACAGCCTGTTTCTCTCTATCTAGTGCTTTTTGTAAAACTAACTCTGGTATTTTCGTCCCATCTCTACTTGTCTTAACATTTAAAACAAACAAGTCATTTTGATTTAATTTATATGAGCTGAGGGAATTGGAGCCCACATCAGGATCTTTTGCACCTGGAAGTGGAAATCGTGCCCCAGTCGCTGTAGATTCTGCAATATTAAGAACACGTTCGGTAGAAAGAAAGACTGGGCCATTATCATTGATATCCTGGACTTCCACCTCAACTCGGTAAAGCTGGAGGGGCTCCTCAATAACAACCTGCAGTGGTAACAGACAACTGGTGCTTTGTCCGCACAGACTCTCTCTGTCTATCCTCTCAATGACAACCAACTCGCCTTTTCCCAAATCCACACTGAAATACTGCTTATCAGCCTCGGAGGCTATCCTTAATTTTCGCACAAACATCTCAAATGCTTCCAAACCAAGATCCTTTGCTATATTACCAACTATAGATCCTTCTTTCAATTCCTCTGGAATAGTGTAGCGGATCTGCGCTTCTATTGTATTCCACAGCAGAAAAAACAACCAGAACGCCCCTTTAGGCAGAATATGTATCCTTACAATCCCCATTTCCAAAGAAGATGTACATTTGATGCAAACGAAGTTCTTGGATTGCAATACATCGCAATATTAAACAATTAGATCATGAACATTCCAGTATCATTCAAGAACAAAATATCGCAAAAATATTCCCATCCACTGATACGATGTGAGCGTAGCTCCGTCTCTCCCAGCTCTGTGCATTGCATGGGTTACTGTGCTGTGAGCTGGGGGAGGGAGTAGATCTCTTTGTACAAAGCTGCATGGTATTGGTGCTCAGAGATCCAATAGATTATGACTGGGACCAGTGCTGCATTAAAGCAGCAGTACAGGCCCAGGCTAAGGTAAATGACAAAAACCATGTACTATGCTCCTCAATCAGAAAAAAATTAATCAACTGTTTTTCCTAGGACGCTAATAAAAAAATGGAAGGCACAAATAGAAGTAGAATGAAACAAAATCATTCTGTTAGGTCTACTACTTTAAAAACAAAACATTCAAGCATAACATTTGGTCCCCAATATTTTGTGACGTATCCTATTGATTCAATAATGGTGTTTATTTTCATATTAAAACTGTAAATAAAGATAAACAATTCTCCAATGGTTTGTTTCCAAACACAAAACAACCGAGGTGTTTTACTAGTTGAGGTTTTAATGATGCAATGGAAAGGGGGGGGGGGGTGTATACAATGATGAAGTGGACAAATTTTCACTCAGAGGTCAGAAGCAAACCAGACAGCAACAAAACAATCACATCTCAGCCCGTCAGCAGAACTATTGACTTCCGTTTCAGGGCCTTGGACAGCACCAAGTCAGAGCTGCTACATGCTGACAGACCGCGCGCATGTTGATTTTGTCTCCCCACACCAGACGCGATCAGGACACGCAGGTTGAAATATCAAAACAAACTCTGAACCAACTATTTTAATTTTGGGACAGGTAGAAAAACATTAAACATTTATGGCAATTTAATTAGCTAGCTTGTGGTTGCTCAAATTTTATAACAGTTTTTTTATAGGACAGGGCAGCTCTAAACAACATCTCCAATATCGTCTCATTGATTGACTCCAGGTTAGCTGACTCCTGACTCCAATTAGCTTTTGGAAATGTCATTAGCCTAGGGGTTCACATACTTTTTCCAACCTACACTGTGAATTTTTAAATTATTTATTCAATATAGACAAGTAAAATATAATAATTAGTGTGTCACTAGTTTAAGCACACTGTGTTTGTCTATTGTTGTGACTAAGATGAAGATCAGATCAAATGTGATGACTATGCAGAAATCCAGGTAATTCCGAAGTGTTCACATACTTTTTATTGCCACTGTATTTTGTAACAATATGTGTAATTCTTTTTTTTAACCCATGTTTTGATTAATCTAAAACAGTTTGAATGAGGTGTTTTAGCTAAAGTTCATAGTGCGCTATGTGTAAAGTGCTAATCCCAAACTATCACCTCAACCTTATGCAGTTGTGAAGATCTGAAATGATTTGTAGTCAGGTGCAAGCTATCTGGATGTAACTTTGCCTCAGGAGGTAAGGTGTAGTTATAGCCAGAATGCTTACAGATTACATAATAATGAGCTCTCCAAAAGTGCCCAAGGAGTAGGGTTTAAGGGGCAATTTGAGTTTGAAGAAATTATAAAATGATAACATTTATTTTATTCAAAATAAAGGTTTTGAAGTTGAACACTTCGTTTCTTTTTGCATATTCTTTTGTATAGAAATAATAATTTGGAGTAAATTATCCCAAGTATGTTGAGGTAACTATTTGCATCAGCTTTTTAAGTATAGTTGTGAGTATATATTTGAGTAGTAGGAACCCAATTTAAATACATTTTACTAACCTGAGTACTAGAAGTAACTGAGCAAAAACATTTATAGATAAAACATAGAATATCAGTTATGATACTGATAAAATTCCGCAAATTAAACTTACAATATTAGTTTGTAACTGATTACAATAAGTATATCAAACTTAAAACATTAGTTCTGGGACTTGAAGGACTTAAGCAGGTCAAACAAAAAAAGAACTGTTCTGAACCTGATCAAATTAAAATTGAAAGGAATTTGTGAGATCCAGTTAGTTGTTTGCACTTAATATATTTGAGTTTGTAATTGTAACGTTCGTCGTTGGGAGACAGTGAGGAGGACCAAGGTGCAGAAGGGTAAGTATTCATTATCTCTTTTAATGAAAACGAATACTCAAACAAAAACAACAAAACACGGGAACGAAACGAAACAGTCCTGAACAGTGAAAATACAAACACAGAACAGAAAATAATCACCCACGAAACACAGGTGGAAAAAGGCTACCTAAGTATGATTCTCAGTCAGAGACAACTAACGACACCTGCCTCTGATTGAGAACCATACCAGGCCAAACGCAAAACACAACATAGAAAAACGAACATAGACAACCCACCCAACTCATGCCCTGACCATACTAAAACAAAGACATTACAAAAAAACGAAGGTCAGAACGTGACAGTTACTGTGCTGTGAGCTGGGAGAGGGAGTAGATCTCTTTGTACAAAGCTGCATGGTATTGGTGCTCAGCGCTCCAATAGATTATGACTGGGACCAGTGCTGCATTAAAGCAGCAGTACAGGCCCAGGCTAAGGTAAATGACAACAACCATGTACTATGCTCCACAATCAGAAATAAAAACTGTTTTAGGCTACATAACACTCTAATTAAAAAATAATGAAAACCACATTACTCTGGACATTGAAATTGAAGTACAATGCAGCAATATATTTTCTGTAAGAGCTACTGTTTCTTAAACAAAACATTTAGGCTGCGTTCGTAAATTCGCTCTGGCTATCTACTCCAATTTCTGAGCACTCTCGTCTGAGTGTGCCAGATTGCAGAATAACTGATGAATTTACGAACGCTCAACACCCATTGAATATGGCCGGTGTCAGTAAACGTCGGTAAAAAGCGTAATTCAATTGTTGCCAGCAGCACAGTTACAGTCACAAACGCTTTTGGTAAAAATGAAAACAGCATAACCAGCTCTTCTAGGGCAAGTCAAATAGTCAGAGTAAGAATTTCTCTCATTTGTGTCTGGAAGCACCTAGCAAGCTAGCCAACGTTAGTCAGTTAGCTTGAGTGCTTGACTGCCGTTGTGAGGTCAGAACGCTCGGATCAACCCTACTCCTCGGTTAGAGCGTCTAGTGTGTGTGCTCTGAACGCTCCGAGAGGGAAACGCTCTAAATTTATGAACTGACAAGCTGACAACGCTCTGAATTTAAGAACGCCCAGAGCGCACTCTGGCACTCCAGATTGAATTTGCTAACACACCCTTAAAGTAACAATGGGTCCCCAATATTTTGTGACGTGTCCTGTTAATGCAATAATTACGTTTTTTTCCCGATCAAACCCATAGAAAAGAAATTCATCTTTAGAAAAAAAAAATACTTGTGTACCCCGACCTTATTGGAAATTAACAATTTGATTCAATGCAATTCCCCCTCCTGCAAATCAAAAACGTACTTATCTGTTTAGCTTTTTGGTTTCTGGATATACCAATTCTACTCTTGGGCATTTAAAAAAAAAATCAGTGCACTTGCTTTCAACTTAAAATGCAATGTTGTAATGTAATAGGCCTACCCTGAACCCAAGTTAGATATTTGTCTATTAAAAACAGTAGGCATAACCACGCCCAGCGAGTCAGAATTGTAGCGTGATTGCAGAACCTTGGACAGCGCGGTCAGGCTGGCTATGCAACATGTGGTCTCATAAAGTTAAGAAGTTTGTAAAAACAACCACAAAACAAAGAAAGTTATTATCAACATATGACAACTTATTCAACTAAAGCATACAATATTTGCTCAAGTGTAGTCATTGACATATGAATAATATATTAGAACGGTGGGATAAACCACAAAAAAATGACAAAAAGAATTGGAACACTAGACAATTATATAACCCTAATATAAGCAGGAATTGTGCTCACCTGTTGGCTCTCGAAAGTCCACGCACTGTCAGGTAAAGATGCATCAAGCAGGTTTATCATTTCCTTAAAGTCAGTAGTGCTGCTGGGTTTAACGAGGGTGAAATCACTGAACTCTGACATTGGAGAGAGACACGACCTGAACGACTGGCTCTGAGACAACAGGTCCCCTCCCAGGACCTCCACATACTTAATAGGGCCGTCAGTGTTGAGCTGGATCTGCAGGTTTCTGTTGGGATTCTTGTATCCGTCAGAGTCAGCCCGTCTGATACAGCAACTCGAGCTGCTCCTACTGTTTCTAACGCACTTCACCACTAAGATGAGAAAAGTTAACAAAGACAAGACGGACACTGAGGCCAGAGAGATGATCAAATAAAAGGTGATTTTACTGTTTCTCCTGCTGGGTTCTGCAGTTTTCTGGCGGTAGTCCGATATGGGTTCGCGTAGCCCGTCCTCTAACAGTATATTGACTGTGACTGTGGTGGACTGGACCGGCTCCCCATTGTCCTTTATCTCTATAAGCAGCCTCTGAGAGGAGTCATCTTGCTCTGAAACAGCGCGTTTTGTCCTCACCTCACCTGTGTAAAGATTCACACTGAACAGAGACGAGTCTGTGGCCTCTGCCAGCCAATAGGAAATCCAGGCGTTATGGCCCGAGTCTGCGTCCACTGCCGATATCTTAGTGGCGAGGTGGCCTGCTTTAGCGGACCGGGGAATCTTCTGATGGGAGACAGAGGCCATGACAGCGGAGGGGTAAATAACAGCCGGGGCATTGTCGTTCTGGTCCAGGATAAAAACATGAACCGTGACGTTGCTGCTCAGAGACGGAGAGCCGTGGTCCTTTGCCTGCACCTGAATCTGAAACACCTTCAGTTTCTCATAGTCAAAAGAGTGCATGCTGTAGATGCTGCCGTTATCTGAGTTGATGTAAATATAGGAGGAGACAGACACGTCTTGTTCTTTAGAGTCTAATATAGAATAGGAAATCTTGGCATTTTCACCCATGTCTGTATCAGAGGCGGACACTGAGCGCAGGATAGATCCCGGGGTGCCATTTTCTTTAACATAAACAGTATACGAGGGCTGGGAAAACACTGGAGGGTTATCATTTACATCTAAGATTTCCACAGTCACGGTTTTTTTTGTAGATAAAGGTGGGTACCCTGAATCAACTGCGGTTATGACAACATCATACTCCGGGAACGTCTCTCGGTCTAATGTGCCGTTGGTCACCAGTGCGTAATGGTTGGAGACGGAGGGCTTCAGGGTGAACGGTGAGCCCGGTGTCATGTTTAACTTTACTTTGCCATTCTCACCACCATCTAAGTCTTTAGCGCTAATCAATGCAATAACCACTCCAGGGGATGAATTCTCCGGTATTGGACTGGTGAGTGAGGTTATAATAATTTCAGGGGCATTATCATTAACATCAGCAATCTTTATCTTTATACTGCATTGTCCCTCCATTTGTGGATTGCCTTTATCTTTTGCCATTATGTCGAATTTATGCAAATGTATTTGTTCATAATCAAGCTGCCCTTTGATAGTTACATCTCCAGTATTTGAATCAACATCAAGTAATGACATTATTGTATCGGGGGTTTGGTCTGCAAAGAAATACTCGATCACTCCATTTAGTCCTTCGTCAGAATCAGTTGCTTTGACGTTTAGAACCGTGGTGCCCACTGGTTTATTCTCAGCGACAGATACTTCATAAAATGGTATTTTAAATTGGGGTGCGTTATCGTTAATATCTAACACTATGACCGTGATTTCAGAGGTGCCAGATCGTGCAGGATTCCCTCCGTCTACAGCGGTGAGCACGAGCTTATGAACTGCCTTCTTCTCTCTGTCTAATGAAGTCTTTAGCACAAGCTCTGGTATTTTTGTGCCATCTTGGGTCTTCACATTTAACAAGAAATTATCATTATCACTGACACTATAGGACCGTAAGGAGTTTGAGGCTACGTCAGGGTCATGTGCGCTTTCCATTGTGAACTTCGCACCTGCAGTGATAGACTCAGCTATTTTCAAAACCCTGTCATTTGTAAGGAAACTCAGAGAATGATCATTTATATCCTGTATGTCGATTTCAATGCGATGCAGCTGTAAGGGATGTTCAACTATAACCTCCAATGGAAACAGACAAGGGACGCTCTCTCCACATAACTCCTCTCTGTCTATCCTCTCATTGACAACCAGTTCACCCTTTTCCAAATCCACACTGAAATACTGCTTACCAGCATCAGAGGCTATCCTTAGTTTACGGTCATAAAGCTCAGATATTCCCAAACCAAAGTCCTTAGCTATATTCCCAACAACAGAGCCCACGTTCAATTCCTCAGGTATGGTGTATCGAATCTGTGCCTCTATTGTATTCCACAGGAGAACATATTGATAAATCCAGAACACTTGCCACCTCAAAAGGCCACGAATACTCATTGTCCTTTGTTCCATTGAGTCAGTCTCCTGTTCGCAGGAAATACCATCACACAATATTGGAATAAAAATTCTTCACCGTAAACATTTCCACGAATTTCAAACAGAACGTGTTTTGTTTCCAGTCAGTGCATGAGTAGCTCCCAAATCTGAGCATTGTAGGCTAAGGGATGAGATGCTGAGGCTGAGGGGAGGGAGTAGATCCCTTTGTATGGCTCTACACAGTATTGGTGGAAAGAACACTCTGCTACAGACCAATCACTGATTCACTTGATCTTAAAGGCACACTATGTTTACACTGGAGAAGAACGCTTAAACCACAGAAACAGATGAGCAGCACAATGTTTTCACTCACAATAAAATATGTTACTTTGATTCACAAGTAATAAAGGTGCTACTTTACTAAACAGATGTGGTAATTCTATACATTCTCAATTAATTAATAAATAATGAATGCAAATATAGGCCTATATTTTGTTTATTATTATTAATAGTATTATTATTAATATTATTATTATAGCAGAGCTGTATCCTTTTAAGCCCTCCGTTTACTGTACTCTTTCTGCCGTCGTGTGACAATGAGAGTGAAGCACAGCCTAGTGGTGTTCTCATAGCGCGTCATAAGGAGCAGGAAGCCATCTCATCCCCTCACACACGTCTAATCCCAGTAGCCTGCTCAATCTGAACGGGAGGGGGGAGTAACGGGCTGGGAATGAAAGGATCGTGAGAGGAAAGTGAAGAGGAGGATAGAGGTTTCACGCACACATACACGCACACATGCACGCACACGAACACACACACACGATTTAGTAGTGTGTATTTACATAGCGGTAGTACATACACTGAGTGTACAAAATATTAAGAAAACATACACTTTCCTTGACATAAACTGACCAGCTGAATCCAGGTGAAACCTATGATCCCTTATTGATGTCACCTGTTAAGGGACTCTGGTGAATACATACAGGCTCAGATTTCTGACTTCCTGTTTTGATTTCAACTCAGGATTTTGCCTGCCAATATGAGTTCTGTTAATCTCACAGACATAATTCAAACAGCTTTAGAAACTTTAGAGTTTTTTCTATCCAATACTAATAATAATATGCAAATATTAGGAACTATGACTGAGGAGCAGGCCGTTTGATATGGTCACCTTTCATCCAAGCTACTCAATACTGCCCCTTCAGCCATAAGAAGTTAAATCCACTTCAATCAGTGTAGATGAAGGGGAGGCAGGTTAAATAAGGGTTTTTAAGCCTTGAGACAGTTAAGACATGGATTGTGTATGTGCCATTCAGAGGGTGAATGAGCAAAAAAAAGATTAAAGTGCTTTTGAACGGGGTCTGGTAGTAGGTGCCAGGCGCAACGGTTTGAGTGTGTCAAGAAGTGCAGCTCTGCTCTGTTATTCACGCTCAACAGTTTCCCGTATGCATCAAGAATGGTCCACCACCCAAAGGACATCCAGCCAAATTGACACAACTGTGGGAAGCATTGGAGTCAACATGGTCCAGCATTCCTGTGGAATGGGGGGGTGCAACTCAATATTAGGAAGGTGTTCCTAATGTTTTGTACACTCAGTGTATTTCATTATTTTGCTAATTTGCCTATCTAACTGATTGAGGAAGTATTTAGCAAAGATAGTTTAAATCTGTGTCTTTAGGCTATATAGATTTGTCCTATATGTCACGCCCTGACCTTAGTTATCTTTGTTTTCTTTATTATTTTGGTTAGGTCAGGGTGTGACAAGGGTGGTATGTGTGTTTTTGTCTGGTCTAGGGTTTTTGTATGTCTAGGTTGTGTGTGTAGTCTAGCCATACGTAGGTCTATGGTGGCCTGGATTGGTTCCCAATCAGAGGCAGCTGTTTATCGTTGTCTCTGATTGGGGATCCTATTTAGGTTGCCATTTTCCAGTTTGGTTCGTGGGTGATTGTCTATGTTGATGTTGCATGTCTGCACTCGTTATCATTAGCGTCATGTTCGTTTGTTATTTTGTATAGTTTGTAATAGTTTGTTTCAGTGTTCTTTAGTTGTCATTAAATAAGATGTATTCACATCACGCTGCGCTTTGGTCTCCTCACTACGACGATCGCGACACTATATGTGTCTTTAGGCTATATAGATTTGTCCTATCTGTGTCTTTAAACTATGTGTCTAACCACCACAATATCAATTCGTCCACACTGATTTTTACCGACAATAGGCTACGACCAGTGGACATAGATTATCTAAATCTCCCTGGAAACTGCGGGACCTCGAATTACAGCGTTAGATGAAAATAACGTTTTAATTATGAATCATGCTCATAAACCATATCACAGTGTCATGTAATATGGGCCAGGCCGACAAAACATAAATATAGTCGTATTTCATCACGATGATCAGTGGCAGAATAGGACCCACTTCTGCAGCACCACATTATTCAACCCATGAAAATAGGTGCGCTGAGGCAGAAAGGAGACCCAGACGCGCTGCACAGACCGAGCGGAGCATTTCAGCACCACGCGGGTGGACAGCGCCACACAGGCGGACAGCACACGCTGGTGCATGCGGCAGACAATAGGCAGCACGAGATTTGCATAAACAATGCGCGCCTGTTTCCTCTCACTGGAATGAAAAACTGCTTGGTAGCATTTCCTGAGGAAGAATACTAAATGAAATGGCCCCAAACCGCTATGTTCAAGGAACTGCGTATATATGTCTCCAGTTCATGCCACTATTTGTCACGTGACCAGATACTACTTTATCATTCATGACTGGGGCCTCAATAGCTGAATACATAAACAAGATGTAAAGCCCCTTCTATGGTACATAAAAATAATGATTGAATGGTCCTTTACCCAAAGGAAGATGTGATTGATACAGGTACCGACACATTCATTACATATATTTTAATTTCTCTCATACACTGCTCATGGGAATGTTCTCTCTTCCTTTCTCAGTAATGAGATAATTCAATGTCAACCAATAATAAGATGTTCAAAATCTGTAGGACTGTCTATGACATATGTATGATGAACAGTGCTGATCTTTCCCTTTACAACTCATACTTGTGTGTTAAACATGATCCTTTTGCAGGTTATATTGGTCTAAGCACGTGCGTGTGTGTGTGTGTGTGTGTGTGTGTGTGTGTGTGTGTGTGTGTGTGTGTGTGTGTGTGTGTGTGTGTGTGTGTGTGTGTGTGTGTGAGAGAGAGAGACAGAGAGAGAGAGAGACAGAGAAAGAGAGAGCGAGAGAGAGAGAGAGAGATAGAGGGGGATACAGAAAGAGAGAAGACAGGCTATGTGCTCACTGCCCACAAAATGAGGTGGAAACTGAGCTGCACTTCCTAACCTCCCGCCCAATGTATGACCATATTAGAGAGACATATTTCCCTCAGATTACACAGATCCACAAAGAATTCGAAAACAAATCCAATTTTGATAAACTCCCATATCTACTGGGTGAAATTCCACAGTGTGCCATCACAGCAGCAAGATTTGTGACCTGTTGCCACAAGAAAAGGGCAACCAGTGAAGAACAAACACCATTGTAAATACAACCCATATTTATGCTTATTTATTTTAACTTGTGTGCTTTAACCATTTGTACATTGTTACAACACTGTATATATATAATATGACATTTGTAATGTCTTTTTTGTTTTGAAACTTCTGTATGTGTAATGTTTACTGTTCATTTGTATTGTTTATTTCACTTTTGTATATTATCTACCTCACTTGCTTTGGCAATGTTAACACATGTTTCCCATGCCAATAAAGCCCCTTGAATTGAATTGAATTGAATTGAGAGAGAGAGAGAGAGAGAGAGAGAGAGAGAGAGAGAGAGAGAGAGAGAGAGAGAGAGAGAGAGAGAGAGAGAGAGAGAGAGAGAGAGAGAGAGAGAGAGAGAGATGAATAAAATCAGATTCATTAGGTCAGGACAGTGACTGTACCCACGGCACACAGAGACATACTTACCAAAACAGAAGAAGAGTTCAGACATAGACCCATCTGACACATTATCCACCACAGTCACTTAGTATGACCACTGTGTTGTAGAGCAATGAATGATGCTGAATATTAGCATCAAATATCACACTCTGCATGTGTAGTGTGGGTTCCATGTGTGGAACGACCATTGTATTATACTAGTGTTATCTTCACGTTCCCCTTATGCTTCATGAGTAGGGCCCTGAGGTTTCCTGGTCAGGTCCCTTTGTCAAGGAAAATTCAGGGGCCTATAATCATGAGGTCGGTGCATGAATGCCATTCAGGGAAACACAAGCATGTTTACCATAACCAAAGAAACATGTTTGCTATTACCAAACACAAAATATACTGTATCTTATAATATGTCAGTAATTATGCATGTTATTCGTATTGTTTTACTGTGTTTGGCCCTTACAATAGCTAACAGAACATAGTTAAATATGCAAGGGTGTGGATATCTCTGTAATCCACTAGTGAACAGAGGAGAGTATGTTTTTGTAATAAATATCACAATCTTCACAAACACCTGCCCCAGGAACAACACCATCTTCACTGAGGGTAATATACCCGCAGACAAAAAGATAGAGAGTTTCAGACACACATTTTCCCCTCCTGCTGAACTTGCCCAGCCCCACTGCAGCTTAGGGCTGGTGAAGACTGAAACATGGCCCATGGCAGGGGTCGCTTCCCAGTGCCTTCCCAGTGCCTTCCCACCAAACACCCCACAGACATTTAGCTGCACCCCCCCACAACTACTTAAATAATGGTGCAGTCTTCACCATGACTCAGCCAGTCGTCATGGCAACACATCCCACCTCTCCTCATGAAAATGAATATGTTATTGTTTCTGTGTTGTAGGGAAAGGGTGGGGTGGACGACTGCAAGCTGTCTGAGAACCACGCACAGAGAAACACATTCAATTCGAAGGATTGCGCCAAAGGGAAAGGCGACAGTGCAAATTAAGTGTTGATGGGCTGTGTACAGTGTAAGTTCATACTTAAAGATGAGCATAGCACACTTTGATTGCATTATAACTCTCTGTTATTACATAAAGCTCAGGAAAATCCAAAGCTATAAGAGTAAAGCCAGAGGTCTACTGTCAAACACAGTCTCTGTAAGGACAGGGTTTACTGTGGACAAGTGTTCTATAAAAACACATCTAGTCTATAGCTCACTGTATTAAGCTGTGGTGTTGAACCAAGCTAGAGGGCTATGGGGAGTAGAAATGGATACTGATGTGACATAGTGAAAAGCTTTTTGTTACAGGGAGAGAGATGGAGAAAGACAAAAGAGAGAAACAGATTGAGTGAGTTAGTGAGAGAGTGAGAAAGAGAGTGAGAGGAGGGGAAGAGAGCGAGATATACTTTCTAAATGAATAGACCCTGTGACTCTGTGTATGTGAGCGTGTACAGTACAGTACATCTCATCTGAAGACAATACTTTGATTGAACTGAAGAGGAACAGAAGCTAGTGCTGCAGTGAAACCTGCGTCCCACAGCCTTCCTCCTACTGCTGCATGATGAACAACAACACCTCCCTCCCTCTGCTTCCACACAGTGTGTTCAGCACCACTAACATACAGCCCAGTCACTGGCTGGTAAACAGACAAATACACACACACTGAGGACCCCCAGGTCCGATACGGAAAAGTGAGTGCTTGTGATGATGTGAAGGTCTGAGAGAAGGAAAGAGACATAAACAAGACTAAGATTGTATGTAATTACAGATGTATGGTTGTATAAGTGCATTGGAATATTAAATAAGTGCAACAGTGTAATGGGGTTAGGACAGATTGGTAGATGGATAGTTACAGAGGAAACAAAATGGAACACAACGTAGCTGTTTCATCACTCACAAACTACACACAAGTCCAACTGGGTCAGTATTGGATTGTGAAGCAGTTAAACAGGCCAGAGCATATGAGAACATAGTCAGGACAAACAGAGTACAGCCCACTTCCTGTCATCATGGTGTGTTGTGTAACTGTAGGAGTATGCTGGCGGCTGGCCTGAGTGGCATGTCACACAAGAAGTTAGGGGTAGACTAAATGACAGAAGAGATGTGGCTCTGCTTGTCAACTCTCTCTCTCTATGTCTGTTTGTCTCTCTCTATCTCTGTCGCTATCTCTGTCTCTATCTATGTCTCTATCTATGTCTGTCTCTCTCTGTCTCTCTCTCTGTCTCTATGTATGTCTCTCTCTATCTCTGTCTCTATCTATGTCTGTCTCTCTCTGTCTCTCTCTCTGTCTCTATGTATGTCTCTCTATCTCTGTCTCTATCTCTGTCTCTATCTACAGTGGGGCAAAAAAGTATTTAGTCAGCCACCAATTGTGCAAGTTCTCCCACTGAAAAAGATGAGAGAGGCCTGTAATTTTCGTCATAGGTACACTTCAACTATGACAGACAAAATGAGGAAAGAAAATCCAGAAAATCACATTGTAGGATTTTTTATGAATTTATTTGCAAATGATGGTGTAAAATAAGTATTTGGTCAATAACAAAAGTTTCTCAATACTTTGTTATATATCCTTTGTTGGCAATGACAGAGGTCAAACGTTTTCTGTAAGTCTTCACAAGGTTTTCCACACTGTTGCTGGTATTTTGGCCCATTCCTCCATGCAGATCTCCTCTAGAGCAGTGATGTTTTGGGGCTGTTGCTGGGCAACACGGACTTTCAACTCCCTCCAAAGATTTTCTATGGGGTTGAGATCTGGAGACTGGCTAGGCCACTCCAGGACCTTGAAATGCTTCTTACGAAGCCACTCCTTCGTTGCCCGGGCGGTGTGTTTGGGATCATTGTCATGCTGAAAGACCCAGCCACGTTTCATCTTCAATGCCCTTGCTGATGGAAGGAGGTTTTCACTCAAAATCTCACAATACATGACCCCATTCATTCTTTCCTTTACACGGATCAGTCGTCCTGGTCCCTTTGCAGAAAAACAGCCCCAAAGCATGATGTTTCCACCCCCATGCTTCACAGTAGGTATGGTGTTCTTTGGATGCAACTCAGCATTCTTTGTCCTCCAAACACGACGAGTTGAGTTTTTACCAAAAAGTTATATTTTGGTTTCATCTGACCATATGACATTCTCCCAATCTTCTTCTGGATCATCCAAATGCTCTCTAGCAAACTTCAGACGGGCCTGGACATGTACTGGCTTAAGCAGGGGGACACGTCTGGCACTGCAGGATTTGAGTCCCTGGCGGCGTAGTGTGTTACTGATGGTAGGCTTTGTTACTTTGGTCCCAGCTCTCTGCAGGTCATTCACTAGGTTCTGGGATTTTTGCTCACCGTTCTTGTGATCATTTTGACCCCACGGGGTGAGATCTTGCGTGGAGCCCCAGATCGAGGGAGATTATCAGTGGTCTTGTATGTCTTCCATTTCCTAATAATTGCTCCCACAGTTGATTTCTTCAAACCAAGCTGCTTACCTATTGCAGATTCAGTCTTCCCAGCCTGGTGCAGGTCTACAATTTTGTTTCTGGTGTCCTTTGACAGCTCTTTGGTCTTGGCCATAGTGGAGTTTGGAGTGTGACTGTTTGAGGTTGTGGACAGGTGTCTTTTATACTGATAACAAGTTCAAACAGGTGCCATTAATACAGGTAACGAGTGGAGGACAGAGGAGCCTCTTAAAGAAGAAGTTACATGTCTGTGAGAGCCAGAAATCTTGCTTGTTTGTAGGTGACCAAATACTTATTTTCCACCATAATTTGCAAATAAATTCATAAAAAATCCTACAATGTGATTTTATGGATTTTTTTCCCTCATTTTGTCTGTCATAGTTGAACTGTACCTATGATGAAAATTACAGGCCTCTCTCATCTTTTTAAGTGGGAGAACTTGCACAATTGGTGGCTGACTAAATACTTTTTTGCCCCACTGTATGTCTGTCTCTTTCTTTCTCTATCTCTGTTTCTATGTCTGTCTCAGCAACAGCGTCACATCTTTGCCTCCTGTTTAACCACAGAATCCTGCATAGATACTGAGGTATTAGATGTGTTAGAAAAACTTAGGACATGTTTTATGGTTGTGTGGTTGAGTGTGTGTGGTTATGTTCATGTTAGGGTCCCTGTCCCTGAATGTTTGCTGTTGGGTTCACGAGAACAGCAGATTTAGACATTCTGTATTGGTTGTTGTATTCAGGTGACTTCAAGTATGTTATATGCTTAGATTTTCAGAGAGAGGTGTGTGATGCAGTAACTAACTCTCCTCTCCAGCATCCCAGGGAGATTCACCTTAAGGACATGCAGGTTGTCATGGTAACACTCTGCAAACAACAAGTGCTGCAGATTCCTGACAGAAGAAATGTTGGTTATATGGTGGAGGACTTGTAAATAATACGCATGATAGTCTTGTGCTATTTCTGACTAGTAGTGTGTGTTTGCGCAAGCGCATGTGCAAGTGCAAGTGCATGCACGTGCTTCACAAAGAAAGAGAGACAGAGACAGATAGAGAGACAGAGACAGATAGAGAGACAGAGACAGATAGAGAGACAGATAGAGAGACAGATAGAGAGACAGATAGAGAGACAGAGACAGAGACAGAGACAGAGACAGAGACAGAGACAGAGACAGAGACAGAGACAGAGACAGACAGAGAGACAGAGAGACAGAGAGACAGAGAGACAGAGAGACAGAGAGACAGAGAGACAGAGAGACAGACAGACAGACAGACAGACAGACAGACAGACAGACAGACAGACAGACAGACAGACAGACAGACAGACAGACACATTGGTTACAGACAGAAAGATGGACAGACGGACAGACAGACATGCATACTCATTCTGAATACAGAGCAGATGCAGTGTTCATACAGGCATCAGTGTAACACTGCTGTGGAACGAAGCCCAGAGTCTGATAGAAGAGACTTATAAGCCCATTACTGCAGTACAGCAGCACAGATTATTAGAGTAGTGTGTGAGTGGGAAAGTGGGTCAGTGTGCCCAAGCGCTATGGTGTTTTACAGAGAGAGAGAGATGGAAGAGAAGAGAAAGAGGGCCAGGAGAGAGAGAGAAAGAGAGAGAGAGAGTGAGAGCGAGAGAGGGAAGATCGATGGGAGAGAGCAAGGAGAAGGCTCCTCAGAACAATGACTTGATAGTACTAGCAGTGAGTCAGTCAGGTCAGTCGATCAGTCAGGTCAGTCGATCAGTCAGGTCAGTCGATCAGTCAGTCAGTCAATCAGTCAGTCAGTCAGTCAGTCAGTCAGTCAGTCAGTCAGAAGAGACCTAAGGAAACTGATACAGTGAGTTTATAACATGCTCCTTTAACTACACACCTGCGGGGTAAATGAGAAGGGAATCAACTGAGGATCATAGTCACGGTGTTGCAGTGCATTTCACGAAAAAAATGTAACAGAATCATGACATCACAGGCTGCCTGAAGATGAGCCATCTGGCCTCACTAATACTTCTACATTTAACATTTTAAATGTTTAGTTATTTACAGACACTCTTATCCAGAACAACTTACAGGAGCAATTAGGGTTAAGTGCCTTGCTCAAGGGCACGACGGCAGATTCTTCACCTAGTTGGTTTGGGGATTCGAACCAGCAACCTTTCTGTTACTGGCACAACGCTCTTAACCACTAGGCTACCTGCTGCCCAAATGCGCTTAAGTTACTGATAGGCCAGCTGAGACGAACACAGAAACAGATAACACTCTAGTCAGCACCATGTAGTCCCTTCACTGATATATAGTAGGAGAACCCTTTACACATTATAAAGGTAAATGCCTACGAAGATGCATTGTGCGTATGTTCACCCCTTCATATAGATAGACAGAAATTACACAGATTGGAAGAGGGTCAAAGTATGCTTGCCTGTAGTCCAGCCACCAATACAACATACCACAGTTTGGACCATGCTACTAACATCTTTCAGTTGTAAATGTTAACTTGATCAAAGGCAAGAGAATAGGGTGAATGTATGTAGTTTAGAAACATCACCCGGCTCAATCATTCAGATATGCTGTACACACAGCAACATCAGAATAGGGAACAGAATGGAGGGGGGGTCTCACCTCTCCATCAACATCAGCATCCTCCTGCTCTCTATTTTCTCTCTGCATTGTCCCCATGCAACTCACATCCACCAGTGTGTTCTGGCTATAAGGCCTCGCAAACTTCACATTACTCATCCTAGAGTCAGTGGTTCCACACACCTCATAGTTGTATACACGCTGTAGGGTTCCCAGGGTTCCGTCTGGGTAAACGGGAGGGTAAAATGGGATAACTGGGAGGTTTGCTGCAGATTTATAGAATAATCGATTCTGTCTCCATCTGTAGATTTTTACTGTGACAATGGCAATGATGGAGAATATGAACAGAACCGAGACCACAGCCAAGGCCAACACCAGATAAAAAGTCAGGTTGTTGTCATATTCCCTATCCACTGTGAAGTCAGTGAATTCTGAGAACACTTCAGGGAAGCTGTCCGCCACCACCACGTTCACATTGACTGTAGCTGATCGAGAGGGCTGCCCGTTGTCCTCCACTATAACAGTGAGCTTCTGTTTCACAGCATCTTTATCAGTGACCTGGCGTATGGTTCTTATTTCTCCATTCTGTAGGCCTACTTCAAACAGCGCCCTGTCTGACGCTTTCTGCAGTTTATATGAGAGCCAGGCATTCTGTCCAGAGTCCACATCAACAGCCACCACTTTAGTGACAAGATAGCCCACATCTGCTGAACGAGGCACCATTTCAGCCACCAGAGAGCTACTCGTCTGTACTGGGTAGAGAACCTGAGGCACATTGTCGTTCTGGTCTTTTATGAATATGTTTATAGTCACATTGCCACTCAATGGGGGTGAGCCTCCATCTTGTGCTTTGACATTGATTTTGAAAGATTTGATTTGCTCATAATCAAAGGGCTTCACCGCGTAAAGCACCCCACTGTCGGAATTTACTGTCAAATATGCGGAGAGTGGAGCCCCGTTTAAACTTCCATCCTCAAGGAAATATGATACCCTAGCATTTGGTCCCCGGTCTGCATCTGTAGCCCTCACAGAAAAAAAAGACCGGGAAGGGACATTGTTTTCAAACACATAGGCATCATAGCTTTCTTGTTGGAATTGGGGTGAATGGTCGTTCACATCCGATATCTTTAAACTGAGCGTTTTTTTACTTGAGAGCGGCGGACTGCCTCCATCTACTGCCGTGATTGTTATATTATACTCTGCTGTCTGCTCTCTGTCCAATACTGATTCTGTCACCAGATTGTAGTAATTTGATAAAGATGATTCCATCTTGAAAGGAAGGTTGTTATGAATGGAACATGTTATCTTTGTATTTTCCGCTGAATCAAGATCCTGGATGTTAATCATGGCTATAATAGTGCCAGGGACTGAGTCCTCGGGTAGGGCACTATAAAATGACATGACGGTTATTTTCGGGATGTTATCGTTAATATCAATAACATCAATAACGATGCCACATGAGTCTGTTAAGCCACCATGATCTTTGGCTTTTACCTTTATTTGGAATTGTTTGTTCTTTTCATAATCTATATCTCCTACTACTCTTACCTCGCCTGAAATCGGGTCGATTGTGAATAGCTCTTGAATACTTTTGGTGGCATGCTCAAAATAATACTCTATAATGACGCTAGATCCCTCGTCTGCATCTGTCGCACTTACTGTGGTAATCAATGTGCCTTTCGCTGCATTTTCTGGAACAACTGCTTTATATGTAGCTTGGCTAAATGCCGGGGCATTATCATTAACATCGAGAACGACGATGTGAATTTGAACCGTTCCAGACCGCTGAGGGTCTCCACCATCGACAGCAGTTAAAGTCAAATAGTGATGCTTTGTCTTTTCTCTGTCCAGAGGTTTTTGAAGTACCATCTCTATGTGTTTACTGTCATCTATGCGACCTTGAATATTAAGGTTAAAATGGTCTGTGGGGTTTAATATGTATTTCTGAAGTGCATTTTCCCCCACGTCTTGGTCTACCGCGCTTTCGATAGAGAAACGCGCACCAGGTACGGCTAACTCGCTGATTTCCAATTCAATGTCTCTCTTCGGAAAGACGGGGCTATTATCGTTGATATCTAGTACTTCAACTGTAACTCGAAACAGTTCCATTGGATTCTCTAATATCACATCGAAACTGAAGCTACATGCGGGCATCTCCGCACATAGCTGTTCCCGGTCCATTCTCTCTTTCACTAACAATTGTCCTTTCTCTCGGTCCAGCCCTACGTACTCACTGTCGCCCGCGCTGAAAATCCGCGCTCTCCCGGCTACAAGCCGTTGCGGCTCCAGTCCCAGATCTTTTGCTATATCTCCAACGAAGGATCCCAAGGTCATCTCCTCCGGGATGGAGTAGCGGACCTGCCCGGCCACAGGGTAAACTGAGAACGCGCAAACCACGAACACGCACAACGGCCACTCCAAGAGTCTGTTCTTTCTCATTGCCATTTCACGACAAAAATCTAAAGCCAAATCACAATATTAAGGCTGAAAATAAATCCTAGAATGTATTTGACAAGAATCCAGTCAATGTGGCGTCCATTAACAGAACAAAGAGCCTTTGGACACCTAATGTACTATCCAGACAAGGGTCCTTATTCTCTCATCTGGAGCTCCAGGTTACTGTGCTTCTGTACGTTTCTAAACGCATTATTATGGGAGAAACCACAGTGTGATTGTATTTTATATTACATGCGATCCACAGCGGCACTTAGGGTTCAAACAAAGTATTGCAATACTAGAGAAATTAAGGTTTTGGCACGTAAATGTATCACACTTAAAAATACCGAATAAATGTTGACATAAAACATTTAGATATTTCGTAATCCAAAATTCACCTCCATAGTGTCATAAAATATTGGATAAGAATTTGTTACAGGAATAGTTTTGAAGAGAAATAAGACAAAGATGCAGTGGAGTGCATACAAAGACATGTGTAATGACAACGCTTGTGCTCACACGAACGCAGAGAGATGAAGAGAGAAAGAGCAATTGAGCGAAAAGAGAGCATTAGACCGAAAGAGAGGGAGACGATGGTGAGAGAGATGCATCAATACACAACATAGCCTATAAAACAACCCTGATCAGGAGTAAATATGAATTTCAATATGCCCTCTCACCTCTCCATCGATATCAGCATCCGTCTGATCTCTTATTTCACTCTGCATTGTCCCCATGCGACTCACGTCCACCAGTGTGTTCTGGCTATGAGGCCTCGCAAACTTCACACCACTCATCCTAGAGTCAGTGGTTCCCCACACCTTATAGTTGTATACACGCTGTAGGGTTCCCAGGGTCCCGTCTGGGAAAACGGGAGGGTAATATGGGATAACGGGGAGGTTTGCTGCAGATTTATAGAATAATTTATTCTGTTTCCACCGGTAGATTTTCACAGAAATTATACCAATAATCGAAAAAATAAAAAGCAGTGAAACCACAACAAGTGGCAAAATTAAATAAAAAGTCAGGTTATCATTGTATTCCTTGTCGTGCGTAAAGTCAGGGTATTCTGAGAGCACTTCAGGGAAGCTGTCCGCCACCACCACGTTCACATTGACTGTAGCTGATCAAGAGGGCTGCTCGTTGTCCACCACTACAACAGTGAGTTTTTGTTTCACAGCATCTTTATCAGTGACCTGGCGTATGGTTCTTATTTCTCCATTCTGTAGGCCTACTTCAAACAGCGCCCTGTCTGACGCTTTCTGCAGTTTATATGAGAGCCAGGCATTCTGTCCATAGTCCACATCAACAGCCACCACTTTAGTGTCAAGATATCCCACATCTGCTGAACGAGGTACCATTTCAGCCACCAGAGCTCCACTAGTCCGTACTGGGTAGAGAACCTGAGGAGGGTTGTCATTCTGGTCACTGAGTGTAGGAGAACCACCATCATGCGCTCTAATATTGATTTTGAATGCTTTAAGTTGTTCGTAATCGAATGATCTCACCGCATATCTAACACCAGTTTCAGCATTAATTGAAACTAAGGAGGAAGCTGGTGCCCCGTTAAGCACAGAGTCCTCAAGGATGTAGGAGACGCGTGCGTTCTGGCAACAATCAGCGTCTGATGCTCTTACCATAAATAATGATACACCTGGTGAATTATTTTCCACTATATTTGTAATATAAGATTCCTTCTCAAATATTGGTGTGTTATCGTTGACGTCAGACACCCGTAAGTTAATAGTCTTGTTACTAGAGAGAGGGGAAAAACCTTCATCTGTGGCAGTTATAATGACGTTATATTCTGATACGTTTCCCTGTTTAATTCTTCCTCTGTCAATAACGTATAGTAATTCCGTAATGATGACCTAATGACAAAGGGGGAATCTTTTGATATGCTACAACGCACCTGTCCATTTTCTCCCGAATCTATGTCTTTAACATTAATCACTGCAATTGTTGTGCCGGGTGGAGAGTTTTCAGAAACAGGATTCGTGAATGATGTCAAAGATATGACAGGCATGTTATCATTCACATCAATTATGTCAATAATCATGGCACAAGAATCAGTGAAGCCGCCATGATCTTTGGCTTCGATGTTTACTCGTACTTTTTTAGCTTTTTCAAAATCTAGATGTCCAAAAACGAAAATCTCACCTGACTGTGCATCGATTCGGAAAAGCCCGTTGTTACTGTCTGTACCTGAAAGCAAACGTCACCTCTCCGTTTATGCCTTTATCTGCATCAGCTGCGCTTACTTTAGCCACAGGCGCATTTTCTGGAACTGACGCCATATACAGCTTTTTGGAAAAGACGGGAGTGTTATCGTTTACGTCTAAAACGTGGATATTTATTTTCATCATGCCTGATTTCGGTTGATGGCAACCATCAATTGCGGTTAAAACGAGGGACAATTCCTCATTGCTCTCCCTGTCTACTGGCGACAGCAACATCATGTCTATGTATTTGTTTCCGTCTGCACGAGTTTCCTGTTTCAGAATGAAATTATCAGT
Organism: Salvelinus alpinus; assembly: GCF_045679555.1. Taxonomy (NCBI): domain Eukaryota; kingdom Metazoa; phylum Chordata; class Actinopteri; order Salmoniformes; family Salmonidae; genus Salvelinus; species Salvelinus alpinus. The sequence goes on along the minus strand of NC_092086.1, from coordinate 97,671,265 downwards.
GTGTTTCAGAGTGTAGCTCTGTATTGTATTTTCTCCAACATCTGGATCAAATGCGCGTTCTAGTAAGAAACGCGCGCCCGGGAGGGCTGACTCGCTAATCGCGATATAAATGTCATCTTTGGGAAATGTAGGAGCGTGGTCATTGACATCCATGATTTCTACGGTAACTTCATAAAGCTGAATAGGGTTTTCTAAGATTAGCTCGAAGCTGAAACTACAAGGAGAAGTTTGTTTACACAAGAGCTCTCGGTCTATCCTCTCACTCACAGCCAGTGTTCCTTTGTCTGTGTTCAGCTCCACATAGGGACTATTGTCCCCGGCTATGATACGAGCTCGGCCGCTCCTCGGCCTTTTCAGGGCAATGCCCAAGTCCTCTGCGACATTACCCACGACCGACCCTTTCGCCATCTCCTCAGGAATAGAATATCTCACTTGTCCATGGACTATACATCCAAATAAAACGAGGATAAGCCATAGTGACGCATGGCTGTCAAAAGCGCATACCAGATTCCTAGCAGACATTTTATAAAATCCAGTTCGTACACTACATAAATGTCCAGACCAACAGAAAAACTAATCTACACAGACCAAAGACAACGAAGTAGAAGTATCCAAACGATCGTCAATTAATTACAAAACATGTCGTTCTGCCTGCTTCGGGCGTGTAACACTGGCGAGTCTGTTTTCTAATATGGCTGAAGCAACTAGCAACCTTCAGATAGAAAGAGCTCACTGATATGGGAGGTGCTTTTTACATTTCACTGGGCCACATTTCACAGTCTGAACGAACAGCGGCACTCACAGACCATTGCAAGGAGCGCACTTCTACTGTACAAAATGACACTACAAACCATTAATTATTTCAATTGTATGGCCTACTATATCTTCTAGTGTGACACATTTGTTCAAAAACACGTCAATGTAAGACAAAACTGAGAGAGATACACATTAAGGCCTATATGTTGTCATCCTCAGTCAGAACTACTTCTCACTTAAATTAAGTTAAATGTAAAAAATACACCTAACGTTAAAAAAAATATTCATTAGGGTTTAGTATCGTTCTGTTATAATAAAACCTGTTAACAGACTTACGGTGGCCTATAAAATAATACGTGAAAGAGGCTGCGGGACTGTGTCCGACAGTGTCGCTGTCCGCGAGTGGTGGTGCTGAAATGAACAGGACTTGAGGCTCTCTTTGAAAAACATGAGTAAATCAGTTGATAATACACATACAAAGTCCCAATCTAATCTAATTTAAATGAAACAATTTAATGAATAGAATCATTAAGCAACATAACACATTGGGCAATGAATATCTCACCATTTCAGGAGAATCTGGGAAACTTTTCTCTCTTTGTACATGTTGGAAAGTATCTGTAGAGTCCATTATTAACATGTTCTGACTAAAAGGTCTGGCACATTTACAGTCACTCTTCCTTGAGTCAGTCGTCATGCACACCTCATAGTTGTACATATGTTGCAGAGTCCCTGTCCCTCCGGCGTCTGCATAACTGGGTGGATAATATGGAATAACCGGTAGACTAGACTGATACATGCGTGATTGTCTCCACCTGTAGATCTTAACTGATATTATAGCTAATACACACGATATGAAGAGGAAAGAGACCACAGCCAAGGCCAAAACTAGATAAAAAGTCAGGTTGTCATTATAATCCTTGTCGTGCGTAAAGTCAGTGAATTATGAGAGTACTTCGGAGAAGCTATTAGCCACCTCCACGTTCACATTGACTGTAGCTGATCGAGAGGGCTGCCCGTTGTCCTCCACTACAACAGTGAGCTTTTGTTTCCCAGCATCTTTATCAGTGACCTGGCGTATGGTTCTTATTTCTCCATTCTGTAAACCCACTTCAAACAGCGCCCTGTCTGACGCTTTCTGCAGTTTATATGAGAGCCAGGCATTCTGTCCAGAGTCCACATCAACAGCCACCACTTTAGTGACAAGATATCCCACATCTGCTGAACGAGGCACCATTTCAGCCACCAGAAAGCTACTCGTCTGTACTGGGAAGAGAACCTGGGGCGCGTTATCGTTCTGGTCTTGGATAGAAATATGTACAGTAACAGTTTCACTGAAGGGCGGGGACCCTCCGTCTCGCGCAGTAATATTACAATGAAACTCTTTTACTTGTTCATAATCAAATGAGCGCACCGCATGAATAACCCCATTCTCTGAATTTACCGAGACCAGTGAAGAGACCTGTGCCCCATTTATCTCACTGTTCTCCAGGTAGTAGGACAAGCGCGCATTTTGACCAGAGTCAGCATCACTCGCTCTGATAGTGAATATGGAGACCCCCGGCTAATTGTTTTCCTGTACAAATGCCTCATAGACACAGCGGTCAAAGGCCGGTGGGTTGTCATTGACATCTGTCACTTTCACTGTCACTGTTTTATTACTGAAGAGAATCGGTGTCCCGTCGTCTGATACATTTATGGTGACGTTATATTCTGAAATCGATTCTCGGTCGAGGATGCCATCAGTTACTATGCTATAATAGTCGGTCATTGAAGACTCAATTTTGAATGGCATATCTGGGTTTATAGAACAGTGCACCACGCCGTTCTTTCCAGCATCTGCATCCTCTACATTTATCACGGCTACTGTAGTTCCAGGAGGGGAATTCTCTGCTATGGTATTGGAAAAAGACATCAGTTGTATTGTTGGAGAATTATCATTCTCATCAATAATTTCAATAACAACTTTACATATATCGGAAAGACCACCGTGGTCTTTTGCTTTCACATTCACATTCAACTGATAATTGTTTTCCTCTTCGTAATCTAATTTGTCTGATACTCTGATCTCTCCTGTTTCCGCATTTATCTGAAACAACTCCTTTTTTATTTATTTATTTTATTTAACCTTTATTTAACCAGGTAGGCAAATTGAGAACACGTTCTCATTTACAATTGCGACCTGGCCAAGATAAAGCAAAGCAGTTCGACACATACAACAACACATAGTTACACATGGAGTAAAACAAACATATAGTCAATGATACAGTGAAAAAAAAATAAGTCTATATACAATGTGAGCAAGTGAGGTGAGATAAGGGAGGTGAAGGCAAACAAATATATGTATAAATAAATAAAAATATAAAAAGGCCATGGTGGCGAAGTAAATACAACACAGCAAGTAAAATAAAACTAAAAACACTGGAATGGTTGGTTTGCAGTGGAAGAAAGCGCAAAGTAGAGACAGAAATAATGGGGTGCAAAGGAGCAAAATAAATAAATAAATACAGTAGGTAAAGAGGTAGTTGTTTGGGCTAAATTATAGATGGGCTATGTACAGGTGCAGTAATCTATGAGCTGCTCTGACAGCTGGTGCTTAAAGCTAGTGAGGGAGATAAGTGTTTCCAGTTTCAGAGATTTTTGTAGTTCGTTCCAGTCATTGGCAGCAGAGAACTGGAAGGAGAGGCGGCCAAAGGAAGAATTGGTTTTGGGGGTGACCAGAGAGATAAACCTGCTGGAGCGCGTGCTACAGGTAGGTGTTGCTATGGTGACCAGCGAGCTGAGATAAGGGGGGACTTTACCTAGCAGGGTCTTGTAGATGACCTGGAACCAGTGGGTTTGGCGACGAGTATGAAGCGAGGGCCAGCCAACGAGAGTGTACAGGTCGCAGTGGTGGGTAGTATATGGGGCTTTGGTGACAAAACGGATGGCACTGTGATAGACTGCATCCAATTTATTGAGTAGGGTTTTGGAGGCTATTTTGTAAATGACATCACCGAAGTCGAGGATTGGTAGGATGGTCAGTTTTACAAGGGTATGTTTGGCAGCATGAGTGAAGGATGCTTTGTTGCGGAATAGGAAGCCAATTCTAGATTTAACTTTGGATTGGAGATGTTTGATGTGAGTCTGGAAGGAGAGTTTACAGTCTAACCAGACACCTAGGTATTTGTAGTTGTCCACATATTCTAGGTCAGAGCCGTCCAGAGTAGTGATGTTGGACAGGCGGGCAGGTGCAGGCAGCGATCGGTTGAAGAGCATGCATTTAGTTTTACTTGTATTTAAGAGCAATTGGAGGCCACGGAAGGAGAGTTGTATGGCATTGAAGCTCGCCTGGAGGGTTGTTAACACAGTGTCAAAAGAAGGGCCAGAAGTATACAGAATAGTGTCGTCTGCATAGAGGTGGATCAGAGAATCACCAGCAGCAAGAGCGACATCATTGATGTATACAGAGAAGAGAGTCGGTCCAAGAATTGAACCCTGTGGCAACCCCATGGAGACTGCCAGAGGCCCGGACAACAGACCCTCCGATTTGACACACTGAACTCGATCAGAGAAGTAGTTGGTGAACCAGGCGAGGCAATCATTAGAGAAACCAAGGCTGTCGAGTCTGCCGATGAGGATGTGGTGATTGACAGAGTCAAAAGCCTTGGCCAGGTCAATGAATACGGCTGCACAGTATTGTTTCCTATCGATGGCGGTTAAGATATCGTTTATGACCTTGAGCGTGGCTGAGGTGCACCCATGACCAGCTCTGAAACCAGATTGCATAGCGGAGAAGGTATGGTGGGATTCGAAATGGTCGGTAATCTGTTTGTTGACTTGGCTTTCGAAGACCTTAGAAAGGCAGGGTAGGATAGATATAGGTCTGTAGCTGTTAGGGTCAAGAGTGTCCCCCCCTTTGAAGAGGGGGATAACCGCAGCTGCTTTCCAATCTTTGGGAATCTCAGACGACACGAAAGAGAGGTTGAAAAGGCTAGTAATAGGGGTGGCAACAATTTCAGCAGATAGTTTTAGAAAGAAAGGGTCCAGATTATCTAGCCCGGCTGATTTGTAAGGGTCCAGATTTTGCAGCTCTTTTAGAACATCAGCTGACTGTATTTGGGAGAAAGAGAAATGGGGAAGGCTTGGGCGAGTAGCAGAGGGGAGGGCAGTGCTGTTGTCCGGGGTAGGGGTAGCCAGGTGGAAAGCATGGCCAGCCGTAGAAAAATGCTTATTGAAATTCTCAATTATAGTGGATTTGTCGGTGGTGACAGTGTTTCCTATCTTCAGAGCAGTTGGAAGCTGGGAGGAGGTGTTCTTATTCTCCATGGACTTTACAGTGTCCCAGAACTTTTTTGAATTTGTGTTGCAGGAAGCAAATTTCTGCTTGAAAAAGCTAGCCTTGGCTTTTCTAACTGCCTGTGTATACTGGTTTCTAGCTTCCCTGAAAAGTTGCATATCACGGGGGCTGTTCGATGCTAATGCAGAACGCCATAGGATGTTTTTCTGTTGGTTAAGGGCAGTCAGGTCAGGAGAGAACCAAGGGCTATATCTGTTCCTGGTTCTAAATTTCGTGAATGGGGCATGCTTATTCAAGATGGTGAGGAAGGCATTTTTAAAAAATGTCCAGGCATCCTCTACTGACGGGATGAGATCAATATCCTTCCAGGATACCTCGGCCAGGTCGATTAGAAAGGCCTGCTCGCTGAAGTGTTTCAGGGAGCGTTTGACAGTGATGAGTGGAGGTCGTTTGACCGCTGACCCATTACGGATGCAGGCAATGAGGCAGTGATCGCTGAGATCTTGGTTGAAAACAGCAGAGGTGTATTTGGAGGGCAAGTTTGTTAGGATGATATCTATGAGGGTACCCGTGTTTACGGAATTGGGGTGGTACCTGGTAGGTTCATTGATAATTTGTGTGAGATTGAGGGCATCAAGCTTAGATTGTAGGGTGGCTGGGGTGTTAAGCATGTTAAAATTTAGGTCGCCTAGCAGCACGAGCTCTGAAGATAGATGGGGGGCAATCAGTTCACATATAGTGTCCAGAGCACAGCTGGGGGCAGAGGGTGGTCTATAGCAGGCGGCAACGGTGAGAGACTTGTTTTTAGAGAGGTGGATTTTTAAAAGTAGAAGTTCAAATTGTTTGGGAACAGACCTGGATAGTAAAACAGAACTCTGCAGGCAATCTTTGCAATAGATTGCAACACCGCCCCCTTTGGCCGTTCTATCTTGTCTGAAAATCTTGTAGTTGGGGATGAAAATGTCAGAATTTTTGGTGGTCTTTCTAAGCCAGGATTCAGACACGGCTAAAACATCCGGGTTGGCAGAGTGTGCTAAAGCAGTGAACAAAACAAACTTAGGGAGGAGGCTTCTAATGTTAACATGCATGAAGCCAAGGCTATTACGGTTACAGAAGTCATCAAAAGAGAGCGCCTGGGGAATAGGAGTGGAGCTAGGTACTGCAGGGCCTGGATTCACCTCTACATCACCAGAGGAACAGAGGAGGAGTAGGATAAGGGTACGGCTAAAAGCTATGAGAATTGGTCGTCTAGAACTTCTAGAGCAGAGAGTAAAAGGAAGTTTCTGGGGGCGATAAAATAGCTTAAAGGAATAATGTACAGACAAAGGTATGGTAGGATGTGAATACAGTGGAGGTAAACCTAGGTATTGAGTGATGATGAGAGAGATATTGTCTCTAGAAACATCATTGAAACCAGGTGATGTCATCGCATATGTGGGTGGTGGAACTGTGAGGTTGGATATGGTATAGTGGGCAGGGCTAGAGGCTCTACAGTGAAATAAGCCAATAAACACTAACCAGAACAGCAATGGACAAGGCATATTTACATTAAGGAGAGGCATGCTTAATCGAGTGATCAATAAGGGTCCAGTGAGTAGAGGTTGGTTGGGGTCACGGCGATCCAGACAGCTGGCCGGGTAGATGGCTATCGGTAGCAAGATAGCATAGTATGGAAGTCTATTTGTAGATACCTCGTGCGTTTCCGTCGGTAGGTTAGTGGGGTTCCGTGTGGTAGAGGGGATCAATCCAAATTGGCAAAATAGATATAGTGACCCAAGAAAAAAATTAAATAAATAAATAATAATAATAATTGTCCGATATACTTATTCAGATAGCAGCCGATAAGACAGCTAACGGTTAGCGGGCCCCAGATGAGCGTTCAGGTAACGTCGGGACGGAGGTGCCAGTTGGATAACTCCCTCGGGCAGATAACGTCGGCAGTCAGTCGTGAAGGCCCGGTGGGGCTCCGTATCTGCAGCAACAACAAAACAAAAAAAAACGGGTCCGGATAGGTGACTGTAGCCCAGGAATGGCTGATGGAACTCCTCAGCTGGCTAGCTCCGGAATGATTTGAGTTTGCTCCGGGATCGACGTAAGCCAATAGTCACACGGTTTGCAGCTAGCTAGCTGCAAATGTCCAGAGCCTGCGGCTGAAATCCGGGGAAACTGAGAGAAAAAAAGTCCCGGAATGCTCCGGTCCGAGTCGCGTTGCACAAAAGTGCCGGTAGATTATCGAGCTAAAGGAATAGCTGATGACCACAAAACGTGGGCAGCTGAAACACCAACGCTAGCCAGCAGACCGGCTAATTTCTGGGCAGCTACTGATTAGCTTCTGGCTAGCTATCGGATAGCTTCTGGTTAGCTTTCTGGCTAGCTTCTGAATTAGCCCCTGGCTAGCTTCCACGGTGGTTTTTCAGATTTGAGGTAAATAATACTTTTTTGTAATTGGTGAAGCGGGTTGCAGGAAAGCTTTTGCAGGGAAGCTTTTGTAGTTGAGTTCTTGGATAATAAAATATATAAAAGATATGCGAAGAAAGGTGTAAATATATATATATACAGGACACGACAATACGAAACAGAAATGACGTCTGAACTGCTTAGCCATCTTGGATGAATCCCTTTGCATCTCTTGAGGCCATGGAATACGACACTTTTCCATATGACCCATTATCAGCATCCGCAGCGTTGACTGTTGTTATCAGTGTGCCTTTTGGGGAGTTTTCTCTCACTACAGCCTTGTAAACAGATTGACTGCAAACTGGAGCGTTATCGTTCGCATCTAGCACTGTAACGTGGATGCGAACAGTTCCGGATTTTTGCGGATCCCCCCCATCGGTTGCTATAAGGAGCAACGTAAGATCTTCCTGACTCTCTCTGTCTAATGGGGTCTACAGAATCATTTCGACGTATTTACTATCACTGTTCCTATGTACTGCTAATTTAAAATGATCTGATGGCTTGAGTGCATAGTTTTGTAAGCTATTCGTGCCCACGTCCGAGTCCATTGCGTTATCTAATGAGAAGCGAGCTCCAGACAGCGCAAACTCGCTAATTTCCAGGTTAACACTATCTCTCAAAAAGGAAGGGGCATTGTCGTTTATATCCCGGACCTCGACTGTTATTCGATACAATTGGATGGGATTTTCGATTATAACCTCAAAACTAAAGCTGCAAGGCGTAGTCTGCTTGCAGAGCTCCTCTCTGTCTATTCTCTCTTTAACAACTAGAGTGCCTTTGTCTCTGTTGAGATCAACATACTGACGACTCCCCTTTGTTACAATGCGAGCTTTACCAGTAACAAGCCGACTGACCTCCAAACCCAAGTCCTTCGCAATATTACCGACAAAAGATCCCTCTGCCATCTCCTCTAGGATGGAGTATCGTGCTTGTCCTGTCACATTGTCAACCCAGATCACGCAACAAACAATGCACAGTACTTGCCATCTGTAACCAAAGCCTTTCCTCCACAGGCTGAGTGGAACATCGAACAAACGCCAAATATCCATTGTAATGATTATTTAAATGGTAAAGTCGTAATCCAAATGACAACCCGATGAATTCCAAAATAAAATATCTCGAGGTATTGCCAATACCTGCATTTATCCTTCTCGGCTACAGAGTATAGCAATACTGAGGTAGGGATCACTGCGCAGCCACCCATGAGCCAATAGAATAACGTCTTGTTAACCAACAGCGGCCCTCACAGTTAAAAACATGAAAATGCACCGAATTAATAGTGATTATGCCTCTACAGACCTTATCATTCCTCTAAAGACACAACCTCCCATTGGACTCTAGTTTAGATCCAGCCCACGAATGAACCAATGAGACATTTCTATTTTACACGAATGCATGGCATACAGTGGCTCAATATGGATAACCAAACACTGCAAACTCACAAGTACAACCGCAACAGAAACGACTATTATTTTATTTTTGTCCACGAAGGTGTGCTGTGACAGCCTGAATATGACATTTTATACGAATTGCAATACACACACTTTGACATGCATGTCATTTTTCTACAACACGATTCGAAAAGCCCAAACATTATGGATGAGAGCAAACCCCGTGGGTTTAATTCAGGACGAAGACAGGCAAACAAGATGAAAAAAAATTATCTCAATAACCTAAATAACCTATACTCGACCTGGGTTCATGCCTATTTAAATACTTATGTTCTGTGTATTTGAGTATTTTCAAATATTGTGGTCGAAATAATTATATTTGAAGTTGTAAAATGTCAGCGTCTCACCTGCTCAGGAGAATCCGGGTCATCCAGAAAGCTTTTCTCATTCTGAGAAGGTTGCAAGGTCGCATTGTCTCTGGTCATAGTAGAGCTCGGGTCCACTATTAAAACGTGCTGACTAAAAGGTCTGGCGAATTTACAGTCACTCTTCCTTGTGTCAGTCGTCATGCACACCTCATAGTTGTACACGTGTTGCAGAGTCCCTGTCCCCCCGGCGTCTGAGAAACGGGGTGGATAATATGGAATCACTGGGAGATTGGAATGGAAGTTAGGTGATTGTCTCCACCTGTAGATCTTAACTGATATTATAACTAATACACACGAGATGAAGAGGAAAGACATGACAGCCAAGGCCAAAATTAAATAAAATTTAAAGTGATCGTGGTATTCTTTGTCATGCGTAAAGTCACTGAATTCTGAGATCACTTCAGGGAAGCTGTCCGCCACCGCCACATTCACATTGACTGTAGCTGATCGAGAGGGCTGCCCGTTATCCTCCACTACAACAGTGAGTTTTTGTTTCACAGCATCTTTATCAGTGACCTGGCGTATGGTTCTTATTTCTCCATTCTGTAAACCCACTTCAAACAGCGCCCTGTCTGACGCTTTCTGCAGTTTATATGAGAGCCAGGCATTCTGTCCAGAGTCCACATCAACAGCCACCACTTTAGTGACAAGATATCCCACATCTGCTGAACGAGGCACCATCTCAGCCACCAGAGAGCTACTCGTCTGTACTGGGTAGAGAACCTGAGGAGTGTTGTCATTCTGATCTTGAATTATTAACTTTATAGTCACGTTACTGTTAAGTGGAGGGGAGCCTCCATCTTGCGCTCTAACGTGGAATTCAAAAGCTTTGATTTGTTCGTAATCAAAGGATCTCACTGCATAAATCACTCCTGTTTCAGAATTAATCGATATTGAAGATGAAATAGAATTTCCTCCCACCTGCGATTCCTCCAAGAAATAGGAGACCCTGGCGTTCTGACCCCAGTCTTCATCTTTGGCCTGGACCAAACCAATTGCAACACCTGGGAAGTTGTTTTCCAATATCCGAGCTGTGTACTCGCTTTTATCGAACACTGGCACATTGTCATTCACATCAGAGATTCTTATGCGAAGGGTCTTATTGTGACATAATGCGGGAAGACCTTTGTCCACCGCTGTCACTGTGACGTTATACTCAGACACAACCTCACGGTCTAAAACACTGTTTGTTAGTAAAGTGTAATAGTTCGCTAATGAAGATTGTATCTTAAAGGGAAGAGAATGGTCGATGGAACAATTAACATGACCATTTTGTCCAGAGTCCAAGTCTTTCACATTAACAATGGCGACAGTTGTCCCCGGGGGAGAGTCCTCGGGGATGGTATTGGAAAAAGATGTCAATGCTATAACGGGGGGGATTGTCATTCACATCTATCACTTCAATTACTACTTTGCAAGATTTTGAGAGACCACCTATATCTTTGGCAATTACATTAATTTGAAACTGCTTAGTTTTCTCATAGTCGATTAAACCTGATACTCGTATTTCTCCACTGCTTGGATTTAGTGTGAACACCATAGCATTTTGTTGTGTAAGGTGGTCAATGTAATATTCTAACTGACCATTACTGCCCACATCTGCGTCGGTTGCAATCACTGTTGCTACTAAAGTCCCTTTAGGGGAATTCTCCAAAACAGAGGCTTTGTATACGGCTTGACTAAAACCCGGAGCATTATCATTGGCATCCAAAACATTCACTTTTATGCTCACAGTCCCTGTTCTCCGCGGATTTCCCCCGTCGGCAGCTGTCAATGTTAGAAACATTTCACCTTCCTTCTCTCTATCTAAAGGACTTTGCAAAACCATCTCCACATATTTACCACCATCAGCAAACGTTTGTTCTTTTAAAGTAAAATGCGTCGAAGGTTTAAGACTGTAGCTTTGCAGGGCATTTAAACCTACATCAGGATCCACGGCACTGCCTAAAATAAATTGAGCTCCAGGCGATGCTACTTCACTGATATTCAGGGTAATTTCCGTATTCGCAAAGGCAGGTGAATTATCGTTGATATCGAGTATTTCCACAGTTATACTAAATAATTCCATTGGATTTTCTAGAACCATTTCGAAGTTGAAGCTACAGGGGGAAGCGTGTCCACACAGCTCCTCTCTGTCTATGCGCTGTTTGACCATCAGAATCCCTTTGTCCGCGTTAAGCTCTACACAATCCTTTTCCTCACTAACAATGCGGGCCCGGCCAGATTTTAGTCTTCGGATATCTAGTCCCAAATGCTTTGAGAGATCCCCAATCAAAGACCCTCGTACCATTTCCTCTGGAATCGAATATCGCACCTGGCATCGAACCATATGCGACAAGAGGGCACACACAATAATCAATCGTGCTTGCCATTGTGGCGTTCGATTTTGCTTTCCCTCAAACATTTCGGAAAAAACAGCAAAAATATAAATTTCTGGACAGAAATATTGAGTAGCCTTGATGCACAACTCTCTCTTAGTCCATCTAAATCAGCTATATTGGTAATCTATCCGTGTTGATTTTCATTCCTGTTTGATTCTAGAGATCTTCCCCCGAATGTTGTATCAGCTCATATGAATCCATCAGACAGGAGGTTCTGTGAATTTAAAGCTTATAACTCGTCTTACTGTCCAACAGCGGCACTCAGAGTCCAGAGCGCAGACTATCATCATGTCGAAATGATACACAGCCAACTAAAGACAGACTGTTTTATAACACAGTCCATAACTAAGCCTACATCAGCAAATGGAAGATTATTGCACTGTGTATTGTCAGTAAACACTTTTTATAACATTTTCTTTAAAAAAAAACAATTTGGAGCACGTTTGATATTTCAGCACCATGGAGAGCGACAGCTCCAACCTGAAACCAACAAAATTAGACCTTTCAGACCAATACTAAACATGAATACTGTTTCAGGACTTAAAAATGTGTATGCTATAACTGTTTCACCATATACCAATAATAAACAATTGATCACCAGCAAATCTATGTGGCTTCATGTGTTTAACCCTGACTGCAACGTTTCATAATTCACAGCCCCCACCAATATACCCAAGTCTGAAATATCTGACAAGCTGTAGTTAATGTTTTATTCATCAAAGTTGCCAACTTTGCATCCCTCTATTTCCATGTAACTAGGGGTGAAACTGAGAGGCAAATCGGCCTCCCACAGAGCGAGGTCAGAGGTCATCACAGGAAGAGACAGACAGTGTGTCAAAGCAGTGAAGCATGATGCCGTCTATTCACAGCACAACTTCCACATGTTCCCCAAATCAACCTACACACTTCCTGCTGCAGGCTTACACATCCTTGAGACATCAAGGCTTGTCTTTACCACACTCTAACAATCACTGGCAGGCATGATAGTCTAGGGTCCTCTGCACTAGAATATCACTGCCACATTCATACACCTCTTCCAATATCACAATTGAAATTGCATTACCAGATCTTTATACAAAATATGTACTTTGACGAATAAAACATTAATTACAGCTTGTCAGATATTTCAGACTTGGGTATATTGGTTGGTGCTGTGAATTATGAAACGTTGCAGTCAGGGTTAAACACATGAAGCATCATGGATTTGCTGGTGATCAACGAGATCAGATGCCACATAATTCAAATAATAAGAAATATATTTGAGCAGGGATGGAAGGCTGGGGATGTACAAAAATAGTAATTCTCCTGACCTACTTTAGAATTGTGTGGCAGTGCTGAGCAGAGTTGTCATACTGCAGTATGTGTGTATGTGTGTCTGCAGTGCTGAGCTGTGTGAAGTTCAGCGTGAAGTATACTTTGTGTTACTGGGCAATTGTGTGTGAGTGATTTTGCTTTGTGGGCCACTACTGGGATGTCTTTTCAGTACAATGTTCTGTGTGTAACTGGTAAGAAATACGATGGACTGCTGTGTGGTGTGCAGCACAATGCTAACAATGCTAATTGTCTTTGCTAATGACAAGTTGTGTTCTTACTGCTTTGTGTGCTACTGTGTGAGCAGTGTGCTTGAGATGGTCAATGGCCAATGTTGAAGGAACTGAGGGAACCACTGAGTTTAACATCAGATAGACATGTAATCATGAAAAGGGCTACACAGTTAGGCCTGTACAATGACCTGCTATTGTGTAGGCCTACATGGCAACTGCACGAGCCACCAATTTCATTGGGAGACCCTAATTTGCATATGTGTCTACAAGTAAAGAAGAAGAAAATATGTTTTTTTACCTTCAGATGTCCAAATGATGGTTCAATGGGAGAGGGTAAAAAGACAAGAAACAAATGAAAGAAGAGTGTTAAAAAGACAATACAGGTTTACATGCACTTACAAGAAGAATGACCTATAGCAGAATTGTGTTATACATCTATGGTCATCTCTTTCAGACCCCTATAAGCAGCGACATTACTACTGTAAAAAAAAAGCCATTAGAAAAGTATGTGTTCCTGACAAATAATACAAATAGCTGGTTTATTCTCTCCATTGGGCCACTTTTAAGCCATAGTGTCACTTTTCTGTGTATGGTTTACACAGAGGAGTGCAAGAGAAGGCTGGTTCTGACTGGCATATAGACTTGGATGGAACATGTTCTTCATTAGAGACTTGGAAGCTGACAGTATGACCCTGGGGTGACCTCAGGTAAAACAGGCTGGCCTCTTTACACTAGCTTTATCATGATGCGATGCCAGGGCCAACAGTCTAGTCTCTTCACATAGCCCAAAAAAACAGGCTAGCCTCTTCACATTGCCATTTCCACCTCTGGGTGAAACATTAAACTCTGGGTGATTCTGCTCAAGACCAGAGTTGAAAAGTCTGCCCTTGGTTGACAAATTCAGGTTTACTTAAAGACCATAGAAATGTGCACAGCTATCATCAGCAAGATTTTCCTGAAAATAAAAGACATTAACACATTTAGATGTTAAAGATGTCTTCAGCATTTAGCTTCCTTTATAACGTTTCTGACATAGCATAGTCCCTAATGTTTTCATGGCAGAACAAATACTGCTGCATAAGTACGAAAATGTCTCCTGCTTTGCATTCTTCAACGGTTTAAAAATCTAAATGTGAGACAATTGTGTCCAACTCCAGAATGAGTTAACTTTACCCTAAAGGCTTTGAGCCTCTTCTGACCCAAGGCCAAAGTGAAAATCTGGTAATATGGAATGACGGGATGACCCAAGGGTCGCCCAGGTGTCCAATGATGGGTCAAAGGATGCAACAGCCAAGGAGCATGAATGTCAACAATATTTTTATTTTACTTTCAGTGATCATTGACCTGTGTTTCACCGCTCATCCTCCCCACTGCCACAAGTCAAGAGCCTTGTCTACCTCTACCTGGGAGCATGGTTCTATTTGACCCAATTCTCATGGTGTTACACCTGTGATCCCACCTCTTGGTCCTGGATGAAGGAATTATAGTATGGATCATCACACACAGTTGAAACTACTGGAAGGAGACCAAACAAATACATTTCCTCTCTCCCACCCTTTATCTACACCAGTATCACACATGTCATTGACATAACTTTTTTCATTACCATAGTCAAATATTTTGGTCCAATGTCAATTGCTTCACCTGGACTCCTCTTTAGTGCAAGACCAGCCAGCAGTGCACTGTCATTGTAAGATCTGACAAATTTGAAGTCACTGGTGCGTGAGCCCGTTGTCAGGTATGCGTCATAATTATTACTACGCAGTGTTCCTGCTCCGTCCACCTCTGCATAGTTGGGAGGGAAATACGCACTGGGAACAGCGACTGCTCCATCAAACAACAATCTAGGCTTTCTCCTATGGCAGAACCTCACGGCCAGAATGAGAATAATGAAAGTCAGGAAAAAGGTGGAAACAGAGACCAGTGCTATTATCAAATAGAAAGTTAAACTATCTTCATAAGCCATGTCTTTCAGTTCTGGAACATCAGCCAAATTGTCTAAAATATGAGTAAATATACATCACGCGTTGAAGAGAGAGAGGTCAGTCCGTTATCATTCACTGATATAACAAGGTTCTGCTTCAAACTGTCAGATTCAGAAATGTCCCACTGTGCCCTGATCTCTCCACTGTGGAGACCAATAGTGAAAAGTCCCGGATCAGTTAACTTCACGATCTGATATGAAAGCCAAGCATTCTGTCCAGAGTCAGCATCCACAGCTATCACCTTGGAAACCAGGGAACACACCAGAGCAGCTTTGGGGACCATCTCGGTCATCAAGGAGTTCCCTGCTGGAGCAGGGTATAATATCTGGGGAGAGTTATCATTCTCATCTGTTATAACATGGACTTTGAAGCTCCTAAACTGCTCATGATCAAATGCTCCCACAGCACGGATCACCCCCGTGTCTCCGTTGATGGATAAAAATGAGTAAACTGAAACACCGTTGATCTCACTGGGCAATAGAGAATAGACCACTGAACCGTTCTGTCTCCAGTCTGGGTCTCTGGCAGTAACAGAACACATAGAGGAGCCAGGCTTGTTATTTTCAGTCACATAGGTGCTGTAGGATTGTTCTTCAAACACAGGTGGGTTGTCATTCACGTCTGACACAGATAAATGAATAGTCTTTGAGGAGGATAAGGGTGGAGACCCCTCGTCAGTGGCAGTGATAGTTAAATTATAATCTGATATTATCTCACGGTCTAGTTCACTGGTTGTTACCAGAGAGTCATAGTTTTTAATTAAAGGTTTTAGTTTGAAAGGAACATTCTGTTGAATGGAGCAGTGGATCTGTCTATTTCCCAATGTCAAAAACATGATGAAGATCATGTCCTTAGTGTATCAAATAAAGTAGACATTACCTTTCTTCCATCATGGGAAACCCAAAGCAGAGTCCTCTGTAGCTCAGTCGGTAAAGCATTAATGATGCCACCTCTGTGCCAGGTAACACGTTCTCAGGGATGGAATTTTTCAAAGATTCTACGAATATCACAGGTGCATTGTCATTTATATCTGTGATTTCGACAATTACTTTTGTCATGGAAACTAAACTAGATCCATCTTTCGCCTGGATAGGCATTTCATCATATGTTTCCAATTCGAAATCTATTAGTCCAATTACTCTGATATCTCCAGTATCCTTTTGAATAGAAAACAGCTTCGCTGCTTTATCAGATGTACCACTGTAATCATAGCTCACTTCCCCATTGTGTCCCTCGTCAGTATCCGTTGCACTAACTGTAGCTACCATGGTACCCAAAGGAGAATTTTCCAGAAGACTGACTTTATAGGCGTCTTGACTAAATACTGGAATATTGTCGTTTGCATCCAACACAGTGACGTGTATCACTACAGTTCCAGATATCTGTGGAGTTCCACCATCAACCGCAGTAAGTAACAACGTCCCCTTCTGCTGTTGTTCTCGATCCAATTCCTTCTCTAACATCAACTCGCCATATTTACCACCGTCTGTATTTGTACGAACAGCCAAAACAAAATGTGCATTCCTCTCGGGCGTATGGCTTTGAACTGCGTTTAATCCTATGTCCTCATCATGGGCTTCATCTAGGAAAAAACGTTGCCCTTTATCCGCTAAGTCTAATTTCTAATTATATGTGGTCACTAGAAAATACCGGTGAATTGTCATTTATATTCTGAATTTGAACAGTAATACGGTGTAACTCTAAAGGATTTTCAAGTGCGAACTCGTATTTCAAAGTACACGAAACCCTTGGACCGCACAACTCTATCTATTGTTTCAGCGATAATCAAATCCCCCGAGTTAGCATTGATATTACAGTCGCGTGTTCTGCTGCATCCATGTCTAAACGAGCCTCGCGCGCCGACAGCCTCTTAGCATCCAACCCGAAATACTTTGCTATATTTCCGACCACAGATCCACGTTTCATCTCCTCCGGAATAGAATAGCTCATATCTCCGTGGCTCGTGTTCAGTTTTAACAGAGAAAGGAGAGTCACACAGAGTATTGAGTCAGAGAAAAGGTTGTGTCCCATCTTCGAGGTAAGCCTACTGAAATCCTGCATATCATCATTGGTCTTGATGAAAACATATTTAAATAAAATAATATAGGTTGTACAGCAGTAGGCTAAACGAACAAACGAGACGCAGCGCCTACAACCAGATTATCCCCCGAAATTATTATGTCACGCAGAGGGTGTTTTCTTGCTTTGAATATTACGGTTGTGGGAGGAGAGGCTGAGGAGAGATATATCTGTTCACGGCTGGTGTATAGCGACACACTGAGTATTTATATCAACACTGCCGTTACTGATTGTAAAAAAAGGGGGGAGGATTTGAGGCTCAAAATGCTTAGAGACCCATTTTTCTATGTCTGACAGTTGATGAAATAAGCGATAGTCTACACTTCACACGCTTTAGGCTATATTATAGTAAACAATCAAAGTCAGAGGTAGCCTATACGGAGTCTGCTATTATAAGGTCCGATATTGAACTACAGAAGACTTCGCAAGAAGTTGGAAAACATCACAAAGAATTGCAAAAACAGCAGCAGAGTATAAACAAACAAACAAACATCATACTAAATCAAATCCGTATTCACTGTATAGTCTCAGGTAAATCCTCCATTGTATAAACGGATGTATTTATGTATGCTAGATTTCAAATAATTATATTCGTTTTCCTGAAGCACCATTGATATATAAAATAACGAATAATCATATGAAATAATGTTTTCAAATGGTTGTAAAAATCCATGATGAGTTTCCTTAGAAAAAAGTAAGACCAGAAAAAGTTAAACTATCGATATCTTTAACCTTCCTGCTGTGTTCCGATCGAATTGGACCGATTTACAAGTTTTCTCTCTGAAAAATGTAGTTCATTTAATCTGATTGTCATAAGGTTCCATGACTTTGAGCATCTGAACACACAAAATATATTTTGATGATTTTCACTACATTTTGGGTGTTTTATTTAACTTGTGGCGTTTCCTGTCAAAAAATTACTTGTCATTAGAAATTAATGGGTGAGACTACAATTAGTGTAGAAAATTGAGTTCAGGCACATGCCCATTCATCAGATGCACACACTTCCTCTCCCAGACCCCACATGCATCTGTGTTTGAGCACACACACCTCACTCCCCTTCTTGGCTTCCACTGCAAACCCCACGGGAACCTTTCCCCAATAGAATCTTTCCCCCACGGGAACCACACCTGTTGGCATTCTCACAAACAATCGCAACATTGTTTCAATAATATATAGAACTTTCTCGCAGCTCTGGTATTTAAAGCTTTTTTGATGCCTGTGGCGGTCATTTTAGACCGGGAACACATAATTAATATGAAACGAACACAACAGGAGGGTAAATCTATCGTCTGCCTTGGCCATGCAGCATTTATGGTGACATGGCCTCTGCAGAAGTCAGGGCATTCATACTTCTTGCGATTCACGGAGCAGCGCAGAGCTGTTGAGCAGGGCTGTTGTGAAGGAAGTTGTCAAGGAAGTGAGTTTGTGTTTATACGGGACCTCCCGCCCCCACCTACCGTCAATCAATCATGTCAATGCGGAGCTATTCGGAGCCCGCCGCATTGTTACGATATTTGGGTTCTGCACGGCTACGCGGTACAGAGCTCAAATTGTCCTCTGCATGCCTCTGGGGGCTACGCAATTGCGTCACACCCTCCATACGGAGCGTCCGTACTCATTTTCCAATCAAACATAATTGTCTTTTAGTCATTCCATTCCGGAAGCCTGCAGAGATGTGGGCGCTGTCCATAATAGTGGTGCTGAAAGACCAACGACCTCGAATAGGCGAACGGCTGCCATAGGATCTCTTAAACCTTCTGTCGACACTACACGAAAAAAGACAGAAAGACACTTTTAGCAAATATTTTGAGCCTGTGGCTACCCATTTCAAAGTTCACTATGTCCAGAAATGGTTTCAAAACATAAAAAAATGGGCGCTGAATCAAAATATTTTAATGGACAAAGTTATCATAAGAGTGAGGAACAAAGCCAATGGCAGAAAGTAAGCACACTGGAACAGTTTACTACACTTATTGAATTAAGTCTAGGCTAAACAAGCCTACCATGCTTTAAATGCTTATGAGCCTTCAGTGGATATTCAAACTGCACATTTCAATTTGGTAACTCAGTCAATTATATCAGGCCACTGTTATCGTACCTCATCACAATCTTCTGCACTGTTCTGAGTAATTGTACTTTCTCCAATAGGCTCAACTGGTCTCTTCATTGTAAGATCAACAGGCAGCGTGCTGTCATTGTAAGATCTTACAAACTTGAAGTCACTGGTACGTGAACCCGCTGTCATGTATGCGTCCACCTGTGCATAGTTGGGAGGGAAATACGCACTGGGAATAGCGACTGCTCCATCAAACAACATTCTAGGCTTTCTCCTATGGCAGAACCTAATGGCCAGGATGACAATAATGAAAGTTAGGAAAAAAGTGGTGATAGAAACCAGTGCGATGATCAAATAGGAAGTTAGTTTGGAACTATCCTCAGAAGCCATGTCTCAGTTCTGGAACATCAGCCAAGTTGTCTAAAATATGAGTAAATATACATCACAGGTTTTAGAGAGAGAGGTCAGTCCGTTATCATTCACTGATATAACAAGGTTCTGCTTCAAATTGTCAGATTCAGAAATGTCCCACTGTGCCCCGATCTCTCTGCTGTGGAGTGAGCCAGAGCAGTTTTGGGGACCATCTCAGTCATCAAGGATTTCCCTGCTTGATCGGGGTTTAACATCTGGGGAGAGTTATCATTCTCATCTGTTATGAAGACACTCACAGCCACGTTATTGCTGAGTGGAGGAGAACCATTGTCTCTGGCTACAACGTGGACTTTGAAGCTCCTCAACTGCTCTTAAAAAAATGCTCTAACTGCATGGATCACCCCCGTGTCTCCATTTATGAATACAAATGATGAAACCGGAACCCCATTGACTTCATTGGGTAATATAGAAAATACCACAGTACCGTTCTGTCTCCAGTCTGGGTCTATGGCTGTAACAGAACACATAGAGGAGACAGGCTTGTTATTTTCAGTCATTTTCAGTCACACACGTTGTCATTTATATCAGAAATGTGGAAAATCAAAATAACACTTGAAGACAAGGACGGCGTTCCTCCATCGGTTGCTATTATGGTGACATTATATTCAGATATTTGCTCCTGATCCAGGGGGGCTCTGCTTATTAAGGTGCAGTAGTTTTTAATTGAGGATTGGAGTTTAAAATGTAGGTTTTCCACAATGAAGCCCTTCACTCTGCTGTTCTCTCAATGATCCTTGTCCTTAACATTAATAACAGCGATTTCAGTGCCTGCTGGATCGTTCTCTGGAATCGGATTGGTAACGGATTTTACAGTTATTGTGGGTGCATTGTCATTTATGTCAGTTATTTCTACAAGGACTTTGCAGTGTCCAGTCTGACCACCGCCATCCTCCGCCTGAATCACTTCATAAGACCAGGCCTTTTCGTGGTCAAGCTCGCCTACTACTGTAATCTCCCCACTGTTTTGGTCAATGTGGAATAAACCCTTGCTACTTTCAGACACATGATTAACGTAATACGCTATTTGACCATTTGCTCCCTCATCATTATCAGATGCAGTTACCTTGACAACAGAGGTGCCTGGATATTAATTTTTTATCACGTTAACTGTATAAAGAGTTTGTGTGAAAAGAGGGGCGTTATCATCAACATCTATGACGACAACCTGAATGACTGCACTCCCTGACCGCAGAGGATTACCCCCATCCATTGCCGTCAGTGTTAGAGAATGCTCCCCTTCTTTCTCTCGGTCGAGGTTATTTTTCAAAACAAGTTCCACATACCTTTCTTTACAGCCTTTTGATTCCAACACAAAGTACTCATTATATTAACATAATTTGATTAAAACCTTTGGGAAAATGGGAGGGTCATTATTGTCCTGTATTTCCACCACGATATTATGCAGTTCCAAAGTGTTCTCCAAGATGAACTCAAAATGCAAGAGACAGGGTGAGGTGGTTCCACAAAGCATCTCCCTGTCTATTATATAGAGAACAATGAGATCTCCGGAGTCCAAGTCTATTCCACAGTACAGTTTCTCTCCCTGGTAATCAACTCGGGCTTTCCGAACCCTCAGTCGCCTAACATCCAAACGAAGGTCACTACTCAAGCTCCCGATTACATGTTTTGTCTTTGTCTCCTCAGGAACAGAATATCTAATGTCCGCAACAGAGGCCTGATTGATGGTGAGAAAAATCACAGTACACTGCATACGCCATTTAGATCCGCACGGTGTAGTAAATATCGGCATATTCACTTAGGCCAATGGCAATGTCACAAAAATAAAAAAAATATGTCAACAAGCACAATATCGACGAGGAATCTTACAAACACCAGTACAGCACATTAAGCTCCGCAATGCACGCAATGGCCGAGTGGATAAATCCTGCTCATATGGCTAAAAACGAAATGGGAGTGTTTAAAGGCCAAATAGCATAGAGTTGGTGAGGAGCGACGCCATGAGGCTAAATAAAAGAATACAGGAGCTATTACTGTGTACAGTCGTGGCCAGATGTTTTGAGAATGACACAAATATTAATTTCCACAAAGTTTTCTGCTTCAGTGTCTTTACATATTTTGTCAGATGTTACTATGGAATACTGAAGTATAATTACAAACATTTCAGAAGTGTCTAAGGCTTTTATTGACAATTACATGAAGTTGATGCAGAGTCAATATTTGCAGTGTTGACCCTTCTTTTTCAAGACCTCTGCAATCCGCCCTGGCATGCTCTCAATTAACTTCTGGGCCACATCCTGACTGATGGCAGCCCATTCTTGCATAATCAATGCTTGGAGTTTGTCAGAATTTGTGGGTTTTTGTTTGTCCATCCGCATCTTGAGGATTGACCACATGTCACATGTTTCCAAGATGGCGTAGCAGTGCAGACGTGGTTTGTCGTCCTCTCGTTTACTTTTTGTATTTTTCATCTTTTTTGTATATATAAAAAAAAAATCAATCTCTTTTTCTATTTTTAAATTAAATATACCTCTGGAAACCCGCCTCACTCAATGTGACACGGATCCGCTATTTGTTTTAGATCTTATAGCCAAAACTTTCATCAGAAGCTAGCCAGCTAATTAGCTACTAGCTATTTAGTCATTGTTAGCCACTGCTAGCGGCCTTTACCCTCTGCTCTGGCAACACCCGTTTTTAGCCTGGATAATACTTGCCAGCCTCGGACTGTTTTCCCCACTACAACGCCGGATTCCTGCCTTAAACCCTGGACCATTACTCCTGATCATCACAGCTAGCTAGCTGCCACTGAGTCACCCAGCCCCGAAGCTAGCCCTGAGCCAGGCGCATCTCCCGGCTAGCAAACGAAATTACCACAACTACAATACCTCTTTCGCCATCTGGCCCGGTCCCTTTGTCGACACGGCGCCCCACCGTACCACCACGACTGGTCCGCAGACGTAACTCCATCCGCTGTGCCTTCATCCGGCCTTTGCCGGACGTCGGAGCAGACGCTTCTACTTACCCCGGCCTGCTAACTTTAAACGCTTTGTCTCCCGCGGGCTAGCGTAGCAACGACTACCCCTCACCCAGTATAACCAGCGTGTCCAGAGATGCAACCTCTCTTATCATCACTCAGTGCCTGGGCTTACCTCCACTGTACCCGCACCCCACCATACCCCTGTCTGCACATTATGCCCTGAATGTATTCTACCACGCCCAGAAATCTGATCCTTTTATTCTCTGTCCCCAACGCACTAGATGACCAGTTTTGCTAGCCTTTAGCCGTACCCTCATCCTACTCCTCCTCTGTTCCTCAGGTGATGTGGAGGCTAACCCAGGCCCTGCGTGTCCACAGGCACTCTCATTTGTTGACTTCTGTTGTCGAAAATGCCTTGGTTTCATGCATGTTAACATCAGAAGCCTCCTCCCTAAGTTTGTTTTACTCACTGCTTAAGCACACTCCGCCAACCCTGATGTCCTTGCCGTGTCTGAATCCTGGCTTAGGAAGGCCACCAAAAATTCTGAGATTTCCATACCCAACAACAACATTTTCCATCAAGATAGAACTGCCAAAGGGGGAGGAGTTGCAATCTACTGCAGAGATAGCTTGCAAAGTTCTGCCATACTTTCCAGGTCTATGCCCAAACAGTTCGAGTTTCTAATTTTTAAAATTAATCTCTCCAGAAATAAATCTCTCACTGTTGCCACCTGTTATAGACCCCCCTCAGCTCCCAGCTGTGCCCTGGACACCATATGTAAATTGATTGCCCCCCATCTATCTTCAGAGTTTGTTCTGTTAGGTGACCTAAACTGGGATATGCTTAACACCCCAGCAGTCCTACAATCTAAGATAGCTGCCCTCAATCTCACACAAATTATCAAGGAAACCACCAGGCACAACCCTAAATCCGTAAACATGGGCACCCTCATAGATATTATCCTGACCAACTTGCCCTCCAAATACACCTCTGCTGTTTTCAATCAGAATCTCAGTGATCACTACCTCATTGCCTGCATCCGCTATGGGTCCGCGGTCAAACAACCACCTCTCATCACTGTCAAACGCTCCCTAAAACACTTCTGCGAGCAGGCCTTTCTAATCGACCTGGCCCGGGTATCCTGGAAGGATATTGACCTCATCCCGTCAGTCGACGATGCCTGGTCGTTCTTTAAAAGTAATTTCCTCACCGTCTTAAATAAGCATGCCCCTTTCAAAAAATGTAGAACTAAGAACAGATATAACCCTTGGTTCACTCCAGACCTGACTGCCCTTGACCAGCACAAAAACATCCTGGTTCGGACTACAATAGCATCGAATAGTCCCCGCGATATGCAACTGTTCAGGGAAGTCAGGAACCAATACACACAGTCAGTCAGGAAAGCAAAAGCTAGCTTTTTCAAACAGAAATTTGCATCCTGTAGCTCTAACTCCAAAACGTTTTGGGACACTGTAAAGTCCATGGAGAACAAGAGCACCTCACTGCACTGAGGCTAGATAACACGGTCACCACCAATAAATCCATGATAATCGAAAATTTCATTAAGCATTTCTCTACAGCTGGCCATGCTTTCTTCCTGGCTTCCCCCACCCCGGCCAACAGCTCCGCACCCCCCGCAGCTACTTGCCTGAGCCTCCCCAGCTTCTCCTTCAATCAAATCCAGATGGCAGATATTCTGGAAGAGCTGCAAAACCTGGACCCGTACAAATCAGCTGGGCTAGACAATCTGGACCCTCTCTTTCTAAAATTATCCGCCGCCATTGGTGCAACCCCTATTACCAGTCTGTTCAACCTCTCATATCATCCGAGATCTCTAAAGATTGGAAAGCTGCCGCGATCATCCCCCTCTTCAAAGGGGGTGACACTCTAGTCCCAAACTGTTATAGACCTATATCCATCCTGCCCTGCCTTTCTAAAGTCTTCGAAAGTCAAGTTAATAAACAGATCACTGACCATTTCGAATCCCACCGTACCTTCTCCGCTGTGCAATCCAGTTTCCGAGCTGGTCATGGGTGCACCTCAGCCACGCTCAAGGTACTAAACGATATCATAACCGCCATCGATAAAAGACAGTACTGTGCAGCCGTCTTCATCGACCTGGCCAAGGCTTTCTACTCTGTCAATCACCGTATTCTTATCGGCAGACCCAATAGCTTTGGTTTCTCAAATGACTGCCTCGCCTGGTTCACCAACTACTTCGCAGACAGAGTTCAGTGTGTCAAATCGGAGGGCCTGTTGTCCAGACCTCTGGCAGTCTCTACCACAGGGTTCAATTCTCGGGCCTACTCTTTTCTCTGTATATATCAACGATGTCGCTCTTGCTGCGGGTGATTCCCTGATCCACCTCTATGCAGACGACACCATTCTGTATACATATGACCCTTCTTTGGACACTGTGTTAACTAACCTCCAATGAGCTTCAATGCCATACAACACTCCTTCCGTGGCCTCCAACTGCTCTTAAACGCTAGTAAAACCAAATGCATGCTTTTCAACCGTTCGCTGCCCGTACCCGCCCGCCTGACTAGCATCACTACTCTGGACGGTTCTGACATAGAATACGTGGACAACTACAAATACCTAGGTGTCTGGCTAGACTGTAAACTCTCCTTCCAGACTCATATCAAACATCTCCAATCCAAAATCAAATCTAGAATCGGCTTTCTATATCCCAACAAAGCCTCCTTCACTCACACAGCCAAACTTACCCTAGTAAAATTGAATATCCTATTGGTCCTCGACTTCGGCAATGTCATCTCTAAAATAGCTTCCAATACTCTACTCAGCAAATTGGATGTAGTCTATCACAGTGCCATCCGTTTTGTTACCAAAGCCCATTTTACCACCCACCACTGCGACCTGTATGCTCTAGTCGGCTGGCCCTCACTACATATTCGTCGCCAGACACATTGGCTCCAGGTCATCAATAAGTCTATGCTAGGTAAAGCTCCGCCTTATCTCAGCTCACTGGTCACGATATCAATACCCACCCATAGCACACGCTCCAGCAGGTATATCTCATTGGTCATCCCCAAAGCCAACACCTACTTTGGCCGCCTTTCCTTCCAGTTCTCTGCTGCCAGTGACTGGATCAAATTGCAAAAATCGCTGAAGCTGGAGACTTACATTTCCCTCACTAACTTTAAACATCAGCTACCTGAGCAGCTAACCGATCGCTGCAGCTGTACATAGTCCATCTGTCAATAAACCACCCAATCTACCTACATCCCCATTTAGTTTTTTTTATTTTGCTGCTCTTTTGCACACCAGTATCACTACCTACATACCATCATCTGCTCATCACCATCTGCTCATCTATCACTCCAGTGTTAATCTGCTAAATTGTAATTACTTTGCTACTATGTCCTATTTATTGCCTTACCTCCTCATGCCATTTGCACACACTGTATATAGACTTTATTTTTTTCTATTGTGTTATTGACTGTACACTTGTTTATTCCATGTGTAACTCTGTGTTGTTGTTTTTGTCGCACTGCTTTGCTTTATCTTGGCCAGGTCGCAGTTGTAAATGAGAACATGTTCTCAACTAGTTTAACTGGTTAAACAAAGGTGAACAAAATAAATAAATAAAACAATTTTTAAAAAGCACAAGTTCTCAATGGGATTAAGGTTTGGGGAGTTTCCTGGCCATGGACCCAAAATATCAATGGACCCAAAACATCGATATTTTGGGTCCATGGCCAGTTCCCCGAGCCACTTAGTTATCACATTTGCCTTATGGCAAGGTGCTCCATCATGCTGGAAAAGGCATTGTTCGTCACCAAACTGTTTCTGGATGGTTGGGAGAAGTTACTCTCTGAGGATGTGTTGGTACCATTCTTTATTCGTGGCTGTGTTCTTAGGCAAAATTGTGAGTGAGCCCACTCCCTTGGCTGAGAAGCAACCCCACACATGAATGGTCTCAGGATGCTTTACTGTTGGCATGACACAGGACTGATCGTAGCGGTCACCTTGTCTTCTCCGGCCAAGATTCTTTCCGGATGCCCCAAACAATCGGAAAGGGGATTCATCATAGAAGATGACTTTACCCCAGTCCTCAGCAGTCCAATCCCTGTACCTTTTGCAGAATATCAGTCTGTCCCTGATGTTTTTCCTGTAGAGAAGTGGCTTCTTTGCTGCCCTTCTTGACACCAGGCCATCCTCCAAAAGTCTTCGCCTCACTGTGCGTGCAGATGCACTCACACCTGCCTGCTGCCATTCCTGAGCAAGCTCTGTACTGGTGGTGCCCCGATCCCGCAGCTGAATCAACTTTAGGAGACGGTCCTTGCGCTTGCTGGATTTTCTTGGACGCCCTGAAGCCTTCTTCACAACAATTGAACCGCTCTCCTTGAAGTTCTTGATGATCTGAAAAATGGTTGATTTAGGTGCAATCTTACTGGCAGCAATATCCTTGCCTGTGAAGCCCATTTTGTGCAAAGCAATGATGACGGCACATGTTTCCTTGCAGGTAACCATGGATGACAGAGGAAGAACAATGATTCCAAGCACCCTCCTTTTGAAGCTTCCAGTCTGTTATTCAAACTCAATCAGCATGACAGAGTGATCTCCAGCCTTGTCCTCGTCAACACTCACACCTGTGTTAACGAGAGAATCACTGACATGATGTCAGCTGGTCCTTTTGTGGCAGGGCTGAAATGCAGTGGAAATGTTTTTTGGGGATTCAATTCATTTGCATGGCAAAGAGGGACTTTGCAATTAATTGATATTCATCTGATCACTCTTCATAACATTCTGGAGTATATGCAAATTGACATCTGTCACGGCCGTTGAAAGAACTGGACCAAAGCGCAGCGTGGTGAGCGTACATATTCCTTTTTATTATGATGACGCCGACAAAAACAATAAACAATACAAATACGACCGTGAAGCTTAAGGCTATAGTGCCACAAACAAAGACAACTTCCCACACTGAAAGGAGGGAAAAGGGCTACCTAAGTATGATTCCAATCAGAGACAACGATAGACAGCTGTCCCTGATTGAGAACCATACCCGGCCAAAACATAGAAATACAAAATCATAGAAAACAAAAACATAGAATGCCCACCCCAAATCACACCCTGACCAAACCAAATAGAGACATAAAAAGGCTCTCTAAGGTCAGGGCGTAACAGTACCCCCCCCCCCCGCCCCTCAAAGGTGCGGACCCCGGACGCAAAACCTGAACATATAGGGGAGGGTCTGGGTGGGCATCTATCCGCGGTGGCGGCTCAGGTGCGGGACGCAGACCCCGCTCCACCACTGGCTCACCCCACTTTGGTGGCACCTCTGGTGCGGGGACCCTCGTCGCCGACCCCGGACTGGGGACCCTCGCTGCGGGCCCTGGACTGGGCACCCTCGCTGCGGGCCCCGGACTGGGCACCCTCGCTGTGGGCCCCGGACTGCTGACCCTCGTTGTGGGCCCCGGACTGGGCACCCTCGTTGCGGGCCCCGGACTGGGCACCCTCGTTGCGGGCCCCGGACTGGACACCCTCGTTGCGGGCCCCGGACTGGGGACCCTCGTTGCGGGCTACGGACTGGGGACCCTCGTTGTGGGCTCCGGACTGGGGACCGTCGCTGGAGGCTCCGGACTGGAGACCGTCGCTGGAGGCTCCGGACTGGAGGCCGTCCTTCCTTCCTTCCTTTCTTCCTTCCTACAGACAGTCTTAAACAACACACCCAAGATATCTGGTGGCCTGTTTTAAAGGATGATCTCTAGAGTGATCTGTTTTTAATGATGCCCTCCTCCCTTAAGGACACTTTAGGTATCTTGGGAGTGTTTATTGAAGGACAAACAGCTGCTGATGTATGGTGGTGCATTATAAATGTATAGAATTTGAGTCTGTGGGGTTGAGAGAGGTCATATCAGGAGTGGTGGATAAAGTACTTGATTGTCATACTTGAGTAAAAGTAAAGACACTTTAATAGAAATGACTCAAGTAAAAGAGAAAGTCACCCAGTAAAATACTACTTGAGTAAAAGTCTAAAAGTATCTGGCTTTAAATGTACTTAAGTTCCATGGGAGGAGAATGTACTCAACTGTCATACTTGAATTCAAGTCAAATGTAAAAGTAAATGCTATCAAATTCCTTATATTAAGCAAAGAAGATGGCATGAATGTCTTGTTTTAAAAATTTACGGACAGCCAGGGGCACACTACAACACTCAGACATCATTTACAAACACAGCATTTATGTTTAGTGAGTCCACCAGATCAGATGCAGGAGGAATGACAAGGCGTTATATTGATAGGTGCGTGAATTGGACCATATTGATGTCCTGCCTGAGCATCGCCTTGCTCCTAACTGAAGTCTGCATTTGTAAGTTTAGCGATGTTTGCTCAAAGTAGACCAAACTCTAACAGTAAAGTGGCTTAAACTTCATCGGGATAGGGGGCGGTGTTTCCACTTTGAACAAATTGTGTGCCCAAACGAAATTTCCTCCTACTCTGTCCCAGAAGGTAATACATGCATATTATTATTCCTATTGTATAGGAAACACTCTGAAGTTTCTAAAACTGTTTGAATTATTTCTGTAAGTATAACAGAACTCATTTGGCAGACAAAAAGCTGAGAAGAGGTCAAAACAGGAAATGAGAACTCGATTTTCAAAACAGTGTCAAATGACACCCCTTCTAGATATGACTAAACAAACACTGCCTAGGGCTTCCACTAGATGTCACCGTCTTTAGATTTTAGTCTTATGATTCTACTATAAAGGAGGGGCTCATAGGAGCTGTTTTAGTGAGTGGTCGTCAGAAATCTCAGTCTGGTTTTGCGCGCGAGGGAGAGAGAGGGCTCTCGTTCCAATGCTCTTTCTTCAGACAATGAAATTCTCCGGTTGGATCCTTATTGATGATTAATGTAAAACACATACTAAATATGGATTGCAAACATCATTTGACCTGTTTCTACGACCTGTAACGGAACTTTTTGAGTTTTTGTCTGGAGGGATTGTTCGTGCGTCATGAAAATGGATTCCTGGGCTGAACATGCTAACAACAAGTGGCTAAATGATGGGCTTTATGGAACTTTTCAGTCATTTATTGTCGATCTGGGAATCCTGGGAGTGCCTTCTGATGAAGTTATTTGAAGGTAAGTGCATATTTATAGTGTTTTTGTAGCTTTTGTTGACACCAAAATGGCGACTATTTCTTTGGCTGGATTGTGCTCTAAACGCCGTTCTCAGATTAATCTTTTTCCGTAAAGTTTATTTTGAAATCTGACACAGCGGTTGCATAGAGGATAAGTTTATCTTTAATTATGTGAATAACACTTGCATTTTTATCAATGTTTATTATAAGTATTTCTGCAAAATCACCAGATGTTTTGGAATCAAAACATTACTGCACGTAACGCGGCAATGTAAACTGAGATTTTTTTATATATATATATGCACATTATCGAACAAAACATAAATGTATTGTGTAATATGATGTTATATGACTCATCTGATGAAGAATTTCAAAGGTTAGTGATTAATTCTATCTCTATTTGGGGTTTTTGTGAAAGCTACCTGTGCTGTGAAAGAAATGTCTGTGCTTTTTTGTATTTGGTGGTGAGCTAACATAAATATATGTGGTGTTTTCGCTGTAAAACATTAAAAAAATCGGACATGTTGGCTGGATTCACAAGATGTTTATCTTTCATTTGCTGTATTAGACTTGTTAATGTGTGAAAGTTAAATATTTCTAAAAAATATTTTTGAATTTCCCGCGCTGCCTTTTCAGTGGAATGTGGGGGGGGTTCCGCTAGCGGAACGTGTGTTCTAGACAGGTTTTAAACCTAAAACACTGCACAACATACTGATGTTGTAGATACTGTATATGTATTGCATTCCCCACATGTGGGATCTATGCTTGGTGCTACCCCTGTGAGTGATTGCCCCAGTTTAGCCTCTGTGAGGGAAGCAGCCTGTATGAGTGCAGCAGCTTGTGAATGATTTTACTCCCAGACTCCCAGATGGCATGGCTGGGTACTCAGCCAGACAAGCCCAGGGGGAAGAGGAAAAAATATCTTCACTGCTTCAGCTCATTCAGGCCCTGGTAAACCTTTAACCCAGGCCAACAGTCAGCCTGTTTCCTTCAATCAAGCCCCCTTATAATGAAATGTCCTCTTCTTACCATTCTGACCTTCTACTGCCAGTCTATTGTGCTCTTCTTTTTACTGTGTTTTTGTTGACTAGATTACCGTTACCATTGGGATGAAAATGGTAACATATCTTTGAACAAATAAGAGATGACATTGATACCCTGATGACACTACAAGACAGATCGTCCTCCTATACATTGTATCTGTCTGTATGCCATGTCTCTTTCTGTCAATCACATTCTAACAGTTACTCATTCTCAATGTCGATATTCAGAATCAAAGGAGACAACCCCGGTGCCCCGGTGCCATGTCATTCCTCCGTATCCATGGAAACCATCCCCTGTATCACGCAAAGGACGTGTAGGGGAGGGTGTGAATCCTCTCTCTGAGTATGTGGGCCCTTGAAGTCTTGCCAGCTTCAGTCAGACTGCAGTACAGGTCTACAGAGCAGAGGGTGGCAACAGAGCAGAACGTAACTGCTTCAGAGTGCCATCAGCGGAGCGCTGGGAATGGCAGCACAAGGCCTTCTGAATAAACTGAATCACTCCTCTGGACTAATCAGGAATACTTCTGCCATACTTCCACAACACGCACACACAAGGACCATTTAAATCATGTGTGCTATGATGGTTTATGGGTCTATTTAATCAGAGAAGAGTAAGCCGAGACATAGTTTATCCATTTGCCTAAATTCATTAAATGAGCTAGACATGGAAATTAATTAACCCTTGTTTGGGTCTGTGGGACCAATTTTCAATGTTTACTAAAAGAAAAATGATACAATCAATTATTTTTCAACCTGAGACTCAATGGCCTTGGCTCGTTTTCTATAAAGAACATGTAAAAGAACACAGTTTCATTGAGTGCACTCCCTACACATTTATATTACATATGTGGTGTTCGAGTCAAATCAATTCAAATCAAATCAAACTTTATTTGTCACATGGCCGAATACAAGTGAACACTTTACCGTGACATGCTGACTTACAAGCACTTAAACAACAGTGCAGTTCAAGAAGAGTTAAGAAAATATTTACCAAGTAGACTAAAATAAAAAGTCATAATAAAAAGTAACACAATAAGAATAACAATAACGAGGCTATATACAGGGGGCACCGGTACCGAGTCAGTGTGCGGGGGTACAGGTTAGTTGAGGTAATTTGTACATGTAGGTGGGGGTGAAGTGACTATGCATAGATAATAAACAGTGTGTAGCAGCAGTGTACAAAATTAGGGGGGGTGGGGGGTCAATGTAAATTGTCCGGTGGCGATTTTATTAATTGTTCAACAGTCTTATGGCTTGGGGGTAGAAGCTGTTGAGGAGCCTTTTGGTCCTAGACTTTGTGCTCTGGTACTGCTTGCCGTGCGGTAGCAGAGAAAACAGTCTATAACTTGGGTGACTAGAGTCTCTGACAATTTTATGGATTTTCCTCTGACACTGCCTATTTTATAGGTCCTGGATGGCAGGAAGCTTGGCCCCAGTGATGTACTGGGCAGTTCGCACTACCCTCTGAAGTGCCTTATGGTCAGATGCTGAGCAGTTGCCATACCAGGCGGTGATGGCACCGGTCAGGATGCTCTCGTTGGTGCAGCTGTAGAACCTTTTGAGGATTTGGGGACCCATGCCAAATCTTTTCAGTCTATTGAGGGGGAAAAGGTTTTGTTGTGCCCTCTTTACAACTGTCTTGGTATGTTTGGACCATGATAGTTCGTTGATGATGTGGACACCAAGGAACTTGAAACTCTCGACCCGCTCCACTACAGCCCCTTCGATGTTAATGGGGGCCTGTTCGGCCCGCCTTCTCCTGTATTCCACGATCAGCTCCTTTGTTTTGTTCACATTAAGGGAGAGGTTGTTGTCCTGGCACCACACTGCCAGTTCTCTGACCTCCTCCCTATAGGCCGTCCCATCGTTGTTGGTGATCAGGCCTACCACTGTTGTGTCAACAGCAAACTTAATGATGGTGTTGGAGTCATGTTTGTCCACACAGTCGTGGGTGAACAGGGAATACAGGAGGGGACTAAGTACACACACCTGAGGGGCCCCAGTGTTGAGGATCAGCGTGGCAGACATGTTGTTGCCTACTCTTACCACCTTGGGGCGGCCCGTCAGGAAGTCCAGGATCCAGTTGCAGAGGGAGGTGTTTAGTCCCAGAGTCCTTAGCTTAGTGATGAGCTTCATGGGCACTATGGTGTTGAACGCTGAGCTGTAGTCAATGAACAGCATTCTCACATAGGTGTTCCTTTTGTCCAGGTGAGAAAGGGCAGTGTGGAGTGCGATTGAGATTGGGTCATCTGTGGATCTGTTGGGGTAGTATGCAAATTGGAGTGGGTCTAGGGTGTCCGGGAGGATGTTGTTGATGTGAGCCATGACCAGCCTTTCAAAGCACTTAATGGCTACTGACGTGAGTGCCACGGGGCGGTAATTATTTAGGCAGGTTACCTTCGCTTCCTTGGGCACAGGGACTATGGTGGTCTGCTTGAAACATGTAGGTATTACAGACTCGGTCAGGGAGAGGTTGAAAATGTCAGTAAAGACACTTGACAGTTGGTCCGCGCATGCTTTGAGTACATGTCCTGGTAATCCGTCTGGCCCAGCGGCTTTGTGAATGTTGACTTGTTAAAATGTTTTGTTCACATCGGCTACCGAGAGCGTTATCACACAGTCATTCAGAACAGCTGGTTCTCTCGTGCATGCTTCAGTGTTGCTTGCCTCGAAGCGAGCATAAAAGGCATTTAGCTCGTCTTGTAGGCTCGCGTCACTGGGCAGCTCACGTCTTGGTTTCCCTTTGTAATCCGTAATAGTTTTTAGGCCCTGCAACATTCGAAGAGCGCCAGGGCCAGTGTAGTAGGATTCAATCTTAATCCTGTATTGACGCTTTGCTTGTTTGATGGTTCGTCTGAGGGCATAGCGGGATTTCTTATAACTGTCCGGATTAGTCTCCCACTCTATGAAAGCGGCAGCTTTAGCCTTTAGCTTGATGCGAATGTTGCCTGTAATCCATGGCATCTGGTTGGGATATGTACATACAGTTGATGCACGTCGTCGATGCACTTACTGATGAAGCCGATGACTGAGGTGGTGTACTCCTCAACGCCATTGGATGAATTCCAGAACATATTCCAGTCTGTGCTAGCAAAACAGTCCTGTAGAGTAGCATCCACTCATTCCTGTCTGTGCTAGCAAAACAGTCCTGTAGAGTAGCATCCACTCATTCCTGTCTGTGCTAGCAAAACAGTCCTGTAGAGTAGCATCCACGTCATCTGACACTTCCGTATTGAGCGAGTCACTGGTACTTCCTGCTTTAGTTTTTGCTTGTAAGCAGGAATCAGGATAGAATTATGGTCAGATTTACCAAATGGAGGCAGGGGAGAGCTTTGTATGCATCTCTGTGTGTGGAGTAAAGGTGGTCTAGGATTATTTTATTTTTGGTTGCACATGTGACATGCTGGTAAAAATTTGGCAAATCTGATTTAAGTTTGCCTGCATTAAAGTCCCCGGCCACTAGGAGCGCCGCTTCTGGGTGAGCATTTTCATGTTTGCTTATGGCCTTATAGAGTTGTTTGAGAGCGGTCTTAGTGCCTGGTTTGTTCTGTGTTGGTAAATAGACGGCTACGAATAATATAGAGGCGAGCAATACCTCCAGACGTTTCTAATATTAGACATTGTGCACAAGCTGTTATTGACAAATAGACACACAACCCCACCACTTGTCTTACCAGAGGTAGCGTCTCTGTTCTGCCGGTGCATGGAAATTCCCACTCGCTCTATATTGTCCATATCGTCATTCAGCCACGTCTCGGTGAAGCATAAGATGTTACAGTTTTTGATGTCCCGTTGGTAGGATAATCTTAATCATAGGTCATCAATTTTATTTTCCAATGATTGCATGTTAGCAAGAAGAAAGGATGACAATGGGAGTTTACTCGCTCTAATACGGATTCTCAGAAGGCTGCCCGATCTGCTGCCCCTTTTCCTGCGTCTTTTCTTCATGCAAAAGGCGTGGATCTGGGCCTGTTCCAGTGAAAGCAGGATATCCTTCTCGTCAGACTCGTTAAAGGAAAAAGTTTATTTCAGTCCACGGTGAGTAATCGCTGTTCTCATATCCAGAAGATATTTTCGGTCATAAGAGATGGTAGCCGCAACATTATGTACACAATAAGTAAAAAAATAAGTTATACAAAAGGCAAAAAAACTAACAAAATAGCGGAATTGGTTGGGAGAATGTAAAACGTCAGCCATGTTCTTCGGCGCCATCTTCTAATACGAGACTGGACCCACTGAACCCGAGGGTAATAAAAGTGTGGAAGTGTGTGTGTAGGTGAGCACAAGTAAAAAATGAAACAAAAATGTTTGCTGTGTGACTTCTTTCTGTCTTCCTCCTCCCTGGGCCTTCTGTTTCAACATAGCACCGAGAACCTGTCTGTCTTCCTGTCTGTCTTCCTGTCTCCCACTTTTCTTGCACTCTATGCCCTTTGTAGAGTGTGAAACTACACAATGTCTTGTGGGAACCTGCACAATGTTATTACAATACATTATTTAGATACCTCATTTCAATACATTGTAAAAATTCCGTACTTTCCCACACTCTACCCCAGCCAGGTGCAAATTGGGGGGGGGGGGTGAAAGGAGCGTCTTCTACTTTGGACCCTCAGCCAGCCACAGGACCAAACTGTCAGTAGCCATCCCCAGGACTAGCCCGTCAGCATCCAACTCATCAGCAGCCTGCAGGAGGAGAAATATGGATGTAATTTTATTTATTTATTGAATGGTCTTCTTGTCCAAGGAATGAGCCACCCGCATGGCTGTCAATGTGATAAGGATGCAACCGGGGCCGACGTGGATTGTGGTTACTCATTTGCAGGACATAAAGTCCATTTTTGAACTGTTCATCCCAGACACCATCCAGAAAATCATTCTGGACTGCACTAATTGAGAGGGAAGGTGTGTTTTTGGAGAGAGATGGAAGGAGATGAACCAAACTCATTTACATGTATAATTTCGGGTTCTTATCCTTGCTGGTGTTTTCAGATCCAATGGGGAATTCACAGTATCCCTGTGGGATGCAGAAACTGGCAGAGAACTTTTCCCTGGAACATTGTCTTTGGAAAACTGCTTTACAACCCTGGGCCCAACGTTACTGTTTATGTGCAGCTTATGCCATTTAGGGGCCGCTGCCTCTCCAGGCAGTACATATCATCTAAACACGCAAAATATAGAATCAAAATCTGGGCTGACTGTGATGCTGCTTCATTATATGCGTGAAACTTGCAAGTGTATACAGGGAAGCCAGATGGAGGAGCCCCTGAGAAAAACCAAGGGATGTGAGTTGTCCTGGACTTGACACAGGGACTACATGGCCACAACATCACATGCGATAACTCTTTAAATTCGCACAAGCTGGGATAGGAGCTCCTCAAGAGGAAGCTGACAATAGTAGGAACAGTACGAAAAAACAAGCCAGAGCTCCCACCTCAGCTGTTGAATACACGGAGCAGGCCTATTAATTCCTCTAAGTTTGTGTTCACGGCCGACACATCCCTAGTGTCCTACGTACCAAAGAAAGGCAAAAATGTGGTACTCATGAGTACACTGCATAGGGATGGGAGAATATGTGGCCAGGAACATAAAAAACAGAAATCATAATAGATTACAATGCCACAAAAGGAGGAGTGGACAATTTAGACAATCTGGTGACTGGCTACAGCTGCAAAATAAAAACCCTACTCTGGCCACTTCTTCAACACGCATTCTTCAACATCTTGGACATCTCGTCGTACAACGCGTTTGTCATCTGGATGGCGTTGAACTCAGATTGGAACAGCAGTCGAGCAACTGGGCAAGGCATTGGTAAGACCTCAAATCGAGAGGAGGCAACATATCCCAAGGACCCCAGCTTCTGCAGTCATTATGAGGAGGATTCAGGAGGAGGATGTTGGTGCCCCATCCGCCCAACCCACATAACCAACAACTCCAGTACCGGAATTAAGTGTGAGTGATGTTGTTGCGTGTGTGTGTGTCTGACTCTCCTACCTGGGCCTGCTGTAACTGCATATGTGGGTGAGTGAGATGTTAGTCAAATTCTTGAATCTAGTGTTTCATCATTCTAGATTGCAGCCGGTAGCAACAAGAAGTGCTGTGATGTGTGTGGACCCAAAAAGGACAGGAAGACACAGTACACGTGCATCAAGGG
Source organism: Salvelinus alpinus (assembly GCF_045679555.1). NCBI lineage: Eukaryota > Metazoa > Chordata > Actinopteri > Salmoniformes > Salmonidae > Salvelinus > Salvelinus alpinus. Next base: position 97,634,235 of record NC_092086.1, on the reverse strand, counting down.
AAATAAATACATTTGCAATAAACATTATTTATTCCACCCATGTCTTGATTATAATTGTTTTTTGTTTACAAAAATGTAATTTGATTAAAAAAAGTGAATAGTGCTTTAATTGATAAATGTGATCTAGCAGAGGTAAATGGCAAATATTAACCATGTATGCTGTCTATATTGCTTGTAATTGATAGAAGTCAACATCTAAGCATTAAGTATTAAGTATTTTATGTACATTGTTATGGCTGTATTGTTTTAAAAACCCAATAATGTTGTGGGTCCATCAGACACGCAAAAATTGAGTGAATAACAAAAACATGAACACCACACAAGGGTTAAGTTCTTCTTGCTCTGACTGGGAGGGCCCTGTCAGCCACAGATATATCATTTATCATAGAGCAGAGCTGTCTCTCCTTCCAGTGACAAACTCAATGAGATGTGTTATCTAACCCAGATGAGAGTCCTCGTTGGGTCCGGGTCTCTCAATCTCATCTTCAGACCTGGTCAGATTTGCCCCTAGCACTAATAGCAGGTTAGGAGAACTAATATAGCAGGTTAGGATAATTAATGTAGCAGGTTAGGATAATTAACATATTGGGTTAGGGGAATGAGGTTAAGGTTAGGAAAAGGGTTTGGATTTTGCTACAATACTAGTTGACCCATAGAATGAGAAAGCAGCTAGGATCCAATAGAAAGAGAAGCAAGACGGGGCTTGGTGTCCCGGAGCGTTTCTTCCCCGGAGCGTTTCCTCCCTGGCGTTTCCCTGGATGCAGGACAGGGGCAGACCCTTCTCCTTGCTTTAGCGCTCAGGTATTAGACTCAGGGGTGTTTGTGTGGGTCTTTCTGCAGTTTTTGAGCATTTTTCTCTTGTAGCCGTTAGGTTGCTACAGAACTTAGGATATTATTTTGTCAATTGTAGCCAAAATGTGTAAATATATGTAATTATCAATTTTGCAGTGGGCCTGTTCAACCTTGTGCCCGAAACCCAACTAACCAGGCTGCTGGGCTTAGCAGTATACATTAGTTGAAATCAAGGCACAGACAATTTTTTTACAATATTTAAGAAATAACGTTTTATTTGTGATTTATAAACAAAACACAATACCAGATTCATCAAATAATAAAAAAGACAAATCACTATATCACCATTACATTGATGAGCAGGTGTACAAAAGGTTATTAATAGATCTGCAATGTCGCAGTGGACTGCTGAGTGCCATCCAGGCACCAGATGACTCAGGAAACATTAACTACACACAAGCATAGAGTACATCAAGATTAGCATATTTTATGGACAATTTTGTTAGAGTTTTTTTCTCAACATTATAAAAACATTTTCAAAGGTGTTGGGGATATATATCGAAGGTGAATAAATGATTCAGTATTACGTTACAGTGTTTCTTTGATCATCAGTTCATAGCTTAACACAAGGTAAAGGACTAATTTTGTAATCCTCAAAAATCATAAGGGCATAAACAAAAAAAGCATTTCATAGCATAACTACAGCATTACTTATATTTAGAAGGTTATTTTAATTGAACTTCAACAGAATAAAAACAAGTGATTCCCTGTTTGTCTAGGAATACATAGTATGTGCGTATTTGTGTTCATGTGTGTTTTCGAGAGTGAGTATGTATACATATTTTAGCAGAGATGATGGTCCTATCTCTGAATTTGTGATAAATGGTTGAAGGAAATGAAACATATCTATCTATATAGATCTATATATATATTTCCTTTGCTTATAACATGCAAACAGCCACTTAGTGATCTGACAGCACAGATTCATACCTGAAGGGGGAGCACGTGTATAATATGGGGGGATTCAGTCCAATAGCAGCGCTAGCATCATCTCTCTGTCCCCTCTGATTGGTCAGATATCAGCCAGGAAGAGGAAACAGAGAGGTGAGTAGGCGATGCTGTGGAATTAGCCCTCACACATACTGAGTTCATTCTGGGGATGCTCTATTCTGGAGAAGACTCAATGCTGTTGATGCTTCCTTTTCATCACAAAATATGAGTAAAGAATTTAACACAGCAACAAAGCTCTCCAGGGAATGTCTGTGGACTGGAGTGCCCATCACTACAAATCCACTTCTCTCTCCTTGCCTCTATGTCCTTCCATCCCTCTTTTTCTCTCCATCTGGAAAGAAGGAAGCCAGTCCATAAGCTCCTTATGTTTGCCCCACTACCCTGTGTGTAACTGGTGGAAGAGACGGCAACTTGTCCCCAAAACAGTGCTAAGAACGTTGATATTTCAGTAGCAAGGCTCGGTTAAAGCTAACAGAAAGTGTGTGAGTGTGTTATACAGGTTCATTCTGTTGCTGTGTTTGCAGAGGAACAAGTTATCAGAAGTTAAGAGTGTCTTTGAGAGTGGCCTCCTGAACATGGTGATCGGAGGACGGAGGAGAGGCGTCAACAGACGAGGCGTGTGAGTGAATCCTACTAGCACCAAAGTGGGCAAGGTAAGGAGGCGGGGCTTAAAGAACTACTGAACATTGACTATTGAACATTGACTGACAGAAGTGGGGGGGGGATCAGGCTTGAACAGAAATGAAACAACAAGCAAGAGTTCCTGTCATATATTACACTCCCATAGAAAAGAGGCCACTGAAATAGGCCTCAGTCTTTTGGCTGAGTTAGAGCTGTACACTATCCAGAGAGGTGTCTACCTGTCCGCCCTGACTGTCTAGTGTGTGTGTGTGTGTGTGTGTGTGTGTGTGTGTGTGTGTGTGTGTGTGTGTGTGTGTGTGTGTGTGTGTGTGTGTGTGTGTGTGTGTGTGTGTGTGTGTGTGTGTGTGTGTGTGTGTGTGTGTTTTGTAGAAAAAAACGACTCATTTTTTTGCACAAGGCTTCCATCTTACTGTAGATGAGAGCCTCTGTGTCACTCTTTGTCAGATTGAGCTCCTCCTCTCCCCCTCCAATCAGGAGAGCAGAGGAGGCAAGGGGCAGAGTAAAGACAGAGATGCCAACAAGGGGCCAGTAGGGCCAGGGAGGAGGGTCCCATTTCAAGCAAGTTTGGGGAGGCGGGCTGGCTGGCAGGACTATAGCACCACCATTAATAGGGTATGTGAGGTTTCTCTCACATACTGTATGGCATTCTATACATGAAACGTCTGGGTATCGGTAGTTGATTGCATTATCATCTTTATAGAAAGGTTATTCGAATCAAATAGATTTTTGTTGAATTTTCAGCAAATGTCTGGTAAATGAGAGCCTATTAAATATATTTAAAAATACTGTTTTATAGCCAGAGGTATGGAAGCTTCAGAGGGCCAATCTGGCAGAGGCTACTATTGGCTACTTACATGTTTTATAGAGATAGGCCTCTGCTAATGGGGACTTGGCTGGGCAGACTTAACTATGCAAACACAACACATGGAAACTCTCCTGATTCAAAAATATACATTTGGCTTTTTGTCTTGCAGCTGTTATTTGGACTTTAGTTGGTAGCTCTGTTTTCATATCTCCCCTTTCTTCTCTACTCGTCCACATCCTCCTTCCCCTTTTCTTTCTTGTCTTTCTTCTCCTTCTTCTTCTTTTTCTTCTTCTTGGCTTCCTCCTTCTTGCCGAAGGAAATGAAATCACTTTTGTCATCCTCTCCTCCCGGGCCCTGGCGGATTGAGAGGATGGCGGGAGAGCCGGGAATGATGAAGGCTTCAGGGGGAATGTCTCCAGGCTTCAGGACCTGAGGGGGGCCGTAGCCAGGGCCAGGCCCGTAACGGAAGTGCCAGCTGTTACTGTCGATGCCAGCTCCAACCGGAGGGGACAGCTCACCCCCCTCACCATCTACAAGAGAGAAAGAGAAGAAACAGAGAGAGATAGAAGAGCTATGTCTTATTCATTATCATCTTCATCACTATTATTCATTACCACAGTGAGATTCTGAACATACCAGCACATTCATAAATTGAGCCTTATTCAGTCTCCTATTTCTGGCTGAGGTAAAGTGTTACCACAGCTGTAATACAGCCAGTGGTGTAAAGTACATAAGTAAAAATACTTTAAAGCACTATTTAAGTCGTTTTTTGGGGTATCTGTACTTTACTATTTCAATTTTTGATCACTTTTACTTCACTACATTTCTAAAGAAATATTGTACTTTTTACTCCATATATTTTCCCTGACACCCACATATATTTTGATATGCTTAGCAGGACAGGAAAATGGTCCAACTCACACATTCATCAAGAGAACATCCCTGGTCATCCCTACTGCCTCTGATCTGGCGGACTCACTAAACACAAATGCTTAATTTGTAAATGATGTCTGAGTGTTGGAGATAGCCCTTGGCTATCAGTACATAAAAAATAGGAACATTGGGCCGTCTGGTTTGCTTAATTTAAGACATTTGAAATTATTTATACTTTTACTTTTGATACTTAAGTATATTTTAGCAATTACATTTACTATTTATATTTAAGTATATTTCAAACCAAATACTTTTAGATCTTTACTCAAGTAGTATTTTACTGGGCGACTTTCATTTTTACTTGAGTCATTTTCTATTAAGGTATCTTTACTTTTACTCAAGTATGACAACTGGATACAGCATAGATAAGCAAAATAATTAAATCCAGAGGCACACCGATAAACTAAAGGGGAAAGTGATTGCAGGGAGTATAACTTTATCAGCCAGTGGTGCAGCTGAGAACACAAGGTTAGACTAAACAGACGTGACCTTTAATGGCAGAGAGGTACTGGGATGTTTAACACTTGTGATGTGACAAGAATTAGCACGTAAGGATGACAGGAACTGTGAAAACCCAGCACTAACCTAATCCCACTCTCACAAGGGCTCGACACAGCAGTGGAAAAAGAGAGAGAATCTGATATAATATGCAATCATGAATATGACAGAGAGAGTGAGAGAGAAGCAAGGCAAGCGGAAGAGACAATGAAAGAAAAAGACCAAAAGAGCCTAGAGAGGGTGAACTGAAGTACTAAGAGAATGAGACCCTATTCTCCTTTCATTTAGCATAGAGTATAATGCAAGATATGAAAGAAATGTAATTATAACCAGCAGGCAAGAGACAGAGAGGCATACGAAGGGAGACAGCGATTGAGGTGAAGAACAATGCAGAAAAAGAAGAGGGGAAATGAGAAGGCGTTAGTAAGGAAAAGAAAGAGTGAGGTGATGTTCTCTGGGCTCGACAGATACTGTGCTCTCAGTCCCACAACAGCTTCTCTGGGCTCGGCAGACACAGTGCTCTCAGTCCCACAACAGCTTCTCTGGGCTCGGCAGACACAGTGCTCTCAGTCCCACAACAGCTTCTCTGGGCTCGACAGACACAGTGCTCTCAGTCCCACAACAGCTTCTCTGGGCTCGACAGACACAGTGCTCTCAGTCCCACAACAGCTTCTCTGGGCTCGACAGACACAGTGCTCTCAGTCCCACAACAGCTTCTCTGGGCTCGGCAGACACAGTGCTCTCAGTCCCACAACAGCTTCTCTGGGCTCGGCAGACACAGTGCTCTCAGTCCCACAACAGCTTCTCTGGGCTCGGCAGACACAGTGCTCTCAAACCCACAACAGCTTCTCTGGGCTCGACAGACACAGTGCTCTCAGTCCCACAACAGCTTCTCTGGGCTCGGCAGACACAGTGCTCTCAGTCC